>NW_027142457.1:0-600000 GCF_026170545.1 Melanerpes formicivorus | reverse complement strand
ATGCATTCAATATGGTATGGTAAGGGTATGCATTTGCATTGTCTTTTAGAAACTAAGCCAATTCTGTTGCTAAAAGCATTAGTAGAGAATGTGTTCCCTCTTAATGAGGTCATTCTGCTTCTTCTGGGGACGGTAGCAGTCTTTGGCAAAATGAGGATATTTCTGGTTAGATGCATTGGTTGCAGTATTAAAGAAAACTCCTTGAAGTCTGCTTTTAGAGGTGCTTTACAACTAACATGAAGGGAGGTGGTTTTTGTTGTATGTTTGGGTTTTTGTGGGTTTTTTTCCAACTTGAGACTCTAGTGGTTTTTTTCCCCCCTTTGATACTAGGATTTATGTGCTATAAAATCTTTTGCTTTTGAGGTGAGGCGTGCAGGTTGGAGCAAGAGAGCATTTTCTGAGAAGTGCACCTGAAAAAAAACCACACCACAAAGGAAATAGAGATACAAGTTTGTAGAAGAAAGCAAAATGAATTGGAAGGAACATTCTGTGCTAGTCTTGTACTTTTGTCTGTTACAGAGATGCCTAAGTTGTTGTGAAACAGGAAATGCATCTCTAAAAGGAGAGGAGAGAAAGGTGAAATCACAGGAATTTGCTGTGTGGAAATGAAGTACAGATCAGTAATGTTAATGCGCCACAGAGCTGCCTCTCCATCTCCAGAGTTAATAAAGGTCTTTCTCCTTGAGGGAAGGTGTTTTGCAGAGAAGAAATTCAGTGAATGAAGAATAGCACTTGAGTCTTTTAAGCATGTGACAGACTTGTCAGCCTTTGCCTCAGATGAATTAGCCTTCTGACAGGCAGGAGTCTTGCAGTGATGTTCTGTGAGATGCCTGACCCTTGTAATCGAGGGGAACTTTTATGACTCATATTGGAGGCACAGTTACCTGCAGTGTAGCCTCAGCTGGTCTGCAGTAAGAGAAGAGAAAACTTCCTTTTTAGCAGCATGCAGATGATGTTCGTGCAGAGCTATGTGAATGTTTAATTAGCAGTGTGGAATTGCAGGCTTCTGAGTGAACAGCGAGAGTCGTGCTTTGCTTAGGTAGTTAGACTAGTTGAGTCTGTCTGCTTTCAGAGGTGAGCCCCTTCCAGCCTGGAGACAGACATAGTGGGGAGAGAGTTTGAGCCTCTATGACCTGGGAGGTGAAGCATTGATAAGTGTGACACTTACTGTACAGATGTGAAGCAGTACTTCCCCAGGGGCACAAAGCAAAGTACCTTCTAGTGCTGTTGTGTTGCTCTGGTAGAAGATGGAATTTTAAATCACTGGATTTAAAGGAAAGCCTTGACTTTGGCATAGTTCTGTTTCAATCCCAGGGAGTTAAAAGCAAAATGTATTAGCATCTTTTCTTTGCTTAAACTTAGTTTGTAATCCAGTTTATAAAGGAGGTATGGGAAGTGAGATTTCAGAAACATGTGCATGGACTTAAATCTTGGGATATCATAGCAGAAACTTGATGTAAAGTTGATAATGCCCCTTTAAAGTCAAACAGCATAAATGTTGACTTCTTTGTCCTGCTCTGAACGCTGTATTTCAGTGTTTTGAATTTAAGTTGGAAATAATTGTACCATGAAATAATGTGGCAGTCAAACTGGGATAATGGAGCAGGGATTCTGCAGTCAATGGCAGGACTGGATGGTTAATGTAGCCATAGGATCATTTCTGGAGCGCTGTGAAACCCGTGATGCCTCTTCTGTAATTCCAAAACCGAAAGCTCTGTAAACAGACATTCATTGCCTTTTACAGATGCAACAGTGAGTGTGTTCTGAACTAAATAAGATGCATTCCAAAACTTCCAAACAGCATGCAGTGAAAGGATTGATCAACAGGGACTTCAAAAGTACTCAGTTGTTGAAGTGCTTATGTTGGGCATTAAAAGCTTGCAGTACTTTCATGAAGTGAAGCAGATGAAGTAATTGCATTGCAATGTAAACACAATGTAGAGCAGTGAAATGTTAGAACCAGCACAACATATTCATGGCTGGTTTGGATGTTTTGTTAGCTGATGGAACCAAATGCACATCTGAATCAATTCTGAAAGTTTTTTTCCTACTTTGTGCTATTCTTTCTTCATGTTCATGACTACCAGCTTCTGTGTGCTCTGGCAGCTGCTACAGGAATTTCCTTTTCCAATTTTCAGCTATTTTTTTAAATGGTATTAACCCCCCCATAGTGTTAACTCACAGCTGTTGACCATACAGGCTTCCATCTCTTAATTTGAAGATTCAAGTTTATGTGATAGCAGGGATCTAATGCTGCAGGTCACACAGTTCCAACAAAATTAATCTGGGTGGATTAAGTAATTTTGTTGGAGTTTGGTTACAAAGTTAGCTGCTCTGTCTTCAGTAGTTATCAGATTTTGTAACTGTTCAACCTTTATTAAAATGAATTATGTCAATAGTGAAAGGCTTGGAACTTAAGCCTGTGTAGCAGTGTAATGCTAAAAGAGCCTGACATTCAGGTAATGGCCACTTCAGGTAATGCAAACAGACAAAGGAAAAATGTGCTTATGGATATGATCATGTTCTGCTGCAGCTTGGAAGTGCCTGGCTTTCACCCCAAGCTTCAGTCAAAAACTTGCATTACTGCTGATATAACACTTTTGAATTTTGAGAACGTACTTAAAGGTTAATTTGTGATATGGAGCTGACCTTGCTTGCAATAGCTTGCTGTAACCTGACCTTGGAAAGGAAAGAGACTTAGGCAGCAGTGACTAGTTTTCACACATCTCCCCCTTTATCTTGGATTTTATTGACCAGACTCAGCCAGATGTTATTTGGAGATGCAAGATGAGGGAGAGCTCTCAAAATTCAGTTTCCTGCAGTGTTGTGAAAGCAGGCAGCTAGGGACAGGCACTTGACATAGTTCCTGCTGGAAGGAGGGCTGCCGACTGCCTGTATTGGGCAGCAGTGAATCTGCAGGAAAGCTGGATGTTAAAGCCACTTCTTTTCTGAAGCCTTCCTTCACATGATTCAATTCTTCCTGGAAGTACTTACTGAAATCTTTAGCAACCTTGGGAATGAGTGAATTCTACCTTTTTCTTTTGTGTTCTTTTTTTTCCCTTTAAAGAGTAACAGAGCACAAATTTGTCCTGCTTGTGTAATTGTACTTCTCTTCCCCTAGGATTGTTGAAATATTGGGTGGAAGGAACAGCACTTGGGTTTTGGCTTCTTGATGAGTGTAAATGAATTAGAAAGAGGTTATAGCCTTGTGATCCTACTTTTTGGCAGAATTGTTTCAGTAGTTTCTTCTTACTCATGTTAATGTGGATTACTTTGATCTAAAGTATTCATACATTTATTTTGCTCAAGTACAACTACTGACTGCTGATAGCTAAACTGGAGGAGAGCGCTTCAGTTACTGGTTTTCCAGTGGTGGTACTTAAAACAGATGGATACATACATAGATATTTTTTTCCCCCTTGTTTTATTGCACCTTTGCTTCTGGCAAAGTGGTATGTGTGTGTTTCCCATGGGAGTAAAAAGGGAAGGAGCAGAAGGGAGGAAGATAATGGCTCACATAACATCCTGATGAAGTGTTGTCTGTTCCATGAACATAAAATACATGTAGTAGTTGTACAGCAGTTTGGGGTTGGTGTTGTTTTGGGTTTTATCTTTATGATAAGGCTTTTGGAATTTGAGATAAAGTGGTTTACAGTTAGTAGCAAGAGTTGTGTAAAATGATTTGCACGTTCTAATGGTTTTCAGGCTTCAGCAAACCTATTTTTAGTAATGGATTATCACCCATTATAGTGCCTGATCATCTCCTCAGAAAGCTTGCTTGGGCATTAACATGGTAGAAATAATGTTGGTTTGCAGTTCAGTTTGGCTATGCACTTGCCCAACTGCCCTGAGCCCAGCTGCTCACTGTTGCCTTCTTTGCCAAGACCACTCCTTGGCACTGCTACTTAACTGGAAACAGTTAAAATGAACTAGGGTGGCCTGAAAAGACTCACCTTTGCTGATCTGGCTTATTGTGATTGTTGTAGTTTCCATTGTAGTTTAAACAGCACTTCGGGGGGCAGAAGTCCCTGCAAGGATGCTAGTGACAGATGTTTTGAAAGTAGGTGAAAGGCTTAACAAAAACTTAGCTTGTTTCAGGGAAGGAAGGTGATGAAGATTCCTGAAGGAATCTGTTAGGTACAGCTGTAGGATAAGACCATTCAACAGCAGTAGCATGTGTGCCTTTTTTCACTGCTTTTCCTTAGACAAAATGCATTTTGTTGTGACTTTCTTTACTGCTCTTAGCATTTTCCTCGCAGCATTCTGCACCAGCGCTGAAAAATACTTTCAGTTGATGGAAATACAAACAGTTGTTCTAAGTGAACTGAATTTGCCTCCCTGTAAATACTGAAGAATTCCACAAATGGTTATTTAAACCCAAATTTATGGGCAAAATTGTTCAGGTATGCAGCAGTTTTGATCAGACAGATAACCAGGCAACAGCATTAATTAAGAAAAGAAAATGCCACTACCACATGATTATTGCTTCTGGTGTTGACAGACGCTAATTTCTGGGTTAGATGCAATGATTGCCATAAAATCCTGGCCTCTTAATAATACCTGTTGTTGTGTTCTGTGTCTTTCCTTTGCAGATCTCCTCTGGCTTTGAACAGCCATGCTACTCTGTTGCCAAAAATCAAGTGAAACGAATGTGTGCGTGTGTTCTACCCCCGAATTGGAAGATGAGGGTAGCTTTATATAGTGCCTGAAGGTAATTCTTTCTTTGTTTAAAGCTAAAAAGTTGGGGACTTCTGATGCATATGTGGCAGATGCTGTCATAAGTATTTCTGATCTTGATAATGTTTTTTATTTCTAGGGTTGAAATAGCTTTAGTGTTAAGGTATGCAGGGGTAACTGATGGAGGTTTCATTCTATGTACATGATGTTTCTGGACAGAGTCTCTCTTAGAGATCACTCCAGCTTGGAAAACAGTGCTTATATGAGCGCTAAATGCAATACAAGTGTGTGCATCTCTTTCAGAACTCCTGTGTGAAGCTCACACTTGAATTTGTGTTTGTTTTCAGTTTCTAAATGATTTTAGCAGTGGAAGTTACAAACTTCGGCGACCTAAAGAAATCATCATGAAGCTGTATGTATTTCTGGTCAACACTGGAACTACCCTCACCTTTGATACAGAACTTGCTGTACAAAAGTAAGAAAGTAAATTAATTCCCTCTTGTTTGTGTTTAAAATTAGAAAAAGGAGTTAATATACTTTGTGTGTACTCGGGTCTGGAGAGATGTCAGAGAGCTGGTTTTCAGTATGTCCCTGGTGTTGCCTTCTAGATTTTCATCTGTTTGAGTGGATTTTGGCTTTGTTTTGTTTTTAGATTAGTGTTTCAGTGCCTTGCAGGTGATTGTGTGTGTTTGAGGTCCCATGAGAGAATGGTAAGCTCATTTACTTTCTGGGGCAGTGACAGAAGATGACCTGTTCTTAGCTGTCTGGTATCACGTTGGAAAGAGGGTTGGAATGACTGATGATGGTCTGTGGCCTTTTACTGGATGGTGTTTTTAGTTAGAATCCTCTCTAAAAGGTTTATTTTTTTACTGACTGGCATCATTGAAGACATTCTACAGATTGCTCTTTCACCCATCACTGTACAGTCATCCTGAAGAAAAAGTGCCTCTTGCAGAATTTTTAGCTTGGATGCCAAGGAACTGGCATTCAGAGTTTTGTCTCTTGTCGAGGATGGGCAAAAGCTGGTTCTGGCTTAGGGAGAATCACGGAATTGTTTCAGTTGGAAAAGACCTTTAAGATCTAGTCCCTCTAGTCCCACCATTATTTACCTACCAAGTCTGGTGTTAAACTTAGCACCCTCTCCACTCTTTTTTTCCAGTGTGGCTGATCTGAAACATGCAATTCAAACAAAATACAAGATTGCCATTCAGCACCAAGTACTGGTTGTCAATGGAGGAGAGTGTATGGCACCAGACAGAAGAGTGTGTAGTTACAGTGCTGGAACAGTAAGTGCAGGTTGCATTATTAGCCTAAACTCTCATGTAGGGGATGAAAAAGATGTTTTCCTAAGGCATCTAAAAGTATTTTCCTGTAGTGTGCTCTTTGCTGGAATTCCTTTGGTTTAAGAAACATATTTGTGTATTCAGTTTACACCTGTAGAATTGAACATGTTCTTAGGATGTCACCCACATGATGAAATAACTGGAGATTGAACAGTGTGCTGCCTTTACTCAGTATTGGGTTTCATTTTCTTGTTTTGAGTGTAGGATACCAACCCAATTTTTTTATTCAACAAAGAAATGATCTTGTGTGAACGTCCACCAGCCATCCCCAAAACCACATTTTCAGCAGAGAATGAGATGGAATTGAAAGTAGAAGAATCCCTCATGATGCCTGCAGTGTTTCATACAGTAGCATCACGAACACAACTTGCTGTGGTAAGTCAATTCCTTGCTCTACTTGCATACCAAAGGAAAAGAAACTTTTCCTATGTCAGAGGGGAAGCTTGGTAAAAATGTAGAGATTGTTTAAAAGATGGTAAGAATGATTAGTGCTGATGTGTTCCTCAGAGCCTTTGTCTCAGAGTTTCAAGGTAGGTACTAAAATGCTTCTTTAGCATGTTGAAAGCTTCTTTCTAAAGCCTATTGTAATTCAGCTTTATGGATGCCTGTGTTCACAGCATTTGCAAAACAAAAGCAAGCTGGTTGCTTTGGACCCATGCCTTAATGCTCTGCCTTACTTCCAGTGTCTTTTGTCTGCCTCAGCTTGAAAACATGAAACTTACTTTGGAAAAGTTATTAACCCAGGTAGAAAATCAGCAGTATAATTTTGTAAAGCACCTTGTCAAGCTTCTGTTTCATCCTGCATCTAAACCACCAGTGAGGAATTGGTAAAACTAATGTTCCTTTTCCTTTGATTCAGGTCTTTTTATGACCAAGTGCTGACTTCTAGTTACATAGAAAAACAAACTCACCAAAATTCCTATTTGATTCCCTCTGTGTTATTTCAATAGGGAGAAGTAGCTCCCTGCAGCATGGTCAGTGAGATATGAAGTGTGCATGCAGTAGGAATGGCTGGCTAGTCAAGAGGGTGACAGGATGCCTTCAGTAGCTGGATGTTTGCTTTGCTTTGTGTTAGGAGTTACTGGACTCATTTTCCTTTACAAACTTAAATGCATTAAATATTTTTCATGGCTCTGAAGATTATTTAAACATTGAACAGCATGGAATGGGGGAATGGTTGAGTGTAGCACGTAGCACTAGATGGATAGTAATGTATGTTTTTAGGATGTTCTCTTGGTAATAAAGTTTCTTCTTTTCAGTGACAACTTCAGTGCAATCCAAAAGAGTATTTACCACTCAGAGTGGCTGGTTTTCACTACTGTACAGCTGAATTCAGAGCAAAGTGCCAAGTCTTGCATGTAGTATGAGGTGTTTTATTTTCTCCCTCAGCCTCCCTGACTTGTCAGGAGGTGGGAAAGTTAGCCTGAATAATCTGACCTTTACTTGCTATGTGGTTTAAGGCAAGGATTGACTCCAGTAGACTCTCTTCCCCTCTCCGCCACCTGTTAACAGTTACTGCTGACTTGGTGAATAGGACCTTATGTTATTAGGGATCTGTGAATCATATGGCTGTCAAACAGACAGTGGATATCAAAGCAAATTCAGCTAGGAGTGGGAGGTTTTCATTTGTGCTCCTTGAAGAGTGTGAGGATTCTGGTTTTAGCAGCTGAAAGTGCTTGAGAAACATTTTTTTGTGAGGTACTAAGAGGATGTAAGTCAGCAAGACAGACTGTTAAATGTCTAATATTAATTTGATAGAGAAGATAGGCTGTAGTAATTGCTACAGTCTTGTTTGTACTTAAGGGAAATGGAGGTGAAAGGTGGTGGTACCTACTCTCGTGTTTCTCATTGATATTTTATCTTCTCTCTTCATCCCATCCCTTATTTTGTGCTCTTGAAGATGATTCATTTTGGTTTTCTGTCTGGTGAAGCTGCTGACAGATCAGGTTTAATTCCTCTGGAGTAAGCTTTTCATACTCCAGGAGTATACTCTGCTTAAACTTGAAAAGAAATGTTAGTGTTGTCCTCTCTACCCCTTTGATTCCAAAGGAGGTATTAATATGCAGAGCAAAGAAGTTTATTGCAGAGATTCTGCTTTTCAATTAATTTAGGCTGTTTCTGACACATCCTGGTGTCATGCCTTCTGTAAAGGAAACTCACATTTCAGAAACACTCTTAAAAGTCTCTGCATGGAGTGCAGCTTTTATTTGCCAACCAGAGCTGTATAATATTTAGCTAGAGGCTGAGAAGTTTATCTAGACAGAGGGATCCTGAGCTCATTTGCAAGGAGACAATAATATTTTCCATCCCTGATGGCACTACATGATAGGGGGAGGAATTCAGTATGGATCTAAGTAAAATGGAGGGTTTCTTTTTACCTTGCAGTATTAACTTGAAAGAGATTCTGTTCCTAACATTTTCCTTTTCTTCTCTGCTTGTGAAAGTACCACAATGAGGTAGCATCTTTTGTAGAAAACTTAATGTATTTGAAGATTAAATAGGTAGAAATATTATGAAATGTGCTACACCTTTACAATTGCAGTTCATCCAGTCTATGATTTTAAAGCTTTCAATACCATAGGCTCTGTGTTAGGCTGGGAAAATGCACTTGGGGAGGTCAGGGGAATGGCAAAAGCACCATGTGTGGTGGAAGGTTCATAAATAGGCTGCCACAACTTCAGGTGTACCAAGGTGTGAAAACTCTATGAAGCAGTATTGCAGCAGTGCACTAAAGAAGTTTTTCATACTGAAATGCATGGAGCATATTGAGCAGTGATTCAAAGAAACTGAGGGAGGACTGGGAATGTGGTTAGAACATTAATCTTCTTCAGGCTTCACCATAAGCCTCTTGGCTGGGAGGAAGAGGGAACATGGGGTATTAATCCTTCTCAAAATTGATTAAGACCTAGGGAGTGCTAGAAAGGCTCTGAACCTCTGTGCTTGTGAGGTGGATGCACCCAAAGTCATGCTGAGAGTACTGTATGGGAGACTTCTGGGAAAATGGGCTTGAAAAATTTGCCTTCTAATGATTCAGGCAGTAAGCTGCTTTACACAAAAGCAGAGTGGCAACACTTGCTGGAGAGTATTTTTGTCTGTTGTAATTATTTAATGTAATATAGTTGAATTTAACAACTATCTGCTATTAATCCAGGTACTAATCCATGGGAGAATGTGGTTTATTAAGAAAATAATAGTTACAATGATGATGTTGTTCATGATAAAAAGTCTTGCCTCTTCTTGTCAACAAGAAGCAGTGATGTGCAGCTGCCAAAGTAGGGGACAGTATTTGATAGCTACCAGTTTCTATTTAATTTGATTTCTAATCTTTCCAATTCCAATTAACTTCATTAATTTATGCAGCCTTGTGTTTTTTGGGATTTGAATACCTCCTAACCAAAAATAATTCCTGTGGGAAATTTATTACCATGGGCTTGGTTTTTCAGAGTGCTATGATGATCTTATCAAGATACCTTATTTTTTTCCCCCCTTTCTTTTTACTTCCATGATTTTAACACCTGTACAGCTTTATTTATTTACTTACCAAGTTCCTGTTGGTTAGCTGAGGTCTCATTATGGAAAATTCACAATACAAAGTTCAGGTAGCTTTGAGGAAGTTATGTCTCTTACCTTTGCTTATGCTTTCACCAATTGAACTGAAATTCTTGTTGTAGGATTTGTCATGTGTGTCACAATCTCTTTGTTTTATAGGCTGTTGTTATCAGATCCTTTTTGGTCAGTGCTTGTTGCATCTACTGTTTGGCTTTTAAGTCTCACTTAAAGCAACCTTCTAAATATCACTTAAATCAACTTTCTAAATCAGTTTTCCATTTATGTCTCCTATCTTGGTTTCCCAAGTTGTCTGTTGAGATGTCTGTGTCTAAAGGGTTGCAGGTTGCCTTTTTACAACTAGCCTGGTGGTTTCCTACCTCTCTTCCACCTTTTTACACCTAGCCTGGTGGTGTCCCACCTCTCTTCCACCTTTTTACACCTAGCCTGGTGGCGTCCCACCTCTCTTCCACCTTTTTACACCTAGCCTGGTGGTGTCCCACCTCTCTTCCACCTTTTTACACCTAGCCTGGTGGTGTCCCACCTCTCTTCTGTTTCAGCAGTTCTGGCCTTGAGCTGCCTTATGTGGATAGTGAGTGTTTGCAGAAAGTTAGGTACACACCAACTTAGAAGACAGACTGTTCTCTCTGCGGTGCATTGCGCAATGAGCTATGTTGTGGGAATCATCTCAAATCTTGTGGTCTTCCAACAGTACTGCTTAAAATGTTTTCTGGTAGCTTAGCCTTTAGGAAAGGATTGGTTGGTTTATTTATTTACTTAATTTAGTGATCTAACCCAAGTTTCTATGGTGTTTGTTCTGGAAGGAGGATATTGGAGACTTGGTATCTTGTTAGTGGGTCTGTTTCACATGTCATGTGAAGTTAGCTTTTCCAATTCCAGCTTTTAAAAACGGAAATCTTGAAGTGGTTCATCAGGAGCTTTATGCTCTAGTTGGAGGTGTATGAATTAGAGATACTGGTCTTGGTTACTAATTCTGGTAAGCAAGGTAACAGTGGAAGTGTTTATGTGCTGTTTTAGTGTAATTTCACTTTCAAGGGTCCTTTTGGTTGGCCTGAGGTTGATGTGTAGAGCCACTGAAACCTATGAGGAGTCCTTTTTCAGGATGTCACACACATGGAAATAGAGGACTTTGATGACTTGTTTCCTTTTACCACAGGGTTGTAGAGAATGGAAAGAACCCTGCATTTCCTGAGAACTTTTGTTCTTTAGAGGTAAGTCCAAAGACCAATTAAGACAAAGAGATCTTCCCTGGATTTTTTTTCCTTCAGATGAGCAGAGTTAGGACAGTAGGATGCAAAGACAGACTTGAAATCGATGGGAAACACTTTATCAGTTAATTTCTGTTTGGGATAAAACATACTTTGTACTTCCATTGATTTGGGTTGAAAGGTACTAAAAAGAATTAATTTATAATCCAAAGAATCATCTCCATTTAAATTACAATGACCAAAGGAAATAATTAATTCTGTTGAAGCACCCAGCCAAAAATAAAAGTCCTTCTGCTGGGCCTGTGAATTTCCTGACAAGTGGGAAGTGAGGATGGCTCTATTTACTGTTCAGCATAACAGCATTAAAATGTATCTTGCTCAGTTGCCTTGTATACCTATACCAGCTCACCTAGGACACTGAGATCTTCACCATACCAGTGGAACGTGGACTTCAAGAAGCTCCAGTATCAGTACAAGACTTGACAAAACCAGGCTAATCTCGAATTCACAGTTAGGCTGAGCAGTAACTAAAGGGACTTCTTATAAGGGCTTGTAGTGATAGGACACGAGGCAGTGGATTGGTTGGACAGGTTGGACTTGATGATCTTTGAGGTCTCTTCCAACCTTGGTGATACTCTGGATTGAAGCTTGAGGAGGGGAGATTGAGACTAGAAAGAAATTCTTTGCAGTAAGGATGGTGAGACACTCAAACAGGTTGCCCAGGGAGGTTGTGGGTGCCCCCTCTGTGGAAATGTTGAAAGGCTTTTAAAGCTTTTACTCAGGGCTTTTGTCTGAAGGTGAGAGAAGTCCACTCTACTTTTGGTAAACCATGATACTGACCTGAAGGAGCTGCATAAAAACACTTCATAGGAGCTTTGCTTCTGTAGATGGCTTTTATTGTTTCAGTCTTCGAGTTAATGTGTGGTTCTGTATATGATCTCACTTAGGAGTTATTGTCAGTACTTTGGAGGGAGGCTGACTTGGAAAAGGAATAATGTTTGTGAGTTGAAATTGAAATGCTTGTGTACATTTCCAGGACATACCTTAGAACTTAATGGGGATGTTCAGTTACCTTTTCAGCTTCATTCTTCCTGTGTATGTTTTAGTGCACCTTGGGGTACTTAATGTAGTAATTGAGGAAGCAGTAAGTCTGCCTGGTTAGGCCATACCTTGAGTCCTGTGTCCAGTTCTGGGCCTCTCAGTTTAGGAAAGATGTTGACTTGCTGGAACGTGTCCAGAGAAGGGCAACAAAGTTGGTGAGGGGTTTGGAGCACAGCCCTGTGAGGAGAGGCTGAGGGAGCTGGGGTTGCTTAGCCTGGAGAAGAGGAGGCTCAGGGCAGACCTTATTGCTGTCTACAACTACCTGAAGGGAGGTTGTAGACAGGCGGGGGTTGGTCTCTTCTCCCAGGCAACCAGCACCAGAACAAGGGGACACAGTCTCAAGCTGCACCAGGGGAGGTTTAGGCTGGGTGTTAGGAAGGAGTTCTTCATAGAAAGAGAGATTGGCCATTGGAATGTACTGCCCAGGGTGGTGGTAGAGTCACCATCACTGGGAGGTGTTTAGGAGGAGACTTGATAGGGTGCTTGGTTGCATGGTTTAGTTGATTAGATGGTGTTGGATGATAGGTTGAACGTGGTGATATTGAAGGTCTCTTCCAACCTGGTTTATTCTACTCTATATGGTGTGGAATTTGCTTTTCACTAATTTCTATGGAAAGAGAATTTATTAAAATAATAACAAAAATAGTAATAATACATTAATTTTTATCAGTGTTATATTAACTTATATTGATTGAAGGTGTACAGAGAAACTTGAGATAGTCTGAAGAAAATGACCTGCAGATTTCAGGAGGCACTGAGTGATGTCCTAGTTGTATTGTGGTTGCTTTTGACTTAGGAAAGCAAGAGCTCATGCAGCAAATAAAGTTACTGTTCTTTCCAAACTGGAAATCCTTCCTCTGGTGTGCATAGGAAGTGACCAAATTTTGGAAGACAAGAAGACAAATACCATCTTCACTGCAAAGTGATAGAAGCTTGTAGTGGCTCTTGATTTGCTTGGAGTTGTCTGTGTGAATGTACCTTTGTGTAGTCATTGTTCATTTGCTGATAGCTTAGAGACCAGTGATTTAAGGACAGTGGGATTTTGTCATACTGATTGAGACAAGGCTTGGATATTATTTTGACAGAGTGGAGACTGCTTATAACTTTTAGGTTTTGTTAGTTCTCAAATGTTTGGATAAAATGCTCTGCGGTTCTGTGGTTTATATTGGGAAGATAAGTGATGTTGGGCTCATTTTTTTTGGCCTATACATATGTGCTGCTAGCCATGTGTTCAGCAGCAAATGCACTCTGAAGTGTACTGATGTGTTGGGTTTTAACATTGCTTTCTCACTGTATTTGTGAGATTTGGTTCCCCATGCATCATTTTCTCACAAGTGCTAGAGCAGAGGAAACTTCTCTGTTCAGTCCTAATGTAACAATACACTCAACCTGCAAGCAGTAGTAAGGTTTTCTTTCTAGGAGGGTGTGGTGGGTTGAAGTTTCCTCCCAGCATTAACTTTTAAGCCAGACCAACTCAGTTAGAAGCAAACAAAGCTGTATTTACAAACAAAAACTACGCTCTACAATGGAATGCAATGAATGTGTACAAAATATACAGGATTTACAACATTATACAGATATTTACAATTAGCAAATAACATGAAACCCCCCCTGGTCAGAAGACCAGAGAAGCCTGTTCCACTGCCCCTCCCCAAACCTCCCAACCCCCCCTGTACCAAGAGAGAGAGAGGAGTTGAGAGAAAAACAGTGTTAGGCTTACCTCAAGGCCAGCCAGAAGCGTGTTATCTTGTCCCCACCAAAGCAATAACAGCCAAGATCAGAAGAGGAAAAGAAATGGGAATGGAAGGTTAATGTGAAGAATTGTTATGATACAGCTTCTCTTATCCCAGCCATTTATCCAATGAATTTGTTTAGAATAATCTTTTTGTTTTCCTTTTTACACCCAAAAGTGATTTATTTAGTTTGTTTTTCTACTTTTCTACTCAAAATCTGCAGCTAACTTTTAAAGCCATAGCCTAAAACCACCACAGAGGGTAAGTAGCTGTTAAACCCCAACTCACAAGTGTTCCTAGGAGAGTGTTCTCCATGCAATATGTTACTGATAAAATATTGAGCTGATGGATTTATTGTATAACTTTGATTTACTTTCTCATTTTGGTGCTTGAGCAGTAGGGCAGTGTGTGTTCTTAGATTCATGAACTTTAAATAGTTATTCTTCCTTCTAGTTAAATCTTGGCTCTGGCCAGGCTGATCTAGTGTGGGGTGTCCCTGCTCATGGCAGGAGGGTTGGAACTAGATGATCCTTGTGGTCCCTTCCAACCCTGAATGATACTATGATACTATGAATAAAATGTAATAGGTGTTGCTATTAGTGGACATTTATTAAGATATGGTACTTGCCATATGTAGGTCTGTGGTTTAACCCTCCCAGGTTGGGTGGTAGTAAATTCTCACCTTTTTAATAGCAGTCTCTGTGTCATCCAGTTCTTTAGTAGGAAAGTTTTCCTCTTGGTTGGCATATACCAAGTTTCAGAGTTTTTGTGGACCCATCATGTTGCTTGTGGTTTATTCATCAGTAGAAGGCTTGAGATAGTTATTTGCCCTGCTGTGTTCCTCATGCATTTGTTCTTGCATCAGATGCACCTGCACTTCTGCTGACTGATCATGCAATTCATTGTTGTCCTGAGCTTCTGCTTGGCTTGTCAATAATTTACTCTTTGATGGACCTTGTTTGCCAACTCCTTCTATCAGATTGTGCAGGCATTCTTATGAGTGTGTGAGTGCTCTGAACATTTTATATTAGCAGCATTTAATTTTATGAAGTTGTTTTCTAACTGCCACTTTCCCCTGCCTGGTTTGAAGATATTCCTCAGTAAAAAGCCTGTGTGGCATTTGGTGTTTTAAGTTTGGTTGGTTTGGTTTTGTTGTTGTTTTAAAATCTTTATTATCGTGATTTAAGAAGGAAAAAAATTATTTTTGAAGTTTTAAGGTATATAACTTCTGAAGTATCTAACACTTTTAATGATGGTGTTTTCTAGTTTAATTACCTGAAGCATTTTCTTGGAGATCTCTATGTGTATGTATATCTATTTTAATTAGAATAGAATAAACCAGGTTATTGTTTGGTTTTTTTTCTAATTGCAGGAAATGTATGAGGTTGCCAAGAAACTTTGCTCCTTTTGTGAAGGTCTTGTACATGATGAACATCTTCAGCATCAAGGCTGGGCTGCCATAATGGCCAACTTGGAAGATTGTACATACTCTTACCAAAAGCTACTTTTCAAGTTTGAAAATGTATATTCAGGCTATTTGCAGTCCATAGAAGATATCAAGTTGAAACTTACTCAGTAGGTTTGCCATTAAACTCGGCCTCAGTCTCCAAAGTTACATTTGAAACTTTCTGGGTGTTTTAGGTGGTGTATGTCTGGTGGGAGTTGTGATGCAGCATGTGTGTGTTTGTGTCATGGAGTGCTTGCTTTGTTTCCTACCAGTCACTTTTTAACTGGCATTTTTTCCTTGTTTCAGTCAGCACACAGAAACCTTTGCTGAATTATGTGGGAGATCTGCTTGTTAAGGAACAGCTGTTTAAGAGCTGGAGTCCTTCCAAATGTGAACTAGAAATAACTAGATAATAAATTTAGACATTAATCAACATTTTTAAATACATATTTGCACTTTTGAGTTAATTAAAAGCAGTGATCTGTGTTGAAAGCATGAGGTTATAACACCAACTTTGGGTGTTTATCCATTTGGGAGGGTGTGTTCTGTGTGCATCTACGTGTCTACACTTGTGTCCTTCAAGCTCTAGATGTTACTTCAAGGGAAATCTTTGCCATCTTTCTGGATATTATAGTATTATGGCATTTCCACTAGTGCTTTGCCTAATGGAATGTAAGTGGTTGTTGGTTACTTAAAGAAATAATGTGTTTTTTATATATATATATAGGGGGAATGGAATGAAGCTGGAGGTGGGGAGATTCAGGCTAGATGTGAGGAGGAGGTTCTTCACCATGAGAGTGGTAAAACCCTGGAATGGGTTGTCCAGGGAGGTGGTCGAGGCCCTGTCCCCGGAGGTGTTTAAGCCCAGGCTGGATGAGGCTCTGTCCAGCCTGATCTAGTGTGGGGTGTCCCTGCCCATGGCAGGGGGGTTGGAACTAGATGATCCTTGTGGTCCCTTTCAACCCTGAATGATACTATGATACTATGATATATATATAATATATATTTCCTTTAAAAAAGAAAAGGAAGCTGAACTTTCCTTAGTTCATGGTAAACAACTCTGAATGTCTTCTGGCTAACTGCTTTTTCAGTCTTTGCTAGTAGGCCCTGGTGGCCATGTAGATTGGAAACATAAAAGTGCCAGGTGTGCATTTAAAGAGAAAAAGGACACGTCTCAGTTTATCAAACTGTCCTTGCATTATCCACATAAGGTGACTTGGATGTTTAGAACAGTTCATCTTAAGCAGTGGAAGACAACAAAACTTTGTCTTTAGCTGACCTTTCACTGTCTTAATACTGAAAGGATAGTTACCAAAGGAATTTTGAAATCTGCTTCACTTCTGAAATGAATAATATTTGTATGAGTGGTTTGTGTCTTAAGTTTTTCTGTCACATTGGCTTCTAGGCACTGATCCTTTTTTTTTCCTTTCTGAAAAAGCTTGGGTTCTGCTGTTTCTATCATGGCCAAGATACCACTGCTGGAGTGCCTCACGAGACACAGTTACAAGGAGTGTTTGGGAAGAGTGGATTCTTCAGCTGACCATGGAGGGACAGAAAGTGATGAAACTGAGGATGGGAAATCTGCTGAATTGGTGCTTTATCCTGATATATCTAAAGTGAACAATAAATCAATGTTAGCCTCATTTTGCAAGTCAGTTGAACATTCAACTTTGGAAGGCACAGATCCTGAAGGAGTGAAAGATGCTAAGGAGTCTGGTCAAAATGCTGCTGTGCAGGACAATGAGACATCAGTAGAACTGAGAGATGATGATCAGCCTTCCTTCAATGTGTCTTTGTTAGACTGGATAAATGTTCAAGATAGACCTAATGATGTTGAATCACTGGTCAGAAAATGTTTTGATTCTATGAGCAGGGTAAGTTAACAATTTCTTCAAAATCAGATTGTGTTGCATTGAGTGCTGCTGTTCATTTTCCAGATCTCGGTGCCTTTGGAGTGACTCAACTTCTTGTAACACGTTGTTTCTCAGATCACTTTCTGAATGGAGACCAAAGCAGAGACTGAGGGGGTGGGAAATACTTGAAGAGTTCTTGAGTTTTCAGAATTTGACCTTTAGGAAAATGTATAATTCCACAATGAGTGCTTCTTGTCTTGCTTGTGTCTCAAGCAGCTGTTCTGGTGAGAAAGCCAAGAGCTTCTTGGAGTCCATAAGCAAAGTGACTTCTCTCTTTGCCTCTTGCATAAAAAAACATGCCTGTAATGAAAGGAAAGATTTTTCTGCACAGAAGTTAATGTTCTTTGTGTTAAAAATACTGAAGCTTTTATTAAAAATATAGGACAGATTGATGTGGTTAATTGTGATGAATTTTTATCTTCTATATATGCATTCTCGATTAGCTGGTACAGATGCATTCCGAGGAGCCCAGTTTGCATTTCTCCTGCTGGTACAATAACACATTGCTCACTTTCTTCACTCTTTCCAAGTCATTATTTTAATCAGTGAGCATTATAACCTCTAAAAATCCTTTGGCCTAGAGATATCTCCTTCTTTGCTTTCACTGTAGCTGTTCTTACACTGTCTAGCCTTGTTTGCATGTATAGAATTTTATAACTCAATATACCTTGAACAAAGAAAACCATTTCTGTTGTCCTTGACACTATTCTGAAAGGCAGGACTGGAAGACTGTCTTAACTTAAGTCTAAACCCTATCTCTTGTAGAAAATGCTATGATGTGATGAGTTCTATATGCTTGGAAAATTTGGCTTGATATAAAGGGCTGCTTAAGATTTTGAGCTGTCCAAATTGCAGGAAAGGCTGAGAGAAAGAGTGGGCTGTACAGTTAGCAAAACTGTGAAGAGCTTCCTAATTGCTGAAATCTGGGACACTCCTCTATCCTGTTCTATAATGCTGCAAGATGTTTGCTACTGTTTTAAAACAAGAGGAATAAAACCCAGTGGTGTGGTTGTGAGAGAATAAACTCACTTTCAACTTAATATTAACAGGGCACAAATGTAATATCTCTTTGAAAAAAGAATCAGTGTTTAAAGACAGATGTTAAACAGCTGCTTCCAAATAAATTACAGTGGTACTACATGTACAAAAAGGAAAGCATAACCACTGCAGTTAAAGCCTTACTTAAGTACATTTTTTATCAGCTTGTAGTCTTATCTGACCCACATCACCTCTTTTAGACAGCCTGCCTTGTAACTGTGTGCTTTTCTGTCCTTGCCTTACCTTACCTAAGGCTAGTCAGAAATCCTTTGGTTTTTTAACCATTGCAATTGTTTTGTAACTTAAGGTGATTCTTGTAGGGGAAAAAATGTGAATGCTCCTGTGAAAATGAAGATTCTTTCTGATTTCTTGGCATAAGCAGAATTGGCAGGTGGGAAAAAACACTTTAGTCAGACTGTACTGGCCACCACTAATAGAACTTTGATCAATCTTGATTTGGTTTGGTTCACAAGAAACCCAAAGCTTTCAAGCATTTGAGTAGCTCCTAGTTTTCCTTCAGAAAACATTGAGTTGCTCTGTTTTGATAGCAGCACAGATAAAGGATTCAATCTTTGCCTACCATTGATTTAAAATTAATTGGAAAACAGAATTGGCCTGAAGCTGAAAAGGAAAACAGCAGATAAATACCTTGTTACACATTTATTCTCTTAATATTTACTTGAGGTGACACTCTAACCTAGCAAGGTAGAACAAAATGGTACTAATTTAATTTTATTTATCTATTTTTCTCTGCATTTTCTCTGTGTCCTTTTCTTCTTGGAAATATGAACCATACAAATGATTTGCAATTGCATTTCTTATTGGAAACTCTGAATTCAGGTAAGATACTCATGAAAGTGTAAAGCATCAGAGCAGGAGCTTAATACTTTTGGTCCTGGTAGTCTTGACACAGTTGATGTTTTGCACAGTGCTGCTATGTGTCTGCTCCTTTAGTCTCCTGGTTTCTATATAAAATGACACTTCTAATTGCAGAAACCTAGGCTGCAATAAAAGCAGTGGGTAAGTAGGAGCTAACCAGATGTTTGTGTAAAGTGCTGCTGCAACCACTTAAATAGAAGGCTAGCAAAGGAAGAGACTTCTAAAGATGAGGAGAACAATACTCTCTACCAGTGAAAATAGAAATGAATAGAATAGAATAGAATTAACCAGGTTGGAAAAGACCTTTGAGATCATCGAGTCCAACCCATCACCCAACACCATCTAATCAACTAAACCATGGCACTGATGTACTCAGGTCAAAGATGGAATGAAAAGAATGGGTGGAAGAGGTAAATTAGAGGGTGGAATGAGAGGAATAGGCATTCTTTGTGAAAAGAGATAAAACACAATTAGTTTATCTTTGAGGTCTTTTCCAACCTTATTGATTCTACGAAGGCAAAAGGTGGGGGGAGAAAAAGCCCACGCTGTATTCTTCTTCAGCATTTTGCCTGTTAGGAAACTCTCTTGCATGCTGCACTGGAGTCATTGAGGATGCCACAGGGGAGTAATTCTGAATAGGATGGCAGTGAAGATGATCCTATTAAAACCAATCTGGTTTAATCCCACAGACTATTTTTATTACGGATTCTTAAACATGAACAAGTCACTTGAGAGAGGCTAATATTTATAAGGCCATTCATAACCTACTAAAAACTAGCCTTTGCTGTTTTCAGGGAGCTTTGGCATGTTTTGTCACCTCATGAACAGCATTAATTACATATTCTGAAAAATTCTGGGCTAATGAACAGGTTTTGGTACTTCCCCCTGTGGTCTTTCTATTTGTTTGGGTTTTGTTTGCTTTGTGAGAATGAGACACCAATCTATAATGGGCTTCCTCTTCAGATTCTTCTCTCTATAGCCCTGAGAAGAGTTTCCAGTGTAAGAAAGTACTCTCTGAAAGGCTTTTATATAGTTAACTAACAGATTTAGGGGGGGAAATAGTCCTTTTATTTATGTTCATGGAGAGTCAGATAAATGCTGGGGGTTTTGAGGGTTAATTTGTATGGTCTGTAAGTGGCATAAATCCTGGATGTTGAGAGAAGCTAGTGCTGTGACAGCTAAGATGGCCTAACAGGATAGAGTCTTTTCAAGAGATTCCTATATCACAGATGGCATGCCATAATCATTTGGGATAAATTTGAGCAAATTGGTTCATATTCTGCTAACACCTAAACTCTTGCTATATTCTTTACTTACATATGCCAGATTTACACTAAACTCTGTCCTACATAAGCTGTTGCAATTCCCTGTGATGTTTTTAGCACTAAGGAAATAGACTAATTCATTTCACTACTCTTAGAGTGAAACTTGAAGAGAGACCCTTAGTATCTGTGGACATTGGTAGCTTCTTAATGTTTCAAGCACTTTTTTTTGTGGGTGATGGTCTATGAGGTAATGTGAAATAATTTTCAAAATCCTACTTTACTTTTTTAAAATGTTAGCAAAAAATAGTCCAAATGTATGATTTTTTTGCATAGCTTCTTTTGCAGTTACTTAGAGCTGATCTGCTTTGTCTAAAGAATCGATTGAAACACTCATTTAGTGGGAAAAGGCTAATGGGTCTTGCAGCTTTTTCCTATCACCATCCCTCCTGCACTTTCCACTGAGCCACATTCGCCACTTGTTTTGATTGTGGCTCTATGGATTCTTGTTTCAGAGCAGACTTGTGTCCATTAGCTTTAAACTGCCTCTTGCCTTCACACCCTGCCTTGTCACCTCAACTGATGTCCCATCTTCTTGTAAGGATCCTGATTTCTCTGATGGAAATCAGAGTGGAATACTTCAAAGACTCCTTAACTCAGAATTCTGAAACAGGTGACAGATGTAGGCACATCTTAGAATAACCTTAATAGTATTATTTATTTATAAGAAGTCAATTTAGTTTACCTGAAGGGAGGCTGTAGCCAGGGCGGGGGTTGGTCTGTTCTAGGCAACCAGCACCAGAACAAGAGGACAGAGTCTCAAGCTGTGCCAGGGGAAGTTTAGGATCTTCACAGAGAGAGTTGTTAGCCATTGGAATGAGCTCCCCAGGCAGGTGGTGGTGGTGTATTGTAAGTGTTCAAGAGGGCATTGGACGTGGCACTTGGTGCCATGGTTTAGTAGACATGAGGTCTTGGGTGACGGGTTGGACTTTTCCAACCTTATTGATTCTATGATAGTTAGCTCATCTGCCCTAGGTGATCCTGCTCTGGCAGGGGCGTTGGACTCGACCTCTGGAGGTCCCTTGCAGCCCCTAATCTTCTGTGATTCTGTGAACTGCTAATAAACATTTCATTTATTGTTTGTTTTTTTCAGCTTGATCCCAGGATCATCCAGCCCTTTCTGGCAGAATGTCGCCAAACTATCGCCAAACTCGATAATCAGAACATGAAGGCTATTAAAGGTCTTGAGGACAGGCTCTATGCATTGGACCAGATGATAGCAAGCTGCAGCAGACTGGTGAATGAACAAAAAGAACTTGCTCAGGTATGCACAACATTGGAAGATGGCAGATTTTTGTTGTGTATGTTGTTACGGAGTATAATTCGTGGTCCAAATCCATATGCTCTCATACTTACATTGCCTTTCATTCTGGTGCTTGGCTCTAATGAATATCACAGCAGGTTTCTTCAATATCTTTGTCTTCCTGACTAAACCACCCAAGTTTTTACGATGAAGCTGTCTGTCTTCATCTCAGTTCTTCCTGCCTCTTTATGACTTCCATTCACTTGGCTCAGACAGTGGATACAGTTAAGATGTTTGCTTCCTGCTTTTGTTTTTCAGAGTCCTTACCCATTCAGTACAGAGGTTGTTCTGAGTTCAGTTAAAGATTGATTTACAGTGTTCTATTCCACCTTCAGTGTGCATCATCTTCCTTTTCTTTTTGTTGACTTCATATACCTGTTTGATACTTTGCTTTCTGTGCTGTCCTCCCTAGTGTAGAAATCTTTGCTTTGCAGATGTGTTCTATAGCATCATATGACAAGATTGCTGAATCATTGAATCAGAAAGGTTGGAAAAGACCTCAAAGATCATCAAGTCCAACCTGTCACCCAACACCTCATGACTACTACACCATGGCACCAAGTGCCACATCCAATCCCCTTTTGAACACTTAAATACAATATTAAATCAATAATGACAGTGGCTTCATTTTTCAGCAGTGTCACAGAAGCAGTTTTGATGCTCATCAACTTCAGCTTCAGAGAGAGACACTTTAATGTTTGTTTTTAAAATCCTTTATTAAGAAAACAAAGTTATTGTGGAACTACAAATACAGTGACCACTGGTAGGGACATAAGAACATGAACAAAGTCAAAGCTCCAACTGTTGGGTTTGGGTGTTCATTTCTTGCCTGGAGAACCACACAGTTACCATCAGGATTTTCTCTCACCTTTTGAACATGATAAAGGAGAGAGTGGCATGGCACAGTAGTTGTTTCACCAGTAGCCCCTCCATCCTAGTAGCTGGTTTTCTGCTGCATTAACTTCTGTGATCCTTCACTGGTATTGATTAGTTGTGTGAAACTCTTGCAGGGTTGTATTGGTAACTGTTTGGGAGGAAAATACCAGATAAGGTTTATGTGGACAGGATTATAGAATGAAGAGAAAGCAGCTTTGACACTTACCTGTGTAGCTTTCTGTTAGACTGCTCAGTAGTTACAGTAAGTTTATTCAAATGCCTGCACTCTTACAGAGCAGATGGGTCACTTCATGCTTTTTAATTGCATAACAAATGTGTCTTTTCTTCCTCTAGGGATTTTTGGCTAATCAGAAGAGAGCTGAGAACTTGAAAGATCCTTCTGTGCTGCCTGATTTGTGTTTGAGTCATGCAAATCAGCTGATGATTATGTTAACTAATCACAGAAAACTGTTAGATATTAAACAGAAATGTACCACTGCCAAACAGGAGCTTGCAAATAATCTGCAAGTCAGACTGAAGTAAGTTACAACTTTTCAATTTATAGATTGCTTCCACTTGCATCAGGACTGTTTAAAGAATGTGTGTCTTAAGAAAATCTTTGGTACTGCACAGAGCTTTTCTTAACAGGAGAGGAAATAAAAGCTGAATCACTTCGTTTGTATATGAAATTATTTGTAAGTGTGAAACAAAAGATTAAGAGAAACTTTTCTTAGAGTTTAAATAGTCTTTGTATCAATAAAACAATATCCAAGGACCTATAATCCCCTCTCCTTTCATCAACCTCCGCAGCCATTGGTATCTTGTTTAAAATTTGGCTGGTAGTTGTGCTGATGTTTTCCAAGAATAACTATAGAATCCTTGAATGGTTTGGGTTGGAAGGGACCTTAAAGATCATCTGTTCCAACCCTTCTGCCATGGGCAAGGACACCTTTTACTAGCCCAGGTTTCTCAAGACCTCATCCAACCTGGCTTTGAAAACCTCCAGGAAGGAGGCATCCACTGTGTCCCTGGACAACCTGTTTCAGTGTCTCACCACCTTCACTGTAAAGAATTTCTTCCCAATATTCAGTTTAAGTCTCCCTTCTGCTGGCTTGAAGCCCTTGGCCCTTGTCCTGTCACTAAAAGTTTAAGTGAAGCATTCTTCTGTTGCTTGTGATCTAATGGTGGTAAGTTCTCGTTTTCTGAGCACTGTGTGAGGAATTAACACATTCATTTTCTGAGCACTGTCAGAAATTAACAGGCATCTGCAAGGCAGCTACTGATTTCTGAATTGCTTGGTGCTTCCAGATAGCCTGTCATTGGCCCATGTGAAATGACATCCAGACATGTTGCTAATCACAGTGAAATTGAAATGGAGAAAAGATGACTAAGTTGCTGTCTTGTAAAGTGTAACCTCCTCTTGTAGGTGGTGTTGTTTTGTAATGCTGCATGCTGACCAAGATGGAGAGAAACTACAAGCATTGCTTCGTCTTGTAACAGAGCTCCTAGAAAGGGTCAAGGTTGTGGAAGCTCTCAGTACTGTTCCTCAGATGTACTGTCTAGCAGTTGTTGAGGTTGTGAGGAGAAAAATGTTCATAAAACACTACAGGGAGGTAAGTAAGTAAGTCAAACTTCAAGACTAAATCTTTGTGTCAGTCTATCAATTTGCATCTAACTACATGATTTCCCTTCACAGTGGGCAGGTGCTTTAATAAAAGATGGGAAACACCTCTATGAAGCTGAAAAGGCAAAAAGGGAATCTTTTGGTAAACTGTTCAGTAAGTACTGCTGTGAAATGAGAATTGTGGTTGAGAATGACTTTTGTTTTTGTAGTCAAAATGATTCCACTGGGCTGTAGTTTTAGTACCTGTCTTACTATCTTTTACTTCGATGGGATATGCATGCAGTGTGCCAGCTGGTCCTCTTATGAGCAAAGTATTTGGCTATTCGTTTTTCTATTAAATGAATGAAGTGTTCCATTTAGCTTATCCCAAATACTGCAGAAGCTTTAGTGAGTTTCATACTTGCAAAGGATCTGATTTCTAAGTATGACATTTGAATGCAGTCGGTGTTTGAACATGCTCTGCAAGCTTTGCTCTTCTTTTAAATAACATTTTTTTTAAACTGCCACTGAATTTTTTTGCTGTGAGCTCCTCTCTACTACTTCAGAGAACAAACAAGAATGAAGGCTCCTATCTAAAGGCCTTGGGTAGAAGTTAAAAGATAAAATTAACAATTCTGTTGTTGCTAAAAGAAATTTGATCCTTTTCTCTTTTGCCTGCAATTTCTGCAACTTGCTTTAGCAGCTGGTTTAGAAGATAAGAAAACTGAGCAGAAGTTCATCAAAGTTTTGAGGAGGAGATTAGCAAGAAGGAATTGGCAATTGGCAGGGAAAACTTGAAAAAGGAGGTTCTTCCTGGGATGAATTTTGAGCAAAAAGGCTTCAGCAAAGCAAGAAATTCTGCTTGAACTGGTGGGGTGTGCTTGAAGTTCTGGGCTCACTTGGAGTTTTTATGTTGCCAAGAAACAGCACAGTTAGTAATGCTTTTAAATTGATTTCAGCTTAGAGTAGTGCAGTAGCTTCCTTCTTTTCTTTTGAGGTATTTTTGTATGTTGCATTTCTTTCTTTCAAATAACCATTTTTCCTTTGCCCAGGGAAATCTTTTCTAAGGAATCGTCTGTTTAGAGGACTTGACTCCTGGCCTCCATCCTTTTGTGTATGTACTCAGTATGTTTTGGGGGGTTATTTCATTTTTATTAACTGTACTTTCAAAAGATGCAAACCTAAGCTTAATTCATTCAAGCTGCATGCCTGTCACATTGCCCTGGCACAGATGAAAAAGCTGGGAGCTAGTGTTCATTGCTGTTTCAATTGACCTACATTAACAACATCAATTTGGTGCTCCTTTGCAGCAAGGAGTTTGTGGTATTGCACAAGAAATGGCTATTAAAGATCAGAAAAAAGAAGCCAGGAGGTATATTGTGATCATCTGGTCCTGTCATCCTGTCTCCTGGAAAACAGAATCATAGAATTGCTTAGGTTGGAAAAGACCTTTCAGATGGAGTCCAAACTGTTAGCTAATGGAAGCATAAAATTACTCAGATGATAAAAGCAAGTAAAAAGTTGTCACATCTTGCTGTAACCACTGCATAAATGGAAAAGCTTCCATGGCTGATAACATGAAGGGGTGAAAATGTATGTCTGTAATCAAGTATTGCCTGTTAACTTTTATTTCATAGAGCTTGCTTAATTCAAGCAAGATAACTCTCCCTGATTCTAATCTCACTTTGCCTCATTTAACCTTTTCATGTCCTCCTTTGCAGCCTGATTTTAAAGGATACTTGGAAAATCAGAATGCTGCTCATTTCAGTATTTCAAATACTGAACTGAATTATGTTTAGCAGCACACTCATTAAGTTTCAGTGTCTTCTGTTAACTTTTTTAAACAAACCCTTAGTGTTTTTGAAGCTTGGTGATGGGGAAGAAGCTGAACTAGATGATTGTCATAGGCCCTGTGCAACTGAAATCTCTATTCTACAGCTGCCTGAGGCACTGTGGGTGTTGACTATGAACGCAAATGATCTTTTTCAGGGAGCTGGGGCCAGGCATGGTTCCTTTCAAAAAAGTTTGAAATATTTTGAATGTGTGATCAATTTTTGTTTGTTCTTAATTAAGCTCTTTTTAATCCTTGTTATCTTGATGTCACTTGCCTTGACACACGTACATGAATTTCTTCTTGATGCAGACACGAAAACCTCGCCGATTTGACAGTGAGCTTCCAGATATCTCATTAAGTGACTTGCAGTTTTTGCAGTCTTTTTGTCCTTCAGAAGTACAGCCATTACTCAGGTAAAGCACCTTTTCCAGCTTTGTAGAAATAGCCTCCCCCAGGTCTTATCCCTTTCAGCCTCCCATCTCCAGTTGATTTTCTGTAAAGGAACAGGCAAGGATTTTTGTGTTTCTTAATTTACTGGCTTTTGCCTGTACTTTTTACTGGAATCCCTTTTAATTCAGCATCCTTGTGGCATTGCTGCTGGAAATAACAATAAGTATTATGAGTTTAGTCTGCTTGACTAAAGCATGATACAACTGATGCACTCAATTTCTTTTTAGGTTCTTAGGCTTCTGCAGAAAAAGATGTAAATGATAATCTCATCTTGCTGATGTTTGCCTGATTTTGGAGGTTGTGAGAATTTTGCAACCTTCCACAGAGGCTTGGTCAGAGTTCAGGAGGATTTTTGCCTCTTTTTTTGTGTCAGAAAAAGCAGTCACTAACTAAACTTTTAGTGCAAATTGTAGTGACATAGATTTCCACTTGATGGCAATAGAGGTGGGATTATGTCATGTTCCTCCTGGTTTCTGAGCTCAGGATTACATTCGATGGAAATATAGATGATGATGGACTTGCAATTTGAGTGGGCAAGGCTGTCTCAATGTGGTAGACATTGAGCTTCAGAAGCAGTACTTTTGGTATTTTCATTTAACTTCTAAGGAGCAAGCAATAGGCAGACTGAGACCCAGCACACAAGTCCTTTTCTGTCAGCACTGAACCCCTGAGCTGCATAGTTAATGTGATGTATCTGTTTATTTACAGTGCTTGAGTCTTCTGAAAATATTTGTTTGAGCAATTATTTCAATCTTGATTGTGCAGAAACACTCTAGGTATCACTTGGTTAATATATCAAATGGAGAAGGTAAAATTGCAGTGTAATTTGCCTTTACTGTATTGTCCAAATGCTGCATGATTTCAGTGGAGCTATTCCTGAACAGATTGAACATTCTGGATATATGGCTTCTCAACTTAAATTCACTGTTGCTTTTCCAGAGGTTTAGGAAGCTTGCCATCAAAAGCTCATCTTGCAACACTTGCAATGTGATGATAGAATCATAGAATCATTCTGGTTAGAAGAGAGAGGCCTTTAAGATTATGACACATTAATTATTCTTTTAAGTTAGGTTATCTATCATTAAAATAAAATAGGAGAGAATTAATAGGTGCTTCAAAGGAAGAGCTGGATTGGAGGGAATCCAGCTGGAGAGAAGAACAAAGTCATTTGCAAGCTTAAGTGCTTCAATTACAGATCTAATCACTGTCAATTCTCTTCTGTTACTGTTGTTGTAACCAGGTACTACTGATAAATCTTTTCCTCAGAAGGAAAGACTGGCATAGTGCTTCCTCATCGTTGTGATTATCATTATCTACTCCTTAAAAGCTCTCAAGTTCTTAATTTAAAACACAAATACCAGATGGCCTTAGTGGATTTCTGTGCAAAATAAATGAACTTGAGAAAGTCCTAAACCTAATTCAGTGAGAAGCTTAGTCTTGTTGGAGTATACACACAATAATCTAATAGATGAATATTAACAATATTGAAAAAAAAAACATTAATCCTATACTGTTTTTAAGGGTTCCCATACTTTGTGATTTTGAACCTCTTCACCAGCATGTACATGCTCTACATAACCTGGTAAAGGCAGCACAGAGTTTGGATGAAATGTCACAAACCATTACAGACCTGCTGAATGAACAAAAGGTATTTGTTTGCTTTTATTTACCAAGAAAAGAGAATGCTCAGTTCAAAAGTGTTAGAATCTTGGCATAATATTATTCCGTCAGTCACAGAAATGAACTTTTGGGGTGGTTTTTTTTTTCCCATATGTAAAGATCAGTTGGTCTCATAACTGCAGAAGAGGAGTTTCCTTTCTAATGACATAGTAGTAAATATTCTGAGAATTGAGCTCTGCAGTGAGTAAAGGGAGCCTGCCTGGAGTCAAAAAGATGCTGAATATCTTCTGAGCAACTAACAGAAACATTCAGCACGTAGGAAACTGATACATTAACAGTGTAATTCCACTTCCACAGTTTCTGTGGGAATGTGTGCATTTGTCATTTCAGTCTGTGTTTAATGAAGTTGTCATTACTTCTAGATTTTTTTTGCGTTGCTTAAGTCCTTTTAGCATAAAAAGTTAAGGAAGATTCAGGACCTCACTTTGCTGTCCCAGGTAGCTTCAACACTGATGTGTCACCTACTCCTGCTTTTTGGGGAAGGGGAGAAACATGTGCAGTCTTCTACTTGGAGGATAGGAAGAACAGACAGCAAAAAGATCTCTTCCCCTAGATTTGCTCTGCCTGTCAAGCAGATTCTTTCTCTTAGAAACTGTTTCTGCCAGTCACACTTGATTGCCTCTGTGCCCTCAGCCTATGACTTTCATAATGCACCAACCATGGCCCTTTTGCCTTCACAGAATCAATAAGGTTGGAAAAGACCTCAGAGATCATCAAGTCCAAGCTGTCACCCAACACCTCATGACTAACTAAAGCATGGCACCAAGTGAAACCATGGCTTCTGACTGTAGCATATTGAAACTCTGGATGAATTTAGCAATCCTTATATTTTAATATGAAGTTAGCTGCTTCAAATTTGGTTTCTCTGTCAGCTTCACTATAGAAGAAAGGTGTCACTTTCATGGGACTCCATGTTGTCTATTGTGTGTTTGATTCCACTTTGACTGGAAGCTGCCAAGGTTATGAGAATGTTGAATTTTGAATTGGCCAATTCCTGCTTAAACTAGGTGACATGAAGTCCTCTATATTCTTATTCTTCTGGGACAGCCATTAAGAGTGTTAGGGCCTGTATTAGTCAATGGGATGGGTAGTACTGCTGTAAATTTTGGGACATCTGGGCGTTTTCTGAACATGCTCTTCTATTGGACCATGCTCTGAAATACAGAAGTCCTCCCCCAACTTGGAGAATCCTGAAATCTGTCTCATAAGAAACTGGGTGTTCAAACAATTTTTCACTAAGGATTGGAGTGTCAGAAAACTGTGAAATAAATCAAAGGGGTAAGCTTTAATTCAAAATGTATGTAGTAACAGTAGAAAAATGAACAGGAAAGGTGTCTTGTTCAAGTCTTGATGATTGTCCATTTTTGGCTCCTACCTGCTTGTTTGAGACATTTTTGCCAGTATCTGTCTGTACAAAAAAGATGTTTTCCAAATTAGGAGAATTTGTTCTTCCCATTCTTCTCTTTTGCCATGCTTTGACCGGTTTGGATTCTTGGCTGACTCAGAAATGTCAAGTGCTTAGACAGATTTGGATAATTGTCTCCTTCCTTAGAGTAAATTGCATTGCACAGTCAGAGCTGGGCCATTCATGATGTCATCTTGAAAATGCCCATCTCAGTGTGTAATTTCGGTGATTCATTTGAAGTCTCTTTTGGAATTGAAGCAGAGAGATTTTTCCTTCTCAGCGCCCAGTACTCCTGTCGTACTGGGTCTTTCTCTGTTGCTTTGTTCCACACATCATCTAGGAATGTTCTTTAAACTATGCTACGTTTGCTTGTGTTCTTTTTCTCGTGTGTGTAGAATTACTGAAGCAGTCAGCAGTCCAATCGATATCCATCACTACTGTCTGAGGTTTTTTGGAGTTCTGTTGCTGGCCATTTATTGCCCAGCTCCACCTTCTCCAGTCAAGTAGCTGAGATCAGTAGCAAAAGTTTCTTCAATACTAAAGAATACCAGGCACATGATTTAAGTGTATGAATACTGTTGGAAAAGGGGCAGGAGCAGGATTAACAGTTGAAGGCCATGTTGGCTTTTTGGAGAACAGCACCACTCTGAAAGATGGGATAGAACAGAATAGAATTAGCCAGGTTGGAAGAGACCTTTGAGATCATTGAGTCCAACCTATCATCCAACACTATCTAATCAACTAAACTGTGGCACCAAGCACCCCATCCAGTCTCTTCCTAAATACCTCCAGTGATGGTGACTCCACCACCTCCCTGGGCAGCACATTCCAATGGCCAATCTCTCTCTCTCTATGAAGAACTTCTTCCTAACATCCAGCCTAAACTTCCCCTGGTGCAGCTTGAGACTGTGATCTCCACCACTTTGAGACTGGATGTCTTAGGGGAGTCTTTTGCTGCAAATATTGCCATGAGTTTATTTGGGAAGAGTTTGTTTTCAGGATGGCCACATTTTCTTAGATAAGTAAGATCAGATGAGGCCTTCAAGGATGATGGGATGGAAAAGCAAGGTAATGGTTGGGTACTTTCTTGAAGCTTACAGGAAAATCTCTCTGAATTTCTACACTTTGTACTTAATTTTTAGTCATGTAGTTTGGACTTAGAGATAATAAGGCTGACCTTTCAAGTTCTTGAACTGCCTGGTAATTTTCAATCAATTTAAAATAGTATCAGTTTTGCTTATCTCTTGGTTAAGTGTTTGCTTTATGTTTTATCCCTCGTAGGCCTCCAATAGCCAAGCATCGCCACAATCTGCTACCACACCAAGGATTGAAAGTGCAACAGGAGCCGCAATTGCTACCTCTTCAAGAACTCCTCCTCCATCACTCAGTCTTCAGGGTCCCCTGTGTCCTCCTGTGTGTCCCCCAGCTCCTTTAGAAGAATTGTCTCCAGACAGCATTGACGCTCACACGTTTGATTTTGAAACTATTGCCCATCCGAACTTGGAGCAAGCTCTTAAGCAAGGATCGTTAGACTTGGATTCATTAGCAGAAAGTCCAGAATCTGACTTTATGTCAGCAGTAAATGAATTTGTAATAGAAGAAAATCCAGTGTCTCCTAATGTAATAAGTGATCCACAGAGTCCAGAAATGATGGTGGAATCTCTTTACTCTTCAGTTATCAATGCAATAGACAGTAGACGTATGCAAGATACAACTTCTTGTGTAAAGGACGTTACAGTAGAAAATGCCTCTCTCAGTGTGTGCATGGAGAAGTGCAAGGTTATTGCCCAGGACTCAAAGGTACATTTGAGAGGTATAAAAGAAGATCTTTGCCACTTTAGAACACTTGTACAAAGAGAACAGTGTGACTTTTCTAATTCTTTAAAATGCACTTCGCTGGAAATAGTAAATACTATTGAGAACGTCAGACTGTCCCTTGAAAAAACACTAACAGATAAACATCAAAAAGAATTGCAGTCTTTGAAAAGTGAATATGAAACTAAAATTAATAAACTGTTGGAGGATGGTGAAGAGAACAAGAATAAGATTCAGAAGTTAAAAGGTGACTTGCTCGGCCTTGAAGAAGTCCTTCAGAATAAGAACGATGAATTTGCAATGGTGCAAAACGAGAAGGAAGCTGTGGTTTGCCTCCAGAATGAAAAAGACCAGAAATTGCTGGAATTGGAATGCCAAATGGAAACACGAAATAGTGAGATTAAGGAACTGAGGCAGTCACGTGAAATAGTCCTTGAAGACATGAAAAAGCTTCATGTTGAAAACAATGAAAAACTGCGACTCCTGCGGGCGGAACTCGAGAGTTTAGAGCAAAGCCATTTGAAAGAACTGGAAACCGAACTCCAGGCCAGGCATTTGCAGGAATTTGAGAAGATGTTGGCTGAGCACAAGGACTGTTTAGATAAATTGAAAAAAGAGAATCAGCACAGGCTTGAAGAAATGCAGGAATCTCACACGGTAGTTGTGCAAGAGAAGCAGCAACAAGTGGAAGAGTTACAGCTCAAGGTTTCAGATCTGTCCGATTTGAGGTGCAAATTGGAAGTCGAACTTGCCCTGAAAGAGGCAGAAACTGATGAAATGAAGCTGCTTCTGGAAGAAAGCAGAAACCAGCAACAAGAGACCTTAAAATCTCAGATCGATAAGGAAACAGAAAGCTTAAAAAAGGAGATAGATAAATTAAACAGTAAAATACGAATTAGCAGTGATGAGTATCAAGTGGGCTTGTCGGAACTAAGGACTCTGATGACGATGGAGAAAGACCAGTGCATTTCTGAGCTAATAGACAGATATGAAGAAGAATCAAATTTGCTTAGAACTGAGCTAAACAAAGTAACACTTCTTCATCAAAAAACTTCTGAGGCAGAAAAGAGACTTTCAGAGCAAATAACTGAACTGCAAAGTAAGTTAGAATTGGAAACGAGTGCCCTAGAGAAGGAAAAAACAGAGAAACTGTCTCTCTGTGAGCAGCGGGAAAAATACGAAGCTATTATCCATAAGCTTAAGGAAGAGAAAGAACTGTTAGTATCTAACCAAGAACAGGACAGGCAGTTGCTCATTCAGAAGCTCAATTGTGAAAAAGAGGATGCAGTGCAAAATGCTTGTAAAGAGTTTGAATTGCAGAGGGAAGCTGCTGAAAAGGGGCTTTTGGAAAAAATACAACAACTTGAGATGCAAGTAAATCGGAGGTACTGTAAGAACTGTTCCTGTGTTTTCCTAGTGTTGTAAAGCAATATGGTCCATTTGTAAAGTAATTAATATGGTGTATTCATGCACTATGCAGTAAGTAAAACTTGTGTGTTTGTAATAGAATAGATTAAACCAGGTTGGAAGAGACCTTCGAGATCGTCACATCCAACCTGTCATCCAACACCACCTAATCAACTAAACCATGCAACCAAGCACCCTATCAAGTCTCCTCCTAAACACCTCCAATAGTGTTTGTCTGGGTTGGTTTCTATATGCAAGTCACATCCATTTTATAGGTGGCGATCTTCCTGTGTCTGTAGTTAATCTCAAAGACTGTAAATACTTGATACAACTTTACTTTCAGGCAGCAATGAAGGCTTTGTATTTTATATATATATTTGTTACATTGAAGGAGGGTTTCCTCAGTAACATGTCTCTTGAAGGCCCCATTTTGATGATCTCAAATTCTTTCCTCTTACATAGAATAATTTGGATTGGAAGGGACCTCCAAAGGTCATCTAGTCCAACCTCCGTGCAGTGAGCAGGGACATCCTCAACTAGATCAGGTTGCTCAGATCCTTGTCGAGCTTGACCTTGAATATCTCTAGGGGTGAAGCCTCAACTACCTCTCTGGGCAACCTGTTCCAGTGTTCCACCACCCTCATTGTACAGAACTTGTTCCTAACATCCAATCTAAATCTGTTCTTCTCTAATTTCAAACCATTGCCCCTCATCCTGTCACTGCAGGCCTTTGAAAACAGTCCCTTTCAAGCCTTCTTGTAGGCCCCCTTCAGGTACCGGCAGGCTGCTATTAGGTGTCCCCAGAGGCTTCTCTTCTCCAGGCTGTTCTCATTGTGGAGGTGTTCCAGCTCCCTGGTCCTTTCCTCTGGTTCACTGTGTGAACACGCAGTGGCTAGCTTTTGGGCTGATAACTACCTTTTGCTAACTGTACTCTTGTTGGTGCTAATGTGTATGGGATTATATATATGTCCCATGGCCACCTGGACTTCCTTTGACTTCAGCTGTCATGCTTATGAATTTCAGGGTCTCCAGTTTGAGTTTTAAAATGAAATACAAATGGACAACATTATCTTAAGCAACATCCTAGCACCATTTATATTGTTAATTTCTGCAGTGTTGTTCCATAACTAGATTTTCCCTTTCCATGAGTGCCTGGAATTACTCTTTCTGCCTTCTCATATGTATGCTCACTAGCTCATAATGCATGTCAGCAAAGTAGATGCTGGTGTTATGGAATGGAAATAGATATTTTTTCTATGTGACTGCTGTCTAGAAACAATATTCTATTCTGAAATGCCAGACTTTTCCTTTATGTTCTCGTGTGAAGGAGCACAGCAGCTTGTTTGAACGATGCCCAAACAGAGCATTTTCTTCTAGACATTGTGATACACCAAGCATGTGAAAATGGGTAAAGAGCAATAAAATGGACAGAATGAAATAAAAGCCAGAATAGTGCTGCAGAACATGGATGCAGACTTGTTGGCATTTGCCTCTTGAATATCAATATAATATTTGTTAAGAAAAAAGAGGAAGGAGAGGGGAGGCCACACAGAGTCCAACAAGTGTGCACAGTTCAGTTTTTGCAAGGGAAATCTGAATATTCACTTGAATTATCTGCTTCAGCCCCATTACTTTGATATGCAAACATATCCATGATGTTGGGTCATCCTCTGTGGTTTCTATGTCAGTATACAACAAAAAGCATAAGCTGAAACTATGGGTTTTTTCAGTTGTGACTGGGATATGATTAAAATAAACCCAAAATATTCTCTTGATGAAATATGGTGAAATGAGGAGGAAAAAAAAGACAAGGTTGATGTTCTCTTCCTTTTATATGTATGAGTGTACTGTAGAAGTGTCAAAAAACTTGGCTCAACAGGTAAGAGATGTAGCTGTGGCATCAGACTTCTTGGAAGTCCACTATCTCCACTTGAACTTGAGCAATTTCTGAACAGAGATGTGTATATATTTGAATTGGATCAAACAGATGATGATGCATTTCAAAGAAATACTGCCTGCTTCAGTCTTGCAGAGCATTAGCAGTTATGAGTTGTGTCAAGCAAATTAATTTTCAGTGTGACCTTAAAATACTTCACACCTTGAGTACTGTGTCCAGTTCTGGGCCCCTCAGTTTAAGAAGGACATCGAAACACTTGAACGTGTCCAGAGAAGGGCAACAAGGCTGGGGAGAGGCCTTGAACACAAGCCCTGTGAGGAGAGGCTGAGGGAGCTGGGGTTGTTTAGCCTGGAGAAGAGGAGGCTCAGGGGAGACCTTATTGCTGTCTACAACTACCTGAAGGGAGGTTGTAGCCAGGAAGGGGTTGGTCTCTTCTCCCAGGCAACCAGCACCAGAACAAGAGGACACACTCTCAAGCTGTGCCAGGGGAGGTTTAGACTTGAGGTGAGGAGGAAATTCTTCACTGAACGAGTCGTTCGTCATTGGAACGGGTTGCCCAGGGAGGTGGTTGAGTCATCGACCCTGGAGGCGTTCAAGAGGAGATTGGACGTGGCACTTGGTGCCATGGTCTAGTCATGAGGTCTGTGTTGATAGGTTGGACTCAATGATCCTCGAGGTCCTTTCCAACCTAAGTTATACTGTGATACTGTGATACATATTGCCTCCTAAGGCTGTCCTTGATGTCTTTAATCTGCTGTTAGCTTTTGGGGTTTATTTCCTCTAGAAGTGAAAACATGCTATGTTTTTGTCTCCACAAAGTATATATGTTAAGTGAACCTGCCTTAATACTGCAAAGTCACAGTCTCGCTGTTTGGATTTTGAGTTCTTAAACCCTCAAGTGATGTCAGCAATTCTGGTTGATTTGTTTATTCTCCCCCAGTCATTGCTTAACACATAACTTGTAATGGTAGAAAGCAACTTCTGCTTGGTGTGTGCCCACGTGCTTGTCAAATAAATGTCCTTTTCTGCAAGAGCCGTGTTACATTAGCAGTCCAGAAGGTACAGACAGGGAAATGATTTGTTAAACTTGACCCAAGGAGTTTAGAGTTTTTGAATAGAATAGAATTAACCAGGTTGGAAAAGACCTTAGAGATCATTGAGTCCAACCTATCACCCAACACAACCTAATCAACTAAACCATGGTACCAAGTGCACCATCTGGTCTCCTAAACACCTCCAGTGATGGTGACTCCACCACCTCCCTGGGCAGCACATTCCAATGGCAAATCTCTCTTTCTGTGAAGAACTTCTAATATCCAACCTAAACCTCCCCTGGTGCAGCTTGAGACTGTGTTCTCTTGTTCTGGTGCTGTTCCCTGGGAAAAGAGACCGACCCCCACCTGGCTACAACCTGCCTTCAGGTAGTTGTAGACAGCACTAAGGTCTCCTCTGAGCCTCCTTTTCTCCAGGCTAGAAGAAAACTAATGAAAAGGTTTAGAACTGACAAAGAAATGTTTGTGACACCTGCATTACCCAGATGTGAAAACTAACATGTTTGGTTATCATGTGCCTGAAATTCAAGTCATGATTAGGAAAGATAATAAAACTGCAAGGCATTTGTAACTCTCCTATTCAATCTTTCTACTGTACATGGTATGTACTAGCCAAGATGAACTGAGAAACACAACTTCTGTGGGGACTTGTCTTGTTAAGCAGTTTGCTGGTTAAGAGATTTATAATGTTGTAAAGAATGTTAAAAATGGAATAGGAATCCTGACTGCTTTGAAAACTAAATTACAGCTTTGTCTTCCAGCCTTGGTATTGTGTAGCCACTTCTATCTTAGTCTTAACATAGAAGCTAGGAGAAATTCTTGGAGCTCTTTTAGCATTAGGAGTTGTGCTTGTGTCAGTATGTCAGCACACGATGTATTAGCACACAAGTTCATCACAGCCTAGCTAATAGCAGGAGACTTTCCCTCCATGCTTCAGGAAGAAAAAGGTTTCAAAAAGAACTTCTCACTTTGTGTGTGTGTGTGTTTGCTTATTTCATGTGTTCTGGGACTGTATCTGCTGCAAATTTAAAACCTAACCATTTTCTTTTAAGTCCTCCCATTGAATCATCTGCTGAGTCAAGCTTGGTTGCTGAACTTCAAGAGAAGCTTCAGGAAGAAAAAATTAAGTTCTTGGAGCAACTTGAAGAGCAAGAGAAAAGAAAGAATGAAGAAATGCAGAACATCAGAACATCACTCACAGCAGAACAGCAGGTAAAGCTGTTTGCTTTTTTACCACTTTTCCTCCCATGACAGTTACTTAGTAAGATTTTGGGGTTTGGTAATATTTTTTTTGGCTATTTTGAAATTAAAGAGTTTTGGAGGTGGGGTTGGTGCTACTTAACACATTCTGTCTGAAGATGCCCTGCTGTCTTGAACCAGGCCATGCTGTGTTGGTGGACTCCAGCACTAAAGCTTTACAACAATAAACCAAAAACCAAAATCACAAACACACACAAAACCAAAACCCACCAAAATCCCCACCTTAAATATCTGACACCAGGGCAGACCAGGTTGTTTTTGTTCTTCTGTGGCTTCTTTTGCTTAAGTTCTTAAACCAGTGCTGTGAATTTGTATCCATGGATCTCTTGGTCTCCAGGAAGATGTGGTTAAGTATAGTTTAAGTTCAACTCCCCCAAACTTGTGGGCATGACAAAAGGATTTGAAATACTAATTGATTTGAAGTGCTGCTTAGTGGCTTTTAAACTTTACTAGCCTGAGCAAGTGGCATTTGAGGCTCAAAGCAAATGTTGTATTTTACTTAATAAACTTAGAATCCCAACTCCACACCTTGACACAAACTTGTGTGATGCTAGCTTAATGATTTTATCTGTATCCACACATTTTTTTTTCCTTTCAGAACATCTTGCCTCTCTCAGATTTTGTGGATGAGTTCTCAGTTCTTAAATTAAATCTCTGTTAGTAACAGCTATTATCTGCAGCTTTGCATTTGAACACTAAGAAAGGATTTTCTGTTTTAAGCACCTCTAATTTAGCTGTGGTAGGATCAAGTAAGGACAAAGAGACAGTGTAGCGATCAAGCCAGCTTGGTGAATGAATGCTATGAATCACTTGATGCAGAGAGGAGAAAATTGCAGACAGTTCTACAGAAGGGAGTGTCTTGGAGATTTTTGGACTGCAAACACGGATGCCTAAGTGAGCCTTACAGAGTACATCTGATGGGAACAGTTCATGCATTACATTGGCAATCTGAAGGTTATTTTTTTTCCCAACAGAATATGCATTAATCTGTCATCTTCCTCATGATCTAATCATATTCTTCAGCTGTACAGCATAAAGGAAAGGTTCTGAGGCATAACAGCAAATTCCCAGGAAAGATGGAGCCTTTTACTAAGGGCAGCAACAAAACAAACTAAACCCATAAACCCAGTGTAGCAGTCAGTGCTGAATTCTTGCTGGACTGGCTCTGCTGTTCACTGAAGATTCTGGGTACTTCACCTCACCTTTCTCATTTTTCATTTTCCCCTCAGTGAAGTTTATCTCAGAGGTGTTCTTTATGCTTCTGGTGTGTGGTGGTTTTGTTACACACATACCAGAGGCTGCTGTGCACAGCAGAAGGTGTGTAGCCTTCCATTTTAAGACTGAGAGCTGCAATCCACAGGCCAAGACTATCTTAAAATTCACCAAAAAAGTCAAACTGTAATTTAAAATATACTTCTAGTAGATGGCTATGAGTAGTTTGTGTCTCTCTCTTCAACTCTGTGTTAAGAGTAGAAAGGATAACGGCAGAATGGTTAGGAGGAGGATTGATGAAGCAGAAGGACTTGTGAGACTGATGCTGAAGGATAAAGGATGTGTTGGCTTCTTTTATGTTCAGTTATTCAAGCTATTAGCCAGAATTCCTGTGTGACTTCTGCATCCATTGATTGTTCCCTGACTGGACATGTATTTTTAATTCATATTCCAGGTTATTAATAAAGATCTTTTTCTTATTGCCTGTAACTCACCTTGATGCAGTGCAGCTTTGTCTTAATAACCATTTTGAATCCTTAAAGTAACTGTTTAAATGTGCAACTGACAGATTGAAACTGGATATGAAGCATTAGATTTAAAAATACCCCAGCTTGGAAATGATTGTTTTTAATAATGATTTCTTTATGCTACATATGGATATTGGGCTTGGGGGAAGTAGAGGGATGAAAATAATGATTACAGAGAAACCTTAAATTCGCAGATATGTTATCTCTTCACCAAAACAATATGTAAACAAACCTAATTCCTTGTTTAATTGTCATTTAGGAAACTGTGTGCTTGTTTTAATTTAGAATAGAATTAACCAGGTTGGAAGAGACCTTTGAGATTGTCAAGTCCAACCTATCATCCAACACTATCTAATCAACTAAACCATGGCACCAAGCACCCCATCCAGTCTCTTCCTAAACATCTCCAGGGATGGTGACTCCACCACCTCCCTGGGCAGCACATTCCAATGGGCAATCACTCTTTCTATCAAGAATTTCTTCCTAACATCCAGCCTAAACGTCCCCTGGTGCAGCTTCAAACTGTGTCCTCTTGTTCTGGTGCTGCTTGCCTAGGAGAAGAGACCAACCCCCACCTGCCTACAACTTCTCTTCAGGTAGCTGTGGACAGCAATAAGGTCTCCCCTGAGCCTCCTCTTCTCCAGGCTAAGCAACCCCAGCTCCCTCAGCCTCTCCTCACAGGGCTGTGCTCCAAACCTCTCCTGAGCTTTGTTGCCCTTCTATGGACACCTTCCAGCAAGTCAACATCTTTCCTAAACTGAGGAGTCCAGAACTGGACACAGGACTCAAGGTGTGACCTAACCAGTGCTGAGCACAGGGGCAGAATGAGTTCCCTGCTCCTGCTGGCCGCACTGTTCCTGATCCAGGCCAGGATGCCATTGACCTTCTTGGCCAACTAATGTGGCCACATGAACTGGTGTGTGTGGTATCTTCTGTACTCTTTGTGTTCTAGTGATGTATTTTTGCATTACATTTACACATGACATCTCTTATTCCAATCTTTCTGCTTTCAGACCAACTTTAATACTGTTCTGGCAAGAGAGAAAATGAAAAAAGAAAACATAATTAATGATCTGAGTGACAAATTAAAAGTGCTTACACAGCAGCAAGAAAAAGATAAGGGTAAGCAAACTTCTGGTGAAGTGGTCACAATTCTCTTCCCTCCTGTTAGGTTTTGATCCACAGGGCTGTTCATTGTGAATTTTTGTTTCCCTATGTGACAGATTTGATTGAAACACTTTCTGAAGATCGAGCTCGCTTGCTTGAAGAGAAGAAGAAACTTGAGGAAGAAGTTACTAAGTTGAGAAGCAGTAGTTTTTCTCCTTCAACCTACTTAGCAGCAGCTTCAGAACCTTGTGGAGCCTGTGCAGCTGATATTCCTACTGACACAGACAGATTGGTTTCAGACATTGCAGCTGAAGGGAGGATGGACTCCACAATGGAGACCAGCATGATGGCTGTGCAGTAAGTAGGAGGCTTTGTAGTGGAAATACACAAAGGACTTTCTTTTCTTTGAATGTGTGCAGTTGGGTGTTGTGAAGTACAAACAAGCACCTTTTAACACTGCTTCTGCCTTTGTTCATGCTAAAACCACTCTTTTAAACGTGTGCTCACAGTTGTGGTGTCACTACCTTCAGAAATGTGTCGGTTTAGTACAGAATACAGAAATAACCAGGTTGGAAAAGACCTTTGAGATCATCGAGTCCAACCCATCACCCAACACCCTCTAATCAACTAAACCATATGGCACCAATTGCTTCATCCAGTCTCTCTCTAAACACTTCCAGGGATGGTGACTCCACCACCTCCTTGGGCAGCCCCTTCCAATAGCCAATGTCTCTTTCTGTGAAGAATTTCTTCCTAACTTCCAGTTTAAACTTCCTCTGGCACAGCTTGAGTCTGTGTCCTCTTGTTCTGGTGGTGGTTGCCTGGGAGAAGATGCCAACCCCCACCTGGCCACAACTTCCCTTCTGGCAGTTAGAGATGGCAATAAGGTCTTCTCTGAGCCTCCACTTCTCCAGGCTAAGCAACCCCAGCTCACCCAGCCTCTCCTCATAGGATTTGTGCTCCAAACCCCTTACCAGCATGAAGGGCAGATGCCACAAAGGAAAAGGGGAAATGATATATGGAAGAAATACAAAGTAGGTAGGCAACCAGCAAATGGCTGCTGCTGAAGACTGAACAAGTAGACCTAAGTGTATGAAAGATAAAGCAGTTGTAATAGTAAAGGATCTGGGTGGCTGCATGTTATTGGCATGTCTTCTAGGGGGAAAAAAAACAACCAACCAAACAAGCTGTATGATGTTCATGGACACATCTGCAGAATCCTCAGGACTCCAAACAAGTAATGGGACTCAAGTGGCCTTGATGGATTATACTTGTAGAACTGGTTGGACATGTTAAGCTACTAGCCTGTGATCTAGTCTTAGTACTTGACTACAGACTGGTCCAAAGGTGTTTTCTACTGCAGATGCATTTTCTGTTCTTTCAATACTGACTTCCCTGAAGATGTGCATGAAGTCCAGAGCCTTGATTATTATTTTTAATGTACCTGTAGTAATTTTGTAAAGATTGGAGTTGTAAGGACTGTGTAATACCCCCCCAGGACTGGGTTATGAAGATACCTCCAAAAATACCTTTTTTTAATAACAAAATTATTTCCCCCCCCAGTTTTTGTTATAATTTTTGTCATTTTCTCACAATGAATACAGAATGTTAGGCTTAAAAACCCTGTACTAAAGTGAGCACATTCTACTGTGGGCACTGTGACCAGAATAAGACAGCATGAATAGCAAATGATACATGTGCAGTAATATGGGCCTCATTACCAGAAGATACTCAGCCATTATCATACTTAGTGCTTTCTAAAGATCCATTCAGAATGGATTACTGGGAAAGAATTCGGGGGGGGGGAAAAGGATGAAAAAGTGTTTTCCAAGGGATTTCAGTTAATTTGTTCTAACTCCACATGAAAATTGGAGAAAATTGTCCAAACACCTGTAGTGTGACTTTCTGTGCTGCTCCCTCTCTGCTAGCAAACACATGGCACCCATCACTGAGTGAGAATGGCAGAAGGGTAGGAAAGATAATTTTTGGTGCTGAAAACAGTTTTCATTTTTAACCTTTCCATTTTCTTTCCTTCTCTTCTAGTGAAAATGTCCATATGTCTGAAGAGAAACAGAGGATAATGTTGTTAGAAAGAGTGAGTAGATTGTTTGTAAGGTTAAGCATTACAGCCTAAGCATTTATACATAAGCCTGTGTGAAGTTGTGCTGTGGTCAGTTGTCTACTCTGATGCAGCATAGTGTCTGCAGGACTTCTACATACCTTTACAGGGAATGATTTTCCCCATTGCATTCATTTCAGAGCAGTATAATTCTTTGAAGTAATTAAAAGAGGTACTAGTATATTGCACACTAGCTTAAAGTTCATTTCTTTGGTTTATGTAGGCTTCAGGGGTAATATTCCATCTTAGAAGTGACAAGGGAATTTCTGTAGCAAAAAGTAGTTGTGATTTGCTCTTTCCTATCAAAGGATCCAAAGCAGCTGGAGAAGAATTAAGATTGATTTACTTGTTCCTCTAGGGTATGGTTAAATTCTTCTCTTAGGTTGTTACTACTTAGATAACTTTAATTCTATCTTGGGTGCATCTTGACAGTCTTCTTTCTGTAGAAAGTAAAATAGCATATGTTCTACAATGGAAAGCTGTGGTAAATATGGCTGTTTTGTAAGTAGTCAGCTCTGGTCATATCAAAATGCTTTTAAAAGATGTTTATTCTGTGTAAGGTGTGTTAATTAGTTAATCAGATAAGATTTTCTTTCAGACTTTGCAGTTGAAAGAAGAGGAAAATAAGAGATTAAATCAGAGATTGGTAGGTACTTGAGCCATGCATGTTTTAAGTCTTATAAAAAAAACTGGAGAAGCTTGTAAATATTAAAGTCTAAAAATGGGGGGTTTAGTAACTTCAGAGATGTTTTAAGTGTTAAGGCAAGTGGCAAATGGGTGACCTGGTAACCTTTCAGAGTTGTCTCAACTTAGCAATCTTCTTCTGAGAAAGATTCAAAGGATGCAGAGTAAGAGACATCTTCCCAGACTGTCCAAGCTTGGGGACCACAAGCTCCACCCCTGCCCCCCTCCTTCTCAATACATTTGTAAAACTGAAACCTACATCTGCATTAAGCTACTTCACATAAGGAACCCAGAAGGAGTTCTGCCCAGTAAAAGAAAAAATTTAGTGGGTCATCAGAAGTTGAGAGCTTTTTGTGGGGTGCTGCATTCAATTTAGCCTCATTCTTTGAGGAAAGGAAGAAACTGAGCTGTGAATAGGCTTCAGGCTTGTATTAAAACAGGCTGATACTGCTTCTGGGGAAGTGTGTGGGGGGAAGACTGACAATAGGAAGTATACTGTAGGTTACAATATTTGAGTTACAGCTGAAAAATCATGTGCTAAACTTAAAGGATGAGTAATCATGATTTGATTAGCATATAGAAATGGTCCAGGAAGTAGGGATCTATGGAAAAACTGCAAGACCTCCTGTCAGAGTTTCTGAAGGGCAATTAGGAGTTGTCTTCTTGTGAGGAAGTTACTAAAAACTAACTAAATGTATACATTCAGATCAGCTTCTCTGTCTCCTTCCTGTATGTGGGCTCTGTATCCCTTTGTAGACAAAAAGTCACGCTCCACATTTTCATTTCTTTTCATCCCAGTTTCTGTAGGAAGTGTATGTCCATTGATAGTGATTCTTAGATCTAGCTTACCCTACTGAAGTAGGTTCATATGCCAGTGTTAAAAGCAGACATGCAAACAGGAGATAAAAATGAAGTCCAAAAACTTACATAGTTGAGCCCTTGGTCTTAGTAAATTGGACTCCAGATTCATTCCAGGGAGTGCTGCTCTGTTACAGTGAAGTTTAGATTGTGACAGTCCTTAGTCAACTTGAGACCATACTGAGCTCAAAATCCAGAGTTCAGTGGGAATAAGTGTGTTTTACCTCCAATGTTTTACCATCAGCCTTTTTCAGAGTGTCAGTGGCTTCTGTGTTGGAGTGCTCAGCTCTATCATAGGTCTTCTGTATGCACTGAATAGATCTTCATTTGGAAAGCCTTTCTCAGTCTCAAATGTGGGAGAGATTTCATAACCAAAGGTACCTGTTTAAAACAACCCAAACAACAACAAAACCAACACAAGCAACAACAAAAACCCCAACAGCAGAACACACACACAAAACCCCAGGCAAGCAGAAAAAGATTAAAGCCAAACATCAAACCAAGCAAGCAAGAGCAACAACAGAACCCCCAAACCAAAAGTGAACAACCCAAACACCAAAAAAACCCACAAGCAATAAAATCTTCAGACACCAAGCCTGCTACAGAGCAGAATGATAGAAGGGGGGGCTGTTTCCTGGAGTGAATAACAGATCTGCAAGAATAGACAGGTTGAAATCAATAATAAAGACTTCTCTTTGTCATACTGTTACCTGCAATGTTCATTTCATCACACCTTGCCAATGCTTCATAGCTTTTATTCTCTTTTTATAGATGTCTCAGAGCATGTCATCAGTGTCCTCAAGACATTCAGAAAAAATAGCAATTAGAGAGTAAGTACTGGTGAATTGTCATATAAGCAGATGAATGTGCTTCCAATAAACAGAGTGTAGTTAAAGAGTGTCACAGTTCTTGCTCTGTGGTGAGGAGACACAGTGCTTACCTGTAGTTTAGCTGTTGGTTATTGAACCATCCCTGTTGGGCATACATAGAAGTTTTGTAAAGCCTTTTATTAAACAGAGAAAGGGCTTCCTGAATTCTCTGTTGCTGGCTTTCATGAATTCAGTGACATAGTTTGCATTATTCATAAGGATAATGCCCCATGGAACTTCTGGAATCATAGAATGGCTTAGGTTGAAAGGGTGTTCAGAGATCATCTGCTTCAGCCTCGCTGCCATGGGCAGGGACACCTCCCAATAGCCCAGGTTGCTTAAGGCCTCATCCAGCCTGGCCTTGGACACCTCCATGGAGGGACCATCCACAACCTCCCTGGGCAACCTGTTCCAGTCTCTTACCACCCTCACTGTAAAGAATTCTTCCTAATCTCCAGTCTAAATCTGCCCTCCTCAAGCCTCAATCCATTCTGTCTCATCACTACAAGCCCTTGTAAAAAGTCCCTTTATGGCTTTCTTGTAGTCCCCCTTCAGGTACTGGAAGGCTGCTCTAAGGTCTCCCCAGAGGCTTCTGTTCTCCAGGCTAAACAGCCCCAATATTTTAAAGCAAAACCATCAGTTCTTTTGAAAATAAAAATCCTTGTGGCTGATGATGATGGAAGAAGATTTCAAAAACTAAGGGAGAGTGTTTTGTTGACTTCAGAAAATATAAGATACATAAGCTGGCTTAACAGGGAGGAACATCTGTGCTGTGATTCAGCTGCAGTCTCAGCCTGTGCAGTACTTGGAACTCTAGTTTTGTGGGGGGTTTATAGTTAAGTTACTTCATTTTTTTGTTTGTTTGTTTTGATTCTTTATTTATTTATTTCCCTCTCCCCCCCCCCCCCCCCCCCCCCCCCCCAGTTTCCAGGTTGGAGATCTGGTTCTCATCATCTTGGATGAGAGGCATGACAACTATGTATTGTTTACTGTTAGTCCAACCTTGTATTTCTTGCACTCAGAATCTCTTGCTGCACTGGATCTCAAACCAGGTGAGTGTGGTAAGTGTCAAATTACTTCCAATTATTATCTCCCCCTACAACTAATGCTCCTAACTTACTAACACTTAGTAATTGATTTTCTGACTATGTGACCACTATGAGAAGCAGGAGAGAGCTGTCAGCTGTCTTTGTAGCTTTTGCTTCAGAGCTCTTCTGAAAGATTGTTTATGCCCACTGTTGTTCCTCTGACCTGTCAGTTTATTACTGAGTTTTTCCACTTTTCTCCTTTCTGAACAGTATTTGGGTGCCTTTTGAGGACTGCAGCCCAAGCTAGCAGATCTCTGGGGTATTAAAATGAATAGTTAGGAGTAATGAATGTCCATCATTAATGCAGAAAATCAATTGTTTCAGTAAGGACAATAAGAATAGCTAACTACAGACAACTTTCTATCCTTTGGAATACTTTAATAGATTCTCACCTTAAACCAGACCCCTAAGTCAAGCTTGGTTGACAAGAGTAGTTTTGAACCATTAAATGAATTTCAGCTTTGATTTGCTTTTGCCTCCTCAGATGTTAACTTTGAAACCAAAACTCAAATGGCAAAATCAGATTTCCTCTCTGACATCTGAAATTACTTCATTTTGCTAAAAAAAAAGGGGGGTTGAATGAATCTCTGCTTTTAGATGAATCACATGAACAAAAACATCTGTAACCATATGTAACCAGGCAGGCAGTACCAGAACAAGAGGACACAGTCTCAGGCTGCGGCAGGGGAGGTTTGGGTTGGATGTTAGGAAGAAGTTCTATACAGAGAGAGTGATTGCCCATTGGAATGGGCTGCCTGGGGAGGTGGTGGAGTCACCATCATTGGAGGTGTTCAGGAGGAGACTTGATGGGGTGTGTGGTGCCATGGTTTAGTTATCTAGGTGGGTTGGATTGGTTGATGGGTTGGACACAATGATCTTGAAAGTCTCTTCCAACCTGGTTTATTATTCTATTATTCATATTAAATATAATATCCTGTTACCTGTAGCTGATTATCTAAAGTAATAATTATGTTGTCTTTTTAGCTTCAGGTGCATCTAGGAGACCTTGGGTGCTAGGAAAAGTGATGGAAAAGGAATATTGCCAGGCAAAAAAGGTAAGGAAACAACTAATGGAAAAAATGATCGGATTAAAATTAATAGAGAAGAAAATCAGACTTAATGTTTGTGACAAATTCTCTCTGCATAATAAATGAGGTGAAAATTGTCCAAGATCCTACTATTCCTGCTCTGTCTTTTAGTCAGGGAATAGCAAGAGAAGGGCGAATAGAAAGAAAAGAGCAAGTGATGGGTGGCTTGGGTAGTTATGTCCAAGACCTTGCCAGTCTCTGAAGGATCTTGTGAATGCTGAGGAGCAGGAATCAGTTTCTGCTCAAAACCACAAAAATCAGAGGAATACTCTCACGGCTCCGGTGTCATTTGATCCTTTGCTTTTGTTTTGTAGGCACAAAACAGATTTAAGGTTCCTTTGGGTACAAAATTCTACAGGGTGAAAGCAGTACCGTGGAACAAGAAAGTATAACCCAAGCAAGCTTCAGTTCACTGTCTCCATCCTTTTTTTGATTGTCCTTCAGTGCTCGTTCATCGCTCCAGACACCAGGCCATCTTTTTATACCGAGGTCGTGTGACAAGATACATCATGGATGTACTGCTTTTACTTTTTAACAGGTCACATTTTAGAAACCAGAACTTCATCCCAAAAAAAAAAAAAAAAAAGGCAAAACCTCTGGCCCTAACTGTTGCAATTTTTTTACCCAGGTAACTTTAGGAGTGTGGACCAAATGAGTTCATTTTCTCAAAGGGCAACCACATGAAACATGGTTCGTTAGCCATGTCAATTGCCTGCTAAATATGCATTAGCTTGTATCTAGATGTTAAATGTTAGCTGCCATTATTACCAGCATATGTCCGTTTGTGAAATCATTATCAAAGTACTTGCACTCTTTAACAGATTCTTTATATGTGTAAAAGTCATCAACTATTTAAAGAGGAGTGTTCATTGCATGCAGATAATCATATAATTTTTTCTTCAACATGAGTTTGCCTCAGTAGGTGAATAAAAAGAACCCAACAACAACAACAAACAAATAACTACCGCAACTTGTTTCATGACATGAAAATGCTCTTTAATGTTAAAAACAAAAGAACCCTTGCCATTTGATAAGGCTGATTGGGGGAAAAATCAGCCCCAGTTCGATCTGCAATCTTCCAAAGCACTTTCGATGGATTGATGACAGAGATTCTGAAAGGAAGGGCAGCTGCGCCGTTGATTCGCAGCGCGGCTCTTGCTCTTCCCGCCGAACCTTGTAGTAATCTGTTTAGCAAAATCATATTGATGAAATTGTATTTCATGGTTGAGTTTCAGGAGGAAAAAAAAAGAAGACAAACAAACAAGCAAACCAAACCACCACCTCATTGTACATTAACCATACCAGAGTCATTTAAGTAACAAATTATTGTAATTGTAAAAGACATGTAGAATTTTAAAACAATAAAGATTTGAAACTGTATGTGCTGGAGGTGTTTGTGTGCCTTTTAACTGCCAGCTGTGATCCTGATTGCATTCTGATCTGTTGCAGCTTCTGTCTGGTTCCTCCAGAGGCTTCATCACGTAGAAATACCTTAACTTTCCCTGCGAGAGGCGTTGTTACTCAATGACATTCAGGAGTGGCAAGAATTACCTTAGGTTGAAAAAAAAAGGAACTTTTAATAGACAGGAGTTGATTTGTCAGGAGATTCAATGGACAGATCACACTTTTCACAACAGGCTGCATCTTACAAATGTAGTCTAATTTATTTTTTTAATAGCAGTATAAAAATATGTACTCTACATGTGTAGCCAACACAAAGTTCTGGATGCAGCTGTCTGCTCAGGTCTAGGGTTTAATCCATAGAGTACTCTGCTTTGGTTAGGCCGCACCTTGAATGCTGTGTCCAGTTCTGGGCCCCTCAGTTTAAGAAGGACATCGAAACACTTGAGTATGTCCAGAGAAGGGCAGCAAGGCTGGGGAGAGGCCTTGAACACAAGCCCTATGAGGAGAGGCTGAGGGAGCTGGGATTGTTTAGCCTGGAGAAGAGGAGGCTCAGGGGTGACCTCATTGCCCTCTACAACTACCTCAAGGGTGGTTGTAGCCAGGAAGGGGTTGGCCTCCCAGGCAACCAGCACCAGAACAAGGGGACACACTCTCAAGCTGCACCAGGGGAGGTTTAGACTCGAGGTGAGGAGGAAGTTCTTCACCAGGCGAGTCATTCGTCATTGGAACGGGTTGCCCAGCGAGGTGGTTGAGTCATCGACCCTGGAGGCGTTCAAGGGGAGATTGGACGTGGCACTTGGTGCCATGGTCTAGTCATGGGGTCTGTGTTGATAGGTTGGACTTGATGATCCTCGAGATCCTTTCCAACCTAAGTGATACTGTGATACTGTGACTTCAGGAAGTGTGGAGTGGAGAAGGAAAACAGGTAAAGGAGTGATCGTATGCATATGTTTGTGCTTCTGCCCATGTGTTGCACATAGAATATTCCTCCAGGCTAAGCAGTCCACCTGGATACCCACAAACTTCTGTACATGCTTTATTTAACATTTTTGTTCCATGACAGTTTTAAGTTTCAGGTTTTTCTGGATTGCATGGGTTTGTAATTGTATCACACCTTTGATGAAATAAATGTGAGAGAGCTGATCTCCAGCAAGCAGAATGTCAAGTTGTGTTCTTACCTAATGCTTCCACTTGATGTGTTGGCTTCTTAAGTCACTTAGCAAAAAATGTGCCTTGTCCTTCAAGAGCAATGTGACCACAGTTGAGTACTGCCCAGTGTCAAATGTGTCAGTGGCGTAGAGCTTTAGAACAGGTTTGAAGTGGTCAAGAGTAGTGGTGATGATGCAATACTGCTTTGGCACTGCATTTTTGACCTTCACCTACATGGGAATTCAGTCCATGTGGTTTGGTGCAGTCTGGTTCCTTCAGCCAGGAGTGGTGTAAAAAGTTGCACACGTAGCACAATCCGTCCCTAAAATACTGAGTGTTTAGAAGCTTCAATATCTTTTGCCCTGCTGACAAAACTTTCCCAGCCTCAGCTAATCACACATCTGCTGTGAAATCACTTGTCCTGAAGGACAAGTCTCCCAGTAGCCACCAGGCTTTGCAAAGAGGTACAGAGTCCTTCCATGTCTGGGAGGCCAGTTACTCCTTGAGTAGCAGCAATGGCTCTTTGGATCAAAGTGCAATTCAGCACCACAAGATGAGACCACCTCTCTTCTGTTATTGAGCAGTTTGCTTCAAAGGTAAGTCAAAAGCCCCCCTCCCCCCCCCCCCCCCATCATTTTCTCCATGGAGAAAAAGGATGTTTGTCAAGTCCTTCCAGGTTGGGTAAAACTGCAGATGTAGTGATGGCCCTAGAGGATTGTGCACCTACAAGCAGCGCTGCTTTGGGGTGTACAAAAAGCTTGTTGAGCACCAAGGCCTGTGTGTGTCCTGCCACTCTGTGTGGAAGACGTACCAAGAAGTACAGTGCAGGCCCTGGGATGCTATCCTGAGCAGAGAGGTGAGCTGAGAACAGAATTCCATGCTGAGAGTTCAAATAAATTGAGCTTTCTAGTCTCACTTTATTGTTGCCTAAAGTAAAACACGTGTATTTAAGCTTATGTGGACAGTAGCATTGATGATTTATGATGCTCTGAAAGGTGCCTTGATTTTTAAGATTGAGAAAGGTGTGACTGGCATTTATATAGCGTAAAACACATGAGCAATATAGGAATAGGAGTAGAATTGGAATGGGAATAGGAGTAGAATTGGAATGGGAATAGGAATAGAATAGGAAAAAACAGGTTGGAAGAGACCTTCAAGATCATAGAGTACAGCCATCATCCAACACCACCTAATCAACTAAACCATGGCACCAAGCACCCCATCCAGTCTCCTCCTAAACACCTCCAGTGATGGTGACTCCACCACCTCCCTGGGCAGCACATTCCAGTAGACACTCTGTGTGTAGAATTTCTTCCTAACATCCAGTCTGAACCTCCCCTGGTGCAGCTTGAGACTGTCCTCTTGTTCTGGTGCTGGTTGCCTGGGAGAAGAGACCAACTCCCTTCTGGCTACAACCTCCCTTCAGGTAGTTGTAGAGAGCAATAAGGTCTCCCCTGAAGGTCAACTTGTGAAGCATCTAAATAAACTGATTAACATGAAGTGCTGTAATGCAAACTATGAGGACAGAAAAAGTCTTTCCTTGCTGATATCTGCCACTGAAAAGAACACCAGGATCTATCTGTTATTGTTACATGCCATCATTTTTTTTTATATATAGATACATAAATATCTAGCCATGGCTTTGGTTTTTAGGAATATTTGTCACATGTTTCATTTTATAATCTTTATGTATATCCAGAATGGAAATTCTGTCAAACAAACTCCTAACATACTCAGTAATGATTCTGAACAGTCATTGAGAAAAAATGTAGTTTACATAGTTTTTGTATGTCACAGCCTTACTGGTTCTTGAAGCTATGCTTGTTATGCACCACCTATGTGTTTCAGCCTGCTCCCCAGTAAAACCTTGTGTACAGCTACAGAATTTGGATGAGGAGCACATTCAGAGGGAGTGGGGGGAAGCTGGAGGATAAACAGTGAGCTGAGATGTCTCTAATTCCTCTGTGCAACTGCCTGTTGGAAACTTCGGGATTACTAGAAAAGCCTCTTGTGCTACTGCTAGTTTCTGTTTAGAAGTCTGGCTTCAGACAAAGGCATCTGTATTTTTATAGTGCAGAAAGGAACATGAATGGTGGAGAAACCTGATTGGAAGCAAATGTTATCCTGCAGACTTAGCACAAACAGGATGTGGCAGATTAGAAGGGAGGATTTTTTTTCCCTTGTTTTTTGAAGGCAATATGCATTTGAATACTCTGAGAAGCACGTGGTGCTTAATTTTAGACCCTGTATTACTCAGTGTATTTATTATCCTTATGTTTGTAGCTCTTGTGTATAAGTGAACTGTTGTAAACACAAATAACTTGCCAGAGATACGATGCATGCAGTTAAATATGCTTCTGGTGACCTTCTAACAACAGGCTGCCCAGAGATGTTGTGGAGTCTCCTTCTCTGGAGACGTTGAAACCTGCCTGGATGCATTCCTGTGTGACCTACTCCAGGTAATCCTGCCCTGGCAGTGGGGTTGGACTTGATCTTTCAAGGTCTCTTCCACCCCCTCATATTCTGTGATTCTGTGAAACCAAGCCCAAGATGCTATCTGAAACTGTTCCACTTTTCTCCCAAGTGCGATGCTGCAAGAGGTTAGTGACTCATGACCCCCCTCCAAACTTCACTCTGTTGCTGTGCCAGTTCCCCCTCTTCCCGATCCCAACTATTCAGAGTGCCAACCACTTGCAGTTGTGGCATTTAGATAGCTTTAATACACCTCCAGGAAGTCTTCCACATTTTTAGCTCCTTAAAATAGATGCCTGGTTTCTTCAGGACCACGTCTGTCTCCGTTGCATAACCTTCTTTGGGTTCTTTCCGAGGGAATATTTTTGTTAAGTCTATGAACACAGTTATGAGACAAATGACAGAGCAATAGTAGCACTTCCATTTTGGCATGCCCAAGTTATTCCTTTTTAAACAAGTGTGTGATTATAGCATGAAAGTCAGGGTGGCTGATGTAGTGGTTATTTTAGCTTAAAATCCATTCTAGATGTAAAAAGACAAAAAAGTAAAGAAGTGTTTAAATTCCAGTGCAGGGGAGGTCTATTATTAAATTCTTGAAGGCTTAAAATGGGTCTTGATGTTGCTATTTCAAGTGTGTCCCAGGAATGCAGGAGGCTTTTTATAACATTAAATCTGTGGCTTACTTCAATGTAAAGGCAAAAGGCAAACTGTTATTCTCACACCTTTTCAACATGGCATGCATCAAGAACAATGAGGCCAGCAGGAGCAGGGAAGTCATAGTGCCCCTGTACTCAGTATGCTGGTTAGGCCATACCTTGAGTACTGTGTCCAGTTCTGGGCCCCTCAGCTTACGAAGGACATTGAGGCACTTGAGTGTGTCCAGAGAAGGGCAACGAGGCTCGGGACAGACCTCGAGCACAAGCCCTACGAGGAGAGGCTGAGGGAGCTGGGGTTGTTTAGCCTGGAGAAGAGGAGGCTCAGGGGAGACCTTATTGCTGTCTACAACTACCTGAAGGGAGGTTGTAGCCAGGAGGGTCTCTTCTCCCAGGCAACCAGCACCAGAACAAGAGGACACAGTCTCAAGCTGTGCCAGAGGAAGTTGAGGCTGGAGGTGAGGAGAAAGTTCTTCCCAGAGAGAGTTGTTAGCTGTTGGAATGTGCTGCCCAGGGAGGTGGTGGAAGTTATCTTGTAGAAGTTAGAGCTCTCAATCTCTGGTCTATTTCAATCTAAATCTAATCCCGTTTAAAACTCTTTTTCACAGGTTTATGCTGAATGTGTCCTTCAAAATTACCCTGTGCTTTTGATGTCTGGGGTGTATGGGGGAAGTTATTCAAAAGACAGGACAAGAGGAGGAAGGGAAAAGAGAGAAGCTGATGTCAATTTATCTTGGGAAAACTAAAATAATCATGTTACATGTCTCCTGGAATTGTGCTGTGAGGCTAAGCAAATGTACATTCGTTATAACAAGCTTGAACATCTAGGTAACTATTTTGGGAGCTGGCCCCTTACAGTGATTTTCCACTACAAGATAATTAGATGCACAGAAAGCAAAAACATCCTTTGAGCTGTGAACTTCAGCTAGCAAGTATGTTCTTAGAGTCAGTTTCATTCTCTTGTACCTATGTTGCTGGCTGTCCTTAATGTTATTTAGGTTCCCAGGTGCTTAGCTTGCAACCAAGTCACGTGGAGAACCTGGGTCCCAATGACAAAGGTTGCTTCTGTACCCCACACTGCTGTCTTGTTTGCAGTGAAGCTCTGTGATGGGTTTGTCTCTGCTAACTGAGAGCTGCTGTCTGAAAGCTGCAGAGATGAAGGTCAGGCTGGTTTTGGAGAGCAAGAGCTTGGTTTGCTCAGAAAAAAACAACATGATAATATTTAAATTTATATTAAAAAACCCCACTTCCTGCAGCCTCTTAAGGCCTTAGCAAGGGAGAAAACATAAAAGGAGTCAAACTAACCAGGGCAGCAACAGTTAATGATCAGTATTGCTACTTACACTTTTAGCAGTCATGTAGATGTAAGGGGTTTAATACATCCTCAAAGGCATTTGCTGCTGTTGGCTCAGTAACCCCCAAACTAATTTAATTATGACTCCTCAGACTTCCTCAAGGCCAGCCTGAAGAGACTATCAAATGATGTTTTCAAGTGTGATGGACTTGTTGGCTTTCTTGGGTATTTGTTGGTGTTTGGTTGGCTCTTCCCCAACTTGTTTTGCAGCCACTCTTAGCCTTTTGATCGTCCTCTGATCTGCTTTTGTTAAATATAATGATTGCCAAAGCATTTGGATAGTAAAGGTTCTATCAAAAATTCATTCAAACACAAGGAATGTTCCTCTGCTGCTCCTGGAGACAGAGGCCCCTGGATAGCTGCTGAACAGCAAGGCTGCCCCTCCTTAGGATGAATAGAAATAGAATAGAATTAAAATTAACCAGGTTGGAAAGGACCTTTGAGATCAAGTCCAACCTGTCATCCAACACCATCTAATCAACTAAACCATGGCACCCAGCACCCCATGACATGATGCCAGTGCTGGGAAGGATCAGGTACCCTCCTTTGTGAGCATCTCTTGTGAACAAGAAGTGCTGTACTGTGGGAGCATCTCTTCAGCTGCTGCAGCTGCCAGATGTGGAGAGGTCTGCTAGCAGGTTATATCTCCCGTGACACTTGCACTGTGGGAGGTGGAAAACATCCAGCAGTCTGAAGGGTTCTCAAGAGTTGTGAAAGATAATAAACATGCCTAAAAAAAAAAAAAAAAGGTCCTTCCAGATATTAATCCAGGCAGAGAATTTGTCACTTGGGGTAGCAACAGCCCTATTTAGCAAGGTATAAACTTCCCTTTTTCCTAAACATCCCAGGCATTATGGAATTTGCAACTTAAACAGCTGAGAGGAGCAGCGTGTGGCTGAAGTATCTGAGGAACTGCATTGCATAGACAAGTAGGGTCATAACTTATTAAAACATTTGCAAAACACATTCCAGTGAGACGAAGTTAGACAGCTAGAGCATCTTCCCACGTAAGAAAGGCAGCGCGGAGCAGAATAGGTAATCATGGAAATGGGCTGCCCAGGCGCATTCCTTGGATGGCTCAGCTCGTTTTTGAGCACTCTGAGCTCCCCCTTGTTGGCTTGCAGGGCAAATTCAATTGGTTTTGCAGTGGAAGTGATGCTGGAGCTTACGTCAGAACTTTTTCCTTCCCACGTCCCAGCGTGCTGCTGAGCAGGGTGTGATCGTAGGCTGCCTCTCCAGCATATGCTTGGGTCAGAAATAGAGTGGTGTGCAATACACTTTTCCTGAAAACCTTGCTTATAAATAGTATAGGTGGGGCAGATGAATTCAGTGGTCCTCCAGCTCAGTGGCAATTTGCAAACTGGTCTGGCTGTCCCTGCTGGAATGATGTCATATTGGCAATGGCGAGCAGGAGCAGAGCCAGGGATCTCAAGTTCATGCACAGAGCTCCTTGGCTGCTTCTGTGTCCCACTGGATGTGTAACTAGTGCAGCTGCATGGTCACGACACTTTTCCCTCCAATTCATGTTAGCTACTGCACTTTGAGTTGTGCCAGAGGAGGTTTAGGTTGGACATGAAGAACAACATCTGGGTTTGTCAAGCCTTGGAAGGGGCTGACCAGGGCGGTGATGTAGACTCCATCCCTGGAGGGTTTTAAAAGCTGTGTAGATGAGGTGCTGAGGGATGTGGTTTAATGGTGACCTGGTAGTGCTGGTTTAACAATTGGACTTGATAATCTTAAAGGTCTCTTCCAAACTAAATGATTCTATGATTCTCTACAGAAAAGGCAAATCAGCTGGGAAGCTCCCACCCTATTTCTTCCTAGGAAAACTGCAGTTGCATGCAGGGAAGTGCTCACCCTGCCCCTTTAAGAGCAAAGGTAGTGTTAGCAGCGATGCAAAAATGTGCCCCGTTGGTGAAGATGCATGCAAAAAAGTATCTTTGCAGTGTATAAAAGGCAAAATAGATCCAATAGAGAGAGCTGGAATCACAAATCATTCCTTTAGAAAGCTGAGGGCAACAAGCATGTTAGGGAGTGTCAGTTTCATTTTTGAGTGTCACAAAGTTGTTCTGAACATTAAATAACAACAACCTTCATGCACAGGATGTGTCTGGGCTCCGTGCTCTCCACTATTAACCATTTCACAATGTACAGAAAACAACCAGCTGACTTGCTAACTGGAGAATCCAAGTGCATCATCATTTGAAAGCTTCTCTGAATGGTGCTTGCACACAGTAATGAGCAAAATTGCAATGAATCGTAGAATCAATAAGGTTGGAAGAAACCTCAAACACAGAATCACAGAATCACCAAGGTTGGAAGAGACCTCAAAGATCATCAAGTCCAACCTGTCACCGCAGACACACGTGAAGTAAGGATTCTTAGTGGGTTTATTCCCCAAATTCTAGACACATTTATCTGTAAGAGTTTTAGGCACTAGGTGGGATGAATTCAAGCAGCTGTTCTTGAAGAAGGCAGGTTGTGCTCTTGTCTCATCACAATATCACTAAGGTTGGAAGAGACCTTGAAGATCATCAAGTCCAACCTGTCACCACAGACCTCATGACTAGACCATGGCACCAAGTGCCACATCCAATTCCCTCTTGAACACCTCCAGGGACAGTGACTCCACCACCTCCCTGGGCAGCACAGTCCAATGGCCAATCTCTCTTTCTATGAAGAACTTCTTCCTGACATCCAGCCTAAACCTCCCCTGGTGCAGCTTGAGACTGTGTCCTCTTGTTCTGGTGCTGGTTGCCTGGGAGGAGAAGAAGAAGAAGAACCCCCTCCTTCATACAGTCTCCCTTCAGGTAGTTGTAGAGGGCAATAAGGTCTCCCCTGAGCCTCCTCTTCTCCAGGTTAAACAGCCCCAGTTCCCTCAGCCTCTCCTCAGAGAGGGCTTGTGCTCGAGGCCTCTCACCAGCCTCATTGCCCTTAAGAGATCGATGACTGCTGTAACTGAAAATGACCAAGAGAGTGAAGATCCTCATCGTCATTGGGCAGTTCCCGAAGACATGCAGCTCTAGGATCAGTCATTCTTAAATCACCATCCATTCCTGCAAGGCTGAGCGCTGGTAAACGTCGTTAGGCGTAAAAAATTTGTTTTTCTGGCTCTAAGGCTAAATGCTATTAGCCCAAATGAGCTATGGAGGTGAGATGAGAAAGGCCCTGTCGAGTATTTATTCAGAATTCAATTAAATACACATGTGCCACTTGCTCTACAAAGAACATAAGGGAAAATGTGACTAATACATAAGAGCAAAGATTAGTTTACTTGTCAGTTCACGATCATGATATAGGTGGAATTTCCTCCCATAAAAACAGCATGACAAAGAGTTCATGAATATTTTCTCCAGTAGCTAATGTTTCCATTCCCAGAGGAGTGCTCTGAGCCCACAAACAAGAAAGGCTGCTGCATCTGGGATTCAAGAGAATGTCACCACAAAATATAAACTGTCTGCGAGAAACTCGCAGCTCTGATGGCTTTATCACAGCAGAGACAAGTGCATCACAGCTGTGAAGTGCATCATAGCACAGGCATGGCCCGCGGCTAGAAAAATCCGTGACGGCGTCTGGGTGTACTGGAAATGGCGTAGGTCTGGGCTCTGCTGGGGGCAAGGAGAGTTTGTAGGTGGAGGGCAGAGCTGTCTTTCCATTTTGCTGTCTTTTTTCCAGGTGAAAGGTGCAGCTTTTATGGCGCTGTGAGGATGGATTCTCAGAGGATGGCATTTCACTGTGACATTCAAGCTTGTTCCGAAGTGCAGCAGATTAAACTATAGATCAGTAAGTAACACGTAGGTGCAGTGAGTATACATTTTGAATATGGCTGTGCCATAGAAATTATTGTTTAATAACTCAAAAGCAGCTCTCTCCTAGAATAACCACCTCATAATTGAACATGAACTAGTTAAATGCAACCTGGCTTTGAGGTCTTGTGTAAAGAGTTTGTGCCAAGCTGTTTTGAACCATCAATCTCAGGTGTTTAGAGCTGCTTTACCCTCTGCTCAAATGAAACCTGTGCATCATTTTGGCCATTCCCATGTACTTTTTTTCCAACCTTTTATCCCTTCTCCTTGAAAGTAGGAGGGATAGGTAAACCAAATTGCAAGGAATATTACCCAAATACAGGTAATGAATGCAGGTAACAAAAAAGGCAGTGCTGCAGCAGATCTGCAGAAGCCAATGCACAGGAGAAGGTTGCCTCAATTGCAAATGAAGGAGAATGGTGAGGCTGAAGTTAGAACAATATTCTCAAAAGCAAATCCTTAACAGAATGAGGTAGAGATGTCATAGCTGGGGGAATCTGTTCCAAAATGTACTCTGGGAGAAGGCTTGAATCCTTCAGAAACTGAGGTTTAGAAAACCAGCAAGTTTCTATAAAGGGACAAAATCCACAATGATCTAGAAACAGGTTTACTTTTGCCTGAGGGCTGTGACGTCTTTTCCACAGGAGTACAGAAATTCAGGAAGTTCTTATTCTACCTGTTGAACAAACCCAAAGGGGCAGACACTACATTTTTTTCCCCAAGTGCATGCAAGTTCTCATGGCAAGCAGCAAAGTGCTAAGAAAATGAGATAATTAACTTAAGGGATCCCAGACTCTAAGGAAGTCTTAAAGAGCATGTTACCACATTCCTCTTGTTTATATTGTTTTTAACATTTCTCCTTAAGAGGCAGCTGGCCTGTGTCTTCTGTTTAACGTGCAGTGTGGTCCAAAAAGCAGCCAAATGTAGCTGGAGTGGGGTGGTGAGAGTTGTCTTTCAGTGCCTGAGAGCATACTGGGGAAAGCAAGGAATCCCTGGGGTCTGTGCCTTCCTGATGCACTGGAATGTGGGACCTAGACCTTGCATTGCTTTAGGAGGTGAATCCATGCTACCAGGTATGTACACACTGTGCAGTGCTTTGTTGCATGGGCATCATGCCCCTGGTGCCCACTGATGTTCCTCTTTGTTCCAGGATTCCCAGGTGTCCATCATCCCATGCTGATGGATGTCAGAAAACACTGTCTGGGAGTCACTACAAGAAATACTGCACCTCTCCAAGTAACAAATTGTTCAGTGCTTTGCTCTCAATAACTGTCGTGTAAAATATCAGTGAGGGAGTATTCACATCAAGAGCAATTTAGGGGTTTTATGTAGGACTTGGGAGCAGTTCTACATAATATTGTGCAAACAGTCAAGGTTCCAGAATGAAAAGATAATGCTTCAGTTTACTGGGGGAGTGAAAACAAAAGGGAAGTGGTGATATTTGTTGCAGAAAGGAGATGTGCAGAAGGGAAGATACATCCATAGAGCAGAAAAAGGAGTACAGTGTATTGCTAGGAACCTCTCTGTGGACACAGAAATCAGGAAGTTAAATGTCATGGAAAAATACCACAAAGGCAAGGGCTATCTCTTTGTCCTTCCAGTACCCCTTATAAGAAAGCAAACTTTGGCTTGTTTAGGGGCTAACTAGGCAAAAATGTTCTGAGAGGATGCCATGGTGGCCAGTAAAGCAACTGGCTTTTAGAGAAAATGCCCTGAAAGCTCAGGAGTAAATGATCCCATTTTACAGGACAGATGATTCTGGCAAAAGGCCTCCTCGGCCAAGCAAGGAGCTGTTTGATGAACTACCACAGATAGAAAGGGGAAACGGTGACAGGCTTCAGAAGTGAAGTATAAAAGCATTTATTGGACTTGTAGATGTGAAATTGAGGAGATTAAAGCTCAGCTGGAGCTAAGAGTAGTAAGAGACATAAAGGAAGTACTTCACAAGTTTGCTCACAGAGAAAATCAGAGAAAATGTGGGCTTCAAGGGGATGGTGGGGAAAAGCTGAAGAAGGGATGACAGAGAAAGCAAAGAACCCAAGGTTATTTTTTTTCCCCTTTCCACTCAGGAAAGCTCTTAGTTTGTGAAGGAAAGGCAGAGCCATTACTGAGAGCAACAAGGGAAAGAGTATAGAAGGTGGATGGGAAAGGTAGGAGCATCAGGGCAGCTTTAGGCTCCCTTGCCCCTGTTGCTGGAAAGATGACAGAATCACATAGTGGTGGGGTTTGGAAGGGACCTCTGGAGATCATCTAGTTCAACCCCCCAGCCAGAGCAGGTTCACCCAGAGCAGGTTGCCTTAGATGGCATCCCAGTGGGCTTTCAAAGACATCAGAGATGAAGACTCCACAGCCTCTCTGGGCAGCCTGTTCCAGTGCTATACCACCCTCAAAGTTCTTCTTCACTTTTAGATGGAGCTTCCTATGTTCAAAGTTGTTCAATGAGTTGCATTAATGAGATTAGTATGCATTAACATGTTGTATAATGTTATCTGGTTAAAAATCAAAGTCTTAGATAAAATTGATGATTGCTTGAGGGCTAAACCCTTATTTAGTTAATTTTTTTTAATCTGTTTAAGAAAGATGCTGCCTTTGGCCCCCTTCAGCAGCAAGCCTGATCTTGGTCCATCGCAGTTTGTTCTGCTTTGTAAACCCTGGGCACATGGCCATGGAAATGCACTCAATTTATGGAATCTATATTGCTAAATCATCTACTGAGAAGAAGCAGAAACCAGCTCCAAATGCTTTTTTTCTGCATTTCCTAGCCTAAACATACCGACTGTTGTCTTCACTGAGCAACAACATCTGTTACTCTGGGAAAACAGATGTGTGAAGTATACTAGCAGTCAGGAAACATCAAAAAGGTGGAGAGGAGCTTTCAGCAGCTCCAGAGGCAGTAAGGAAGCTGGAAGAGAAGGCAGATGCAGTGTGTGCTTGCAAACAGGGAGTGTGGAAGAGGAAAAAAGACCTCATGGGAATTGTTTAACTTAGAATGATAAAGAGAAGCCCCAGGAAGAAAAGTACAATATTGTGAGGCCTCGCTTAGGCTTTTGTTTTCTTTAATCACATTCCTTATTCATAACAGAGTTGATGACTTAGGGGTTTCCCAGGAATCCTTTCATAGTTCTGGATGCTGATTTATACTGATTCTCATGGGTTTGCTATCAAGGGGATGTTGGATTAGCTGAGCAATGGCTGGGTATAATTCTTTGACATGTTATAACAATTCATAAGATGAAAGTCTGGCTCCTAGCAGGAGCAGGGAAGTCTGTGAGTCCTGTGTCCAGTTCTGGGCCCCTCAGTTTAAGAAGGACATTGAGACACTTGAACGTGTCCAGAGAAGGGCAACAAAGCTTCTTCCTTAGGGGAGGAGCAGCTGGGTTCTAAGAAGCGTGGCCAGCAGATCAAGAGAGATGAGTCTGCTACTTTTATCTGCTCTGGAGTGCTGTGTCCAGGTCTGGAGCTCTCAACACAGGAAGGACATGAACCTGATGGAGAGGGTCCAGAAGAAGGCCATGAAAAAGATGAAGAGGCTGGAATACCTTTCCTAGGAGGACAGGTTGAGGGCACCGGGGTTGTTTAGCCTGGAGAAGAGAAGGCTCTGGGGAGACCTAATAGCAGCCTGCCAGTACCTGAAAGGGGCTGCAAGAAGGCTGCAGAGGGACTGTTTGGAAAGTGATAGGGTGAAGGGCAATGGTTTGAAATAAGAGAAGAGGAGATTTAGATTGGATGTCAGGAACAAGTTGTGCATCATGAGGGTGGTAGAACACTGCAACAGGTTGCCCCGGCAGGTGGTTGAGTCTCCATCCTTGGAGATATTCAAGGTCAGGCTCAACAGGGCTCTGAGCAACCTGATCTTGTTGAGGATGTCCCTGCTCCCTGCAGAAGGGTTGGGCTAGATGGCCTTTGGAGGTCCCTTCCAACCCAACCCATTCTATCACTGTAACCCTCGTGTAACGCACTGTGTCTTTGGGTGTCTCTGAAAGCATTGTAGTCTCAAGACTGTAAGATAAGACAAATCCAAGGAACAGTTGTTTTGTTTCTGGGCATCATGGAGGGGGCTAGCAGAAAAGCTAAAAGTACAATTGAGCAGGCATATAGAAAATACCATCCTGGATTATGTCCAAACCACACCTAATCCCCTACCCTGTCTCCAGCAATGATTACTGTTATAATCTGCAGATGGAAATGGGATTATGTGGCCTTTGCTCCTCCACAGACATTTAAAGGCTTATTCTGAGTTGTAATCATTTGAAACTGGCTTAAATTCTGAAGGCTGTGGTTTAATGTCTCTTGCAGTGAATTGATTGCAGAGAACTATGATTCTGTGGATGTTCCTGTCACCCACAGAAATGGCCACTCTCTCCTCGAGCAGTGGTGGCCTAGACCTTTCAGAGCTTTGCCTTCACCAAGGTCAACAGAAACACAGAAGTATGGTCTGTGAGACACCATTCAGCAAGTCGACAGGCACTTTCTTCTGGGAGAAATACCACAAGTAAATTATGGCTGGGATAGGGTAGAGTAGAACAGAACAGAACAGGGTAGAGTAGAAGAAAGTAGAGTAGAGTAGAACAGAACAGAGTAGAGTAGAACAGAACAGAGTACAGTAGAACAGAACAGAACAGAACAGAGTAGAACAGAACAGAGTAGAACAGAACAGAGTAGAACAGAACAGAGTAGAGTAGAACAGAGTAGAGTAGAGTAGAACAGAGTAGAGTAGAGTAGAACAGAGTAGAGTAGAGTAGAACAGAGTAGAGTAGAGTAGAACAGAGTAGAGTAGAGTAGAACAGAGTAGAGTAGAGTAGAACAGAGTAGAGTAGAACAGAACAGAACAGAGTTGAGTAGAATAGAATAGAATAGAATAGAATTAACCAGGTTGGAAAAGACCTTTGAGATCATCGAGTCCAAACACCACCTAATCAACTAAACCATGGCACCAAGTGCCCCATCCAGTCTCTTCTTAAACACTTCCAGCGATGGACATTGTAAACAGAACCAATTTTAGGTGTTTGACATCATTAGTCCAATAAGAAAGGGGGGAAAAAAAGTGAAAAAGAAGTTTTTATTCGATTTGAGCTTCTTGTGTTATTTTGATTCTCTCTGGAGCATTCAGCTGATATCTGTACGTTGCTGAAAAACTGAATTTGTGTTGCTGGAATCATCACAATGAGTCATTAAAATAATTAAAATGAGTCAATGAAATGAGTCACTGAGTGAGAGAGAGTTACACCTGCAAGCAGCTCCTGTCCCTGTGTTATGCAATTGAATTTTTGATGATTTGGGGGCTTAAAAACTTGTGGCGTTCACGTTGAAGTGTTGATTAAGAGCTCATGCTGCCACCTGACTTGTAATATTTAGTGCTGCTGAATGAGCCTTGGTAATTGCATTAACTTGTTAGTCACAGAAAGCAGAATCTGCCACACAGATCCTTGTTGCCTGATAAGAAGTGTTCCCTTGAAAAAGTTTGCAGAAGCATGTGCTTGGGCAGAAATTGTGCTGATACCAGGGTTAGCCTTCAAAAGTGCCACGTCCAATCCCCTCTTGAACACCTCCAGGGATGGTGACTCCACCACCTCCCTGGGCAGTACATTCCAATGGCTAACAACTCTCTCAGTGAAGAACTTTCTCCTCAACTTTGTATTACATAAATGAAGCACTTGAGCTTTTTAAGGAGAGGGATTACACATTATGGGTATCAGCAGAGTGCCTCTCATGCCTGTGTCCCTGGGTGAGTTGGTACCTTTAATACTGAAAGAAAAGAAAACTCAAATAAGCAGCATCCTTATTTATTGTTAGGTGTTATTTGCCAAGTAGTGAAGATTGAGAAGTGCTCCCAAACTTCTGGTGACTGAAGTTACTTCACTCATTTTGAGGAGAAATTCAGTGAGTGGATTATTGTTCTTTTTAATGACTGTGAGTCCTGTGTCCAGTTCTGGGCCCCTCAATTTAAGAAGGACATTGAGACTATTGAACGTGGACAGAGAAGGGCAACGAGGCTGGGGAGGGGTTTTGGAGCACAAGCCCTATGAGGAGAGGCTGAGGGAGCTGGGATTGTTTAGCCTGGAGAAGAGGAGGCTCAGGGGAGACCTTATTGCTGTCTACAACTACCTGAAGGGAGGTTGCAGCCAGGAGGGGGTTGGTCTCTTCTCCCAGGCAACTGGCACCAGAACAAGAGGACACAGTCTCAAGCTGGAGAAGTTTAGGCTGGAGGTGAGGAGAAAGTTCTTCCCAGAGAGAGTTGTTAGCCACTGGAATGTGCTGCCCAGGGAGGTGGTGAAGTCACCATCCCTGGAGGTGTTCAAAAGGGGATTGTATGGGGCACTTGAAGCCATGGTATAGTAGTCATGAGATGTTGGGTGACAGGTTGGACTTGATGATCTTTAAGGTCTTTTCCAACCTTATTGATTGTATGACATGCCAAAGGTAGGTGCTGCTTCCCAGCAGGGCTGAGGAAGATGGTGGCACTCAGTTATTTCAGCACTTTGTCTCAGGAAAAGGAAGCAGCAGCCTGCTGGATCAATTATATTCTTTCCTAAGAGTTTGGGCTGTTTCATAAGCAGTGTGAGATGATGGAGGAGGAAAGTCACACCTCTCCTCTGCCTGCCCAGCGCTTTTTCCTCAGTAGGCTTAAGAAGTTCACTGAGGAATTAAAGGATTTTAGCCTTTCCTACAGGTAGGTTATCAAGGAGAAATTTATACTGTGCAACAAAATGCCTGTTCTAGACAGATTACACAAATTTGTTCACTGAGTCTACTTCATAATCTGTCAGATCACAGAGAGGTACCAATCAGAACTGCCTTTTCTTCTGTGATAAGCTTCTATTTTAAAAGTGATTTACAATTCCCAGACAGAAAATCAGAGCAAAAGAGCTGCAAAATTTATTATTGTGATCCTATCACCTTTCTCTGGGGAATTGTGAGTATTTAGTAAGTAAAAGAGAGAAAATCCATCTTCCGTGGGTAGTACATCACCTACACAGTGATGGCAATCTTTCATTTCTTTTTGGCTTGCAATGACAGGGAGATACCATTTCTGTGGGGAAAAACTCAAGCCCTTTCCTCTTATGGTGACAGATATCTCCTTTGGACCTTTCTAGACAAAACACTGTGGTCTTAGTCTGTTTTTTTGGGGGGGGTTTGAGTTTTTCAGCATACAGAAGCATGGAGGTTTGGTCGCTGAGTAATGCCTCTCTCTCTTCACACCTGTTTGTTACACAACATGCTGTTTGTAGATGGATCTGTGCTGAAAGAGTTGTGCTTGGAACTGACAACAGTTTGAACAGAAGAAAGGAAAAGGAAGGGGATTTTAAGACATCTAGTTTTTCAGATGTACCCTTTCTGTATGCCTCTTCATGAAGCTACAGTCAGACTTGCTAAAATAAGGCACAGCAATGCTAAGTAGAGCCCCAGAGCTGTGAAAATGCTGATACTTTTAGAGTAAAATTCCCCTTTTTTTCCCTAACTGCTGGTGTCAGAATATTTCAAGTGAATACATCCTCCAAGGAAGAATGCCTCCAGCTGAATTATCTGCCTTGCTTGGTCTTTGCTTTCAAGTTAAATAACACAAGACGAAAATCAAGAGTAGCTTTCTTCCTGTTCCTTTCTCAGTCTGAATGTTTCAGGAGTCTTAAGGGAAATTCTCCAAGGACTCTAATAGGCAATTTCAGTAATGTAGCAATGTTATAGATTCTTGGCTTTTCTGGAAGGTGGACCATGATTTAAGAGACAGATCTTCTTTTGATTTGCCTTATTCTCCTATGAAGGAGTTTCTGCCTTCCTGGAAAAACGCTTATTTCTATCTTTGATTGATGTCTTTGGTGAATCACAGTTTAAAACCTGGTTCAAGGGTTAGGTAATTCTTAGTGATATGATTTAATATTTTCAGACAATAACTTTTGTGTTTGAAATTTGAAACAACAGTGTATTTCGGGAGGTGATGCAGGCTTTGTGGTTATATCAGCTGTAACCAGAGCAATGGTCAGGACAATTCAAAACCAAAACAGCAGAAAGCTTCTCCTAGGCTCTGACTATGCCCTTGAACCTCAGAAAACAAATAACCAGCAGAGTCACTCATCTTCCCCAGAGATGGGGGTTACTTGAGGGAAGGGAAGGTTTGAGGAAGATTTAATAATAGCCTTCAATCATGTTAAGGGTAAACATGGAAGAAGCAGCACACTCACCCTGTTTTAAGTAGGGCTAAGAGTAATGGGTTTAAGTTATCATAAGTGACAATAATTTCTATGGGAAGAAAACTTCTTTATAGTATTGAAGTACTTTATTTATAGAGATGGGGGAGTCTCTTTCCAGTGTAGGCCCTTCAGAATAGACTGAGCAAACATCTGTTAGAAATGCCTGTGGTGTGTTTTGGGGCAGGGCGAGAGGCTAAATATTATGTGATAATGATATCCAGCTCTAAGAGTAGCTCTGACCTCCTCTAAAGGCAGACAATGGAGAGCACACTTCCCATGATGCCAGTGCTGGGCCATCACCCCAAAGAGAAGGTAAGGGGGGGGGGAGTAGCAGTATGACCTGTAATGGAAGGATGATGAGGAAGGCAGTGCCATTTCTCTGTTGTGCCTGCAAGGATGTAAGCTCACTCTGCTTTCGTCTTTGCTAATGGAAGAGGAAGCATTTTCTAGCTGCAGGCTACATTCAGAGGAGATGCTGACACAATTCCCTTGCTCACTGTGTGATTTCTGCAGGCACCAGGCTGTGAGAGCTCAGCTATGGCTCTGGGCTTGCAGCTGCTACCGCTTAGCCTAAGCATACAAGAACCACCCAACTGCACTTAGAGAAAGTCTCTTAGCTGAGGCTCTCGGGGCACTACTCAGATAATTCTGCCACACTTTGAAGCCGAAGAAAATGGGTCACAGAGTAGCTAAGTGGCAGTTCAAGCTCACAGAAAAGTAGTCTGGCACTCAGAGCTCTTTGTCAGCCTTCGGTAAAACACAGGAGTTTGCTCAGTAGTTGTTAGCTGAACAAAACGTGCACTTGTCCCTGCTGCTGAATGGACAGCCACTGTATTCCCAAGAGACCCTCCAAGAATGAACAACTTAGTGAATTAAATTAGTAACCTCATGGGGATGAGCTCAGCAATGAGGCAAAGTAATCAAACCCACGGGACTTGTACAGATTGAGTGCAAGGAAGATTTTGGGTAATTCAGACTGTTTTTTTCATGATGGCAGGTGGAGAATTGTCCATCGTGAGTTCTGGTCTAGTTTTGATCCCACTAATGACACTGGAAGAATGAAGCTGTCCTCTTTTCAAGGACAAGTCTAAGTTTGGTCTCCTTGTACAAAGAGACTAAAGAAGGTTTCTGAGAACTCCACAGCTGTTTGAACAATTTCCATCTCCTTTTGCTCAAGTAAGTGTTTATCTTGCCATTTCAGTTAGCAGAACAACCTGCTTTCCAACCTGAAATGTGTTCACCTGTTAGAGCATGTCAGGGACACTGCTGGCTGAAATGTTATAGGAATTAATCCAGACAGACACTCAATTCAAACTTAATAATAGTATTAAACAAAATGGTCCTGTAAGAAGATTTTTCAAGAGGTGTTTAAACCAGCCATGGAACCACCTAATTGTGGCCTTCCAGTATCTGAAGGGGGCCTACAGGAAGGCTGGGGAAGGACTTCTCAGGATCTCAGGTAGTGATAGGACTAGGGGGAATGGAATGAAGCTGGAGGCGGGGAGATTCAGGCTGGATGTGAGGAGGAGGTTCTTCACCATGAGAGTGGTGAGACCCTGGAATGTGTTGTCCAGGGAGGTGGTCGAGGCCCCGTCCCTGGGGGTGTTTAAGAGCAGGCTGGATGAGGCTCTGGCCAGCCTGATCTAGTGTAGGGTGTCCCTGCCTATGGCAGGGGGGTTGGAACTAGATGATCCTTGTGGTCCCTTCCAACCCTGAATGAAACTATGAAACAAAAAAACCAAACCAAAACAACAACAAACAACAGAGAAAATAGTCAGCTTTATTTTGCTAAGTACTGATTACAACTGAGTGATTTTGCTGTATTTTGGAGAGATTAAATTTGTGCATAAATGTTTCAGAACCAGGCTTCTCCCTTTTGTATAATCCATTGGTCCCTCACCGCCTTCTTCCATATCCACACGAGTAACTTTGCATTAACTCTGAACTCCACCCAGCAAAAATATCTCTCTGCCAACCACAAGGGTAACTGCAGAAGAGACCTGCCACAGACCCCTTTAGGAAGGTGTCAAGGCATGTGAGTCAGAGGGAACAAGAGAGTTCTGTGAAGGTTCTATACAGAGAGAGTGATTGCCCATTGGAATGGGCTGCCCGGGGAGGTGGTGGAGTCACCATCATTGGAGGTGTTCAGGAGGAGACTTGATGGGGTGCTTGGTGCCATGATTTAGTTGTTTAGGTGGGTTGGATTGGTTGATGGGTTGGACACAATGATTTTGAAGGTCTCTTCCAACCTGGTTTATTATTCTATTATTCTATTCTGTTATTCTTTTCCCATCATCTCCTTCTAGAAATGAGGCTTGTCTGGCTTGACCATCTTCGTGTTTGGACAGAGTTCAAAAGGAAGTGGATCAGGGATGTTGTGTCTCAGATGGAATACACATATTGCCTACTAAGGAACTACTTTTTCTCCCAACATCCTATTTAGGACATTTGGCTTCCTAAGTGAATGTTGGTATGTGAGCCATGTAAACCATTTTCTTTTGCCATCAAGTTGTGTATCTCTATGGCTTGTGTCTGTACCACTACTGTTTTGACCACCTTTTCTCTCTTTGCAGTGGTTCATGCTCCTGATAATTTGGCTAACTCTAGCTGTAGTAATTTCACCATTTAGAGCTGGTGATCATTTTTTCTCAGCTGAGAATCTTACCTTGGCAGTTTGGTACTTTATTGCACTTACCCTTTGTAAACTTTGTAGGTTAGGACTCAAGGCCAGTAAGAAGCACCTGGATCAGAAAACAGACAAAACAGCAACTTGCTGAAGATTTGCTTGTCTCTTCCATCGCTTTCATGCTGGTAGCACAGCAATCCTAGGTGATTTCTGATTTGTTCATTGGAACTGAAAGGAGAAATTTTGAATCTCTCATACAATATCTGAGGGGAGTTTTTGCATCACCAGTGACACAAACCCCTTTATTCAGCTAATTCTCCATTCTCATACCCCAAAGCATCTTGCCCATCAACTCTACCTTTGAGTGTACCTTTCAGAAGAGAGTGGTGACTGCTTCTTGAGCCCACCCTTGATAGCTACCCATTAAGCATGAGGGACAAGTTGTAAAGAAGGAAGGGATGGCAAAAGAAAAGATGCCTTCAAACCAAGCAATAAATGGTAGCAAAGGAAGTACTTCCATCTGCTTGCCTCCTGAGAAGGGATGGATATCTCACTGGGAAGGCTTCAGACCAGTAGGCTGATACCATGACACGGAATTGGTTTCAAAGTGGGCATCAAAAGAGGTTTCCCTAATCCAAGGATTGCTTGATACCAGAACATACAAAAGGATGGTGATGTTCTGGTTAAAAACACAATAATAATATCAGTAACTGCAGGATTTGCAGAAGCAGCTGCCTGAAACACCTACCCATCTCCCGACACCTGGCTTTTGTACCACAGCTCACTCCTGCAGGAAACTGAGTGCTCACTGCCATCTATTGGTAACAAATAAGCTAACATGAGTGTCCCACTATGATAGCACAGTAGAAATTACATAATTTGCCAGAAACTGGACACACTCCACTCTTAAAGATGGTGCTACATCTTCCCAGGCTACTGAGTGTCATCTTTGCTTTGTTTGTTTATTTTTAATGAGACTACTGCACCACATGAGGTGTGCTCTCCTCACTCTAGCTTTCCTTTATATTACTTAGATCTTTTTGTCTGTTACAATGCAGCTCTCCATTTGTATGATTCACATGAGACTGCACTCATGGCAGTGTCCAAGCAAGGCTTGCTGAGCTCCCACCCCAACCCTGGAAACTGCAATCATCCCAGGGGCAGGACCAGGGCCACTTGTTAGAGCTAGAGGCTGAGCAGGGCTTGTGCATTCTCAGCAGCAAAATGAATGGAGATGATGCCATGCTTGCAGTTCAGCAAAGCAAGAGATCTTGGCATCACTTTGCAACTGGCCTCCACAGTCCCCAGAAACCGCTGCTCCCTTGCATGGGGAAACTGCTTGGCACGGAGCAAGGATTCCAGAGCTGTGCTCCGTGGAAGTTCAAGGTGAGCCAGGCTTCCTGACAAGCTTTATGAATGCCTGAATTTTGTAAGAGAAGGCTTTCATAAAGTTGTAATCCTTTTATCTCAAAAGGATTGCTGCTTAAATTACTGTTAACAAAGTCAAGAGTGGGAGGCAACAGCAGAGGCCTGCCAGTACTAAGAAGATCAAAGCGTGCTGGCATCGATAGCTGTATTTATGTTGCAGGTTTACTTGTATTAAATTATTTAGGTACTTAAGAAGAGATGAAACATTGCACTAGCAATACAAGAAGTATTATACCACTAACTGTAGTTTAAACTTATTCCTTTTTTTTTCTTAAGAGAGTGTCTTTAGTTTGTCTCATAAATAAAGGTTGAAACATGGCTTCTTTGAACGAAAGCAAAAGGTTATGTTTTCCTCTGTTTTTCTGTGCTCGTTGAAGGCTTGGGGGAAGAAGTGGTTTCCACATCCAAGACAACCAAATCTTGAAACGAGGAGGCTTCCTGCTTCTTTTATATTTCACTTCTTTCCTGTTATAATTGCCCCTTTATATACAGACAGCAAGGCATACAGAGCACCTTTTAAAACCTATCTGTAGACACAGGTGCACACACGTGTATACATTCCCTCCTGGATCAGGATAAAAAGTCAGAAACTCTAATGGGAATGAGATCCTGCTAATGTCTCTCTTGATCTGCCAGAAGCCAAAATCCTTTGTTTCCCACCTCTGTGACTGCTTTCCTGGACACTCAGCTGCCCAGCTGCCGTGCTGGCTTGTTGGCTGTCCCAGGAGCCAGCTGCTCCCACAGAGAAGTGGAGGATCCCTGGGAGCTGGCAACATGCCCACCCCACTGCCAGCCAACTGGCTAGTGCCTTGTGGGGCAGGCTGGTGGCAAACCTGTGTTATTTCTGTGCTATTTTCTGATGGACTCCTGTGGGACCTATATGCCCTGTTTAAAGCAGCACTCTCTGGTGGAGCAGTATTTCTTTAGAGACAAAAACTAAGGCGCTTCAGTGTATCTGTGTGATGTAGAAATGCCCTTCTCCAATGTGTCCTTCAGCTACAGCTGCTCTCAGTGCCCAACACGCTTTCGATGTGTGCAGATGGATCAGAACAGTATTCAGACAGGGGTCAAGAAAAATGAGGAGAGAACCACAGAGCTACTGGATGCTGGCACTGGAGTATTAACAGAAAAGGAGCAAGCAGGACATTTCACAAGGGGTAGGAATGACCTAAGAGAATGGGGGGAATTTGGGTGGAATTCCTGAGGAGCCAATGCCTTCACTTTTTAGAGATTAGAAAGCTATGAATGTGTCATGCTGCAGAAATGCTTAGAGTCAATGTATAAAGGCTCAGGATTGTTGCATGAGTAGATAATAGCTAAAGAACATCGTCTGTGGTTATGCAAAGCCAAGTTCATTGCCTTTCACTTACCTCAGCAGCAAGCTGAATGTCAACATAATGCCCATGCCAGAGAAAATGTTTTGTTTGGGGATTTTATTCCCAGCTAGTAAATAGCATAAAATCCAACTAATATACCAAACAAATCTATTTAAGACAATTCATATTTGAGAAGAGGGTATGAAAGGTACCTGACTCAGCTGTTGGAGGTATGTATTTGGTGTCATTTTGATGATGGCCCTTCTCCATAAATGACTGTATTTTAAGCATCATTTGGGGTTGTTTTTCTTCCCTTTTCTGCTGTTCAGGTCCAGTTTAACTCTCCCTGTGGAAAGACCACTTAATTTTCTAAGGAATATAATATGTGTGAATATAATATTTAGACCACTACCTGTATACCTTAGTTTCTTCCTCTCCACATAGCAAATACATACTTCAGTTTTTCCTCCTTCCCCCCTCAGCTCACTATCCTCCTCTTCTTCTCTCCCTAGTCTGTCCCAGTTCCTTCATTTCTTCTTCATTTACTTCAGTTTCTTCATGCAATAGAAAAATGTCTGGAGTACAACTTCCTTCCTTCAGCCTATTCAGGATTTTTTCTCTCTTTCCATTTCTTTCTCCTTGTCCTTCTGATTTCACTCTAGCAAAATTCTTCCTTCCTTTTAACATTCAACTTTTTGATTTCTTCTTAATCACCTCCTCCTACTCTGCATTGACTCAGACTTTCTTTTCCTCCTCTCTTAACCCTTCCCTGCCTTGCATCTTTCTTTCTCCCTGCACCAACAGTCTTTTCAACATTTTTTCTACCTCCCCCACTTATCTTTCCCACTAAAGATTTCACCTTGACTCATTTCATGGTATTACAGCTAATAATGATAGTAGAAAACGAGCTTTCCACAGAGAGCAAAAAGGATCTCTGCAATGAACATGACAATACAGAAAGAGATTAGAGAGACAAAGGTAGAGCTGAATAGGACTGAAAAAAGCAAAGGCTCCTAATGGGACAATGAAGTCCTTCTTTTTCAGGTCTCCTTCATTTTGTTGTTTAAGTCATCTTCTGCTAGAGGAAAATTGAGTTAAGAATTAAAGTACCTGCGAAGCTCACTTCAGATAGGTAGCTGCTTTAGATAGCCGAGTGGGAGTGCTTTGACTGTGTCACTGGAGCCATTTGTCAGAGACATCTCTAATCTTGCTTTTCCAGCATTGCAGTGTTTATTCTTTTGCCCTACAGAGCTGACACTGTCTCATGCAGAAGGAAAAGAGTGGGTTGGTCTTTTATTTTTTTTCTTTAATCTGAATTAGTCTCCAAATATTTAGTAGGGCTTACATCCAAATAAGCTAAACCTGCTCAGATCAGATTTACTAAAGGTCCATATGTTGCAGGCAGTGTGAGAGGCTATCCCTACTCTTATTGTTCCTCCTCAAACAGCTAAGGGTCTCTGTCTGGGCCAAGAAGATCTGCTTACCTTTGACCTACTAGCATTAGTAACACATTTTTTTTTTTGCAGTGTTTCATAAACTCTCAAAAGCTTCATGTCTGGAAGCTGAAATCTAAGTTTTGTTTAGAAGAGAGGGAAGAAATGGCTTGAGAAATGCAGTCTTGGTCTAGCCTTCAGCTGGGTTTTGCATGGCTTGGTTCTGCCTAGCAGGTACTAGCACAGCTGCTTCAGGAGCCTTGTGCAGTTTGCTCAGCAACGTATTCAAATTGCTGCCCTGATAATGAAATGAGAGTTGTGGAGGAGGGAAAACAGGAGATGAGACAGGAGAGGAGAAGGAGAGATGGAGAAGTAGCAAATGTAGCACTGGGTCCAGCTCCCACTGAATCAACTCTTTCTTGACCTTGTGGGAAGGAGGGTAAAAGTGCAGGGCATCCCTCATAAAGAATTTGTTCCTTTCACTCTTTGTGCACTAATGAATTGTCCTCTCTTCTTTTGGCTTTTCCATTTAGAGAAATGTGAAAATATCTTCATCTGGTTTCACACATCTGTCAAGATGGTTGAAATGCCATACTTGTGAACATGGTAAGTAACCATTTGCTTCTGGAGTCTGTAGTCCTGCCTCTCCCTTGCTACCAGCTCTTCACTGACATCTCCACTAGATGATCTCCAGAGGTCCTTTCCAACCCTTAGCATTCTGTTATCTCCATGGTATCTGCATCTTCATATCTACAAGAGGAGTTGTGAGCTGTAAGTTGGCTGCTTGGGGAAACTAGCTGATAGGAACAGACTTCAGTTTGAATCAGTATTTTAACCCAGCTCAGCAAGCAACCACCTAAACTCCTGTGCCAGCCTAACAGAGGTGGCAGCTCAAGGGCAGAAATTTTGGTGGCCAGAGGCATGAGGTGTATGATCTTGATCTTTTTTGGCAGCCATTCCAAATTACATTGGTTTAAATTGTGCATGAAGCTACAGACAAGTGATGTAATTGGGTGAAGAATTCACTGCCTCGGGAAAGCAGATTTTAACAAGGTGTAACAAATGCTCATGTTACTTTCCAGCTATGAAGAGTGGAGTTGTATTGTGAGGCAAAACTGAGCAGTGGGTAAATCACTGCAGGTGGACTTTGTAGGCTGTCCTCTCTGCCTTTCAGGTCAGACATAACTGCCTTAGACATTCTGGTAAAAGAAACAACAACAAACAAAACCAACTTCCAAATATCCATTTATCATCCAACAAGCAGTCACACACCAAATAAATGCCCTTCCCCAGTGCCTTGGGATGTTCCTTTAGACAGGACAAACCTCCCTTATCTTGGTGCCATTGAGTCAGTATCTAGGAATCAGATGCCCTGGCTGCTTGCCAGCGCCTGCATTTTGCTGTCTGCCAGGGCAGGCTCAGCAGCTTCCCTGAGCCTGGGAAGGGGCTGTATGGACCATGTCTGGAAGCACTTCTTCCAAGCAGCTGAGCAAGCATCTTCAGGGCTGTCTCAGCAGTTGCTAGAGCAGCATCTTAGTGTGCCTTGTAGTAATCCTTGCCAGTGATTGAGAAGGGTTGATACATCTTTGGGTTTCCTTGGTTTTCTACTCCATATGAGCCTTTCTGTACCAGAAGAGTTCACTATTTATTGCAGGATGTCCAGTTGTGACAGAGATGATGATGTGAAGTGAGTGAAGGAAGTGAGTGAAGGAACTGAGTGAATTGAGGAGCCTCTTCAGCGGTGCAAGGGGTGCAGTTTAGCTCCCATAAGGTCACACTGCAAACGATGCAGTAATTCAGAGCAAGGAATGCACAACCTCAGCACAACTTCCAGCTTTAATATTGGTTTCAGCTAAACTGAAAATAATCTCCAGCAACAACACAGCTTCTAATTAACACAGCTTGATTCTCTCTGTCAGCCTTGATTCCCTTATAAATTTTCAAGTCACTTGAAAAGAAGAACTCCACACAAGAAAACCATCACCCATAACAATAAACTCCTCACCATTTTTAACATGGAAGTGTAACAAGTATGGAAATAGAAGAAATTAAACCAAAATTATAGGAATTAAACACAGAATTAGAATAGAAACATAAAAATATCACAGAATGCTAAGGGTTGGAAGGGACCTCCAGAGACCATCTAGTCCAACCCCGCTGCCAGAGCAGCAGCATCACTTGGAGCAAGTCACACAGGAATGCACCCAGACATTGTATGTAAATATATATGGACTTTAGAGGGAAGTTCTTCCCCATGGGGGGTGGTGAGACACTGGAACAGGCTGCCCAGGGAGGTGGTAGAAGCCTCATCCTTGGAGGTGTTTAAGGCCAGGCTGGATGCGGCTGTGAGCAGCCTGACCTAGTGTGAGGTGTCCCTGGCCATGGCAGGGGAGTTGGAACTGGATGATCCTTGAGGCCCCTTCCAACCCTGACAATTCTGTGACTCTATGATATATAAAATAATCTATTTATCTATCTGTCTTGGTCTAATTATATAGATTTATTTATAAATACAAAAATTGATCCCTTGTTCATTAAATTGTCATTGTTCTGGTACCAAGAAGCAAAGGTTTCACTGAAATTTTCTGTGTTTACTATGACTTCTTCTCTTCCTTGGTAACAAAGACCTTTGTGGCTTCCTGTTTGTTAAAAACACAAGGGATGTGTAGAAAAGAGTATGAGTGAACATTTGCTATTTCAGCTGTAGTGTCCTGTGTAATTTTAAATGGAAAGCAAAAGAACGGCGTTGGGGATGGATGTCTGAAAAGAGGAAGGAAAGATCAACCCATGTGTACCACAGAGAAACTGAGGCTGTGCAAGGAACAGGTAAGGTGAATATTTTGGTTGTAGAAATACCATGACAGAAGTACCAGCTCCCTTCTTCCTGCAAGGCTTTTCACAGAATCACCAAGGTTGGAAGAGACCTTAACGATCATCAAGTCCAACCTGTCACCACAGACCTCATGACTAAACCATGGCACCAAGTCCAATCCCCTCTTGAACACCTCCAGGGATGGTGGCTCCATCACCTCCCTGGGCATCACATTCCAATGGCTAACAACTCTCTCTGTGAAGAACTTTCTCCTCACCTTGAGCCTAAACTTCCCATGGTGCAGCTTGAGACTGTGTCCTCTTGTTCTGGTGTTGGTTGTCCGGGAGAAGAGACCAAACCCCTCCAGGCCACAACCACCCTTCAGGTAGCTGTAGAGAGCAATAAGGTCTCCCCTGAGCCTCCTCTTTTCCAGGCTAAACAATCCCAGCTCCCTCAGCCTCGCCTCATTCTTGTTTGTTCATTGTTGTTGTGGGTTTGTTTTGGGTGTTTTTTTCCCCCCTTTATTGTCTTTCAGATATGACAGCTTTGTCTTATGGCCTCTTACAGGTCTTTTAGATTTACTCTAGACTATTTGAAAATATGGTGTCCTTTGAAGTAAGAGCATGTGGAGTGCGTGTCTTGCACTCTGTTTGGGGTGAGTCTCCATTGCATTCTTACTGGCAATTTCAGTTTGATAGAATGAATTGCTGTGGTGGCCTTTTCCAAAGTCATGCTCTTGGATTAAAGAGTTTCCTACCATCACATTTCTGTTTTCTGAGTAGATATTTTTAGTTAGCTCAAGGTTCTCTCTGATAAACTCGAGGGTTTTGCTTTAATGTGTGTTTTCCAACCTCAAAGCATATTCCTTATTTGTCTCCAGTTTCCTGTTATTCTTTCTGAGGTGTGAATAAACAAGGCAACTATTGGAGATTTTCCAGGACAAACTTTCAGTCTTCAGAGCCATGGTTACACAAATGGTTTCAAATTGTCCATGTCACAACATTTATGAAGGGCTGCAAGCAGTTCAGAAGGCTGTTTTGGTCAGGAGGAGTGCTGCTCATGCCTTGAGATCTGTTCCTCTTCAGCACACCACTCTTGGCTTATCACTGCTCCCTCTCTTCCTCTTCACTGAATCTAACCATCAGCTTGACCAAATATGCTCCAAATAAAGAGGTAAAACCACTCTTGGGTCCTGCAACATCTGGTGAGGTTTTAAAGTCTTTCCCTTATTCTTCTATGCTAAGTTTGCAGAAGATCCTTTCCAGGGAGCAATTTAAGAAGCAAGCAAGGTTCATTTCTTGCTATTAAGTTCCAAATATCAACTGCCCTAAGAGAGAAACTATTGGGATTAGATTATGGTGAAATAATCTCTGTAGACCCAGACTCTACTTTTGAACGTGGCAGTAGAGCCTTCCACTGTCAGCCAGTTCATCAGTGTGTCCTGTGCCTCAAAAGCTGCTTGCAAATGTTTTGTAGATTCAGAGAAATAAAGGACTGCAAAAACTATTCAAGAGATAATCTGATCAAGTCCTCTGCACTGAGGCAGGATCCAATATATTTATACTAGCCTCAACAGACATATGTGTACATATGGCTATTCCAAAACTCTGATTTTAAGGGAATAGTGTGATCTGAAAACCAGCTGGAATCCTCCATTATCAGAAATCACAGTACCCAGCTATAAATTACTGCCTTGGATAATATGCTCACATTTTGGAGGTGATTTTTCACTTCCTCACCTCTCCTTTAGTAACAACCTTGCATTAAATCCCAGCTCACCAAAGTTAACAGGAGAATTCCCAGGGACTTCAACAGCACCAGGGTTTTTCTGGTTTTCTTCTTGAATTAGCTGAGTGGCCATGGGAATCTTTGGCTGACAGAGATTTATTTAGAAACCATGAGACACCTCAATTTTAAATCTTACTTTAGCCTGCCTTTTATTTGAGTGTGTGCTTTGGGAATACATTTAGATAATTTCTATATTTCAGTGTAAATCCCGAGGTAAAATGTCACTGCTAAGCCAACGTTGGCCAATTGTTCATTTAATGGATTTGGGTTGAAGTGTTGAGCTTGATGGGGGAAGTTGGGATTCTTACTGAGCCCTGATGACATAGGTAGAGTTGGCTCTGCCTTGGGCAATGAAAGGCTCTAGATCATGCCTCCAAGTCTCTGTCAGCCCTATGATACTTTGATTTAACTAGTTTGCTTTTTAGCTTCAATCAGACATAGATTGTGACTAAGACAGATCATGAAGTGAAAAGAATATGCCACAGGAAAAGAAATGTGATGCACTTGTTTAAATCCATCGCCTGAAAGCAGCAAATAACCAGACTTATTTAGGCTCACTATGAGCAGGTTTTCTGTTCCTAAATAACATACTGAGTGAAACCTTAAGATGTTCCTTTGATGTAAATCCCATGCTGAGGTTCTTTCTCCATATAATGATGAGGAGGCACATTAGATCTACTAACAAATGGGCCAATGTTACTCTGACCCGAGAATGGGTTTTCAAGCTGCCAAAATTGCCTGGGATTAGTAGAACACTCATCCTCCTCTTGCGGTTCTCTGCTCACCGTTCTTTCAGACGATCTCTGAAGAATCCAAACATCAAAACAATTTAAAAGGAGACAAGGCTTTGTACGATCATGCAAACCAATTCTTTTGTTTTGTTTTAAAGTAAGTCTTTAAGGCCCTTGGGCAAAGAAAGAAGCTGGAAAAGCTACTTAAAAGTTGTTGTTTGGATGTGCTGTGGCTCTAATTGGTTCTTTTCGTTTTAAGGCTGATAGATCTGCTACTCAAGCTGCTTTGCAGGGATGCCCACTGCCTCCTTTCCTTCAGTTTACTCTTTCTAAAAATACACAAGGAATTGTTTTTGTTATTGCTTTTTATTTTAAGCTCAAACAAACAAACAAAACTCCTGGTAACAAATGAAGCAAACGACCTGTCGGTCTGCTCCAATTTAAAACATTAATTAAAACCACTTCATTGCCCTCTGGGTGGGTGTAATGGCAGTCCAAGGAAAGAAGGCTGCAGATCTTCCAGAGATGGGAAGCAAGTGGCAGTGGGGACAAAGGTAAAAATCTGGGCGGCTCACTGGGCCTGGGTGGGTTCCAACAGGGAGCTTTACAACTTTAAATCCTCATCATGTAAGCTGAAGAACACAATTTGGTGGCTGAAGTAGATATAATAGTATATGTATCTTAGAAACCAGCTTCATGTGGGTGACACATTTAGCAATCTTTGTACAAACTTTCCCAAACTGGCAGCTCCAGGATGTTGTCTATCAAGACTGAAGATCTGTTGAAGCAGTTTGCAATCTCAGGTCTTTTCCTTTTGGGGGGATGTGGGACTCTTTGCTTGCCTTTTGGAATATAGCTTTGATTCAGTTGGTTTTTTTTCTGTCAGCATTTTGCTACCTGCCTCAAACAGACACACAGTAAAAACTTCACATTTCATATGGGTGGAAAGACTGTTTTGTCACACAGGGCCACATAAATTTCCTTCTTGTGTGGCCTGCTCCGAGGGCTGGAAGATATAAATCTAATCTAGGATTAGATATGAAGGTGGGCAGGGGAGCTCAAGTCAAGGTAGTACTTTGGTCATTGCTACAGGAGAATACAGTCCCATTCTGTGGTGGCAAGGTGTGTCTCTGAAGCATAAAATAAACAAACAAATGTAAAGAAAACCAATAAAATCAAATAAAAACAATCAAACAAACAAAACTCCAAAATAAAAGCAAGTGGAGAGAAGTTTTGGGGCTTGTTTTGGAGCTGCTTTGCTTCTTGGCTTATCACTGCTCCCCCTTTTCCTCTTCACTCAACCTAACCATCAGCTTGACCAAATGTGCTCCAAATAAAGAGGTAAAAAGCAGGAAATCATGCAGTAAGAAAGAGATTGACCCTTCCCTCCTCGTTACTCTGGGAATCCAGTGGTCAGACCAGTTTATCCAGCACAGTACACTGACATCTAAAAAAACCCCTTTGTAACCCTTCATTAGTTAAATTTGGTTTGATCCTCAGTCTCTGTGGTATCACCCCCACACAGCAGCAAGTGCGGATGGCACAAGAGTAGGAAGATGTGAGGAAGAAGCTGGCTTCTCTTTACCAGCCTCTGTGAGGTACAGCCCTGAGTGTGTTCTGCCTGAGATAACCACTGATGGGTACAAAAGACAGAGTTTTGGGAAAGACAGTTTGTAGGGAACTGTTGCCTGTCAGACAGATGCAGGCTAGGTTAAATCTCTTTCAAGGCTTATTTCCCCATTTTCACATCTTCAAGGATACCTCAAATCCTTTTCCTCCCAGTCTTACTAAGTATCTCAGAGGCACCTTCTGAGAAAGCATTTTCCTTGCAGATTGTGTCATGATGTGAAAGTGTCTGGTGTCCTCTAAAAAAATGTGTGTTTCCAACACAAATTCAACACTTTTCAGTCTGCTCCCAAACACCTGTCTGCCCTGATCTCCAAGAGCCGAGAAATCATTCAATAATTATTTGCTTTTCTATGCAGGGCCCTAAGAGGCAGGTTTTTAACCTGTGGGCTTGATGGTTTAATTAGGTCAGGACCTTTTGTGCTAAAAGGCTTTTCATTGTATGTTGTAAAAAATTTAAAGAGCTGCTTTGGAGGAACAAACTTCTGCAAGGTCCCCGGTTTGTGAAGTCAACCACCAAAGACGGTTTACAACTTTCTTTGCCGTTAAAACAGAACCAAATTTATACACACCACAGCCTTTGCTCAAGGCTTCTTTGTTCAATAAGAAAAGGGGGTGTGGGAGGTTGAGGGGGTGTGGGGGGGGAGTAGTTCTCTTGCTGTATTCCCAAGGGAATCCCACTAAGTTAAAGCGCGTTTTAATCTCTTGAGCCGGCAGCTTTATTAGTAAGCGTTTCCCAATCTTCAGGGAAATCTAATTTAACAAATAGATCAGAGCCACTTCAAACGCAGCTTTCAGTTGCTATCCACCGGGAGACAAACGGGGAGGAGGAAGTTTGTCAGAAAAGCCCTTCTCTGAGCCCAAGAGTGATTACCAGAGGTGTCTCCATCGACTGCCACCCACCTAAAGTCGATACTACTCAAATGAGTACGCCGGTGAGGACTATATAAGAGAAGCGCATGGACCTGGAGGGCGCATCCCCCCTCTCCGGGCGCAGCCACCGACCGCCCTGCTCCGCGCCCGGCGGAGCCTCCGCGGGAATACGGGCTCTGCGGTGACAACCGAGGACCGCTGTCCCCAGCCCGTACTGCCTCACCGAGCCTTGCCTCCGCTTGAAGGTAAGCAGCTGTCCTCCGGAGAGGATTTTGCCGTGGGGCGAGGGATGCCGCTACCCGTGCAGCGAAGGCGGATCGTTCCCCCTCTTACACTCCGGGTTTGCCGTGAGTCCCGGGAGGCAGAGCACGGAGCCGTCGGGGAGAGCCGGCTCCCGTGCGGCTTCTATTAACTCTTTCGCCCAAGAGGATTTTCAGAGGACGGCGAGTACGAAACAGTTTGCAAATAACAGAATTTCCCTCCCTCCCCCTTAATCCTGCCCGTAAGCTATAATTAGAATACCTTACTTAGGGGCATTAAGTGCAGCTCTCGAAGCCTCAGCTTCATGTAATTGTTTTTGCCCTTTACACCCCGATTTGCAGCAGTTCCCGCTGTAATTCGCCCCTAACTGAACTCCGACTACTTGCCCTCCCGTACGCTTTGCCCGACAGCCGGCGCGCAGCTCTGCCCCGGACGATGGCAGGGGACAGGGCGGACCACGGAGGGCTGCACGGCTCCACCGGCGGAGGGAGGGGAGCAATGGGGGAGAAAGGAGCAGAGCGCAAATATGCGCGGCGTGGTTAATGCCCTTCCCCTAATCCTGTCCATACGTGAGCCCTCTGGGGCGCCAGGCCAGCACAGCGAGGCTGCTCGGGGGCTGGCGGGGAGGGGACAGCCGGTGGCGGCCCGTCGGGTGTCCGTTCCGCGGGGCTGCTCTGGCCCGGGAGTGTGGGAGCGGCGGGCGGGTACGCACCGCCTCCGTGCCCGCGGGGGTGCCCCTGGGTACGGGATGGGGGCCGGGCGGGCGGGCTGCGGGCCGGGCCCGGCGCTGACAGCCTTCGCTCTCTGCCTCCTCCCAGCGCCGCAGAGATGCGAGGGGCGAAGAGACGCCAGGCGCTGCCCGCCATCGTGCTCCTGCTGCTTGCCTCAGCACCGCCGCCGCCGGGTGCCGAGGGCAGGGACGTGCCCGCCGCCGAAGCCGAGCGGGGAACGCTCCTCGACCTCCTCCTCCAAGCTCTGGGGGACGGCGACCGCCCGCTGCCGCCCCGCCCGCCGCGGAGGGACCGGGTGATCTCCCGGCGGTACAGCAGCGGCGGCGGTGCCCCGCCGACGGACCCCCGCTCCATCGCCGCTGCTCCCCGGCCACCCCCAGCCAGCGCCGCCGCGGCCCCGCCGCCGCCCCGGCTCTTCGCCCCTGCCCGCCACGGAGGTAAGAAGCACCGCGCTGGAAGCCCAGAGATGCAGCCCCCAGGGGGTCCCGTCCCTGACGGATCCTCCGCCGGGGCAGTCCGCTGAGGGCAGGAGGGAGCGAGTGGGAAGCGGGGAGCGGGATGCGCTGCGGGGTAACAGCTTTCGGGGAGATTCAGCCTTTGCTGAGGTCGAACTCTGCTAAGGGCAGAGCATCTCAGCCTCCCCGGCGGGAGTTCAGCTATGGGAGGTACCGGGGCACTCGGGAAGAAGAGGGGCACTCGGGCTTCAGCACCTTCTACTGGGACCACACTGGTCTGCAGTCCCGCTCTGGTCAAGCCTCTCAATCTTCCTGCGCTGCACCACTGGCAGTACCGAGGGAACACACTTTCTCCCCAAACTTAGGGCTGCTCTTCTGTTTTGCACGAAGAGGAAAGTTGACTAATCTGAAAGACAGATGTCTGGACTTCTTTCAACTTCCTCTTCAACTTGACTAGCTCCCATGTGAGGAGTTTTTCTAGTTTTGATGGGGTAGTGTGAGTGAGCCGGGCTGTGGTGGGCACAGGGCTTGGTTCACTTTTGGAGGATTCTCAGGCTAGCGCAGGTCAGGCTTGGCCTTGACAAGCAGAGGCAGTTCAGGGCCAAGCACAGCTGCCTGGTGATATTCAGACTATGCTTGGCCAGGAGACTGGGCAGTGGTTCACCTCTGCCACAGCTAGTTTTGATGCAGAGCCACACAGAATGTTTCCTGCTAGTGTGGAGACGCCTCAGGGGTTTGTGTAGGTCAGGATGGTGCAGTTCAGCACGAAAGTGATTACAGTGACTGTATTTTAGCTGTAGCCCACTAACTTTTTTGTGTTGTTGCCCACCAGAGACCGTACTGGAGAGAAACCAAGATAAGGGCAAGTAGGGAAATTTGGTTCCTTAGGAATTTATGTCCCTGGGGAGCGCCCTTGTGGCTGGTGGCTGGTAGTAGGTGAAGCTGAGATGCAGCCCTCCCCAAGTCACACTGCTAGACTTGCTCTTCTCTGCGTCCACTGGTCTGTTTTAAAGACAATTAAACCCCATTTCAGAAAGACTGGAAGTTGAGTGACAAGCTCAGAAGTTAGAAGCTGAATAAGAGTTTTTTAGGGCAGGCACTTGCACAGTGAGATCACTGCACAGTCTAAGGAAACAGGGCTGGAAAAGGACAAATCAAGTGAAAAAATAATGAATATTCTGGCATTACAAGTTTCTGCTGTGTGCTCTGCCCCAGGTACTGAGCAGTCCATCAGAAAGGAGTTGTGCTGTCCCACTGAACTTCCAGCTATTCCTACCTTTTCAGAGCTTTAGTCTCTGGTAGTTAATGAAAAGCCATCCCAAAACAGATTGTCCCAGATTTGCTTGTAGACTGGAAAAGATGCTGCTGGCAATCAACATGACGGGTCATGAGTGATCACTTACTGTGGCTTGAATTCTTTATTTGCTGTGAGCAAACCCCCAGTATACAACTTTTCCAGGAAACAATACCAAAGAGGTATTTTCCAGGCAGAACACATGAATCCTTACGTGTGTCCTCTTCTCAAGAGAGTGGTAAGAGAGAAGAGTCTAAACCCAAGATCAGTAGCTATTAGTGTCAGGTAGCTTGAGGAAAACAGTCTTTTGTGCACAAGAGCATCGCCCTTTTGAGATATTTACTCCCTAGCTAAATAGTTTTATTGAGCTATAAACCAAAGGTGTAAATATTTCATCATATTTATATTGCTTTGGAGTGGAATTTTATTGAATTCATTAGTATTATGCATAACAGGGCTTCATTTTCTATTCATCGCTGGTTTTAGTAGCTATATTGCATACAACAAGGAGCAGAGCTGCTGAGAAGGTCCTTAGAGAAATTCTCTGGTGTAGGTGCAGTGTCCTGTGGGCTGTTACAATGGTTGCTTCCTCTCCAGGTTAGAAAGGGCAGATCTACAGCTTAAATAATAAAGTTTTCACATTGGTTCACAGGTTTTTTGGGTAGCAAACATCAGGGGTGAGAATTAGTACCTGTTGTGATGCTGTGTGATTGTGGGGCTTTTTGGATAGACAGCTGTGACAAGGCTTTTCTTATAAGTCATTGTCCTTGTCCTGTAACTCCTGTCACCAACATGCTAACTGCAGCTTTTTGCTCCAGCTGGTAGCACCTGAGTGCCAGCTGAAGAGAATGGCTCAATCAGTCAGGAAAGGTGTTGTTCAGCTGAGCACTCAGCCAAGCATGTAAAACCAGTGCCACGTGTTTGTATTGTTCATTATTGCTGAAAATCAAACCCAAGTGTTTGATTGAACAGTGAGTTGAGCAGCTCAACTTGAAACAAAACCACCCAGAACAGTGCCATGTACAGTGCAGAGCAGGAAAGAAGCACAATTTGTGTGTTCTCTCTCTCTCTCCCTATCTATTTAGTTATTTTCTGAGGATCTATATTATCAATGAGCTGAGAACAGGAGGGTTGAAATGTCCATCCTCTCCTGTTCTTCTGTCTTTCCCTTGTTCTCAGGACCAGTTCCAGCTTTAATCTAACCACACAAAGAGTTAATTCAACTCACTCTGCTGTGCCACCACGCTCATCTTTTATTTTATTTGTCTGGGGGCTTGGTTAGCTGTTTGAATAGTGAGGAGACTTGGCCTGGAGTGCCCACTGGGTGAACTTTAGGAGCAGCACAAGGCAAGTGACTGAAGTACATGACCGGAGGTGAGGTTTGAGAGGGGAAGGAACCTCTCCTTTGATGCAGTGGAGACTTGCTCATTTACCTTAGGCCATAACAAATAAAGCACAGCATCACAGAGTGGCTTCAGTGAGGCTGGAAAAAGAAGAATGAGATGACAACTGTCAGACATCCTACACGTACCATTCATTTATAGATGCATAAAGAGGATGTAAAAGTGAGAGTGGTTGGTCTGTGATGCCCAATCTGAATGTGGCTTGCAGGTAATTTAAGGGCAGGTCCTGGGCTAAAGCTGTGTTATAGGAATAGCAACTGTGTTCTGTTTCATGCAAGATCATTGTGGGCATGGCAGGACTGAAATAAGATAGCCACCGAAACCTTCCCTGCCACGTTGGGGTAGTGAGCTGCAGTGACCTGTGTGGAAATGACTCTTTTGGTCTTTTTTCCCCCCTTAATCAGGGATGCATTCCATGTAGTGTGGTCCCTAGCTGTATGAAGAGTTGTACTGTGTATCTTGTAAGACCCAGAAAGACATCCACATATGCAATAAAGATACCAGTTTCACCATCACCTTAACTATCTTGACATCTTATCCCTTTTACCCTTGTTCATAAGTCATCTCACACAGACCTGTCCCTCTTTTTCTTGGTGAAGACCTCTCACACAGACCTGTCCCTCTTTTTCTTGGTGAAGACCTCTCACACAGACCTGTCCCTCTTTTTCTTGGTGAAGACCTCTCACACAGACCTGTCCCTCTTTTTCTTGGTGAAGTCATCTCACACAGACCTGTCCCTCTCTTTCTTGGTGGCCTGACTAATGAGAGCAGGCACTTACTGTGAAGCATTAATGCATTCCAACTAACCAAAAAGCAATCTTCATCTTTTGCTAGGATTCCTGGTAGGGTGTCACTAAAAATACAAGTAGTTCCTTTGAATTATTGTATCTAGTGGCACTAAATTTTCTGTCACAACATCCTTGACTTGCCTCCTTTCCATGAAGTTTCTGTGCTTGAGTAGGGGGTTTGGTGGGGTGGGTTTTTTTTTTTGCACTAAGAACTGTTTCATAAAGTTTTTAAACTTAGCTGTGAGGGCTTCTCAATGAGCAATCTTTTTCACAACTGTCCCTTGCTTCTGCTGCATAGCTTTGGTCAGGATTTTTGTTGTTGTGGTTTTTAAATGAAGGCCCCAAATATGTATTTTCATAAGGAGAGGATTCATCAGGTTATTTCTGAACGCTACGCTGGGGGAACTAGGATAGTTCACCATTCCTTTCAGATTTGCTTTGTTACCTTTATCCAAACACTTTCTGCAGGACCAAAATAGCTTTTGTGTAGTTAGATTCAAAGAAGTGTTGGGGAGAAACAGCCTGCATTAACCATCCTTTCCTTACATAGTCCCCACAAGAGCGGAGAAATGAGTTAGTTACACTTACAAGGAGCTGGGGGCTGAGATTTGTCTTTGTGCTTGAGAGGCTGGCAAGACGTTTTAAAACATTTTGATTAGTGATTTTTCAAGCCTGAAGGAATGAAGATAAATATTGCTCTCAATTTACCTCTATGGTCAAACTAGCCTCCTGAGCATATCTAATTCAGATTTAGAATAACATAGCAGAGAAGAGAATTTGCCTCTCAGACTTCAAGGTTAAACTCAAGAGTTCCATTTTATGCCAGAATTTCTTCCACATCAGCAGAGGAAAACTCTAAGCTGTCCCAGGACGTGGTGCTAATTTAACCATCATTCATAATGAGTTTGATTTGAAAGATATGTTTGGGGTTTATTTCAGTTTATGGTTGAATCCAACCCATGTAACCTCATGTAAAGCATAAGGAAAGTTTTTGCTCTTTTTACTCACTGAGCAAATCGCCTCCTAAGTGTCACGTTAGTTACAGATGGGAGTCTCTAATTCTGCCAGTCCTGCTGTGCCTAATACTAAACTACTTAAGTGAATGTAATTACTGATCTGGAATAAAAAAAGAGGGAGACCACTGAGGAATGTAAACCTTGTCTCTCGGAAATTAAAATGTATGGTGTGGCACAACACGGAGCTCTTTGTGGTCCTTCTGTCTCGTTCAATTGTTATTCTTATTCATAAAAGAGCTTTTTGTTGTGGTTTTTTATTGTGTTAATAGGAATTTCTGGGCATTCAGGAGGCTGAAAGGAAGATGAGAAGTAGCAAAAATGACATTGTCCAAAACCATGCTTACCAAAACAGACATTACGTCAGAAATCAGCCAAATAATGGATGGAATTGATTAAAAAAGAGAGAGATGATATTGCATTAAAAAATCAACACAAATGTCGTTGTCCTGTAGTAATTATTCCTGGTTGCACATCTGAAGTTTCTTTGAATAAGTTATTTTTGCAGTGTAGTTTGTGGGTAGGCTTTTCTGGAAGGGGAGGCTTCCTCTAGAAGCAGAATATATTTATCTATTCCAGGCAAATATATTCTGCTTTCAGAGGCTTAATATAATCCATATTCTAAACAGTTGGGGGACTTATTTTTCTCCGCTGTCATTGAGAAGGAAATGATAGGGAAATAATTCAGAACTCTCTCTCTATTCAAGATCTAGTAATGAAAAGAAAATGCCTTCTCATAATTTAACAACTGAACTAATCCTCAGCTATTATTCATCTCAGCAGAACATCTATATGGCAGCCTGCATGGAAGAAGGCAACTGGCTTGGGTACTGCAAGCAGTAAAGCTGCCATAGACAAACACACTGCCCAGCCAAATGGTTACTGTGGCAGGATCAGAGGGGCTGTGAGGGTCTTGCCACACCACGATGCAGAAATGCAAACAGACCCAATGAATCCAGTGGAAATAACCATTATCTCTGCTGGTGCCAAGATTAGGTGTCAGTTCTACTGGAAAAATAGAAGTAGGCCATAGAGATTTCATTTGGATGAGGAGAAAGATTTACTCTTTGTTAAATATATTGATAGCATTTTGATCTCAAAGTCATCCTCAGTTTTTCCTCGGTAAGTTCTCCTAAACAAGCTGATAGTGGCCAATTTTTAATGACACATCAACAGGTTTAGTTCTAATGAGTGCATATTTGTAGCTCCATTTGTATTTGGAAGTGTATTTTGCTTTTCCCACCATTTTTGCTGTTTTCAATGGAATGGTCCTTGACTATACCACCTTTCATTCAGGTCAGCTGTTATCATCAGCATTTCCTTCCAGATTATGTTACTCTCACACTGGTTCCCCAGTCTGTAAGGGGTCCATGATCTCAGTGCCTCAATTTGTGTGCTGGCTTTCTTAGCTTCTAATTTAATGAAGTCCCAGATTCTGCAGAGAGTGTATGCTCCTTCAGCCTTCAGTTCTGTGCAAGGGCTTGGGTCTGTCCTTGTGTCCAACTCCTTCATGGTTTTAGAAGTCTTTACGACCTGTAACCCTGCTGCTGCATTTCTTTCCTTGACAGTTTGAGTTTTCAGGTGCATTGTGCAATATGCTTTGTAGCAGCAATAGTGTGTACTTGGCAAACATGACTGCCAGGCAGCTAGGCCATGGAACAGGAGGCATCTGAAATGTGGGACAAGCCAGGAATTTCCCTTATCATGGTGGAGAATGTGAAGCCCATGGGCCAACCCTGCCAGCTAGTGAGTGAGCAGTGACAAAGCAGCCATTATGTAACTGCAATGAGGTTCATCAGAGCAGTCCTTCAAATGGCATGATGACACTGGCTCTCCAAGGGGCTCTACCTTCACTTCCATCAAAGACAGCACAAACTGGGGTGCTCAATACCTTATGTTGTTCTCTGTCCTGGCATGTGAAGGGGGAAACCCTGTGGAACTGCAGTACAGTGGGCAGCAAACATTTTGGATGTCAGTGTGCCACGCCAAGAGCAAGACTGAACATCAGCATCTAGCTATGCCTTGTTGTTGGGCTGTTGCATATAAAGTCAGTGACCTTTTCTTTATTCAGCATAAGGAGATGATCTGGTTTTTCTTTTAGTTCTATTTCATACTTTACATAAATTGCATGTAGCACGATGAGAGACACAGTCTCTAATGTGTGCAGTTCTAACCCCAGAAAAGTGAACGGTAGGATTAGGTCTTGAAGAAAAGATTGGACGTGGCACTTGGTGGCATGGTTTAGCTGATGCCATCGTGTTGGGTCACAGGCTGGCCTTGCTGATCTCAGAGGTCTTTTCCAGCCTCACTAATTCTGTGATTCTGTAATTTTCATGACATTGCACCAGCATTGGGCCTGAAGTGCCCCAGGGCTCTTCCAACATGCGGGGAAGTGAATAATAAATAAAACCAGAAATTCCATTTCAAGGTAGATCCAAGTACATGGAAGTGTAGCATGCACCTTGGCTTAGCCTCGCTTGGCCTTGAGCTTGTGAGCAATCTGGAGAGCCGAGATATTTTGCATTTTTCTTTTTGTTTGCTGTAGGCATGATTTGATTTTTTTTCAAACAAGAAAGAATGGCAGGTTTCTGATCTGTTGTGCCAGGTGTTAATCCGCCAGGGAAAGCCTCTGAGAGGTGGCAGAATGATAGTGCACAGGTGTAAGGCTTTGCAATGCATCTGTCATTTGGTAGAGAAGCTTTAACCTTGATTGCTCCACATCTGTATTTTAAATACCTAGGTATACAAGGAGGAAGACTTAAAAAGATGACAACTGTGCATACACATATGCATATTCATCTTCTAATTATTGATGTTTTGGGGCAATTAGGGGGGAAATGATATGGTGCTTCAGACCTACGTGTGACTTAAAAGTTACAAAGGTGGCTTATAAATGTAGGCTATGCTTTCCAAAGTGCTTAAACCAGCATTAAAGTCATGGCATAGTAGTAATCATTAGTGCAGGGTTAGGGTTAGGATTAGGGTTAGGGTTAGGGAGAACCTCATAATGAATGAGGGACCCTAGAAAGATGCACCCTGGAGGAAAATGGCCACCAGAAGGCTGCAAAGAGAAAGAGGAGGCTGGTTCCATGTCTAAAGTGTACTTAGTCGGATTGTTTTGTTCTTAAAGACCTCTCCAAGTGACCTTAAGGTAGGTTTTAAGTGAGGGAAAAATATCTCCCTTATTAACATTTCTGTTTTCAAGAGAGCTAAAATTTTCAGTGTTTTTCTTTTTCTTTATCTAGGGCATTTCAGTAAAGATAAAACAATAGAATTACTTAAAGCTAAGCAGACATAGTTTAGTAATTTGTAAGGCTTGTTTTAAAACACACCAAATACATGCACTTTTAAGAGCCACCTTAAATATCTTCTCTTTTTTCTTCAGTAAAAACATTCAGCTGATCTTGTACTGAAAAAAACCCCAATATATAAATATATATATAAAATAATTTGCTCCTTACATTTGGGGGCTCAAAATGAGGAAGATTATTAAAGCAGGCTGCTAGAAAGGAGCAGAATGCTTCCTGAGTGTGTCCACATATGAGCAGTGTCATGCAGGACAAGACATAGCCTTTAGGCTGGAAAAAGATGCAGTCTCTGGGACATGGCTTTGGTTGTGTTTCTTGCTTTGACACCTAAGCAATTTCATATTCCCTCTGCCCAGGAGACCACGACCAAAACTTAACTTTAGTGAGGAAAATGCCAAAATGAAGCTTGCAAAATGACAAGAAACCAGGAAAAGCTGCACAGGGGAAAGCATTTTGCTACAGAAAGTGCAGCTGATCTCCCGTGTTAGCCTCAGTTGATGGCTAGCTTTTTCTGTTCAGTTTAAGGATGAGTGCTTCATTTTGTCACTTGTGAACTGGAGGTTACTACTTCAGTGCAAGTCCCACAGGCTATTTATTAGTGTTTTGAGCATTTTTAGTGTCGGTCAATCGGCAAACAGTTGCTCCAGTGAGAGAATCAATTGAGTATTGATCACATACTGAGGGTACAATTCTTTATCTCGAGGATATAAACAAGATTTTACACATGAAGGATCCAAGCCCTTGATTGGTTAGTGGCCATTTTTACATTGTCCCATGTTTTATTGTGTCTGCTGGGCAAAAAGTCAGCCATGTGCGATGCTCCACTGATTTGAATAGGACAGTGCAGGAAGCTGTGTTTGTTTAATACAAGCTTTTAACATCAATGGAAAACAACGTCTGGGATTAGAAATTGTGACTGGTTTGGAATCTTACTATTTCATTTTTAAACAAAACATGAATCACAAAGGCAGAGCTTTGCATGCTATTTAAACTTTTTTGATACTCTTATGTTTTTTTAAAGCCTCTTTATCAATTGAAGTAAATTGGGCAGACTGCATTTTAGTGCAGGGTCTCTTACTACATGATTTGAAATCTTTTTCTTTGGATTGGGGGAAAAAAAGCCAACATTTAAAGTTGCATCAGGAAAGCATCTGTTGTTTCTTGCAGATTTTGGACAACTTCAGGAGTAACATGGTAAAAGTGTAATTAAGGCTTTGCTACTTAAATGATATTGTGTTAACTTGAGCCTGTGGAATAAAGGTGAAATGCAAAATGATAGCAAGGGGAATGTGATGGGTTTCAACAGAAGGAACCTTTGGAATGAAGTGTTAGGAAATGCATCCTCTTCAGTGGATGTGGCAGCACTGGATATATGCACTAGATTAGCAAAAGCCTTAAATCCCATTGGATTAAAATAGCTGAGGAGATAGCTGTGATGTTATTAATGTAATCGTGATATAGTAATTACTTCTTTCTTCTCTCTTAACTTGCCTAACGCCTGAGAGACTTCTCCTCTGTCACTGAAATGTTAATGCAAGGAATGTAGGAAAAACTAATTCTTTTTACACTGGACACAAATTTATGGCCAAAACATCCCAACAGGAGGATTTCTTGTGGTCTCCAGAGAAAATCTCTGGAGATTTCCATGAGATACATCAGGATGTGCATTCGTTTTCCTCTTTTTAATATAGTCTCATATTACACCTCCAACTGTCCCAGAATTAGAGCTATGTCCCAACACAAAGCCATCAACTTGTAAATATCCCCTTGAGAAGCTCTACTTCTGGAGGCCTTATAACTTTCCAGCAAAAGTGTCTTTATTTCTTCCTTAGTGAACATAGAAGAGATGCTTGCTACCTTTATGAATAAGAGGCAATAAAACATTGTTTTATGTTGAAGCTATTGCATGCTTCCTTCAGCATTTAAAACTTCTCTATTCAATAAAAAATAAACCCACACACATGCAATCATGAAGGCTTTGCAGGATTCTGGACACTATCAGAAGAAAGACAGTGGGAGCTGAAAACTTGAAAGGAGTGTTCAGAATTAAATTCCCTGGAGCTTACTGACAATGTTACACTCAGGAAGAAGGGAAAGGTTTTGGGAGGAGGCCTCACATGTGAGATATCTGAGGTCTCCAGAGAAATCTCCGGGAGAGAAAGCAATCTGAAGCAGGTTAATCACTCTCACTTTATGCTCTGGGCCTGAAGTTTGAGTGGACCTGTTGGTCATTACTAATTCAGCAAGATGCCCCACACAATTTGTGCTTTCCGTTATTATATGATCAAGTCCCAAGTTACATGTGAAGTTACTGTAGACAGAACTCCCCCTGTCAGTAACAAGACCTCAGGCAATTTTCAGACTTTCAGAAAAGGGATAACTACAAAATCAATAATTTCTGTAGGTAAAACCTGTGAAAGTACAGCAAACTTAACACCCAGATGTACTGCTCATGAACAGGGCAGCTCTGCATCACCCCCACGGTGAAGTCACTCCATGAGTGTGTACACGCTTCAGCTTCATGGGTCTACAGAGGATTCCTTAGTCAAGCTGCAATAAAGGCTTTCAGAATCCTTGAGACAGACCCAGACTGCACATTTATACTGAAGTCCACTCACCCAGAACTGAGCAGCACCTCCAGAAGAGCCTTGCTTCTCCATTACTTTTGTCTGGGGTAGCTATTCATTTCCTATCAGAGCAAGGAGTGAAACAAGGAGTAAATCTGGAGATTAAATATACTAACAAGATAAATGCTATCTTAGAATAGATAGAAAACCTCTTGAATATGGAGAGTAACAGTTCTTTCTCTCTGCAGTTACATTTTCCATCTCAGAGAACCAGAGTATTATAACAGTGAAGAGCAGTAGTTAAGAAACAGAGAAGAATTAAACTTCCTTGGTCCCATTGAAAGTTTCTTCTGGTTTTCAAGGCCAGTGCTCTCTGCTCAGCATATTTTGGCCCTGTGAAATGTATGGTTCTCATGTATTTCACACCTCCTTCTGATCCTCAAAGATAAGATATCCCGTATCAGTACATTTAAATAGATCACTGTGTTTGATGCACTTATATGTAACACTTAAATATTTTGGTCCCAATTATCATTGATAAGAAGTCTCCTTATGCAGCTGTGGTAGGGTAAAATCACCTTAGCCTGAGTATAAACATGGCATGGATTCACTGGGAGCACCTCTAAGATAGCAGTTGAGAATAAAGAATTTAGAAGGGAGAAACCATGGATTATTAATCTATGCTCAGAGTTCTGAATCTGTTTTAATTCAGAAAGAAATAGAAACATTTCTAAAATAAGCACAGGAAATGTAAAGTACAGTTAAACAGTGCCATTTGCACAGCAATCAACCTGGAGCCTATTCATCCTCCAAAAAGAGCAGGGTCTAATTAAGCTCTGGCAAACTCAATTCTTTTCCCTTTCACTCAGAGTTTGCCTGCGTTTGTCAGAGCTGAGCCTGGCTGCTACGCAGTTAAGCGCATGTCATCAGTTTTCATTCAGATGATTCAACTAGTTCATATATTGCCTTTGATATATTGCAGCTGTTCTTGTGTTTAATTTATGCAAATATTCCTGAATCTACATTTATTAGCAGCCATGGGGGCTAAAACAGAATACTTGCACAGAGTGCTGCGGAATTGCAAGAAGTGAATTTCCTCTTCACATCTATCAATGTGTGGTTGCTGCATCTCTCATTCTAAGGGCGATTCTGCCCTCAGTCAAGAGCTCTCCAATAACTTTCCAGGCATAATTTGGAGTCCCTGAATTCATCTGTTGGGTTATTTTAGTGATTTTTAAATAGCTGGTGGATGAATGGAAATTGTTATCTGCCACAGGGAAAAAAACACACACCCTAGGAAGAGAGGAAAAGATGGCTTCAGCAAATTCATGCCTTGAAGTTTGACCAGCCTTACCTATATGTATTAATTCTCAGTGAATTATCCTTTTATAGCCTAATCAACAATTAATGTTGTAATACATCTTTCCTCTTGGGAAGACTGAAGTGCATATTTGTGGCTCAGGATTCAAACCAGTGAGGGTTTCATAATGCCATGCATTTGCCCGAGGGATATCCTCGCCTGCTTGTTTGAATCTCTTATGGAAAAGAACCAAACAACTCTTTGGCATGAACCCATACATCAGGCCTGTAATTGTTCAGAGAGTCTTTCTTCTACTTTTCAAACTACATATGTGTTCCAGTCTTCCCTGTTCATGTCTCTGACAGAGGACTAAAGAAGGAAAGAGATTCTTCTGAACTATTCACATAGTGTTTACCTGTATGTGTGGTGCTGTTCAAGAGCCTCCCAGTGTAAAGCACAGTTGCTGATTTTGTTTGTTTGTTTGTTCACATTTCTTCTTCAAATGTAAATCTAGTCAGAATGTGTTCCTCCAGATCTATATCCATTCCACTTCTGTTTTCTAGAGTGATCAGTGATAGTAATAGCTGAAAAGTAACTGTATATACACCACCTCTGGCTTATTGCTTGATCCCACAGCATTTTCTGATGGAAGCAGGGATTTAAAGAGAGGAGGGAAAAAAACAGTAATAAAGAAAAGAAGAAATCCATGCTCCTTAATGTTCTTTTGCCAAACACATCTAAAGGTCTCCACAGGCAAGGATTAACTCATACAAATACGCTTTCGGAGCAGCTATTTAAGAATTATTAATAAACATCATTACAGCTGAGTTCCTTGTAAATATATCCTGTTATAATTTCATTATGGCTGGCTGAAGCCCTAGGAGAAGCCAATGTTTCAGCCTCTTTGTTCAAGCCTTAATGAATTATTGGAAAGTGGCTGATTAGGAAGCACTGAATCAAAAGGGGCTGCTGCATTCTGAATGTTCCTCTCTTTGATGTTGTTTACCTCCCAGGTTGATTCATTTCCTTCTCTAAAAATCTTCCTACACAAAGCTAGTTTGCATGTCTGGAAGTCAGATGTGTTAGGTAGGTATTTAATGAATGCTCTAAGTGTTCATTGAAGCTCACAACCTAGAACCAGATTCTGCCCAGGAGTGGGGCATAACTGGTCTGTAGCTAAAGGAGATATGATGAAAGAAGTGGCATGCTTAACTAGAAGTTTAGTTTCTTCCTAGACTAGACACACTTCTCCCTTTTTCCTATTTGGTGAATCTGCTTGCTTCCTGCTTCTGGATCAAATGCCTCTAGCTGTTCAAGGTAGAGTCTAGACAGCAGAAAGCACCTGCTTGTGACACTCAAGCCACTGCATGTTGCTGGGTAAGAGCTAGAGCCTACACTACGTGTCAGTATTTCCTAGAGCTTCCTTTTCTGGAGACTTCCATATTCTAGGTAATGAAACACTAGCACAGGCATAAGGGATTAGGATGTGACTGCATCTCTTCTGGAGCCTGGAGTCAGATCCTTGATGAATTCCTACACAATGTCAACATCTTCAAAGAGGCAGATGAAGTGTGAGTAGCTGCACAGTGGCTTAATGTTGTTCCACTGCTTCCCACAGCATGCTTACTGGGCAGTGCTTCTGAGAGGGTTCACATTTCACAGCAGTGACACACTGGGATGTTGCCTAAAGTGAACCCAAGCAAGAGCAGTGATACCTACATCCCGATTGTTTTGATCTCCATTAACCCAGCCTCATATAAAAATCTTTTCATTGAGTGCAACACCTAAAGTAATGCAAAAGCAGCAATCATCAACCACAAGCTTCCCCACTCAGGAATGATTTACAAATACTTATTAAACAATTGAACCTGTCTTCAGGGTGCCCTTAGCACAGCCTTTGCTGTCTTGGGGTGGAGAGAGGTTAAAAAAGTTGGCTTGCGGGCCATTATTTTTAAGGATGACCTTGCAATGTGATTAAATTCTTAAGCATGGACTGCACAGATAGGAATGGCTTCTAGTTTAAGGGTTCAAAGCTTCTGAGATGTCTCACTGGTAACGTGCCTTGGGCAGATCTCCAATTACATGTCTTCTGAAAACCCAAAGGAGGAGCATCATAGTGGATTGTGTTTTCACTTCATGGGATCACAGGCTGTTAGGGGTTGGAAGGGACCTTCAATAATTATTAAGTCCAAGCCTGCTGCCAGAGCAGGACCATAGAGTCCAGCACAGGCCACACAGGAACACATCCAGATGGGTTTTGAAAGTCTCCAGAAAAGAAGACTCCACAACCTCTCTGGGCAGCCTGTGACCCTCACAGTAAAGAAGTTCCTCCTCATGTTGAGCTGGAACCTCCTGTGCTGGAGTTTATATCCATTGCCCCTTGTCCTATCACAGGGTGCAGCTGAGCAGAGCCTGTCCCCTCCCTCTTGACCCCCAGCCCTCAGATATTTATAAACATTTATTAAATCCCCTCTCAGTCTTCTCCTCTCCAGACTAAAAAGCCTCAGGGTTCTCGTCTCCTCCTCACAGGGCAGTGCTCCAGTCCCTCAATCATCCTGGTGTTGTCTGATGGTATCCAGTGAAGAAATTCACTCTTGCAGAAGTTATTTTTTTTTGGTTGTTAAGATTTATTTTGATCTGAAAAGCACCACCAAGCAAAATGACAGTGATGGAAAGATTTCATTGTAATAGCCACCATTGTGCTTTATTTTATGAAGTATGGATGGGTTTGTTCTTTTTGCATGGAGGCAAAGCAAACCATGAACTGCAATTGTACATTAGGAAAAATGTATGGAAAATAAAGTTATTTTAGAATGTCCTTCTTTCACCTCCCCTTTCCCACCGTATCTGCCCCTTTTCCACTCCCTTTTCCCCCTCAAACCCAGAGCACCTGGGCTCTATTGGAGTCTCCTCCCACCCCAGGTGTGGCCACTTTGCCCTCCCCACCCACTCCTCTTTTTAATTCCCCCCAGGAAAGGCAGCTGCCCTAAGCTGAGCCCATCTGGGCTGAGGATCCTCCTCTCATCACTGGTGAGTCCTCATGGTGCACACTGGGTGATGGTGGTGGTGACAACAAAGGCCGGGGGGCCTGGTGGCCCCCCGGTTAGTTAGGAAGAAACTTGATGACAATTTTAATATCACCCATGGGTTCTGGCTGGGCTTCCTTACTGGGGCTGAGCTCCTCTGTCTTATCTTGGCTGGTTGAGGGTCTTGTCCCTGGCTCTGGGATAGGAGCAGGAGTGGTGGTGGAGGAGCATGAGCTGTTTAGGCAGCATGGAGGATGGTGTAGAGGCAGCAGGGGCTGATTTGGGAAGGTGAAGTGGGGTGGTGTAAGTTCAGTTGCAATAGCCTCTGGATTATTTAAAGTTAACCAGATAGCTTTAGTTTGAAGAGGGAAGTATAGAGGCTGAGGCTGTTTGAGGCACAGTAACAAGGTCTGTAGCCAGTCCTATTTGCCATAAGAAGATGTTGAAGGTTCAGAGGGTGCAGATGAGAAGTAAATAAGGCGAAAGCTGGCTTTGCCAGACAGGTAAAGACTTACTCACGCTGGGAGAATCTCCAGCTGGGAAAATCCGTGGCTGTTAGAGCCTTTGTGCCACCAGAATAGAAAAAAGAGTTGGCTCAGAGCAGAGAATCTGGCTCAAAGAACTTTAAATAAATATCAGATGTCAGAGCTGTGACTTAATTGTTTAGCTAAGTAGATCATGTGAATTACACACAGACTGCGGACCTGCTTTTGCTACTATTGAAATCAAGGAGAGCAGAATCAGGCCATGCTCTCCATCCAGTCTCTTTCTGCCCTCAAAACTGTGTTATTTGAGAGTATGACATCTAGAATAATTTCTGGTACCACTTGGGAAGCCAGAGAGCTGCTAGTACACAACTGCTTTGTGTTTTGTGACAATAGGCACAAGCTAAGGCTTCAAACAGAGTGCATTTCCTTAGCTGCTGTTGGCTTTTATTTCAGAATTGATATTCAGTCAATGGCTTCTGTTCATGGAATTTGGAGCTCCAGGTATCAGACATTGTTTTCTGACAGAAGCCAGCTTCCAAGAGATACATCAGGATGTGCACTTGTTTTCCTCTTTTTAATATAATCTCGGATTACACCTCCACCTGTCCCAGAACTAGAGCTATGTCCCAACACAAAGCCATTAACTTGTAATTATCCCCTGGAGAAGCTCTACTTCTTATAACTTTCTAGCAAGTGTCTTTATTTCTTCCTTAATGAACATAGAAGAGATGCTTGCTACCTCTATGAATAAGAGGCAATAAAACACTGGGGTTTTTTATGTTGAACCTATTTCATGCTTCTTTTAGCATTTAAAACTTCTCTATTCAATATAAACCCCCCAAACACGTGTAATCATGAAGGCTTTGCAAGATTCTGGGCGCACTCAGAAGAAAGACAGCGGGAGCTGAAAACTTGAAAGAAATGTTCAGTTGTAACCAGAATTAAATTCCCTGGAGCTCACAGGCGATGCTACATTCAGGAAGAAGGGCAAGGTTCTGGGAGGAGGCCTCACATGTGAGACTTCTGTTACCTGATTCAGAGCCTTCACATAGTTGTCAGGGTGAGATATTGGTAGACAGGTGACAGAAAGAAAAATGGGAAGATCTGCAGCCAGTGTGCAGACTGACATGTATTTGTACAAATTGTGGCTGGATGATGGATGACTCTGGGTACAGCAGGTAACTGATGACATTAGGAGCGAAGGGAGGGCAGACAAATTATTTAAGTATTGTATTTCTGGACGTACTTGGAAGGTGCTGTGGGAAATAGTCTGATTTAGATAGGGCAGCTTTCAGGTGCTGGATTGTGAATCCACACCACAGGGGACATTAGAGACTTGCAAGCATCTCTGCTCCTGCCCAGCCAGGATTCAGCCTCTCCAGGCTTAGCATGACAACATCAGTTCTACATTATTCTAACTAGCACAAGGTGAATTTTCTTGTGTTGAAAAATGAAAGTACAGTGCCTGAGTACTCAGCAAGCAATTACTTTTCCCTTCACAAATGATGAGTTAAGCAAAGAAAAATCGAAGTGTAAGAGGAAGAGGAGGAACATAACATTGCCAGTGTTGAAAAGCCTGAATAGTTCACAGCAGGCAACACTGTCCTCCCCACCCCTTGCCTGCCACTTCAGACATGATTAAATGCTGCTTCTGTAGCCTGAGCGAGTTAGCTTCCTCCAGCCTCAGGTTATGTCCTTCCCACAGTTCAGTGCCCAGGCTCAGAGGAGCCAACTCTAGGGATAATCTGTTGCCCTTAAGAGGGTGTTGAACTAGAGGCTGGCAACCCCTTCCAGGCTGTAAATAGTCATTGCTCTGCCGAGGTAGGAAGGCCTCCCTGGAATTACTGTTCGTGCTGTTAGTTCTCTTCATAGCAACGACTGCTGCTAACTATTCCTGTCACTGCGCTCGCAGTTCCTCAGAGGATAGCCATCGCCAGGAGGCCAAGGGAGCATGAGGAAGGGGAGAAGGCAAAGTGCAATGGCTGGGCAAGAGTAGGGCATGGGCAGAGAAGTGTAGTGGAAGTGGCTGGCTGGCTCCTTCCCATGGATGTGAACAGATCTTTATCATCCTCCCATGACTGCAAGTCAACCTTTGCTACTGCTGAGGGACTTCAGTTAAAAATACATTTCATCCATAGCTTCAGAAGAGTAGATCTGGGTATGGATGAAGGTAGGAATGATAAGTAGGTGGCCTTCTCCTGTGTCTGGTGTGTTCTGTGTAGCGCTCCAAGTGATGCAAAATGAATACCAAATGCTTCTGTGCCTGTTTCTCCTGCTTTTGCTCTCTTCTGGAGAAGTGCCTTTGTGCTGTCACAGGTGCCTTCACTCTGGTACATCACAGTGATGTGGCTCACAGGGAATGAGAAACTGAGACAACATGAGCAATTCTGGTATCTCAAAGATGATCCCTGTAAGTTCAAGCAAGAATGCTGGCTTATAAAGGGAAAGAAATTCTGTATCCTTTCCAAGTAGCTTTATGATAAAATGGAACAGAGCAAACTCAAACGAGGTTCATAGGTGGTTTGATTTTGTGAAAGCTTTTGCTGAAGGACTGGTTTTTAATGGAAAATCCTAGAAATTAAAGCTTGTCTCAGAGGGCTTTGTGACACTTCACTTGCACAAAAGAAGGGAGGTCTCCCGCAGACTGTGCTTGAGAGGGGCTATATTGGCAGTAGTGCCATGCTGCTAGCTGTGGTAGCACAGGAGCTTTGGCCTGGCTGCTCTGCTTTCACTAGTAGAAAGGTACAAGGATTATGTGAAGAGGACAAACATCACTTTCATTCACTCCCTATCACAAATGAATGGAGAGAAAACAGCAGCAGTGAAGAAAACAGAACACAAATGAGCTCATAACACCTTCTGAGGTGATTCAGAAAGAGAAACTTGAAAAACAAGTAGACTATTTCAAAGTCATCTGTCTCACGAGACACACTAAAGTTTAGTTACTTCTCATGAAAACAGTGTTTTGTGGCCTGAAACATCCAAAAGGGGACCAGCTGAAGGATATTCTTTTCAGAACCCTCAGCTGAATCAGTAGTCTGTTACTTATGGATTTATCCTGTGCTAGAAACGTGGCAAGGAATGTGAGATGTTCAATTTCTAACCTTGTGTGCTCCCTTGTAATGTGACAATAAATAAATTGAATTAGTTCAGGAATGAACACTATTCAATTATTTGTAGTAAACAAACAATGAAGGAATTAGCCATAAAACACTGTAGCAACCAGATGGATTTCTTCTCAGGATGAAAAAAGGCATCTTTTACGTGGGTCATCATCATATATTTCCAAGTGAAGTTAAGAGTTAGCATTTTAATCCAAAGAACAACAGAGGAGTAGTAGGGATTCCAGAAGGTCCTCCCTCTTGGATGTCCATAGACCATGACCCAACAGCACACAGAACATAACTGTTATACAGTTATTTGTTGCTTTAAAGCTAGTATTTCACACTTATAAATCCAGTAAGTTTATGCCATATGATTCTTAAATCCAGCCATCTGCTATTTCAGGCAGCACATCCTAGAACCTTGTTCATAACCTCTTCCAAGAACTGGAATGTGCCTAGCTAATATAAAACTTGTCTTGCCCATTTACCAGTTGGCAGAGATAAGTAACTACCCCTTTCTTCTTAAAGAAAGATCCAAGTTACATTAGCCTTGCTTTTTGGTGTTACTATTTGTTTGGTTATTGTATGTAGAGCATCTTCCATACTATTTACAACAGAGTGTTGCTAAAGCTTCTTGCCCCATTGCTCAGGTGAAGGCTATAACTCCAGTTGAACTCAGGTGTCTCAAGTTAGTCTTTCTATGGTACCCACATGAAGATCTCTGTAAGAACAGTGCAGCTCAAAAAGGGTTGGGTGCAAAACCCCTCCTGGAACTCCCTTGCAATTATAATGGGGTGGTGATGACTGTGAGGAGAGTTGGACTGGGTTTTTCTCTTTTGTTGCATCTAGTGCTCTTGCCAGTGATAAAGCTTGTCAATCATAATGAAACCTATCCCTCTTAGACTTTCCCTTTGAGGGAATCATACTCTTCTACTTCTAAATTGACTGATGTCACAGCTTGTGTTATTGCTCTGATTCCTGATGAAAATTACAGAATTAATACTTTTTAAAATATATAACACCAGAAAGTGTATTTAAAACTGAAGTTGGGAGAATTTGAGGGTTCTTAACATTCAAAAAGGAGTGGTGGTCACCATGCTGACATGAGAACAAGATGGGTAGAATGAATGTCAGGGCAAGCAAACGTTAACTTCCTAGTTTAAGTATCCTCAGAAGCACTGTTTCAAACCTGGGCAAGTAAATAAACATGGAAGTGTTTATTTGACATGGGAGCAGAACCAGCATTTTAAGACTTGACTAATGAGCCACAATCCTATATCACAAAGTGCAGTCCAAATATTCCCCATAAATAAAGTTGAAGTACCAAACAAAGCTTTTATGGTGAGCAAATAAATCCACAGAGATTAGAATACTGTTTATGTCTGCTCTTGGAGAGTTAGAAGATAGATTGACCCAGTAATTCATTATGAATTCTTAATTGCACTCTGTTTGTAACCCTTAAGCTCTGGAGTGTACTTTGTGTTGTGAGAACCAAAAGGGCTCCTGTTAGGTGGAGTAAAAAGGAAGCCTTGTAAACTCCACTCTTGGAGTAGCAAGGGATGTATGAGTACATCCAGCATATTCTGCATTCAGTAGATGGCAGTGGTATGCAGCTGTAGATTAATTCAGGGTTTTCTCTTGAGCAGACACTCTCATCTCTCTGAATCCAAGCAGTGTTGGTCTGAGCATTTATTTGAGGCATTTTAATTTCCCTCCCCCCCCCCAGAAAATACTTTTTTTGCCTACTAAAGCAGACAGTGACAGAAAATGCTAAAAGTTTTGCTAATGCATTGTGATCTTTATTATACAGCACCTGGAAGAATCTGGGGAGGTTTGAATTCCAAACAGCAGCATTACATACAGAGAGGAATGCATCTGTCTGGAGCATTGACTCATGTTCCGCTTATGCCTGCTGGGACTTAGTACATATACATCAGGGTCTCAAAATAAGTGTTCAGTAGGTGGGAACTGTCTCTGCTACTCAAAGAAGCAGTAAGGTGGTGACATTGTGGAATCCTGCACACAGGAATAGATATTTCCCTTGTCTGAAGGGATGAATTCCAGCTCTGCTGGGGGAAAGCAAACAAATTACTAAGACAATTTAGAAATCAAGAGGAGTGTTGCCAGCAGGTCAAGAGAGGTGATTCTTCCCCTTTGTTCTGCTCTTTGGAGATGCCACCTCAAAGACTATGTCCAGTTCTGGTGTCTCCATCATAAGGAGGACACAGAGCTGCTGCAGAGAATGTAGAGGAGGACCACAAAGATTACTTGATGGCTGGGGCACCTTTGCTGTGAAGATAGGCTGTGGAAGCTGGCATTGCTCAGCCTAAAGAAGACTCCAGGGGGACCTTTAAAGCTGCCTTTCAATACCTGAAGGGACCCTACAGGAAGGCTGGAGAGGGACTTCTCATAAGGATGTCTAGGTACAGGATAAGGGGGCAGAGTTTGAGGGATAGTAGGTTTAGACTGGATCTTAGGAAGAAGCTCTTCAGTACGAGGGTGGTAGGATTCTGAAATAGGCTGCTCAGGGAGGTTGTGGAGGCCTCCTCCCTGGTGGTGGTCAGGGCCAGGTGGGGTGAGGCCTTGAGCAGCTGAGTCTAGTTGAGAGGCATCTCTGCCCATGGCAGGATGGTTGGAATATAAGATTTCTAAGGTCCCGTCCAACCTAAGACATTCTGTGATTCTATTATAAAACTCTTAATTATGGAGAAGTGAAAGAAAAAGATTAAAACAAAAGCAGAAATACAGTGTATGGGGTAGAAACCACACAGGAGGAGCTCTAGAGAGTTAAATTACCTCATTTAAGTAGATATTTTCTCATATGGCAGTGATTTCCAACACAAATAATAGAAAATGTTTAATGATTTATGATTAAATGATGGAAGGAGTTGTTCTCTCTTGCACAAAGCAATGTTTTTTCTTGCCTCCCTGTGGGGAAACTGCAATAGAAACTGCATTAAACATATCAGCCTGTGAATTGAGTTGTAACACGACCACAAAGTTGTCCTAAGGATTTTGAACACTCTTGGACAGATCCCAGAATCAATTGGTGGTCCCTGGGTAACGAGTACAAATGTCAGACGCTTTCAACAGAGAACTGTGTGCTCTGTTTCTCTGTTGTATCAGACATCACTTGAGGATCCAGAGAAATATTTCAGCCTACATTAATATGGCTGTTGTTTGTAGACCAAAAACCCCCAATGCCATTCTGATAGCAGTGGAACAGCAGCATAAATAAAGTCTTTCCAACATAGCCAAAACTGCTGGAAGTCCTGGGTTGTGCAGGCAGGAATTTTGTCCACCCATGGGCCCAAGAGGAAGAGTTTTGTACAATCTGGCTGCAGGCAAAGTATAATAATGAAAATAGGAAATGAAGTTGGTCAGGGTGCTGAAGAAACAAGTGTATTTTAATGGACTCAACTCTGCTCAATGTCATCTGCTGCTGAGGGCTGTGTAAGGATGAGCTTTTGGCTTTCCAAATGCCATAGTTATAACTTTGAACAAAATATATGGGAATCAAGATTTTAATAAGCTTTTTGCTCACAGCTTCTAAGCTCAGACCTTGCTAGCTCTCCCAATCATCCCTTTCATTCCAGTTTTACACAGAGAGAGTGATTGCCCATTGGAATGGGCTGCCCGGGGAGGTGGTGGGGTCACCATCACTGGGGGTGTTCAGGAGGAGACTTGATAGGGTGCTTGGTTGCATGGTTTAGTTGATTAGGTGGTGTTGGATGATAGGTTGGACACAATGATCTTGAAGGTCTCTTCCAACCTGGTCTATTCAATTTTAATAAGGGCTAAAACTGGCAACTCCAGTCACCTTTTACTTTAAGCCCTAAGATCCTCTGTGAAGAGGCACAAATTGAGAAAGCAAACTGTGCAGGGTTGAGCACCAATTTTCCAGTATAAACTTAGCCACTGTGTCTCAGAAGCTGAGCTGGAAAGCCCTCTAAATTTTTCTTGCCCTTAGATTTTTGGCCATAAATATTTGTAGACAGAAGATCCAGTAGCAAATCTGTCCTGCCACCACTTAATAGCGCTCCATGGCCGTTGCTGTCTGTGGGAGGGGTGTGTGACAGGCAACAATTTGCCCCAGATGAGTTCTCTAAGGACACATACAGAGGTCTTAATGCAAAGCAGAAAGAAATCTCTGAAATAAGGTGGGTTTTTTTTAATGATTATAAACTGAGATTATACCCAGGGTCAACAGCACAAGTGCCTCTTAATCCAGATGTACTCTTTATGGTGAGGAGTGGCAGATTTGGTAAGTCCAGGCATACGAATGCCACAGTCCCAATATTTCCCCAGCTGAATAAAAGCAATCAGTTACTGTATCCCATGGGATATGTGCTATATATTGTTTCTGGTTTATGTGACATGGTCTTGGGGCAAGGATGGGTTGAATACAGCCTCTCCACTTAGTATTCCCTATTCATGTGAGTTTCACACTTAAAACTCATTTCATTTTCTTCTTTCTTTCGTGGGTTTGGGGCTTAGTTTGTTTTTCCCAGTGTGGCATTCAAGTGTTGTGGTTTTAGTAATGCTTTGCCAGCCTTACTGTAGCCATGATTCTAATCTTCCTTTGTGAAATTAATGCTTCAATGGACTTTAATTTTAATTGTGAGGATGAGTGTACATTGTGAGAATGGATATTAAACTACTACCTGTTGTGATAGGTACCACACCAAATATGGCTGGAGTAACTAGGAGCTTGTTAGCTGCCAAGAAAAGCTGCTGCAGAGGTTTTGTCTTGGGGTTTTTTTTTTCACTGGTTTTTAAAAGCATCCTGTGTGGAGTTGAGATCCTGCTTGGTTTGGTTGGGAGTCAGCAATACATTCTCTGTTCAAAGTGGTGTTCATTAGTTTGATTGAAATCCGAAATCCTTTGAGGCCTCAGCCCCACAGTTGTGTGTAGGTCAGAGAGCTTGGCTGGTAGATGGAAGAAAATGACTGTGCTTGTGTTGGGCATTGTTCAGGGCAGGTCCCCCTGTCGATAGAGCCAGTGGCCAGAAGGGTTCCAGCAACCTGTGCTGCCCGTGATTTTTATACAGATGAGCTTAGGTTGTCTTTGTGGAGGGCTGGGGGCTCACTGCTTGTGCTTTACCAAGCAAATGCACTGTACTATTGAGAAAATGAACACTTGAAAGAAGCTGGGAGGTGGGCACATGTTGAAAAGCTGATTGCTGCCTGGAGGGACAGCAGGCACAGCAGGGGAGGAGCAGCACACAGCTCATTCTGCCATTTCCAACACACCACTGACCTAGTTTTCCCTACTGGGACAGGCATAGCAGGGCTGGTGTGAACCTTGGGCTGATGGGGGGGTTATTCACATGAAGCAGACCCTGCAGCACTTCTCAGGCTTACTGACACAGCGCTGGATCTGCAGCTTGGTGCTTGCAATGCCAAACTCAAGCCTGAGTATCAAATCTGTGATCCACTTTTACCTTCTGTGCATCTGGGGGTGGGGTTTTATATTGTAAACTAGACTTGTCTTAAACATAGTTATTATGGGGCAAAAGACAGGTACTGTTCTTATGGAAATTCTGTTGACTTTGAAAGGACCTGGGTCTAAGTCTTCGTAAGACCATGAATGCCATTTCCTAGCCCAGCCTTCACCAGGCTTTGATTATTGATCAGCAGTGGTCCACTCGAGGCATCTTATAGTTTCATAGTTTCATTCAGGGTTGGAAGGGACCACAAGGATCATCTAGTTCCAACCCCCCTGCCATGGGCAGGGACACCCCACACTAGATCAGCCTGGCCAGAGCCTCATCCAGCCTGCTCTTAAACACCCCCAGGGACAGGGCCTCGACCACCTCCCTGGACAACCCATTCCAGGGTTTTACCACTTTCATGGTGAAGAACCTCCTCCTCACATCTAGCCTGAATCTCCCCATCTCCAGCTTCATTCCATTCCCCCTAGTCCTATCACTGCCTGAGATCCTGAGAAGTCCTTCCCCAGCCTTCCTGTAGGCCCCCTTCAGATACTGGAAGGCCACAATTAGGTCACCTCGGAGCCTTCTCTTCTGCAGACTGAACAGCCCCAACTCCTTCAGTCTGCCCTCATAGGAGAGGTGCTCCAGCCCTCTGATCATCCTTGTGGCCCTTCTCTGGACATGTTCCAGCACCTCCACATCCCTCACACAGATCCTTTAACTATTTTGTCTTTTCATAAGCTTCATTCTGTCCAATTTCAAATCATGGCTTAAAATCTAAGTTTAAAGGAGAAGGGGTGGCGTTGCATTAGCAATAAGGCAAAAAGTTAATTCAAACTGAGGAATCTTAGGTAGATCAGGTGCCCTAACTTTGCTGAGTTGTAGTAAGACTTGGGCACTTTAGCTGAAAATCCCAGCTGAAAAATACACTTATGTGACCTTTGGGAAACTGCCTGAAGCCAGTGGTAAGAATTTATTTTGGCAAATCACCAACATCTTCCAAAAGTATGAAAGAAAACTTGCTCTCTTCTGAGCCGAATGTTAACTCAGATGGGGAACCATAAAAGAAAAGAAGGAAGAGAAGAAAAACAACAACAAAAACCAGCATAGGAAAATACAAAGATTTAAAACTTTATTAGTGTTAAGGAAATATTTTCAGTGAATAAATTTGTTTAGTTGCAGGTTATTAATGTTTCTTTGGGCTAAAAAAAACACAGAGGAGAGTCAGGGGTGACCTTATTGCTCTCTACAACTCCCTGAAGGGAGGTTGTAGCCAGGTGGGAGTTGGTCTCTTCTCCCAGGCAACCAGCACCAGAACAAGAGGACGCAGTCTCTAGCTGTGCCAGGGGAGGTTTAGGCTGGAGGTGAGGAGAAAGTTCTTCAGAGAGAGTCATTAGCCATTGGAATGTGCTGCCCAGGGAGGTGGTGGAGTCACCGTCCCTGGAGGTATTCTACTGGGGAGTGGATGTGGCACTTGAAACCATGGTCTAGTAGTCATGAGGTGTTGGGTGGCAGGTTGGACTTGATGATCCTTGAGGTCTTTTCCACTCGTATTGATTCTATGAAATGACTGTCAGAATACCTGCTGCTGTTAATGTATTGTGGTATTTTTAGGCTATGCCTTTAACTCTTTTTTCACAGATCTTGAGAGGAATTACTTGAAAGATTTCACAGTGTTGTTTCCACACAGGAAACGATGAAAATGTATTTCTCAGTGAATTTGGGAAGGGGGCTGCTCTCTTTACAGCAGATACCTTGGGGTATTTAATTTTCAGAGCTTTTATTGCAACTGCTATACTACATAATTTGTATTTCTCCTCTCTCCCCAGAAATTTTTCCAAGAGATTCCAGTCTAAAAGACAAATTCATAAAACATTTTACAGGTAAGACAAGTGCTTGCTCTTAATTTACTTACATATATGTGTTCTAAGTAACCATCAGAGTCACACCATTAGCCCTCCTGAGGTTCTGCAGCCAGTTTAACACTTGTGAAATTGAATTTGCATTATTTAGGCCTTGAAGTCTAAAAAAATTAGAAGTTTAAAAGGACCTCTAACTGCATTTAGGTTTGAGTCTCTCTTTGAATGATCTAGCACAGAGTACCTTTCAAACACAAGCAAAACATTCATGGTTTAAAACTCGCTGTTTCATTTCTATCACCCTGTTGCTGCTTGTTGATCTGGGGCTGCAGGAGGAGTTGGAGTTGTAGGTACTGAATGTACACATCTGTATGCCCCAGGTACTGCACTGTGTATCTACATGCAAACAATTTGTTTGTAGCATCCCATTGCAACCCAGAGTCTGCAGCATCTCACGGCAGAAGTGGTGAGCGAGTAGGGTTTCTCTGCTTCTATTCTGTTTCTGCTGCTACATGCAAACAACAATTTGCACGTGGTTACAATTTGTTTGCATGTGTGAGGACCTATCTGCTGCATCTGGCAAACATTATTTTAATGAGAGAAACCAGCATGTTTTAAATGTATACAATCCCTTCACCCCCTCCCCCCCCCCCCCCCCCCCCATAGTTTTTATTGTTCCTGCAATACCTATTTTCAAGTTGATTTCTAAAGCTTTTCATTGTACTACACATGTCTTTCAGAAGCACACCTCTGTGGCTAGGGAAGTCTTACTATGTCAGAGAAACACATCTTGTCTTCCAGCTCATGTTTGCCTTATTTTAATAGGGTAACCAAATAGAACAAGGAAAGGTTAAAAAGTGTAAATCAGTCAAAAATAAGTTGCTGTTTCAAATATGAAAGCTTGCTAGGAAAGTTTAATATGATTACAGTCAGGTACTTGTACTTGAACACTGAGATGGTGTTGTGTGATGCACTTACCTTTGGGATTCTATTTTGTAACAACTGGGAAAATAGTGCACCCTCTGAATATCAGCAGAAAGAGTTGCCAACAGCATGAGGCTTGCAATGATTCTTTAATCTACAGTTCCAAATGTTCTGTAATTCAGAGAAGTTAGGGGATTCAGGGCATGACAGTGCAAACCTATAGGTGATCTTAAATATTATTTGGATCAGTGAAACCTAAAAGCTTGAGAAATAGTTGGCAGTTGGAGCAGAGAAAAAGAGAACTGGAAAGATGCATTTGTTCTCTGCTGGAAATTTCAGACAGTCCTTGGCAAGAAAGGAAAGAATTTCTTGTCTCTTTTCCTTGGGGGAGGTGTCCTCAGACCTTTAGGATAAGCACAGCTTTAAAGATCTGTCTGCCAACTGCTAACTGGAGCCTAAGAGCATCTACAGGGAAGGTGCCGTGCTCAGTTGGCCTTTCATTCTTGCAGTAAACACAGTAAGGAGGAACCTTACCATTTTCAGTCCACCAGAGAAAGGAATGAAAAGAACACAAAGATTCCTATGCAGCACAGGAAGACTGAAAATTCCTCTCCTGGGGAGGACAGACAAGAAAGATTTGCTTATATTAATACTTAATCCATTTCCCTTTCTTTTTCAACTTTGGAAACTGCTCAGCCACCATAAAAAGCTCAGCACAAGAATCTGGGGAAGCTAAGTAATGAATGCAGAACAAGTTTCATTACTCACAAACAACAGTGGAAAAACAACCATGAGATTTACAGAAGGTATTTTGAAACTACTAAATCATATAATGCAAAAGGGCATAAGGCACTTGAAGGTCTCTTTCTGGAGTCATTCATTAAATTGATATTCCCGTTCTGCATGAGTGGTTGCCATCAAAATTGCTGAAATTATTTGACTAAATTTAGCTGGAATGACTAAGGAAAGGAGGTTCACTCCAAAATTCTTCAAGTTTACTTCTTTGCTGGCTTAGAATTTCTGCCCACATGTTTATATATATATATATATTGTTGTTGTTCTCTTAGGATCTTCAGTGATGGATTTTTTTCTGACTTTGTGGGTTTTGTTCAGTTTCACAGCTTTGGTGAATCCTGTTCTTAGAACCATAGAATTGTTTCACCTAGAAATGACCTCTAAGATCATCAAGTCCACCTCCATGGCCATTAAACCATGTCCCAAAGTGCCATGTCCACGTGTTTCTTGAACACCTCCAGGGATGCTGACTCCACCACCTCCCTGGGCAGCCTGGTCAAATGCCTGACCACTCCTTCAGGAGAAAGTTCTCCCAATATCCAAACCAAACCCTGCTGGCACAAACCAAGACATTTTCCCCTTGTTCTGTCACCTGACACCAGGGAGAACAGATCCATCTCCACCTCACTCCAACCTCCTTTCAGGAGGTTGCTACTTGTATACTCCTGATTATATTCTGCAGGAGAACAGGCCAGTTTAATCATCCTGGAGTGCTTCCTACTTCTTCCCTCCCCCCATTTCTCAGTAACAGCTATGTCCACATTTTGTCTCAGCTAATTGTCATTTTTGCACTTTTTTCCAGATTAGGAATATTATTTGCCAACTTTTGTGACTTAAAGAACAACTTTTTCCTGCTCTCTGTTGCTCCTGTATCCCCTTACGTACTTGTAGGAGTCTTCTTTAGGCACAGCCCAACTATTTCTTCTTCTGTGCAAACTGGAATCCTCTTTCTATCAATGTGAGTTAAGCAAACTATTCAGTTACAGTCCAAGAGTTGGAGCGCCCCAAACTAAAAAGCTGTGAAAAAGAGGAGGGAAAGGGAAACCAACATTATCTTTACAGTCCATTATATTTACAGTTTCAGGCTTAAAAGAACCCCATGGTACACTTGCACTATGCCAAGAATAGTAGACACATTTTACAACTAACTAAGAACCAAGTGTAACAGTCCTTGGCTATAGGAAAAATCATAAATAATCTCCTGACTCATAAAGCTATCTATCAATCCAGCTTGAAAAGCCAGCTGACACAGAGTGCTCTGATTAAGGCACAAATAAAATTAACAGCCTATTTTTGGTGGCAGGGAAGAAAACTAGAAAGCCATCTATTATCTGAAGGGACATGGAATTTATTTAGTGCCAAAAGCTGCCGTTATCTCCATACATCCTGGATAATTTTGAATGACACACTTTTCTCCTGGGCCTCATTACTCAGATTAAAAAAAACTAAATGGCAACAATCTTCCCCTTCAAAGTTGCAAATCTTTGTCAGCTTGTTGCAAAGCTAATTTGTGGCTGAAAAACATCTCGTTAAAGCCACACAGTGTTGTAAAATAATGTGTAAGTGTGATCGCTGTCAGAGAGAGGGCTCCTCTTTAGCTTCTGGCAGTTTGACTCCACTAGCTAAACAGAATTGGCTTTTTATGTTATTGATTTCTCCAGGCTAATAAAACATCTTTTGAACTGTAAAAGAATATATATATATAATATATATTTGGGATTGTTCAGCCTGGAGAAGAGGAGGCTCAGGGGAGACCTTATTGTTTTCTACGACTACCGGAAGGGAGGCTGTAGACAGGAGGGGGTTGATCTCTTCTCCCAGGCAACTAGCACCAGAACAAGAGGACACAGTCTCAAGCTGCACCAGGGGGAAGTTTAGGCTTGAGGTGAGGAGAAAGCTCTTCCCAGAGAGAGTTGTTAGCTATTGGAATGTGCTGCTCAGGGAGGTGGTGGAGTCACCATCCCTGGAGGTGTTCAAGAGGGGACTGGATGTGGCACTTGGTGCCATGGTTTAGTAGTCATGAGGTGTTGGGTGACAGGTTAGACTTGGTGATCCTTGAGGTCTTTTCCAACCTTATTCATTCTTTATGACATATTTATATATAATGTTATTTACAATATATTTGTATAAAATAAAGATATAATAGTATTCATATATTTTCCCCCCTGAAATGGTTGCTCTCTTCCCCTGACAGGAAAGTTAGCCAACAGAGTGTTCCATGTGGATCCTTTTGTAGCACTGCTTGAATCAAGCTAATTTTTCTGAGGGTTCCTATTTGTGCTGAATTTAGAGGATGCAAATGCAATTTACTCTTGTTAGTGTCAGTTTATGTCAGTGTTTTCTGTTGAAACCACAGGAAGCTCTTCCCCAGCCGCCAGCGCTAAGCAGGCTGCATGATGTAAATATGACATTTTAAACTCTCCTTTTCAACTTGGGTGTCATCCTCAATACTTTCCTGAGGACATCAGCAACTTGTTACCTTTGAGCCATGCTTTGGAGGCCAGTAGCTACCTATTCTTATAAAATATCGCTGTGGGATGATGACACTGTGTGTTCAGGGTAGGGACAATGAGCTGGCAGAGCAGAGACACTGGAATAGAACACCACACCCTGGGATATCCCTCACCCAAACATTGAAACACATGCTGCCCTCTGCATGTCTGCACTCTTCCTTGCCAGGACTATTTTAACAGGAGATCAGGTTCCCAGATGCTCTTCAGCTGTCATTCTTTTTCTCACCACCCATGCTGTGTATTAAGAACTTTGTAAACCATGAATGTGCAAATATAAAGCACTAGTACATGAAACTACTTCATCTTTCCAGGGCCTAGGAACTTGTATTTGCTTAAAATGTGGCTTTTATTTATCTTCAGAAACAAATCCTGCATTCCATCTACATCATTCCTTCTACATTAGACTACTGATGACTGCTGAGCAAACTAAGTTCTGTTGTAAATGCATCATTCTGTTTTTTACCATGTAAGACATCTTGCTGTTAATTACTAGAACTTCAAGCCCTTTTTTTCCCCCCACCAAGGGTCACTTGTCTGTTGTTCAGATCCCAAGTGTAGTAGCATTAGTATTATCTTCTGATATTTAAGTAGCATTGTAATAATAGATTTGCAGCAAAGTTGTTTGAAGTGTAGTAAAAGACCAAATGTGATTTTTAGCACAACCCCACCCAAAAACAAAAACTGAACTTATTTCTATGTGATGTCATTTATTGAATCTGCAGAGCAGTGACACTGAATGCTTGTGGCTAACTCTTCTTACTTTCAAACAGGGCCAGTCACATTTTCCTCAGAGTGTAGCAAGCACTTCCATCGACTGTATCACAACACAAGGGACTGCTCAACGCCAGCCTGTAAGTACCAATTAAAGTACCTTATAAAGCTACCAGTGGGACTTGTTTAAAAGCTACCTTCACTGCTAAGTGTTTGATGTGCTGGTCTTTTTCTAACTGTTGCTCTTTGCTTTGGCACTGTACACAAAATATGTCCAAGGCCTTTAATATACAAAGATTAGAAATAGAATTAACCAGGCTGGAAGAGACCTTTGAGATAGTCCAACCTATCATCCAACACTATTAACACCCTTGCAGTCAGCTGCATGTAATGGAATTCCTTCAGAGAGCCTAACATAAATGAAATGAAAGCTACAGTGAAAAACCAGTCAGGCATGTCTGTGCAGAAGGGAGATGTGAATAGAATAAACCAGGTTGGAAGAGACCTTCAAGATCATCGTGGTCCAACCTATCATCCAACCCACCTAATCAACTAAACCATGCAACCAAGCACCCTATCAAGTCTCCATGCTCTCCTCCTTGCTCCCTTTAGCTCTGCTGATAATGTGTGCAATAAGGTGAAATCTAGCAACTGAGATTCATGGTTTTGTTTTGCAGATTATAAAAGGTGTGCAAGGTTGCTAACGAGATTAGCAATGAGCCCTTTGTGTACACAGTCCTAGGATGTTTGCTATGTAAGTATCATTTTCTCATTTGCTGAATGACCTGGTGATTTGCTTCACACTTGTACCTTGCTATCATGTGTACACACAGAGAGATGTGCTTTTAAGAGTTCATCAGCAGGCATCTGTGACATTGCTGTAAGATCTGACTGATTCCTCACTGAAGTACATAGAAGCACAGATAAATCTGACAGGTTTCATTGTAATTTCCTCTAAGTTTATTGTGGCACCATATGCCCTGGGTGACTTCTTGCTGTTCAAAATTTCATGAAGGATTCCAGTTGCTGAAAGGAAAATTCATGAGGGCTTCTTCAGCACATTCATTTCAGACCATTTCAATATAGGGCTTTAGTGGTGGTGCATGGAATAAGCAGAATGTCTTGGACTCAGGTCTGACAATGCACTCTTCGTAGATTGCTGTTTATTAATGTTTAGGACCACATTTCAGTCCCAAACTGTTTCTGGAGAACTTACCTGAAGTTAATATCAGTTTGTGGTGTAGAAGTAAATTGGGCATAAAGATGTGACAAAGCTAAATGCTTCAAATAACAGGATGTGGAGGGAACCAGTCCATTCCTGTTTATGAAGAGCATGTTGAGCGTGTTAGTTACTTAAAGGTTTGTATCATTGTCTCTGATGAAAGGAGCAGCTTCCAGTGAGCTGTTTTCTGCAGTTGTTAGAGTATCAATATGATGGTTGTACTTCCACTAGTAATTTGGAAATCTGCACTGGTTGTTACTGACCACTAAAATATATAAAAGCACTGGATTTAGTTTCAGTTCCTTCAAAGCTGATTTCCTTTCACCCCCACCTCCTTCTGACAAATACTGCAAGCTTGGAGTTTGGGGGAGTTGTGTATCACTTCTTCCTGCATCAAGATTTCAATTCATACTAATCAAGAATAAGAAAGGAAGAGAAGGATATGAGTCAGTGTTAGCTGATTTGGTTTCCAAGTGGAGGTGGGATTGAGGAAAAAGATGTGAAGAATGTGGCCATATTTCAGTGCTGAGAAGAAATGACATAATTTCTTCTTTTCTTAACTGTTTTTAGTACCTTTGGCCTCTTGCCTTTCAGGTCTTGCAGATGGTTTTGAATATACCAGGGGCACTAAATTAGAGGCTGATTAGAGATAGCAGGGCTTTGCCAGGAACTCCTTTTCATGACTAAAGATAGGATTGATTTAGTTATTAAGTGCCTAAATTTCCATTTGTTATTGTTCTCTTTATGACTTCAGCATTGTAAAACACCTCAGCTCTCTCCCATTTTCAGCACTTTCACCTATTTAATCTGTTTCCCCCTCATATTTATCTCTTTACACCTCTGGGTTCATGGCTCAGGGCTTCCAGAGAGATTTCTGGGTGATTCAATGCTTCCCTTCCCCCCCCCCCCCCCCCCGACCTCCCCTTTTCTTTCAAGAGGGTGAGTCAAAGATCTGCCTCTATATCCACAGCAGAGAAGCATCTATCTCATCCAATATCCATCTGTAACATTCAGAAAGATCAAAAGTTGCTATGTCTTGCAAATCCAGGTATTCTAACTTGCCTGCCAAAAATACTCTCAAGGAGATAACGTGTGGGGAAGGGAGGGTTTAGATGGCAAGCAGTTAGCAGCCTGTGTGTGCTGCACTCACTTGAAGTTGTATCTAAGCCGACTTTCCTCTCCACTTTGTTAAAAATAGAGAAAACATTACAGGAAAAGCAGAGCTGAGATTTGAGTGTTTCCTAGGTGCCTCTGTGCTCCCTCACCCTGTTCCACCAGCAAATAGACAGAGAGGCTACTCTCCACTAGAGACACAACAAGCTCAGGTCTTCATATTTACACATACCCAATATCTTGGAATGGAAATGTTTTCCTGGGAAGGATGAAGGGTGGCAAGGGTTGCTCTTCCCTGCAAATATACAGAGTTCTGTGTGTTCATCCCTCAATGGCACTGCATTTGTAGCATGGTCTGTGATTGCTTCTACTCCCTCTTTTGACACAGAGGATCTGTTTTCCTCACCACCCTCATGGTAGCTTGGAGAGGTCAGGGTCATTGTTTCTGTTTACTGTAAGGGAATTTGCCTTTGTTATAACTTCTGAGAGAGTCTTGGAGATTGTTGGTTGCCTTTGGAGGTTTTCCCACTTGAAAAATTGACTATTTTAAAGCATTTCTCCTACATGTGCTAAAATAGGCTGCTTTTTCCTCATAGGAAAAAAAAGGGGGAAAAAAATAGCTGCAGTGCTATTACACAAATATTTTCCTCCCTCTCCTCTAAGTGCTCAGGTCCTAAAAATAGGAGACACGGCCTTTCTCTGCTAGAAAGGAAGTTTTGCCTGGAGCAAGGCAGTCTTCCACGGGAGGTGGAAGCTGGGACCCGAAGGGAAAGGGCCAGGGCTGATTCAGGACCATGGAGAAGGACTGCAGGGAGCAGCTGCCGAGATGCTCCGGGGATGTTCCGGGGCTGGGTACCGAGCACACGCTTCATAGCAGTTACTCGCTCTAATGGGCTTCTAACAGTTTTGGTTTTATGTGGTTTGGGATTCATTTAGCTTGGTTTGGTTAGTTTTGGGGTGGTTTGTTTTTTTTTTCTGTTGCTGGTTTGTTTCTAATTGAGATCTTGCAAATAAAATCCAAGTGCTTCATGAAACCCCCAATCTAGAAATGCACAGAACTCTCTTTGTGGGAAGCTTCCTTCTAAGGTTCACCAGCATAGACCATTCTGTGTTAAACCTCTTAGCATCCACCCTGAGGATTTGTCACGGTAGAATTCATGAGTGTTCACAGAAGGGCAAGAACCTTCAGCATTCTGGAGTTAAGATTTATGCAATCCACCCAAAACTGTGATTTCTAAACAGAGTTATCACAGAATTTCAGGGAGGAAGGGACATTGAAAGATCATCTAGCCCAACCCCCTTCCAGAGCAGGATCACCTACCCCAGATTATACAGGAACACATCCAGGCGAGTTTTGAATATCTCCAGAGAGGGAGACTCCACAGCCCCCCTGCTCCAGTGTTCTGTCACCCTCACAGGGAAAATTTGTTTCCTCATGTTTATATGAAATTTCCTATGCCTCAACTTCCAGCCATTGCCCCTTGTGCTGTCATTGGGTATCACTGAGCAGAGCCAGGCTCCCTCCTCTGGGGACTCAGCCTTTACACGTTTATAAACACTAAGCTGTCTGCCTCTGTGTTTTGAAACAACGTCTAAACCTTCACACCCTTTTGTCTTGCAGACTTTCTACTAAGGAGAGAATTCTGATTTGCCAAGAAAGTGCCTTGAGATCTTCCAAGACAGAGAAGACATCTTTTACCTTTGGTTTCCTCTTTGATTTACGAGGCTTTGTTACTAGATGCATTTTTATTTTGATATATTTGTTGGACATTCCATGTTTGTGTGTGAAACGGTATTTTATTTGACTTTGTACATTTGTTGCCTATATAGTTCAGACAAGCCAATTATTTAAGTACATTGTATATAAAGACTACTAATGCTATACTGATTAAATGTTATAACCATGTGCAGGGAGTGGGTAGCATCTTGCCGTTTCTCTCGTTCCCATTGTATTGCCATCATTCTGCTCAGGCTCTTACTGTCATTATTTGCACTAACTTGAGATGCAGAAGTCTGTGTAACTGAACTCTGAATAAGCTGTAAAGTGGGGCAGTTTTACTTGCCATGGAAGATATTTTATATTATGAAGCTTTGTTAATATATACATATATATATTATTGCTCATCAGAAAAAAAAACAACCAAACCAACCCCCCAACCTCCAAATTGCTCAGAAATGCACCTTGCTTTCAGGAACATTTGTATGACTGTTCTGGATTGTCATCAGTTACATTTGTACTGGCACTTGTGGAAAGAGTTGCAAATAATGTAAATATAAAGACTGGAAAACTGCAATGCAGTTTTGGTGGAATAAAGAACATAAAAATGACCTATTTCCCAGGAGGGGTTATTCAAGTTGATTAAGAGCTTGCTTATTTAATATACGAATGTAGTTTATCTGAAGAACTTGAAGGCAACTTCTCCCCCTAGAATAGAATAAAGCAGGTTGGAAAAGACCTTTGAGGTCACTGAGTCCAACCTGTCACCCAACACCATCTAGTCAACTAAACCATGGCACCAAGCACCCCATTCAGTCTCTTCCTAAACGCCTCCCGTGATGGTGACTCCACCACCTCCCTGGGCAGCACATTCCAATGGCCAATCAAAAATATGCCTTTATCTTCCACTGTTCTCCCTGATCAAGCTGGAAGTTATAAAGGGCTACTTTCATTTCCTACCTGACACCATGAATGCTTGGCTAGAAATATTGGTCAGCCTTCCCTCTATAACTCCTTTGCAGATTGCTGGGATGAAATGGTAGGGACATCAATAGGTCTAACTCCCTGGGGATGTTGTGGCACTGGTGCTTTTTGGTGACACACTTGTTCCTGCTTTGCTCAGAGAAGGCTGTAGATTGAAAGGGTTTTATTTTAGTTAAGATTAAGATTGAAAGCATCACTAACAGTAACAATCTGAGAGAATTTTCTTTTCAATTTTAATTATCATCCACTCTGAATAATAAGCAGAGCAGATTGAGTCACACTTTTTATCTCTTCATCACAAAACTGACTTTTGGAGAGGTGAGGAACTGGGAGTCTTATTATCACAAGACAAAGCAGTGCACTTCAGGCATGGCTTTAAGTTTATAACAGTAGAACTGAGCTAGAGTCTCCCACAATCAAGAGATGCTGGAGACTTCATAGTATAGTGAAGACAAATGTACTTTGAAAGATAAATAAGCTTTGTTTTCGTATGTGTAAATTTTTATTGGAAAGAAGAGAGATGAGGAGAGCCAGAGGAGACCAGGATGGTGTGAATGAGTGACAAAGTGCATTAGGAAGTATGCAGATACAAACTTTAGAGCATTTTTACCTCTTTCCTAATTAAAAAAGGAAATAAGCAGGACTGAAAAGCTTTTCCAGATACTCAGTGCAAGCCCAGAAGGGAGCTGACAGACACCTGCTGTCTCAGGTGTAAGCTCATCAGCGTGCATCCTCTTTTGGTGAATAAAACACAGTCCTTTTGGTTTATTTGAACTTTAATGTTTCTAGCATAAAATACTGAACCACATTGTGATTTGAGATTGGTAATGCATGCAGTGGGGGGACAGGGAGGGAAAGGTATGTGATATTTTCAGTAGACTCTCTGGTGGACTAGGGACTGCATATTCCAAGGCATCTTTCCAGTTGGGGCTCTGCCCAGAATAGAAAACCCTAAAGCAGAACCACAATATGTGAAGCTGCTTCAATAAATCTGGCTTACACAAGTGTTTAAGTTTATTAAGACTTCACTGCCCAAAAGCTACTTGGAATTATTGCTACAGCTGGATTATAACATTCTCCCTCACTGGTCCGGTGTGCTTTCCTCCATGGAAATCTCATAACTTATGTCTGCTCCATCATGATGATTGCTAGCCTTGAGCCAGAGGAGGCACATGCAGGATAATATTTTTGTCATGTGGAATTTTTATTTTTAAATCAACATAAGGCCTAATAATAACTTGCAACCTGAGATTTGCAAAATATCTCAAGGAAGAGGAGGTCTGGTCAAAACTTTCACCAGGAGAGGCTGGCTGTGCTCTAAAATGTGTCATTCCTAAATAGAATCCCTGCCACTTGCTAACTAAGAAAATGCAATGACACCAAAAAGGCTTGGAGGTGACCATGAGGCTTGACTCACTCTCTGTACAAGATTCAGCACTCTCCTTCAGGTGATAAAAGTTAGGTTAATTTATTTTACCTTCTGGCATTTAATCTTAGGAAAGAAAAAAACTGAAGCATAGAGAGAAAAAGAGGAGGCTTGCCTAGGCACAATAAAATCAGTAACATCAGAGCTTTTAACCAGCTTTTCTATTACAACATGAAAAATGCATTGTGGTGTCTGGTACCTGTGGTTGTAGTCATGGTATCACAGTATCACAATGTTTGGAAGAGACCTCAAAGATCATCGAGTCCAACCTGCCACCACTGACCTCATCGTCTGTGCTCAAACATAGAAGCTCTTTACCCTTTTACCACCTCCCAGGGCAAACTTGGGTGTGTGAATAAAGAGAGAAGTGCAGTTTATTTTAAGAGGACTGGATAAACAGAAGATTAGAAGTGGGAGGAGAAGCATCTCTGTTCATTTCCTCACAGTCTGTGAGATCCTAATTGACAGTGACTGCATTAGGGGCACAACATGAAGTAAGGATTCTTAGTGGGTTTATTCCCCAAATTCTAGACACATTTATTCGTAAGAGTTTTATGCACTAGGTGGGATGAATTCAAGCAGCTGTTCTTGAAGAAGGCAGGTTATGCTCTTGTCTCATCACAGTATCACTAAGGTTGGAAAAGACCTCAAAGATCATCGAGTCCAACCTGTCACCACAGACCTCATGACTAGACCATGGCACCAAGTGCCACGTCCAATCCCCTCTTGAACACCTCCAGGGATGGTGACTCCACCACCTCCCCGGGCAGCACATTCCAATGACAAATGACTCTCTCAGTGAAGTGGCTCAGTTGGTAATGCCTCTGACCCTTAATGGGAAGGTCGTGAGTTCAAGCCTGCAGTGGGCAGTAGTGTGCTCTCTAGTCATGAGGTCTGGGGTGACAGGTTGGACTTGATGATCTTTGCGGTCCCTTCCAACTTTAGGAATACTGAATACTGAATACTGAATTTTCTCCTCACCTTGAGCCTAAACTTCCCCTGGCACAGCTTGAGACTGTGTCCCCTTGTTCTGGTGCTGGTTGCCTGGGAGAAGAGACCAACCCCTTTCTGGCTACAACCACCTTTCAGGTAGTTATAGAGAGCAATGAGGTCACCCTTGAGCCTCCTCTTCTCCAGGCTAAACAATCCCAGCTTCCTCAGCCTCTCCTCATAGGACTTGTGCTCAGGGCCTCTCCCCAGCCTTGTTGCCCTTCTCTGGACACATTCAAGTGTCTTGATGTCATTCTTAAACTGTGGGGCCCAGAACTGGACACAGTATCACAGTATCATTTGGATAACTTCCTCCTTTCCCTGATTTTGTTTTCTATTCTCTATCTATCCTGTATTTTGTCTGTGTACAGTCTGCAGGCACATTTCAGCAGACTGCAAATAACTAACAGACTGATTTTTAAAGGAGTGACATTGACAACTTGCTTAAGTGGGAGAGTGGTTGAGAAGGGGCTGTGCAGAAATGGTTTTTAAAAGCTGTTAAATAATTTTGAATTATGATTTGTAAGCATGAAGTTGTGACTGGTAAGTTAAGTAAACACAAAAATGTGGTAATCATGTGGCATTATTTGATGACCAGACTGATTTATGAGACAGGCTTGCTTTAATATTGTTTTAATGTTAGCAAAACTAAGGAGACACATCCAGAAATATGGAATACAGACTGTATATACAGAATGAAGGATTACATCCTGAAAACCCTGGGAAGAGTCCTAGGTTCACATTAGGTGTGCTGAGAGAGTTTTTACTGAGAGGGCAAAGTGGTGCTACCTTTGAAATGTGTGGAATTACAGTCTTTGTCTTGTCTTTACATCTCCATATCTGCATCCTGTCTGTACAGCTCCAAGGTACCATAGTATCATAGTATCAGTCAGGGTTGGAAGGGACCACAAGGATCATCTAGTTCCAAACCCCCTGCCATGGGCAGGGACACCTCACACTAGATCAGGCTGGCTAGAGCCTCATCCAGCCTGGTCTTAAACACCTCCACGGACGGCGCCCTGACCACCTTCCCTGGACAACCCATTCCAGGGTTTCACCACTCTCATGGTGAAGAACTTCCTCCTCACATCCAGCCTGAAGATATATATAGTTGCTGCATAAGTAGGGAGAGAGCAGGGAAGGAATACAAATGTCTAGGAGTTGGAAAGGATATATTAGAATGACAGAATTAAAGGGTTCAGTCTGCCTAGTTGATTTTTAAAGGCTACCAAGTAATGAATAGATTTCCATGTTTAATTACTTTCCCAAGGGAAAGGCACAAAGGGGCTACATAAATTTGTATGGAGAGGTACAATAGAGACCAAAAGCTGGAAACTGGTGTTATGCAGATTCAAATTTGGAATGGCTCTAAATCACTACTCATCTGTTCAGAAAGTTAATCCACTGAGGTATGTTGGATTCCTTGGAAGCAGCAGGGAAGAAAGACAGGTGGAGGGTTTTCTAAAAAAAAACAACCAAAACCCCACCACAAAACTGAACCAAAACAAACCCACAGAGAAAACACCTCAAAGCTCCCCACCCCCAACCAGATTAATCCATAAATTATGAAGTTTAGTATGTGTTTAAACATACTGAGATGCCTTGGCCTGCAACACAGTAGAAGTTAGGTAACCTAATGATCACAGAATCACCAAGGTTGGAAGAGACCTCAAGGATCATCAAGTCCAACCTGTCACCACAGACCTCATGACTAAACCATGGCACCAAGTGCCACATCCAATCCCCTCTTGAACACCTCTGGAGATGGTGACTCCACCACCTCCCTGGACAGCACATTCCAATGGCTAGTGACTCTCTCTGTGAAGAACTTTCTCCTCACCTCGAGACTGTGTCCTCTTGTTCTGTTGCTGGTTGCCTAGGAGAAGAGACCAACCAACCCCTTCCTAGCTACAACCACCCTTCAGGTAGTTGTAGACAGCAATAAGGTCTCCCCTGAGCCTCCTCCTCTCCAGGCTAAACAACCCCAGCTCTCTCAGCCTCTCCTCATAGGGTTTGTGCTGGAGGCTTCTCCCGAGCCTCGTTGCTCTTCTCTGGATCCTTGCTGACCTTAAATTCTCTGACATTAAACCTTATGCTTTTCACTCTGCTTCTCTCTCAATAGGATTCTGTAATGAAGTAGTACTGGAACATGTGGTAGGCCTGCCCTTTACCACATGAAAATGCAGCTTTATTGATTCTGTGCTTATCCCATACAAGTAACCCTGATGTATCTAAAAGTTCAGATGCCAAAGCACTTCTGTTGGGAACCACTTTGTTATTCCAGGGGAAAGAATAAAACCCACTTTGATTGGCACTTCTCCTTCCCTATTCCCTAAATTATTAAGGCTCTTGGTTTGACAGCTTTGTTCTAGGCACAGAACAGACAGGAACAGGCCAAATATCCCTGGGATAGGACCGAGTTAACACATCATATAGCTTTGGCTTTCCTTCTTAGTGGTTGTGGGAGATCAGATAGAGAAAACAACTGTTCTGTGTAACTTTACTTTTTCTGAAGTTGACAGAACACAGTGAATATTTCCCTTTTTTTTTATTTATTTAAAGATATTTAAAACAATTCCTTGCTTTCCCAGCATTACTCTAATGCTACACTTGATGTGTGTGTTCTGTGGCTGGCTGTGCGAGCCCAGTGTGGAGACAAAAAATGGAAAGGGCAATGTTTCTCCAGAGTGATCCAAACTACAAAATACCCAGGAATTCTTGCTGTACTGTGACATTCAATTGTCTGAGGATGAAAGCCAGGCTAGGATTAAAAATGCCAGCCCAATAATCTTGTGAAAAGTAAAGTCTGGTGTTTTAAAAGAGTTTTCTGAAATGATTTTCTTCTTCTTTTTTTTTTCTTTCTCTCTGCCTGCCTTCCCCTCCCATGACATACCTAAAAAAGGAATATAGAACAGTCTTTGGCCTGACTGGTCACCACAGAAGAGGATCAGTGGTGACATTAAAGTATTGCCAATGAATAGCAAGGTGGTATTTTATGGCCTGAATTTATATATGTCACCATCACATGGACAGATGTTTCTAATGTCTAGTACAAAAATAGAGAAATAAGGGAGCCCTGCTAGCACTGTTTACTTTGGCTGTCATGGAATAGGCTATGCATCTTCTTCCATGCTGAACAACTTCTACATAAAGGCCTGCTAATGTCTAGAGCAGTTCCCACAGTCTTGGCTTGTGATGAAAGTGTCCTCCTCTCTGTGTCCTGCATGGCCCGCTTCCCATTTGGCCAAATCCGAGCCCCTGCGTGCCAGAGATCTGTGCCATATATCCTTTGTATATCTGAATCATGACAAGGATCAGCTGATAAAAAACACGAGTAAAGACATGAAGGCCATGTCCACAAGAGCCTTGTGACTGCAGGGGGCAGATGTGCTCTAATTCACACCCTTGGTGTGTGTCTTCAAAGCACGTGAGGCTGGGGTGATGTGCAGAGGAAGACTTCCACCTTAGCCTTAGGTCTGTGCCATCTGGCACTCAACACCTCTTGTCCACAGCCCTCAGCGTGCCAGACCTGCTCTGCCACAGTTGCACACGTATCTTGACCCTTTGTTCTCACTGATGGTTATCTAGATTTTCACTTAGGAAAATGTCCAATTCTCCAGCACAGATGTGATTTGGAAACCAATTACTGCAGTTACACAGATTACTCCAGGGCTCTGGACCATCAGGGCTGGCTGCATTGCCTCGTGAAGGATACTCTGACATGGCAGGCATAGGCAGGCAGTCTAAAGACAGTAGCAGAGTTTTAGCATATCAGTAAACAGCCTATGTGTGTGTCCTGGTTTGAGCTAGAATAAAACTAACTCTCTTCAGTGATTTTACTTCTCAGTCTCTGCTCAGTGCCAGCTCTTTCTGAAGTTCAGGGCAGGTTTGCACAGTCAGTGGCTGCTTCTAGCAGTAAGAACACTGATAGGGAGAGTTACTGCCAAGGGCTGGGCTGCAGACTGGCTCTGATTTATATTTGTTCCTATGAAGAGTAAGGGCACTGCTAAATCTTGTGTGCCACATTGGGGTGCAGTAAGTAAGAGTTCTCACTGGCAAGGAGGAGTGGACCCTAAACTGACCAACAAGGGATTCCACCCCATGGACATCATATTGTGGCAGTTGCAAACACCACCTCCACCCCCCTCTCCAGGCAGGAAAGACTTCTAGGTGAGGCTTGCTAGGAGCTGATCTTTATCACCTTTTATCTCTGGTGCCCCCGAGTCTAAGGTCGGGTTTTCTTTTGCTCGGAGGACCAACTAATTGAGCAATTGACCACAGCCAAACCAACAGGGGTATAAATGGAGTTCTGCTGTGAAGAAGAGCCCTCTTGCTCCACATAAGCAGACTTTGCAGCTCAGAACTTCTTCCCTTTAGAATGGAACTTAAGGAAACTCACACCCCAGTCTTGGTGAGTATAGATACAGCTATACCCTGGGTGTCTGTGGGAGATTTTTCCTTTTATGGGTGAGTTGTGTGCACATTTTGGCTCATCTCTCCAATCAGTTTAACTATTTTAATAGTTTAATTAGCTGTGCAACAGTATTTACCCAACTGACACCCAAACCTATAACCTCATTGTGTTGGATGGAGAGCAGATTTAACTGTCACAAATCACTGGCTGTTACCCTTCTGTTTTGTCTGTCTCCTTCAAGAAACATATTCAATAAAAAGCTGAGGGATCATCAGGGTCAGGCCTCTTCTTCAATGGCCAGTGTCTGAGGAGGACTTTCCAGTTCTGCCTCCAATCCCAGTCCAAGCATAGATGTGTTTTAATACAATGTGTAATACACAACATGGCCTGAATGGGAGTTTGCAAGGGGTCCAATGCACAGTGCATTCATTTCATTTAAATGTCTTGATTTTCTGTGTGAAAGTCCAACAACAGCAGCTGATGAGTGGGTCAAAAAATAATCAAAGATAACACAGAGGTCAGTGAGCCTAGGTGATTAGAACTTGAAAGGATAAATGTTATCAGTATATTTATGATTTAAAGACAGATGGTGCAGAGTTGAGCTGAGGGAGATTGGAAAAACACAGTTGGCAAGCAATGACTCTCTTTATTTTGGTTAATAAGACACTCAGGATTGCACATGCTATTGCAGAGCTCAGTTTGATTACATAAGATATGTAGAAGGTGGATAAGGTTAAGCTTTTGCACACACTGGTCTCCCCAGAGGCCTGGAAATAGATGCCCTGCTCTCTTCTCTGACCCAAGACATCTTCTCAGTCCCTCCCTCAATCTCCTCCAGTCCCTCTTCCCAATTTGCAGCATAAGTTGGAGCTAATGAGTGATTGCACTTGCATCCCCTTGCCTTAGGGCAGGCTAATTTGATCACAGGGATTTCCCAAGATATTCTGACCATGCTTTCTTCCCTGCCCAAAGCACAAACCCACAGAGGCAATCTGGGGAGTAACGGCAGGAAGAGAAAGCTGCTGTTGGCTGCTCCAGGATCTTGCTTCCCTCCTTGGGGTACTGTGGTTTCTTTCTGTGATATGATCCACGACTGGCCCAGAGTTGTAGTCACTGCTTTTGTTCTAGGCTTGCAATTTTGGTTTCTACAGTGCTCAAGATATATCTTTCAAAATGTACCCTTTTAAGCTCATAATAAGATGGGAAGATAAGGAGCAGTACCTTTTGTGGCTCAGTGAGAATCCTGGGTTTTAAGGTGCACCTTGCTCAGTACTGTGTTTCATTCTCTAACCCACCTCACACAGGGTTATGCTCTTGAATTTGGGTAGCAGTTTAATTTCTGTTGTATCTCACCACTACTGATCTGCTGCAAACTCATTGTCATATTTACCTTTAGACTGCTGGCCAACTCAATCACTTTAGTGTTTCAAAGTCCAATAGCCAAATCCCTGGCACCAGATATGTGGGTAGCTTTTGGCCAGCTTGACAAAATGCTGGAACTGTATTTGTATCCACAAATGTTTATATTGTATTAAGATTATTTGGTCAGCTAACAGAAACAACACCAAAACCCAATCTCTACTCCCCTAGTACCAGAGAATATGACAGAATAGCAGTGGAAAATGCCAGTAGAAATGAAGGTATTACTGTGTTTGGGTACGTGTTGATGGAGGGACATTATTTGGTTAGAAGGCTAGCAGCTGATCAAATCACTGAATAATGTTCTTCTATTACTTGCAGCACACCTGTAATTATGGATTACTAAGATAAGAATTAATATCTGGGTTGAGCTCGTGGTGGAGAATCAAACACAAGCAGTGGTAAAGATGAGTTGAACAAATCACAACACTTCTGGACTAAAGCTTCCTGATTCAAGTGTGGTTTCATGCATATGACCAGGGACATTTCCACATCTTAGGAGAGAGCATAGCAACAATACCTAAAAGAAAGAACACTGAAAGGTTGTGTAGATTTTTATTTCTCCTGAAGTGAAGAGGAATTCCTAAGGATGTTGTCTGTGTTTCCTCTTTACTGCAACAAGTTCTTTCTAATTCCTGCCATATGTAATCTCTGAAGTATATGCAGTAGTTGTGAACAAGCTGGGTGGAAGTAAAACAGTTCCTATGTTGTCTAACAATCTGACATTTTATTTGTATCATTTATACCCTAATTAGGCTGAGCAGAATACACTGGGTTGTATGCTGTATAAACAGAGATTTTTAATCTAAATGCTATTCAAGGTTGTAAGTCTTGCAAGTTATTCACAAGCCTATGGACCAGATGCACAAAGGAGGTGAAGATGCTTTTGTGATAAGCGCTTACCTGGCACCCCAAAAGCTTTCCTGTACCTGGGGAGATGATATTTGTCTAAGTGTTAGTTCTCAGGGCTGCCTGCCCATTTATTACTTGGCACGTACAGCATTGCTCAAATCTCAGCAGAACTGGTGAACTCCATTAGCTTAACTAGCTGAGGGACTTGTAAACAGAAAGATGTCTCAAGGAAACACAGACAAGTGATCTTGTGCTGCCCATAGTGTGACTGGCCAGAAGCTATCTAGGCATTAACACAACTCTGCTGAGGCAAGATGCTTTAGTTTGGGCACAGGGCCATGCTAAAATGGATCTACAGCTTCCAGGCCACAGCTGGCCTGTGTCTGTGAGCTCAGATCTGGCAGAGGAACTCTCAGATGTCTCAGGCAAATGTGTGGGGTAGATTTATGTATGTTTCTCCAGACCCTGCCGAGAAGAGAGGCATTCTGTTAGATATGCGTCTAATGCTTATGCCCAAAGAAAACGCAGCAGGGGAGAAAAGTATAACCTCAGTTCTGAGCATTCTAAGGCCCAGTCTGAAACCCCTCAATGTCTTGGGTTGATTCATCCTCCTCATTGTCAAATTCATACTCTGCATTGCCAAGGCAGAGGGCAAAGTCATACATGGACAGTTGTATGGCTCAGCTCTTTCACTTGAAATTGTTCCACTTAGGGGTGGGCAAGTTGGACAAATCAAAACCAACTCATTCAGTGATGTAACATCTAGAATTGCAGGTGTGGTGTTTCACACCAAGAGGGACAGCTTCACTTAGAGATAGTGAATGAGCCCCAGGCTGGAATAACTTGTAGCTGTTAATGATCTGCACATTGCTTCACGTGACATGAAAGAGTTGCAAGCAGGAATTTGAAACCAGGTCCTAGAAACCCACCTGTAATTTTCTGTGCTAATGTACAGGATACCCTGCCTTTTAATTTTAATTAAACAAAATATTGTGCAAGACTTTATTAAGAAGAGTTCAGCAGTTGTTTCCTTGCCCCAGGATTAGACAGATGAGTGGTAAACCTGCTTCTTTCCACTATGCCAACTGTAATTACAGAGGGTTAAATCCTGCAGTGGATGTTTTAACTTATATCAGCTTAGCAGTTTTTGCCCTAAGGCTTTAAATGCAAATTTTCAGTATTTTTAAGAACACTTTGGGGGCTCAGCTAAAAGCTCAACGTGGCCTTTATTGACCAGTTTAATAGCAAATGCCTACAGGAATGTTTGCCTTAAAACACTTTGATACAAAGAGCTCTCTAGCAGCCCCGTGACAAGCCCAGTTCTTAAGGCTTTACACTGGTAACCACGTCATTGGGGTTGGCTTTCACAGTGCGAGGACAGCACGAGCTACTGCTTTGTGAGATTGTCCATGAATATAAAGTACCTGACACTTCTGACATGCTCAAACTCTCCTGTGGAGCTTAATACCCTGCAGCACCACTTAAATCTTGAAAGCTGTCATTCTTTTAATCTCTTTCCCACCATCAGGAAGCTGTCCTTCACATGGCAGTATGGCTAATTCGCAAGTTTCAAATGCAGCTTTGAAAGCAACAGCAGACTGCAGCTAAATAGAACAGTGAAAGCTGAATGTACTTGGAGGGAAAGAAATATTCCTTCTTTGTTTGGTTGTTTCTTTTTCATCACTAAAAAAAAGCCCCATAGTTCAGAGCATGAAAAATGCATTCAGGTGCCATTTGATCACAGACCCAAGGTACTGTTGCCAAGTGGTGTAGAAGTAGCTCAGGCAGCAGGATTTATCTGCCTCTCATGGCACATTTACACCTGAAGTAAGGAGAAATGTTACTAAAACATAAATGGCATTGCTCCACATCTTGCAGCTCAACTGAAATCTTTCTCCACTGTCATAAATGCATGCAGCCTTTCTCCTCTGGCATGCATTTATAGCTTTTTAGGTGTGAGACAGTCATCTATTTATGCTGAGCAGACATTACTATGCAAAGCCACCATGCAGTGTTTATAAAAAAATGTGAATTGAGCATCTGTTAAAGCAGGGAAACTGCAAGAAGAACTTGAAGGGTCCTGGTTAGGATAAAGGGAGTTTTTCTCTCATAGCGGGGTCTCCTTCTCTGGAGGCTTTTTAAACCCACCTGGGAGCGTTCCTCTAGGAGAGAAGGGACAACAATCTGGGGAATGTGCTTTATCCAAGCAGTGCGAGTGGACCTCCGAGAGGGTATTGGTCCACAGTGTGCTGGCTGGATCTGTGTGTGGCACATCCAGCAACAGCTGCTAAAGGTGCAACTGCTGCTAGAGATGCAACTACTGCCAGATGACACCACGGTCTAAGGAAATCAAATGTATGGGGTAGGGGAATTACTGCAGGAGGGAAGCAAAACTGAGCAGCAGGAGAGAAGCTGTCTCTATACCCTGTTCCAGGAATAAATATTGTTGTTAATGAGCTCATTCCTATGTCACTATTCCAGGGAATTAAGTGCTAATCCACCAACAATTGACCCTTCAACTGCACAATATTTTTGCAGAATTTTATTTTGAGGCTTGGGATACATTCTTGGAGGGAGACCTGTGTGAGCCATGGCTGAGTGCCACTTGCTGCCCCTCCATGCTGCCTCTTTACCCTGGCTGACTGGGGATATTTTTGTTAGCTTGGTTATATAACAGACAGACCAGAGAGATAAAGATGGCCCAAGTGGACTACCCAAGCCCCTGATGGCCAGTGGCTGATTGACTTGGGAGTGTGTATATGGCTAGTTACATTTTCTTCCATGGTCTTGCAGGTGCTATAGGGGCTGCAGCTAGGTTCTGAAGCACATTCCATTTTCTTTAAAATAGAATCATGCTGCTCCTGATTTAGTTTGAAGCAAAGACTGGACTTGGAATCATACAAGCTGCAAAATCCAGTCACTGAGGGAATACTGCACATTTCACAGAATTATAGAATCAATAAGGTTGAAGAGACCTCAAAGATCATCAAGTCTAACCTGTCACCACAGACCTCATGACTAAACCATGGCACCAAGTGCCACATCCAATCCCCTCCTGAACACCTCCAGGGACGGTGACTCCACCACCTCCCTGGGCAGCACATTCCAATGGCTAATAACTCCCTCAGTGAAGAACTTTCTTCTCACCTCGAGCCTAAACTTCCCCTGGCACAGCTTGAGACTGTGTCCTCTTGTTCTGGTGCTGGTTGCCTGGGAGAAGAGATCAGCCCCCTCCTAGCCACAACCTCCCTTCAGGTAGTTGTAGACAGCAGTAAGGTCTCCCCTGAGTCTCCTCTTCTCCAACTGCTTATTTGTCCATGAGCAGTTCACAGTCTGAAAAAGAAGCCATGTGTACCACGATGTTCACTTGGCAGGCTTATTTTCAGCATATTCCTTTCATAACTTAGCTGAATTGAATCTAATTTCCAATCACACACTCTTCAAAAGAGAATGAGAACCTAACCACTACTGGAAAGTGGGAGAAATCAAAAGCCTGACTCTTCACACCCATCGATAAAGACCAAACAAATACTGATTGCCCAAACAAACTAATCACTGAAATGAGAAACCAGTGACAGACAGCTATGGAGGTTACTGATTTATTTGTTTGTATCAGATCTGAGTCTTTGGAGATATTTATATGAATAAGCCATAAACAGTATTAAACTTCTGCAGGTGTTCTAATCCTTCTAGGCCCAGAGGATCTTTTGGTAAAACCTGGAGATGTTTTAGCACTTCTGTCTGATGAGAAAGCAATATCTGATAACTGCTGACCCAGAGCACAGAACCATCTTTAAGCAATTGAAATGTAGAGTAGGTAAAGCTCATAAAGATGGAAGTAAGAGGACAAATGGGTTTGTGTTTTGTGCTAAAATTTACAACAATCAAAACTTTTGACCTGCTGTAGTGGATGGCAGGAATGAGAGGAGCAAGAGTGACTAGAGGAGGATAAAATAAGCAACTCTTTATTCTCAGGTCTCAGACTGCAAAGGTGCTTGCCAAGAACACTGAATTCAGCAGAATGTGCATCTGAAGAAAGAGTTCCTTCAGCAGAGATTACTGTCACTTTGTGTCTTCAACTGTTCTCAGTTTATAAATACCATGTTTTAAATACCATTGTAAATATCTGGTGGTGGAAGCCCCATCCCTGGAGGTTTTTAAGGCCAGGCTGGATGTGGCTCTGAGCAACTTGATCTAGTGTGAGGTGTCCCCGCCCATGGCGGTGGGGTTGGAACTAGATGATCCCTGAGGTCCCTTCCAACCCTAACAATTCTGTGATTCTAACTAGTGAGAATGCAAAAGGCTGAAACTTTGGGATATTTTGGTTGGTTTGCAAAACAAGTTCTCTAGTGTTGCTTAATAACAAAATTCAGGCCCCCTGAAATATTAATTGCTAAGCTGTTTACCCAATCTCATGTTTTTTTTAACCAGCTGAAGCAAGATATCTTCATACATATTATTATTCAGGAATACATCTCATGCTACATAATACTTCTTCCCTCAGGTATAACCATTTCAAATGAAAAGAAAGAAAAGAAAAAAGATGAGCCTTTTTGGATCATATTGTTAAAATATGATCATTCCCTCCCAGGAATGCTTTGAAGTCAAGTGTTTATGCTTAGTTAGATTTACAAACCTCTAACACAAATACATCAGCTCCCAAGATGTTATGTTATGCTTCAACGAAATGATTGGTTATTAAATTGTGCATTAATAAAAACAATTGGTTCTCTTTGTAGCTCAACTCCCTTTGCCCTCACTCTATATACAATAATGTCAAATAGCTCTCTGCAGTACTCTTGAATGACTACAACTATACTATAATCATAATATGTGAATTTATATTATGCATGAAAGGTCATGGCCTATGAGGAAGTCAGTTTCTTTTCATACATGTGCTCCTTAAGGAGTTAGGACTTAGGGAAGTGAGGCAAGAGGGGAAAACCACAGGCTCTGCACAGAGTGTGATCTAAAACCTTGATCCTGTAGAAAAAAAAAAAAGGCACATATTTAACAGGATATTTGGTGAATAATGGAAAACATACACAAAAGATTCCCATAGATCAGGGAAAATGTGAATTCCAGCACCAAAGAGAGGCCTGGATCTTGTAACTCAAATGGAAATAAAAAAGAGCTATACCATAACTCTAGGAGATTACCCACGTCAAACAGCATAACTTACTTCATTACTGGTGTAAGAGATGGAAAGGTTACATTTGCATCTCTTATTCAAAAGACACCAACATCAGAACTTCACAGAATTGATGAAGAAATAGATTCTGACAGGACAAATGTAAAGATTTTTAGCACTCTGTAAGCCCTCCAACATCCTAAGGGTGGCCTTACTTTTTTTCCTCCTGCCCCTGACTTTGCTCATCATCTTCAGCTGGCCTCACACACTCTTCCATGTTGCAGCTGCAGAGGCAAAGGACTTGGACTGAGCCTGTCTTTGCTAAGAAAGTAGCAGGGCCAGGCACTCATTAGCTGGCAAATGAGATGCTCACCTTCCTTTCTCTCCATGCTGCATTGGCAGCCCTGCACAACCCCCACAGGTATCACTCTCTTGGTTCTTCACCATCAGAACTAATTGGTCTGATGCTCCCAAGACCACATCTGGTGCTTTTAAAAGGCATTAGTCTTGAAGAACATGACCACGCACTGCCATACTGCGGCTATGAACATGCAGTATCAAAGGAGGTAAACTCTGCTCATGTATTTTCTACGGGGCACAGCTTTCATTTTAGTTGGTCCTAGTGGCTTTCATACAATAATCTCAACAGGGTGCTGCATTTTGTTTTCTAAAACACACACATTGCTTTGTCAAATATCAGGATAAGAGTACATGCACTTAAGGCTGAGGAAGAGTTCTCTTCCAAGTATGCAAAAATAAATGCCCTCTTGATATTTGAGTCTCTGGGTCAGAGTTTTTGTTTCAAGCAATAACTTCTCTGGCACTTGCACTAATGTTTTAACCAAACCCATTAAAGTCAGGAAATAAATAAATGAAGGAAGGAAGCAATCATATTTTTGCAGGCAAATATGCATAGGTGCCAACTCCACAAAAATTAACTAGCAGGTTTTGAGTCTCCCCGGGTCTGGAAACGTGCCAGATAGTTTGGCAGATAATGTGTAGGAGCAACACATCCTGCTAAGGAAGAGGTAAGTGATATTCTTTGGCAAAGGAATGAAAAAATTCAGCTTGTAGCTAGTGTAGAAGCTCACAAGCAAACACATTTTTACAATAATTTTAGTTTTCTTAGCAAATGGATTTCAAAACCTCACATTTGCATGAAGAACCCACGAATGGAAAGCTATTCAAGCATAGTTGCCAATTCCTCTTGCTTTCTGTCTTTAGATGAGTCAATGTGGCAGTTGTAAATCATGTTTCAGATAAACTTCCAAGCAGTGTAATATGTATTTTTAGCAATACATTGTCATGGGTAATATATCACATTGAAAAAAATAATCATGCAGATACTCTTGTTCAGTTTCTTCATTCAGTTTCAGCATGCTAGGTGATGGCTTGAGGAGCTTTGAGGTCTCTTCCAACCACGGTGATTGTGTGATTCTGGGTGATTCTATGACTGCTTTCTTTGGATGTTTAGGAGCAGTAGGTCAAACCAACCTTCTGAACTAGTCCAAAAGTTTATAGCACTGAAACAGAGCAAACCAGCACTGAAAGACCAAAGCTTACATCCTCTTTTCAGAGCACGTTTGGCTAGCACCTCAGCTAGTCCAATGACTCTGAACTCCTGCAGATTAGTATCTCTTTTCAACAAGATTCTGAATGACCTTCTCTTTCTCCATTCATCAGAGAGAAGCCTAAGAAAAAAGTCTACTAAATCACAGCTTGTCCTTGTAAATACCTCCCTAAATGAGTTACAGCAAGGATTAGTCTTCTGAGGCACAAAGGCTGCAGCTGTAGAGGAAACTTGTGCTTCCAGCTTAAAGGGAGTCATAAAAGAAATAGCCATAATTGTATGGGTATGATAGCATGACCCAGCAATATCTAGTCTAAATAAACCCCTGGAGTGATGAGCCAAGGCCTTTTAGATCATCTTGTGGGAAAGAGATTTGGCAAGATGTTCAGGTAAAAGCTTTTGTACATCAGAAAAATGTCTAAGATGACCAAAAATGTCCTTCAGTAGTTGTTGTAGGGCCATCAGGTATTTATGAGAGGAGCTTAGAAAGGCAAAAGAAAGGCTACATCAAAATGTAAAATCCATTTATTTAAGTAAATAATAGTATTCTTCATAGTATTCTTAAATGATGTGCACTAGTTTGTGATCTGATAAGGTGTAGATATATATGACCAACTGACTCTTCCAGTTTGAAGAATAAGGCAGATCTTTAGGGTTCCTTATTTTCTAAGAAAGGAAGTTCATGGTCACAGTGTCTGTGAGGGATTGAACATTCTACTGCCTAACTATTGAGCTGTTTTAGTTACATTTCCAGTCTTGTCACTGTATGGCTCCTCTTTAGTGCCTACCTCATTAACTCAGTTTCTCACTCTGTCTTCCTGCAGTCACTTCACAGTCACTGCAGAATCATTCAACAAAAGAATGCAAGTTATTCTATTTTAAAACTGGCTTTAAACCTCCATGTTGAGCTCTAGCTTTATATTCTTAAAAGCTCTTGATACTTACTGTTGAGAAATAAGCTACTGACTACTTCTAGTTTTATCCATCAGAATATACCAGCAGGATTTCTCTCAAAGCCTTTACAAACAGAGGAAGAGAAACTATAACTTGATTTTATTGTATTTTTTCTCTCAAGTGGCCTCTGATGCAGTAGCACAGCATTTGCAGAGATGTTCTGCTGCTTGAGCAAACCTTTGGTGTCGTGTGTTTTAATCTACTCTTTGAGAAAAGCACTTTTAGAATGTTTTCCTTCTGTGCTTGTCCACAAAGAGAATTTTACAACCTTTCTAAAGAGTGTGCAGCTTCAAGAGGCAGGAAATGTGAATTCCATAATGCTCAGGGGGAAAAACTGGATTCCACTGAAGTCACTGGCTGAAGAAGGCAGTTTGGGGATGTTGCTTGCCAGCTAAAAGTAGGTAACTTAGACAAACATTAAAAGGACAGAGTAATTAAACTAAACCCAAAATATACCTAGAAACATTTGCCAGTTTATTATTTATCTGCATTAAATACACACAAATCAAGTAGAAGTGCCAGATACTAAAGATTTTTATTTATCAGCCCTGACTAGTGCTAAGAGCACTGCAAATCCCTTCCTGCCTTTTGCTTCCTACTCTCTGCTTTTACAGACCAGAAGACAGGGCTGAAGCTACGGGAGAGTATCAGGGTATTTGGTGGCTGGCTGCTTAGTTTGCATTCTCTGAGTGACAGTGTGTTGGCAGCTGCAGCCTCATCAGCAATGGATGAGACAAAAAATGTGTTGGTAGTAAGTTGCTCTGCTAAGCTACACTTGGTATAAGCCTTGACTCTTTTGATCAAGAAAACAGGTCTGAGTAAAACCTTGACATCAGTAGTTCTCCTTTCTGAATCTGTTTATGGTTGTGTACTCTGGAAGGATCTAACATCAAGTATAGTATTTTATTGAATACCATTGGCACTGGGTACGTAGAGCTGATAGTTTCAAGATCCCAACTGTAACTCTGAAAGTTGCAGGAGGATTCTCTGCGTGTGGCAACAAATCTGTAGGAGCAATTTTATTGCTGTGAGATGCATATGATACAGGAACAAGACACAGCTACTGTGTTATCTTCTTTGTAAAGGTGAGGTGCTTCTAAATTTGCTATGTAAAAATGTGATTTTAGATATATATCTAGTGGTAGCTGTGCCACAGCTGCTTATTCTGCTGTAAAAGAGTTGAATGGAACCTTGATAGACGAATGTAGCTCAGAATTCTCTGGCACATGTTCACCAGAAAATGTAAAACAACTTTGGGTAGATATCAGGAAGAGAGATCTGCAGATAACTTTGCAGGCCTAGCAGCTATTTAAGATTAAGTATGGGAGAAAAAGTTCTTGGAAGCATAAATGTTAAACTTAAGGCTATGAGAATTCTGAATTTCTCTAAGTGGAATCACACCTGTAAAAGAGAATATGAATTGTGACTTTTGCTGTTGGTGTCCCCCAGGGATCAGTGCTGGGCCCTGTCCTCTTCAACATATTCATTGATGATCTGGATGAAGGGGTAGAGTCAGTCATCAGCAAGTTTGCAGATGACACAAAGTTAGGGGCAGATGTTAGTCAGTTAGAGGGTAGAAAGGCTCTGCAGAGGGACCTCGACCGACTGGACAGATGGGCAGTGTCCAATGGGATGGCTTTCAACAAGTCCAAGTGCCGAGTGCTGCACTTTGGCCACGGCAATCCCATGCAGAGCTACAGGCTGGGGTCAGAGTGGCTGGAGAGCTCCCAAACAGAGAGGGACCTGGGTGTGCTGATCGACAGCCACCTGAATATGAGCCAACAGTGTGCCCAGGTGGCCAGGAGGGCCAATAGCATCCTGGCCTGCATTAGGAATAGTGTGGCCAGCAGGAGCAGGGAGGTCATAGTGCCCCTGGACTCTGCTTTGGTTAGGCCGCACCTTGAGTACTGTGTCCAGTTCTGGGCTCCTCAGTTTAAGAAGGACATCGAAACACTTGAGCGTGTCCAGAGAAGGGCAACAAGGCTGGGGAGAGGCCTTGAACACAAGCCCTATGAGGAGAGGCTGAGGGAGCTGGGATTGTTTAGCCTGGAGAAGAGGAGGCTCAGGGGTGACCTCATTGCCCTCTACAACTACCTGAAGGGTGGTTGTAGCCAGGAAGGGGTTGGCCTCTTCTCCCAGGCAACCAGCACCAGAACAAGAGGACACAGTCTCAAGCTGCACCAGGGGAGGTTTAGACTCGAGGTGAGGAGGAAGTTCCTCACCGAGCGAGTCATTCATCATTGGAACGGGTTGCCCAGGGAGGTGGTGGAGTCATCGACCCTGGAGGCATTCAAGGGGAGATTGGACGTGGCACTTGGTGCCATGGTCTAGTCATGGGGTCTGCGTTCATAGGTTGGACTCGATGATCCTCGAGGTCCTTTCCAACCTAAGTGATACTGTGATACTGTGATACTGTGTTGGGCTGCTCTTTTACTGAGAAGAAAAAGAGCCTGACACTTAACACTATGAAATAGTCAAGCAGTCACACTGAGGTCTGATCTTGGTTGAAAACATGGTTCTCTTGCTAAAAAAATAGATTTCTTTTATTGATGGTTGTAGCAGCTGCAGATAAGGCCATGTGGACATGGGATAGGAGCAGCACAAATTTTAATGAATGCAGAAGGTAATTTAAAATATTATTTACACTGCATCAACATCTTGGAACACCTTTTCTTACCTTGTACTTTAACCTTATACTAGGATTGTCTTCACTGAGAGAGTTGCTCACCATTGGAATGTGCTGCCCAGGGAGGTGGTGGAGTCCCCATCCCCAGAGGTGTTCAAGAGGGGATTGGACGTGGCACTTGGTGCCATGGTTTAATCATGAGGTCTGTGGTGACAGGTTGGACTTGATGATCTTTGAGGTCTCTTCCTACCTTGGTGATTCTGTGAATATACTTACACTACAAATACTTTGCCAAAGAACCAGGTTCCCAAACCAGTCTAAACTGTAAGTATAAAACATAAGATTATGCTTGGATCGAGACTGAAGGGAAAATCCAGATGATAATGTTTGTCTGTGTAATGAGTGCTTGCTTTCATGTTTAAACCAGCACAAGAGACAACTGGGAGCAGTAGTTTTCGGGTCCCACTATTTGATTAAGCTGCATGCATTTGCTTATCAAGGATTAGGAAAGATGAAAATACAGTTCTCACCCCCAGGAAAAGATCAAGATATTTATTTCCAAATCCAGATGAAAAATACTGAAACTATGAGGTGCTTTGATAGTCAGCACAGAGGTCTAAGATGAAATAATTCTTATGCTTTTACACCAGCACACATATGAAAAGGTCAAGTGCTACTCGTGACAGGAGCTACACAACCACAGAACTTATGTTGTAAGAGTGATTGAAGCAAAATATTCATGTCTGTCCTGAAGCCTCAGCTGTGGTGCAGCTGGGCACAAGGGCTCTGTCTGGGTACACATCATACACACTTAGGTGGTTAATTTCTTGGGTAGTCCAGGAACTCATCTAGTTGTGTAGTTTGAGAGAGTAGATGAGACACTAGGCTGATGAGACAAAGTGATTGACTCAACTTCTAGCCACCTGCACAAGAAATATTTGGCTGTTACTGGAGCTCTCCAGATGGGGATTTTGGGTAACCCTGAAGATTTCCATAGGCTGTGCCTGATAGGCCTTCCTTTATTCTCCAGTGTGGTGGCTGCCATCCTCTGTGTAAGAACTGAGCAGAACAGCAATTTAGAGAGTCTCATCCAGCCCAGCTTCTGACGACTGAGCAGTGAGGACCCTTGCAAATGAGGCTTTCCCCGAACTAGTGATTTACTACTGAGTTGTCTGCTGATTGTGGTTCTCAAAGAATCAGTGTGATTATGTATAATGATCTAATGATGACTAAAATATCCTGTGGTTGTTGAGAGTCTTCTAAAACAGTGATAGTTTGTCATCTCTAGTTTTTAAACAAATTGACACTTCCACCATTATTTTCAAGCAGATATGTGTCCCAAACCCATGCAAAAGGAATCAGTGACTACCTACACACTGCTGATGAAACTGCCAAAGCACTTCTCCTTTTGGACACTGGCTAAAGCTTCTCTGGCATTTGTCACCTTTAAGGTCCTGAAATATAGACTTTTGTAATGGATCACATAACTGACAGGACAACTTCTCTCATCTGTTTGCAATTTAGTTTCTTCCCTGAATCCTTGTAAAAAGAATTGGTCTTCCAGATAGTAGCTGCTATCCCAATTTCCTCCTGCTGCTGACGTTAGAAGTTATCTTTATTGGCTTTCCTGAAGAATCATGCTCCAGTCTTTGTGAAAGCACCAAGGTTATGGAGGGTTCTAATGTTCATTTTAATACCATCATTTTTTTTTCTCATGTGACAGATTTATTTTTATCTGCATGCTGTATTCTCCATTTTCTTTTCTTCCTTTCTCACGTAAGTGGCTCTTCAATAACTGAAAGATTTCTAGATCGATTCTTTGAGCAAGAAAGTGGAAGATGTGAAATACCTTGATGTCTGAGCAGTAACACTTGCAGGTCTGCCACTTTTCTCAAGTTGGAAAACAGATCTTCTACCTAGTTTGCCTGGTAATTGTTCTCATCATTAAAATCCCACCAGGGATGGGGACTCCTCCCCTTGCCGGGGGCAGCCTGTGCCAGTGCCTCGCAACCCTTGCAGCAAAGGAATTTTTCCTCATGTCCAATCACAGAATCACCAAGGTTGGAAGCGACCTCAAAGATCATCAAGTCCAACCTGTCACCCAACACCTCATGACTAAACCATGGCACCAAGTGCCAGGTCCAATCCCCTCTTGAACACCTCTGGGGATGGGGACTCCACCACCTCCCTGGGCAGCATGTTCCAATGACGAACAACTCTCTCTGGGAAGAACTTTCTCCTCCCCTCCAGCCTAAACTTTCCCTCATGCAGCTTGAGACTGTGTCCTCTTGTTCTGCTGCTTGTTGCCTGGGAGAAGAGACCAACCCCCACCTGGCTACAGCCTCCCTTCAGGTAGTTGTAGAGATCAATAATGTGTCCCCTGAGCCTCCTCTTCTCCAGGCTAAGCAACCCCAGCTCCCTCCTCATAAGGCTTGTGCTCGAGGCCTCTCCCCAGCCTCATTGCCCTTCTCTGGACACGTTCAAGTGTCTCAATGTCCTTCTTAAACTGAGGGGCCCAGAACTGGACACAGTACTCAAGGTGTAGCTTAACCAGTGCTGAGGACAGGGGCACAATGACTTCCCTGCTCCTGCTGGCCACACTATTCTTGATGCATGCCAGGATGCCATTGGCCTTTTTGGCCACCTGGGCAATCTAAACTTTTAACCTAGCTTGTGGGAACAGTCCAAATTTAAATGTATTCCAGACAGTTTTATGGACAGATTTTCTCACATAATGAATGTTGCCCTACTTGGAACATTGAAATTGGATAATGCTACTTGCACTTTTACTGTTTATCATAAATGGCTAATCCTAACTCCAGCTTCTGTGTCCATGATCAAGACTACAAACATAAAACTTATTCCTTCTGCAGGCAGCCAACTGTAATAGGTATTAGTGTAGAGGAGTGTTACCTTGGCATATCTTCATCTACTATTAATTTCCATAACTTTTATCCTAACAGCCACATTCTGTGCTTTCACATCTTTTTGGTCCTAGGCTATCTTTCCAAGGATAATATCCATATTAAGTGTAAGAAATCCATTGTGAACACTTACATTGGATGCTGAAAATTGAAGACTTTCTTTTTTTTTTCCCCCCACTTTTTTCTTCCCCAGCTTGACAGGGTGTTTGAGCTGGTTTAGAGCTCTGAACTGTTCGTTGTGCAATTGTGTTCAGGAAAGATCTTTTCACTTCTTGGTGGTATATTTAAGCTAATAGATGTGCATGATTTATGTGGTGCCTATATAGGACTGCAGCTAATACTTAAACTTCCTTCAAGCACCTTTGTTTCCTCTTCAGCTGCAATGAATATAAACAGTTTCTGGGGGAAAGACAGAAAATGCTTGTGTTATGCATAGAACCTAATGCTTTTTCACCTGGATTTAGGGAAATCTCTTGGTGTTTATGCACACATTGCCTCTCCCAGGTACTTACAGAGGAGAGAAGCTTTTGAAGCCAGTTGAATTTAATGCTGCCATGAATAAACTGCAAAAGTGTCTTTTATTTAGTATAAGAATTTCATAAGCTGTTAATGATTTATAAACATAGCTTCATATAATGAGGGGGGTGTGTGTGTGTGCAATTACACTTAGAGCATCTTTTCTCCTTCTCACAGGAGCTCACTATTTGTGTCCAATTGCTTTGTTTGGTAGCTAATAAAACTTTATGGATAATTTCTGCAGTGTTGTTAATGTCCAGATTTTTGGCCTGGAGGGAAGTATGATTGCAATTAAAGAATAAAGACTAACCTTTTGTATTAAAGGGCTCCACTTCTCAATGTATATCAAAGAACCCTGCTGTGCCAGTAGCCATACACCAAATACTTGTGTGAATAGGATGTAAAACGTGCCATGTATTGAGAAATCCCATCATATTTAAGGAAGGATTAAAAAGACTTTTCCAGATCATCCAGAACCTCTCCAAGTTTTCTGAGCACTTGAAACTGTTTTTAATTGTTTAATAGAATTTTACAAGCAACTATGAGAAAGTTTTCTCTGAGATAAATCATATCATATTTAAGCCTTCTTGACAGTTTGTCATTTGCCTTAATGCTATGAACTTTTGCAGTAGTGCTTTTAGCATTCTGATTCAGTCCAAAACTTCAATTAACTCTTGAAAAGCCTTTTGAAACTTCTCCAAACCAGGAATCTCCATCTCTGGTTGGAGGTCTGTCCTTAATATGGAACTTGTGATTTCCTTTGTTGCAAATTTTGTAAGTTATTGCTTTCATTATGCCTGGCTAACACAGAGAAGAGTTGAAGCTTGCCTTGTAGAGAAAGGGCATTATGCATATTTGAAGTCTATGATCATGTCCCAGTTCAGGCCTTACTCTTCTAGACTAAACAAGCTCCATCATTCCAACCTTTCCTCATAGGCCATTTTCTGCACCTCTTATCATTTTTATTACTCTTCTCTGGACTTTATCCAGTTTGTTTACATCTTTTGTAATGACTCGAGCCTGCTCTGTGTCCTCTAACAGAGCCACATTCTTCCCTAACGTAGTTAAGATCTGATTTTAAACCAAACAATTAGGGCTAAATGGTTTAATCACAAAGTGACTCAGGTGTAAAACTTGTTTGTTTCCTTAGGAAGCCTAAACAATTGCTCATGCATTTTTATTTTTATTTTTATTTCATTTTTTAGCCAAGACAAAAAATGTTTAGTACCATATGGGAGTGATTAAACTAACTTGGGAAAAATCATGAAGTTTCTTCTGTCCTTTCTGACTGCCTCTGTCAGACAGAAGATGGCTACATAATATTAGTTGTTTGTTGGTTTGTGTGTTTGGTTTTGGATTTTTGGTGAAAAAAGGTTGATATGAAACTGCTGACCTACTACAATAGTTAGAGTCTATTGCCTAAATGCAGACACAAACAGTCTTGGCCTAATGGTACAACAATCACTTTCATTGTAGTTGTAGAAAGTTATCCTTTGCTCTTGAAAAACATAAAATTCTAAGAGAAGTATTTAAAAACCCACTCTCAGTGGGGAATTTAGAGCAAGAAAAGGAAGGGAGGGAAGAAATCTGGAGCTTGAGCTGCACTGTTGTCTGGTTTTTAATGATTACTGCTCACTTCTTGTTTAATGTTTCTCATCTTTATCATTTCACTGATTCTTAAGTCATTATCATTGCTTTTTATATAGACATAACTAACTAACTTTCAGCTGTCTGCTACTAATAAATATGTATAAGCTATGGGACATGATATTTCTTTATTTCTTCTCTTCCTGAAGCAATTACTGGAGAACTAGAAGGCATGGCTAAGGCAGAGGGTCAGAAGGGTTTTATAACATTCAGGTTTTGCGACTAGTTGAAGAAGGTTAGTTTTCCCCCCAGCCCCGGTCTCCAAAGCTCAGCTTTTGACTCTGTGAGGCTGGTAGATTCCATTGAGGGCTAGATTTAGTCTTTGACGTCATCATTCCTAGCTCCCCTTATGTTCATACTTGTTTGTGCCAGGCTTAGTATGCCATGTGGGTCAAATTCAGCAGAGCACAATTACTTTGGTAGCATGCCCTTGAAAAGAAATCCTTTTATGCTTTCTTATTTCTTCCTCCTTTCATAATCATACCCAACTCTGGTACTGTACTTGATTAGTCTGGTGATTTTTTTGGGGGGTCATCTTTAATCTATGTGTCTATAAACTGGTACAACATTGATGGTTGCTTAACACGTTACACATCTTTTTCTCTGTGTTCAGTATATCAGGGGATTCAGCCTGAGATTGACAGCTGAATTTGGCTTTGTTATACATGATGGCTTCCAGTACAGTGGAGATGTAGTCACTACCAATAAGGCCTTAATCTTGAGTTGGATCTTACCCCTAATCTTATCCTAATCTTGCAGCATTTGCTCTTTACTTGCTGAGACTTAAACTTGAAAGTAATTTTTAAGCTGATGAATCTTTTCATTAGAAAAAGAAATTAAAGTGAGGGAGAAAAAGCTTTAGAACTTCCCTTTTGTTTAGACTAGAGATCCAGAAGTTATATACCAGGCTAAAACTTTCACCTCTCTCAAATCCATAAAATTAGAATGGGAAACTCTTTCCAAGCTCTCGGAGTACTTTGGCATTTCCCTGCTCAGTCAAAACTGTAAAGGTAACCGTGAAGGAGAAGTCTGAAGACTGTTTCATTCATCCACCCTCACAAACAGTGGTGTTTCAAAGTTTCAGTGGGATGCATCTGTTCTACTTTTGCAATATCATCTAAATAAAGATAATGATTAATTTTGTGGCTCTTGTGTAACATACAGCCTCCTTTCCCTTGTCCATATTTACACTTCATGATATTAAGCCATTTGGAATGGCATATTCTTGCATCTGAAGAGCTAAACGGGTGGCTTGGAATAGAGGGAATATATTTAGAGACCCTGAGTGCAAAATGAAACAGCAACAAAAGGATGTGAAGGCAAAGACCCAGGTTTTCTAAAACTGTTGGCTTCAGTTCCAGCAGACAAAAACCCCAACCCCAGAACTGTATAGATTTTGTACAGTTCAACTTTTCTGCTGGCTCATAACCCAGTGCTGCCTGGCTATTTCAAATAAAGGGCCAGGTTTTTCTTGAGTATGTCAGTCATGAAAGATTTACACGAAGTGTAGATGGGGATGTGTTCAAATGTGGTCAGAGGCTTAATGATGAGGCAGATTTTTTCCATTACTGTTAATCAGGAGGTAGTGATGCGAGCCAGTGATACAAGCAGGCAAGCTCACGTGTCCTGTAAGCAAGCTTTTTAGTCATGCTCTAAACCTTAAAATAATCATGAATGCTCTCCACTTTTAGCAATGAGGAGGAAAAAAAAACAACCCCAAAACCTTAATCTCTTCAATATTGTCTGTCCTTTCCCATTCTTCAGAGGTTTGGAAAGAGACCTACACCACCTGCCTGCCAGGCAACATGTCAAGGGCTCCTTATCCCTTTTTCCAACTGCTTGCCAGAAACTGGGTTAAGAAAAGAAAAAAAAGGAGACTGAAGATAGCAACGTGGCAGTCTTGACAGCCTGCTCCTTGCCAGTAAGATGCTGAGTGACCAAAGGTGCTCTCTTCTCCTGAGCCCTGAACATTGCCATCCCTGGGCTCAGTGCCTGTACATTAAATAGGGTTTGCCTATGTATCTCCTTTCCCACAAGCTTATCCTCTGCAGTGCTTTTTATCCACAAATAGATGACAGCTGTGTATATGCTCCAGTCAGTTTTAAAAGAAACAGGCTTTCCATGTGCTGGTTTACTCGCTGTGAGTAATATTTAGGTTAAGAACAGCGAGTCCTTTCGTAGTACTACCATCAGTCCACAAGATGTCATGCTCTGACAAAAATGGCAATTTCTGCCTACCTGGAGAGCTCTGAGGCACTGACCTGTCAGAGACAGCACAAGCTGTTCAGGCAGCTTCAGCTTAAGGTATTCAGACAAGCAGAAGGCCACCCTTGAGCAAGAATGTTCTGAGACCTACTGTAATCCCTGACCAAGTACTGAGTTGCCAGATTGATTTTTGTCTCTAAATTATTAAGAGGGAACAAATGTACCCTCAAGTTCTGTCTCACAGCTGTACACAAGTTGCAGACTCAGTGGAAGAGAGAGGAATTTCACCAGGTTCCCAACTCAAAACCTCAATTTTCCCAACTTAAAATCTCAATTTTGTTCTTTTGAATATACTCTGTGGCTGGCAAGAGTGGATCTGTTGCACCAGAGGAGGTTCAGGCTGGAGAGTAGGAAAAATTTCTTTACTGAAAAAGTAGCCAAGCATTGGCAGAGGCCACCCAGGGAGGTGGTGAAGCTAAAAAAAATGGGTAGGCATGGCACTTTGGGGCACGCTTTAGTGGGCATGGTAGTGTTGGGTTGACAGTTGGACTTAATGATCTTAAAGGTCTTTTCCAACCAAAATATTTCTGTGACCCTATAAATGTACCAAAACCCAATAAACTCTCAAACCTCTCACTTTTTCAGGTACTAAGAGAAGTTGCTGATCTTTAAAATAATAATAATAAAAGATTCTTTCTTTGCTGCTGTGCAGTTTAGTCCTTAGAGCAAAGTTAACTCATTTTGCCTTTGGAAAGATCACACTGTGTTTTTCCTTAGTTTGGTTTGTCTGTGTTGAGTTTTTGTGCTTTTCCTACAGAATCACAGAATATATCTGGTTGCAAGAGAAGAAGCTTGCCCCCCTCCTTGCTCCATCCTCCCTTCAGGGAGTTGTAGGGAGCAATGAGGTCTCTCCTCAATCTCTTCTTTTCCAGACTGAATAATCCCAGATACCCTCCAATGATCCTTGTAGGTCATGTGCTTCGTGGGCCTTGTTGCCCTTCTCTGGTGCTCCAGCACCTCAGTGTCCATCCTGTCCTAGAACTGAATGCAGTACTACAGGTGTGGCCTCTTCAGTGCTGAGTACAAGGGGACAATCACCTCCCTGTTCCTGCTGGCCATTGTGTTTCTGAAACAAGCCAGCATGCCACTGGTTTCTTGAACACCTAGGCACACTGGTGTCTCATATTCAGTTGACTATCAAACAATACTCCTAGGTCACTCTCCAAGCTGCAGCTTTCCAACCCCAGATCCCAAGTCTGTATCTTACAATGGGGTTGTTGTGACTCAAGTGCAGGACCTGGCACTTGGCCTTGTTGAACTTCATACAATCAGCCTCAGCCCATCAGTCTAACCTGTAAGAGGCACTGTAGAAATAACTAAGAAAGTTAAGTGTATTTTTCCAATGAAAAGCTGAAAATTGAGGACCAAGGAGAGTATTTATTGTTCATTAAATACATGTTGACAATTTTACATGCACCAAATGACAGTAATGGAGGGATGCAATAGACCTGCCAGTCTTTGTGGCAGTAAGGAAGGTGGCTTTGAGCAGCTGGAGAGAAGGACATGAAGCACTGATTCAGTTATCTCATGAGCATGAGTCATGTCATAGTGCCTTGAGATCATAAATTCAATTTCTGTTTACCTCAGCAGAGGTAGGCACATAGAATCATAGAATCAATAAGGTTGGAAAAGACCTCAAAGATCGTCAAGTCCAACCTGTCACCCAAGACTTCATGACTACTAAACCATGGCACCGAGTGCCACATCCCATCCCCTCTTGAACACCTCCAGGGATGGTGAATCCACCACCTCCCTGGGCAGCACATTCCAACACTCTACACTCTACAAGATGATGGCCATTCACAAGCAAGAGGAATTCTGCTTGGAGTAATGTGGACAAGAGCTATTGGGATGGAACAGAGAAGGAGTCTGAATGTTTTTGCTTGGCCACAAACAAAAACATTCACAGGTATGTTAAGATAAGGTGCAATAAGCACAGCAAGAAGTGTTTGCAAGCTAGTTAGACATTTTACCCTGAAAACCAGACCATATTATACACTTGTCACAGTAATGAGCTTCCAAAGCAATCTTCTAGTAAGAATAATGATAGAAATATACTCTTTTGTAAGCTTAGGATTTAGTTGTAGTTGTAAGCAGTAAGCAGGAAATCTGTCTGACCATCCCCAAGGGACCTTGCTCAACCAGCCCAGAGGTCGGACTTGATGATCTCAAAGGTCTTTTCCAACCTGGTCTGGTCTATCCTATCCTATCCTATCCTATCCTATCCTATCCTATCCTATCCTATCCTATCCTATCCTATCCTATCCTATCCCATCCCATCCCATCCCATCCCATCCCATCCCATCCCATCCCATCCCATCCCATCCCATCCCATCCCATCCCATTCCATCCTATCCTATCCTATCCTATCCTATCCTATCCTATCCTATCCTATCCTATCCTATCCTATCGTATCCCATTCCATTCCATCCTATCCTATCCTATCCTACCCTACCCTACCCTATCCTATCCTACCCTACCCTACCCTATCCTATCCTATCCCATCCTATCCTATCTTATCCTAACAAAGGCAGACATATAGTCCAGCGTTCTTTTGAGTTAGGCATACATGCTATGTTCTTAAGAATATCCTTAAGAATTTAGTCTACATTTTTCAGTATTTCAGACTCCTTGAGAAGAGTCCTGTGCAGAACACTCAACAGAACATTAATTGCAACATGCAATCCATCCAGATAGCTGAAGGAGATACTGAGAAGAGACTGACTTAAATGGACAAATGGCATTTCTCCAAGTCACAAGGAGACAGAGCATGTGACTCAGAAGTTTGACTCATAATTTACTATACAATGACCAGGATTATGAGAGCAATGACTGCAGTATGTTTCACTGGCATATAAAAATTCCTAAGATTTTGTTTTTCTGCCTTCCAAACTTCCAAGTTCCATATGTATATATCTCTCCAAATGCTTGTCAGCCTGCAAGAAAGAAATTCTTTGACATCCTGTGCACTTAGTCAAACAAAACACCTCGAAAAGAATAGAAATGCTGCTTGAGTGACCTGATTACTTTAAAAATGTTATAAAATTTACGGGCAAATATCTGAAACTCTGATCTTCTACTTGCTTGGCTAAAAGCAGTTTTAACTTGCTTGAAGAGGAGGCTCAGGGGAGACCATATTGTTCTCTACAACTACCTGAAAGGAGGTTGTAGCCTGGTGGGGGTTGGTCTCTTTTCCGAGGCAGCCAGCACCAGAACAAGAGGACACAGTCTCAAGTTGCACCAAGGGAGGTTTAGGCTCGAGGTGAGGAGAAAGTTCTTCCCAGAAAGAGAGATTGGCCATTGGAATGTGCTGCCCAGGGAGGTGGAGGAGTCACCATCCCTGGAAGTGTTCAAAAAAGGATTGGATGTGGCACTTAAAGCCATGGTTTAGTTGTCATGAGGTGTTAGGTATTAGGTAATAGGTTGGACTTGATGATCTCTGAGGTCTTTTCTGAGCTTGTTGATTCTATGTTTTCTCATGTGACTAGTAACCTCCTTGTGCTGGAGGTAGTAGGTCATGATTCAGATCTCTGGCTCAGGTGCTGGACGGGCTTAGATTAAACCCATCAGCTTTTTCTTTAGTGCAAGCATTCTCACATCACATCTACCAGGTAATGTTTAACACCAGATGAGCAATTTCAACAAGCCAGTTAGCTCCCTCTCTGTCTCATTCCCTAGCTCCCCAATACTCCTCTGTAGACACTTTAACTTCGGTAATAATCTTCTGAAGTGTTCAAAATGTCCTGCTGCTGTTTAGTCCATCTGTTCCTTGCTGAGAGTTGCCTGATCCCCCCACCCCCACCCCCTCCACCCACCATATTGGCAATGGTTAAACTGAGGCCCAGAATGGCAAAAAGGTGTTACCTTGTTCTCCTGCACAGCTTTTTATCTTCCCCTTGTTTGCCATTCTTTAAATTAGACAGCGAAATCCTTGCTCCAGGTGCAGCCAAATCCATCACTGATCCTACTAATAATGAAAAATGAAAAAAAAAAGGAGAAGGTAATGAGGGTGAGATTTCAGTAAACATGGCTTGTGGTGGTGCTTTCCAAACCAATTTTGGAGGCTGTTCAGCAAAAAGGTTTAATTTTCCCATGGGCTGATATCGCTGTAGCCCAGAAGTATAACACACGAGTAGCATAAATAAAACATGAAATTTCAAAGGCATGTAAATACTATCAGCTCTTGCTTTTGTGGAATAAGATTACAGAAGGCACCACCAAAATCCCTGGAAACAAGAGTAGCATGAATAGGGAATCGTTGTGTCTAGTCTTGGGGCTTAATAGGCAAGAGATACAAATACAACATTTGTTTTGGATCAGCTTTAGGTTAACATTTCTGTCAGTCTGAGGCTAAATCACACAAGATTCTGATTTGGTGTTGGCTGAGCTAAAAACCTCCCTTTTCAGGAGATGTTGGCTACCTTGAGGAAGCAACAAGAACAAGACACAATTATTTACCTTACCAAATACTTAAATATCAGCAGCCTTGGGCAATCAGATTGGGGAGGTGGTGAAGTCGCCATCACTGGAGGTGTTCAGGAGGAGACTTGATAGGGTGCTTGGTTGCATGGTTTATGGATAATAGGTTGGACACAATGATCTTGAAGGTCTCTTCCAACCTGCTTTATTCTATTCTAAAGGGGAAAAATTATATATATATATATATTTTACAATGGATTTCAATCTATGTGCAGAGAGGAATTCCACAGTAATGAATTTGTAAATGCAGAAACCTCACTAAAATGATGGTTAAACAATAAATCACTCCTCTGCCAGGAAAGGTTTTCAGAACGTTATGCTTAAAACCTAACACTTGATGTTAAAATTGGCTTACAGAGGTTGAATGATGAGCTGACATATTGTTATTCTTGAGGTGCTTTTTTTTTAAGAGAGCAAACTTAACAGCATGAGAAATGTGCAGATGAGGAAGGGAGTTTATGCGTTGTTCTCTCTCACAAGAGGTTCTAGACAGCTCACAGCTTTCTGCCATTCAGAAAGGCAGAAAGAAATGTTGGCTTTTAAGGCCCCAGCAGTTTTGGCCTTCGGCAGGACTTTGGCATAGCCATGGCTGTTTTGTTTGTTTGGGGTTTTTCTGTCTCTTTCACTCAGAATGATCGAACACAATTTGAAGTGTGCAGGGTGGGATTGCTAGTCGGGAAGTAAGCACAAGTTTAATTCTAAGTGTCAAAGAATCCACAACTTCTCATTAGTCTTTCCTGATTTGCTGGGCAGCTTCCTGGAAATCTGGTGCTGTTAACTTCGTAGTGACCTTAAGGAGAGTGAATGGCTGCTTAATCATTCCCTCTTCATTAGAAACTTGTATTTTTTTCCCTGTCTCCTGATGAATTTCCACTGCTATCATTAAGAGTTTTTCCCTCGCTCAGTTGCTCCAATCCCAGATTCTTGCTTCCCATGACACTCAAGTTTCAAGCGTTCCCTAACATCAACAATCAGCTGCTGATGGCTAGAGTTTTCTCTGTCGTGGAGGGACTACTTCCCTTTTACATTCAGCGTTCTGACCTGACAAGTAACACCAAGAGGTATTCCTCAGGCATATACCAGAAGGCAAGAGATGAAAGATTTGCCTGCCAAAGATTTTTTTTGCACTAGTCATGCAGCCAACACATTGTCAGAAGCAGATGTAAAAACATTGGTGGGTGTAGGCAAATAGGAGAGTAATTATTTCATCTAATAATTGCTTGACCTAATGAAATTCACTGCAATTTCAAAAAGCAAGGCTGGAAATATGAAGAATTCTCAACTTAATTCCTGTTTGATAAAAGCATTGTCAGGCACCTAAAAGGTTAAAGCAATGGATTTGTCAGGAGTCAGCTGGGTTAAGTTGATCTAGCTTTCCTCCAAAACAAACTAGTAGGCCTTTTGCAAGGAGGAGAAGCATTTAACACAATACTTTGTCTGTGGGGAGCATTTGGACATATTTGCTGAATGCATTGTCATAAGTAAAGGATAACTGATAAAAAGAAAACCTGACATTTCTTATGCAGGGGCATAAACTGAGAGAGGAGCACACACTCTTACCCAACAGATTTGACTCTGAAAGGGTCTCTCCTGCTTCTAGTATCCATGGATGCTTTCTACATTGGCCATGGAGATGGAATTGGAAGTAATTATGGACTATGTTGTTACCATTGCATTAGGAATCTAAGATTCCCTGTAAGAATAAAATAACATTCAAAAGACTTTTCCTGTAGGACCAGGGATTAGAATGGTTTACACCAGAAAAGACTGGGGGAAATCCAATATTCCCTTAGAACCTTCAAAAGTTGCTAACAAAGAGGGAGAGAAATACAAAATCTTCTCCACAGACATTGTGGAAGGGAAGAACAGGGGTCTTGAGCTTAAATTACTCTGAATGCTTAGGTAAGCAGGAAGAAAAGGCACAGCACAGAGGAATATTAAGCAGTGAAACAGGCTCCTATGATCTCCAAACCAGTGATGTTCTATCCAGAATATCCAGCTGTTGTTGGGCTTCTTAGGAATATCAACAGATACTTACCAGGAGTGCAATAAATGAGTCTGGTCTTGCTAGCAGTGAGTGCAAAAGCCCTTTGAAGTCCTTCTACTTTTCTCTCTATCATTCTCCCAAAAGTTTGATATAATCTAGCCTACACGTTTGCAGGATTTTCGCTTGAAAATTGGGGTTGTCTTTGTCTGGAGTCAATAGGGTTTGGTGTTTTGCTCTCACCTCCCTCCTCCAGCCAGAAGTACCACTGGAGCTCCACGTAGCTTTCCAGTGTCAATAAATACGGTTGGTTCTCCCTCTAGTGGCATCTCTCGGGTGAGATTTATTTAGTGGGAAATGTTATTCCTCTCTGATACCCGCAGGCAGGAGGATACTTGGGACAAATCTTCTCCAATTTCTCATTGTCCCCTCTACTGCTGCTGTGATCATACTTAGAGAGTCATCTGGACTCCTGGTTGAAGCAGGCAGTGTAAAAGAGGCTGCTTTGTGGTGAAGGCTTTCCAAGTTCAAGTTCACATAAGGCCTGATAGCAGTGAGCAATACCTCTCACATTTTCTACCCCAGTCTTTACTGTTAAATAAGCCATGCATCTTGAAGGGAGGATTTGGAGCTAAAACTGACCAAACCCTAAAGTTCTCAGGCGAACTACTGGCTCCTAAACCCTTAGAAGCTTAAATTAACCTCTGCTAAGGTCAAGACAGAAACAGAAGTGGTGTTTTCTGGCTGCAGTTTTTGGTTTACTTTTCTGCAAATACAACTTTTTCCTTTCAGTGATCAGATCCTGGGCTGGGCTTCAGCAGAGTTGGAGGAGTCCTATGTATTAAGACTTGTTTATGGTATATTTCCAAAGTGACTTGAAATGAAGCTGTTACAGCCTACATGCTGTTCAACAGCCCATTTCACAAAACAAATAAACAATGATTAACAATCCTAACTTAGTAAATAATGCTCAGAAGAGGATACAAAAGGATCTGTTTTTGTAGTCAGAGCTTGCTTTTTTTTTCCCCATAAGGAGGTTATTTCTGATTAAAGCAGTTGATAATTATAAATAATGTGGCAAATGAATGCTAAATGAGGGAAGATACACTTTCTTGTGACTGATTATATTAGTCATGCAGACTATAAATTGCTGATGATTAATGTGTGCCTGTTCTGAATAAAATAGAACAGCATTTTATCAACACTTGCCTGTAATCTTCTATTAGGAATGTGGAAACATCCTTCTTCGTTCTCCAAATGCACTTCTAGCACACTTCAAATATTTCAGTTTTCAAGCCTTCCCTAACTGATCTGCAATGATAGAGCATCTTTCAATAGCTGCAGTGAAATGTGCTGCTTAATTAGGATGAACTAACAGTCTAACAGGAATCACAGAAGTAACCTGTATTGTGTCAACAGAGGAGATCTGCATCTCAGCACGTGGCGGTTTCATAACTGTTCCTTTGTGATTTGTTTGCATGATAAATGGATCAGGGTGATGCACACGTGTGACAAGCTGCCAGGCCTGCTTTAGGCTTTTAATTAGTGAATTTAGCAATGGAAAGGACCTTGATTCAAAGGGGGGGGGGGGGGGGGGGGGGGGGGGGGAGGCGGGAAAGATGTGGTGAGTTACTGTGTTCTATTTTTGTTATGTTTATTAGCTATGATTTCACAACTTCCAATTTTGCATCTCTTGTTTAGCAGGAGCAGGGAGGTCATTCTGCCCCTGTACACTGCACTGGTTAGGCCACACCTCGAGTACTGTGTCCAGTTCTGGGCCCCTCAGTTTAGGAAGGAGGTTGACTTGCTGGAACGAGTCCAGAGAAGGGCAACGAAGTTAGTGAGGGGCTTGGAACACAAGCCCTATGAGGAGAGGCTGAGGGAGCTGGGGCTGCTTAGCCTGGAGAGGAGGAGACTCAGGGGTGACCTTATTGCTCTCTACAACTACCTGAAGGGCGGTTGTAAACAGGCAGAGGTTGGTCTCTTCTCCCAGGCAACCAGCACCAGAACAAGAGGACACAGTCTCAGGCTGCGCCAGGGGAAGTTCAGGCTGGAGGTCAGGAGGAAGTTTTACGCAGAGAGAGTGATTGCCCATTGGAATGGGCTGCCCGGGGAGGTGGTGGAGTCGCCGTCACTGGAGGTGTTCAGGAGGAGACTTGACAGAGTGCTTGGTGCCATGGGTTAGTTGATTAGGTGGTGTTGGGTGATAGGTTGGACACGATGATCTTGAAGGTCTCTTCCAACCTGGTCTGGTCTGGTCTGGTCTGGTCTATTCTATTCTATTCTATTCTATTCTATTCTATTCTATTCTATTCTATTCCATTCCATTCCATTCCATTCCATTCCATTCTATTCTATTCTATATCAGCAATAGCAGGAAAGTCAGATATCAATTTCTAGGTTTCATGATTGCAGGATTAAGCCTCAAAACATGACCTAAAGTTCCAAATGATGTCTTTGATTCCTTCATTCCTTCACTATGGCTTTCAGGAGCTGGGAATTCTGCTACACTTACTTGTCTAAAAAATTGTGTTTCTAGGCTATAAACCATCTACTTATGGTATGTAGTAGTAGAGGAAGTATCTCCAGAGAATTAAAATGGATGTTATGGTAGAATTAAGCAAGCATAAATGTATCTGAAATGTACATTGCAAGCAAATTCCACTAACTGAATTTAGATACAGCAGTACACAACTTGGAGTCCCTGGGACACTCATTTTGTGACCATCAGGTCATTCTAATGAGTGTGGAAGAGCTTTCAGTGCAGTTTAGACCCACTCTTCTCTCTCTTAATCCTGGTGATGCTTAGCCATTGCCTGGCCTTGGCCTGGTTGGTGCAGTAGGGAACACCCTGGGCGTAGCACTTGTGCCACAGGCCTGGTGAAAAGCTTCACCACAGCCTTGGACTAAGGACAAACTTTTAAAGTTATGTGTTGTCCAAGTCAGATTAAGTGCTCATATATGTATTTAGACTTTATTTGCAACAGCTAACTATGGTTACAAATATTTGCAACTTTGCAAAGTGATGCAGGTGGATAAATAGAAAAATAAATAAACCTGTGTTTAGTTCAGTTGCACTGAGCAAAGCCTCTTTTAGAATAGAATAGAATTAACCAGGTTGGAAAAGACCTTTGAGATCATTGAGTCCAACCTATCATCCAACACCATGTAACCAACTAAACCATGGCACCAAGTGCCTCATCCAGTCCCCTCTTAAACATGTCCAGTGATGGTGACTCCACCACCAACTCCCTGGGCAGCACATTCCAATGGCCAATCTCTCTTTCTGGAAAGAACTTCTTTCTAACATCCAGCCTAAACCTCCCCTGGCACAGCTTGAGACTCTGTCCTCTTGTTCTGGTGCTGGTTGCCTGGGAGAAGAGACCAACCTCCACCTGGCTACAACCTCCCTTCAGGTAGTTGTAGACAGCAATAAAGTCTCCCCTGAGCCTTCTCTTCTCCAGGCTAAGCAACCCCAGCTCCCTCAGCCTCTCCTCACAGGGCTGTGCTCCAAACCCCTCCCCAGCCTCGTTGCCCTTCTCTGGATACGTTCCAGCAACTCAACATCTCTCCTAAACTGAGGGGCCCGTAACTGGACACAGTTTTTAACCCCCTCATCCATCTCTTTGTTATTAGGTGACTATTTGGTATTCCTTCATGCTGGAGATGTTGTTTGTGGCTTCTAAATGGCATCTGGATATGCAAAGCAAGCAAAAGAGTGATCTGTCAGGTTTTGCATACAGGCAAAAGACAAAACATTTTCATGAACAGGAAAGCTGTGTTCTCAGAGTGGAATGACCTGTGGGACAGACATTGACTCTTCCTATTACACTGTCTGCAAGGTATGAGTTCTACTGTAGAATGTTGATAATCCTTGATTTACTACTTATAGGGCTAAGAGTGTGACTGGAGAGAGAGTATCTTAGACTGCTTTCAGATAAAGTGAATTTAAAGGAAAATGAATACAGCGTGCTACTGCAAGGCAAACCAACAAACTGGTCAAGGGAAAAAGAAGTTTCCTAAAAAAGAGAGAGGAAAAAGAAGATAATTCTTGAGCTGATGTGAAAATTAGATGATGTGTCCTTTCTGTGTGTCTCCCTATGAGAATCCTGATTGGGAACTTTGCTGCTGAGGTGTATTTGGAGTAATCCTAAGAAGCAAACCATCTAGATAATGGAAACATTGGGGTTTTTTGTTATATATTCACAGCAGAAGAAAACCTGAACGTGGGTTTTCATTATTCAATTACAATAAACTCAGTACCACATAGTCTGGCTTAATGATCCATAGCAGGCACAATGTTGAAAGTCAAACACTAGCAAAGGAATATTGTACAACTCCTGTTATGGTTTTGTTTCATTTTCAACTTTAAAAATGAGTGAAATGTCACTTTCTCAAGAATTACATTGCTTTAATATTCGTTGTAAATAGTGCCTGGGTACAAAAACATTCCAAAAACCCATGACAAAAAATTATATAACAACTATAATACAATTCAAAAGTGTTTGAAGCCGCAAGTGCTATGAGGAGAGGCTGAGGGAGCTGGGATTGTTTAGCCTGGAGAAGAGGAGGCTCAGGGGAGACCTCATTGCTGTCTACAACTACCTGAAGGGAGGTTGTAGCCAGGAGGGGGTTGGTCTCTTCTCCCAGGCAGTCAGCACCAGAACAAGAGGACACAGTCTCAAGCTGTGTCAGGGAAAGTTTAGGCTCAAGGTGAGGAGAAAGTTCTTCCCAGAGAGAGTTGTTAGCCATTGAAATGTGCTGCCCAAGGAGGTGGTGGAGTCACCATCCCTGGAGATGTTCAAGAGGGGATTGGACGTGGCACTTGGTGCCATGGTTTAGTAGTCATGAGGTGTTGGGTGACAGGTTGGACTTGATGACCTTTGAGGTCTCTTCCAGCCTTATTGATTCTATGATTCTAAATTAATTGAATTTCCTCCTTAGAAATAATCAAAACTGAATTAATTTCTTGTGATGACTTCTTGTGACCCAAACTGATTCTGCCATCAGAGGAAATACTTCTACATTGTTTGGAGAGGGATGAGCACTAAAAGCAGCCTTCTTAGAACGGGTTTGACCTTGCAAAGTTGTATTTACTCTCATCAGGTGGATACTTTGTCCGAAGGTATTCCTTGTGTTGTGAAGTGCAGCCTGCAGCAATGGTAACTTGCAGTAATTTCCTAGCCAGGGTAAAAACAGGAATTAGCAAACTCTGTCAAAAGCCTTCTAGCAGTTGATGGAAACGTTGATGACTGTTCTATTCAGACAAGGCTGATTATGTTTTGATATCTTAGTTTCTCCTTTCTTGTTATTACTAATAGTGCCCATCGGAAGACTGTGTTCATTGAGCTTTCTGTGCTGCTTGTATTTCCTGCAGTGGTTTGATTTATTGTGCTGAAAGCACTTGGGTCACATGCATACAGTGGGGATCTTTAAAAAGGAATAGTTGGCCTCACTAATAACATTGAAATCCAACCAACTAGTGAACAATAAAGAAAAACCCTTGCAGCTGGAATGTCTGAAACTTTGGTGAAAAGGAAACAAATCAAATCACTTTGGGCTGCAGTGGTCACTGCTTTGGTATATCTCAAAAGTAAGAAACCATCAAATTAAACTGAATTTGTTGCAAAAACATGCATTTAATTTAATTTAATTACTTGTTATTTTAAGTTTTATGCTGACTTACTTAACTTTTGACCCAGAGTTATTTCTCTGTGTTGAAGTTTATATACTTGGTCCCTGGTTCCAGGGCTTTGACCGGTAAGTGCTGTGGTAGCACACTGATGCTTAAAGCAGGAAACCAAGACAGCCAAGGCAGGATTAATGGACTGTTTATAAGTGATTCAATATTTAGCAGCTTTAGGGGTGTGAGTTCATTTCCTTTAGTCTTTAAAGAGAGTGGACCACAAGTCAGGAGATTAAAAAGTAGCCTATTTTGATCTGCCCTCTGTATGTTTCTGTACAAAGTGTATGAAATATTCTAGGAAGGTGTGCTGTCAACTTGTGTTGAAGCTATTCGTTTTAAGATGATTTAACAAGATAAGTGTTAATTGCCTGAGAAGTATTTAATTGTTGAGAATGAGCTTAAATCTTACATTTCCTGGCTAGGATTTTCCCATGGGGGAGAAACATAGGGTTCAGACCTTTTGCATAGATGTTATTCTCTTGTCATAGAAACAGAGTCCATTCATCAATGTATCCACTTGGAAGGTGGTGTTGCAAGTCTCAGCCTGAACAGGCAGTTGAACCTTAGTCTTACCAAGAGCCAAATGTGCTGTTAAGCTTCTTTCAAGTGGTTCAGGATAAAAGCAGAGCAAGAAAGTGCTACTGCTTTTGTAGTTGTTTCACAGTGCAGGATTACCTTTTGACATTCCATGATTCTTCCACGGCTGCAAGAGAAACCATCACCTTGCCACCTGCATGTTTACTTTAAGTACTTGGAGTAAGTACCTCATGTTTTTATGAGGCTCATAAAAATGAATGATAGCATTTCAGGAAGTGTTAGAGTGAAAAAATAATAACCTCCACTCAGAAACTCTTAATCTAATTCTCTTCCATTTCTTTTCATCTGAGCTGTTTTCTATAGGTGTACCAGGATTTTTTCCTTTACATAGTAATGTTTATACTGGCTGTGAGATCTGGTCTGTTCACACAGACAAGCATAAATAACTTCCTTATATATAAAGTGTGGATTTAATGTCTTTTACTGTGGATGTCATTAAGGAGTATCTTGCATTCAGCAAACCAAAGTCAATAATAACAGTATTTTATGGAGAATAGCTTGTCTGAGAGAACTGTGAGTAACCTTCACTCTTGTATAACCCCAAAGTGATTTTTCATTCCAATAAAAATAGCTTTAACTTCATTTTTAAGAAAAACCTCTTTGTTTTATCCAGAATTTAAATATCTAAGGTAAATCTGGGCAGGGGAAGTTCTGTTTTTAAGAGAGGTCTTTATTTTTTCTTTGGAAGTTTGTCTCTCAGAGGATCCTATCCATAATGTGGAAGGTTGTTCAGTTTCTTCTGCACCATCAGCTTAGAAATCTGGTAGCATCTACATATGGAAGAGGTTGTAGGAGCTACTAAATATATTCTGAACATTCAAAGATGAATGAGCAAACATAAGTGGAAGCATCCCCCCTTTGCTAGGGAGGTGAAGACTTGGGCTCCTAGTTTCAGAGGTCCCCAACTCAATAGCTACAGGTTATAAACATTTATTAGTGTAATTAATTTATCAGGCTTGTTGTGTATTTTCTCACTAGGCTTTGGTCCTCGTTTAAAAATGAAGGTTGAATTGCTTCAGTGTGACTTAAGTTCCACCAAGTTTCAATCTTAAAGATTCTAGTCTTTAAATGTATGCACCCTGCATCATGGTGAGAACCCCTGCACAACCTAATGCCACTCCTGATTACGAGCATCTGAATGCTAGAGTGGCAGAAACAGCTAGGAAGAAATATTACAGAAAATGAGGTTTTGATGGAGTAAGAAAAGAGCTGGGGCTGTGCCAGGCACACTTTGTCAGCAGTAACAGTCATCCTGAAAAATTCAGAGACCTCAAATCCCACTCTACAAAGCAGAAAATGAGTGAAGTGGAATTAGAATAATTTATAATGTGAAGAGTGCAAGGCCCAAAAGGCAGATCTTGGGTAATGCTGCAGTGAGGAAAGCAAACAGATGCCCCAAGGAGCAGTCTTAGAACTGGATAAAGTTGAAGTGTACATCAGAAATATTTGGAAAATTACATGATTGGTCCCATATAAGCTGTTGCTGTAAGATTTTCTTTGTTGGTAAGAGAGGCTTGTGGTATCCTTAGGAGGAATATGAAAAGTTGGTATTCAATATTTCAAGGCTTATGATCCTGTTTTCTCTACTGACAGCAGGAAATGCGTAATTCTTGAATTCTACATGTAAATGTGGCCAGCAGGAGCAGGGAGGTCATTCTCCCTCTGTATGCTGCGCTGGTTAGGCCACACCTTGAGTACTGTGTCCAGTTCTGGGCCCCTCAGTTTAGGAAGGAGGTTGACTTGCTCTAGCGTGTCCAGAGAAGGGCAAAGAAGTTGGTGAGGGATTCGGAACACAAGTACTATGAGGAGCGGCTGAGGGAGCTGGGGTTGCTTTGTCTGGAGAAGAGGAGGCTTGGGGGTGACCTTATTGCTCTCTACAACTACCTGAAGTGAGGTTGTAGACAGGCAGAGGTTGGTCTCTTCTCCCAGACGAGCAGCACCAGAACAAGAGGACACAGTCTCAAGCTGCACCAGGGGAGGTTTAGGCTGGAAGTGAGGAAGAAGTTCTATACAGAGAGAGTGATTGCCCATTGGAATGGGCTGCCCGAGGAGGTGGTGGAGTCACCATCACTGGAGGTGTTCAGGAGGAGACTTGATGGGGTGCTTGGTGCCATGGGTTAGTTGATTAGGTGGGTTGGATTGATTGATAGGTTGGACGCAATGATCTTGAAGGTCTCTTCCAACCTGGTCTGGTCTATTCTATTCTATGCTATTCTATGCTATTCTATTCTATTCTATATTGGAGTATTGCATGTCTATTGTGCTGCTGCTGTCCTATGGTCAAGCAAAAGGATGAATCTGTCTTTCCTCCTTTGCAAAGCACCTGCAATTAGAGGTTTTGAAGAGGGTTGTGTGTTAATTTTAGCCACCAGAAATGAAATATTTTATATTCTCTAGTAAATTTTATTTTTAATGTAGTATTTTTTTTAATGAACTCAATCAAATTTTTAATGTCTAATTAATTTATCTAATTAGCGCTGTGGAGGACTAGGCAAATTAAATTGAAAGTTCAAAAAAATCTTGTAATATAATTTGACCTTTCCATTACTCCCTTTCCATGGAGCATTGCCACCTCTCTCAAAAAGGAAATGCTGTGCCTGTGTGAAGAACTTTTGTGTGGTTGATGCTGCCAAGATGTTTTGTGGTCCTTTGGTTAGAAAATATAATGATGTTTACTTGATTCCAGCTATGATTCTGGTTGTATAATTCTAGGCTGCCATGTTAAAAGTGAAGATAAAACCAGAATAGAGTAGAGTAGAGTAGAGTAGAGTAGAGTAGAGTAGAATAGAATAGAATAGAATAGAATAGAATAGAATAGAATAGAATAGAATAGAATAGAATAGAATAGAATTAACCAGGTTGGAAGAGACCTTTGAGATCATTGAGTCCAACCTATCATCCAACACCATCTAATCAACTAAACCATGGCACCAAGAACCCCATCCAGTCTCTTCCTAAACACCTCCAGTGATGGTGACTCCACCATCTCCCTGGGCAGCACATTCCAATGGCCAATCTCTCTTTCTGGAAAGAACTTCTTCCTAATATCTAGCCTAAACCTCCCCTGGCACAGCTTGAGACTGTGTCCTTTTGTTCTGGTGCTGGTTGCCTGGGAGAAGAGACCGACCCCCACCTGGCTACAACCTCCCTTCAGGTTGTTGAAAGCAATAAGGTCTCCCCTGAGCCTCCTCTTCTCCAGGCTAAACAACCCCAGCTCCCTCAGCCTCTCCTCATAGGGCTTGTGCTCCAAACCCCTCCCCAGATTTGTTGCCCTTCTCTGGACATGTTCCAGCAACTGAACATGTTTCCTAAACTGAGGGGCTCTAGGCTTCCAGTCAGTTGAAGTTCAGTACTTAAGTCAGGCAAGTATCTATCTAAGTGTCTTCTTAATAAAGCACAAATAAAAGATAGAATAGAATAGAATAGAATAGAATAGAATAGAATAGAATAGAATAGAATAGAATAGAATAGAATAGACCAGACCAGGTTGGAAGAGACCTTCAAGATCATTGAGTCCAACCTATCATCCAACACCACTCAACCAACTAAGCCGTGCAACACAGATCTCACAAATTAAGGGTCAGGTTAGAGAGACTTTCACTCTTGACCAAACCAGGCTGTCTCACTAGCATAACTTAGCAGAAATACGTGGCATTGTGTCACAATCATTCTATTAATTTACAGAAAATTGAAACATTTCAGCTGCTGAGAAATAGCAAAGGCCTTTAATCCATAGTCTTCCAATCTCCTCTTCTTAACTCCAGAGAAGTATTAAAAGAATCTCTACAGCAACCAGGTGCTAGTTAAACATGCGGGGACCAAACTATTCCGAGGAACAGTTCTGCTGCACAATTCTCTTCTGTCATGCATACTCTTGAAGGAAATTGGGAAGAGAAAACTGGTCAAAATTCTCAGTCTTCTTCAAACAGAAGATGAAGCAATAGGGCAATGAAATGAACCATTTGGAAGTGTGGACACCAGGACCAGAGTGAGCTAACATGTAACAAACTTACTGAGATCCATAAACTTGGGAAGCTTGGAAAAATGGCTTTGAAATGTGCTAAAACTGATAGCAATGAGGAGTTAGGAAACACTCCTTCATATGACAGCCAAAGCATCCATCTGCTTTCTAGAACATTTGCATGAACAGTTTTGCATTGATAGTGATTATTTGCTCAGCGTTTGCTTCCACAAAACTTGTTCACAAATCATGTTGTGTAGCACGATTAAAGTCCTGGTGTAGTGCTGGCCAAATGATCACTGACATAACACTCAGTGGAAACAATCGTGGGGGAGGAAAAACTCAACCTTCTGAGTAACACTGCTGGGAATGACTGACAGAATAAACCATGCACTTAATATTGGCAGCAGGGTACTGTCTGATAACATCTCTTCCAAACTTCACAAACCAAAATTGCTAGCTGTCTGCAGATTTACACTCTAGGAAGCTGGCATATCTCACTCTGTTTACTCTATGTCACACGCAGTAGGGAATGTCCTGACGTCATCAATAGGAAATAAAGGTAACAGGCTTCGTTGTGCAATGAGCACAACATACTCTGTCCAGTTCTGGGCAATTTAAGAAGGACATTGAGACTCTTGAATGTGTACAAAGAAGGGTAATGAGGCTGGGGAGAGGCCTGGAGCATAAGCCCTGTGAGATGATAGGTTGGATTCGATGATCTCAAAGGTCTTTTCCAACCTGTATAATTCTATTCTATTCTAAAGCTTTTAGCAGGGGGGTTGGAACTAGATGATCCTTGTGGTCCCTTCCAACCCTGACTGACACTGTGATACCTAAATGGGGAGTTAGAAGACTGTTTTCCCGTGTGTTATTGGTTTGGTTTTGTTGGTTTGGTGTTTTATTTACTTTAAGAAATTCTTTATTTTACATTTTTAAATAAAAACATGCTTTGAGGACTAGATGGGGTTGTAGCTCAGCAGGTTCAGCTGAAAGCTTATATTTAGAGATTTTGCTGAGGGAAAACTAAGGCTGAAGCTGAGGAAAAGAGAATCAATTGAGATTGAGAGTGTGTGTGTGAAAGGAGTCAATACAGTGACCTGTCAGCTGGTTGGAGTTGCCCATTGAGAAATGACCACAGTCCTGGCAGGACTGCCTCAGGTGGGGGGTGTGTGTGTCTCCTAGGATGGGTCATCTGTCCTGGAGTGGCTGCTCCATCAACAACTGCATTGATGGAGCTAAGTGTTCGCAGAGCTGGAAGACTACAAGTAAACGATAAAGATCACTAAGAGGAAGTAAATGCAAAGCAACCTGCATGCAGTAAGTAAATCTGTGTACATTGGAGTGGAAGTTTTGAATACGAGTACATAAAGAAAGGAGAAGCTACTGCTGAGGATAAAGTTGGTCACATGAGCTCAAAGTTTGTGGAAAGTTTGCTCTGTGTGGGTTAGGTTTTAAGATCAGAGGTCTTCAAAAGTTTGTCATTATAAACTTCCCTTCTGCATAATATCACCGTGCCTTGGAGCTGGTTTTCTAACTTCTAACAAGTAAGACTTTCAAAACCAATAAATTACTTTATGTTTAGAGGAAAAGAAATGTAGTGTGGAAGTGGGTTGTTATGGGTGGTTAAGAGAAGATGGTGAGAGGGGAAAGAAGGAGAAACGTTCATGTGAAACAGCAATTTGGTGATTTCATAATTATGTGACAAAAACTCTAACTCAGTTTTTTGGTGTTGTGGGCAGTTGTAACTCAGAGGTGTTCTGTAGATCCAGGTAGGAAATACAGGATCTGTTTTTTCTTAGACAATAAAAACAAGAACACATGGCCTGTGGTGCTGGAGTGGTAACTTCCCCCTTGGTTATGAACGAAGGGAAGCTGCAGCTGTTTAAATTTTTCAGTTTGATGGCTAAGGGCAGAAACCTTTCTCTTGGAACTGAGGTAGTGGTTCAGAGACTGTGAGCTGAAATACAGAAGGCGGCTTTTCAGACTTGAAATGAATGACCTTTGTGAAGCTGCTGCTGCTGCCACTATGCTGCAGCCCCACCTAAACATTTGTGGGCAGCTGAAGAGGATGAATTGCCTCCAGCCTCCATTTCTTTTCAAATAGTTTGAGAAATGAAAAAGATTTTTCTCACACTCAAGGTAGAAGTTCTTTTTGTGGATATCTCTCTCAGTCCATCCCATTGTCAAGTCCTTCATTATAAAAAGTATTTGTAGGTTGTGTGTAGACTGTTTTTCAATCAGCTTTCAGTGGACTTATCAACAACACTGCTTTTTAAATGTGCAATAACAGATGAATGAATGATTTGAGATATTGAGGAAGTCATTCTTATTATCACATGGACCAAACATGCAGATTTTACCTGCAGGTAAATAATTCTCCACCCTTGAGGTGTAACAGTGGGTACTGCATTATGGTTTTTAAAATAGTGATAGTAGTGATTCTAATGTGGAACATCTTTACCTCCCTCCAGACTGATCCATGAGGTGCTCTTTTTATCACTTTACCTTTGGCAGAGAATAAAATGGGAAAGTGGCTGAAATAAAAGCACCTTCCCTGCCCATTCTAATAGTGTTTGAGAAGTGGTAGAATGACTGTCTTTCTAATTACACCCTTAGACTGAATTGTCAACTCTGTTGTGCTCTCTCCCATGACATGACCCCACTCACACCCCAATCATTTATGCACAGTCTTCTCTGTGCTTCACATTTTGTTATTGCTTGTGCTCTCTTGGCAACCACGCCAACAAAATGCTAATGGACTGAATTTATGTTTATTACCAGTGTCAGAGCTGAAAAGCAACACTCTTAGAAAGTTAAGTTTTTCCAAATATTCCCATAAAGCATGAAAATTAGCAGAAATTACACATGCCCAGTGCCACCCTGTTTGCAGAGCTCAGTCACCCCAGTGAATAAGGACTTTCTTGTACATACTCTTTCTGAACATCCACTTTGCTGAGACCACTCTCCTCTTCTGGCTGTTAAGGTGGATTTGAGTCAGCTGGAGTCAGAGTCATCCTACAAGATTTCACCACCATATTCTGGGACATAAGGTTTTGAGACAGTAGCCTGCCCCGTTGGATCAGCCTCTTCCATCTGAGGCCAGTTCCCAAACCAGCTCATTAAACTTGCCTGTCTTGTTAGGAGCAATCAGTCTCTGTCCTGCTTCTCTGTGAAGCTGTAGGTTTCAACAGCTTCCATCTGCTGGTGTGGACAGTTCAATGATGATGTTAAGATGATGAGGTTTAAACTGGATATTAAGAAGAATTTCTTACTGAAGGGTAAGAAATTGGAACAGGAAGAATTTCTTACTGAAGGGTAAGACATTGGAAGAGACTGCCCAGGGCAGTAGTGAAGTCCCCATGCCTGGAAGTATTTGAGTCCTGTAGACAAGGTTCTTAGGGATAAGATTTAGTCAAGGGCTTGCCCCAGGAAATTTGCTGTTGTCAGGTGCTGGAAAGAAAAGGTACTAAGATATTTCTGATCTCCAAGCTGTTGAGATACAACCCCACATAAGTGTCCATGTAAAACTTTTAACTGTCTGAAAAGCAAACAAGTAAACTTGTGGCAGGGTTTAAAGGGCTGTCTCGCTCTCTGCAGCCTCTGGAAGGGAACATTTGGCTGTGCCCTTAGAAGGAAATATTTCACTGCTTTCCTTGCTGCTCTTTTCCTGAATGTTTCAAGTTCTTCATTTTCCCCTGCCAGTTTTCTGAGTAGGCTTAGCAGAGGCAGAGAAGCAGCACAGGATTTTCTTAAATAAAACAAACAAGCAAACAAAATGGAGTTTTGTGTTTCAAATCCAAGAATTCTGCACTCCTGACAACTCAGTTGATCAGGACAGGAAGGAATAAAGCAGAATTAGGTGAACTGTAAATCTCTCCAGCTTATCTTGGCAGAACATAAACATATACTCTTCTGAATGTACCCAAGTTTTCTGTATTCTGCATGCCATCAGCTGAATTTGGCAAAGTACTTTCAGGATCTACATCTTGTTCTCTAGAGACAGTTCTTGTTCACTTAGTTGTGAGTTCTGCCTGAGAACCTACAAGGTCTTGGTTTCTTTTAACTGCTTTCCTATGAGTAGCCACAATCACATTCTTAATGCATTTTCCTGACAGTAACTAACCTCACTGCAATTAGCTTTATCAGCATTTCTTGCTCACTAAACATCATGAGGTTTAGACAAAAACGTGTTCTGAATATTGCCTTAAAACTTGATTTTAATATATACCATGTATGTTTATATAGAATGCCATGTGTGTTTAGAATAGAATAGAATAAACCAGGTTGGAAGAGACCTTCAAGGTCATCGTGTCCAACCCATCATCCAAAACCATCTAATCAACTAAACCATGGCACCAAGCACCCCATCCAGTCTCCTCCTAAACACCTCCAGTGATGGCAACTCCACCACCTCCCCGGGCAGCCCATTCCAATGGGCAATCACTCTCTCTAGGAAGAATTTCTTCCTAACACCCAGCCTAAACTTCCCCTGGCACAGCTTGAGACTGTGTCCTCTTGCTCTGCTGCTGGTTGTCTGGGAGAAGAGACCAACCCCCACCTTTTTACAACCTCCCTTCAGGTAGCTGTAGAGAGCAATAAGTCTCCCCTGAGCCTCTTCTTCTCAAGGCTAAACAACTCCAGCTTCCTCAGCCTCTCCTCATAGGGCTTGTGCTCCAAACCCCTCGCCAACTTTGTTTATATATAATGCATCATTCTAATATGATCTGTAGCAATAATTTTGAGATAGAGATTTACTATTCTTTAGCTAGCTGAGAGCCTGTGTATGTGAGGGGAGATCCCTATCCCTATCCCTATCCCTATCCCTATCCCTATCCCTATCCCTATCCCTATCCCTATCCCTATCCCTATCCCTATCCCTATCCCTATCCCTATCCCTATCCCTATCCCTATCCCTATCCCTATCCCTATCCCTATCCCTATTGGTCTGAACCAAGCCCTCTCTTCACAAATGAGTTGTTTAAGGTGACACAAACTGAAAACTATGGCATAAAGGCAACATTCTTTGGGGGCTGAGCATTGGTTTCAGAGGAAATCTGTGGTCTCATGATTAGTTTTTGGATGGTTTGGCTGTGTGGTTTCAAAGACTGTTTACACACAGAGGAGGTGTAGCGCATGACACAGTGAGCTCAATACTGACAGGTCTGATGTGCTTTACTGCTTTCAACAAACATGCTTGTGTGTAATAAGAGTATAAACTAGAAGATCTCAGCTGCCAGGGGAAAAAAATATTAAAAAATCACTGATATTTTGCTTTAAGGAATAGACCTTGGCCTGAAAAATCCTGATGTCATAAAGGAACGCATGTAGGGTGTCTGCTGAGGGCCCAGACTCTGTCCTATTTAAATGACTGGAGTAGTTCTGTTTGTGTGAGTCATTTGTAGTTTTCTCATTAAAATAAAAGTCCACAAATGCAGGAAAAAAGAAATAAAATAAGAAAACTATCCATTAGCACTTGAGGAGCCAGTGTTGTGTAGTCACTCGTGTTGGTGTCTCTCTCTTTGTACAAATATGTCAAAGAAATTATCCTACATATTTATGAAAGCACTGAACACGGTTGTCCATTAAACCAACACCCTCCAGTCTGTTTTCCATATTTCTTAATGCATTCTTAATGGCATAAGTGCCTTTATTACCTGCCCATATTCATGTGAAAGGGCTTCATGGCATCTCAACTTCAGAGAAGTTTATCATAAGGGAAGAAATTAATAACTACTGTTGTGAAGCCCAGAAATCATTGCCAGCTCCTTGGAGAGTGAAATTTAAAGTGGCCACGCTTGGCACCAGCTGTTGTGCTGAAGGGTGTCGTTTGTCTCGAGTTGCAATTGGGGTCATGATTAAAAAGATGTTAATTCCCTGCCTCAGCTATTATTCTTAGGTTCAGCCCTAACTCCTTTCATCAACGTCTGCCTCTGTTTCTCCCACCGCCAGTAGTTTGTTTACTGGGAGTTATTAGTAAGTCTGCAGTCACTGTCACAGCCTGTTAGCTCCGAATCACACTGACTCAGAGCTGCTGTGTTAGCAGGGTGAGCAACAGGTTGGTATGGTGCCAATTTTGGAATTAAGAGCATAGGTTTATTAATACCTACTTATCAGCCAGCTCACTGTGCTCGGTAATACAGAGATAAGATCTCTCTGCCCTCTCTACCTCCAAAGGGCGCTCAAACCCTGCACTCTTCTTTTGCTACTGGCAGTGTAAATGTGAGGGCTTTCATTGTTCCATTGTGGTGTGGGGGAGGACATCAATTCAGCTGATTCTTTGGAGCACTTCTTCTGACTTGAAAGTGCTTCTAGTCATCACCCAGGAGGGAGGAGCATCCACAGTGGTGATGGGAGTCTGCTCCACTCTATAGCCTCTTTCTACCTTATGTGGATTTTCTATACATGGAAGATGTATTCCTATTATACTTTACATTTGAATATAAATGCTCTTACAGGTCCTGATAATCTGATTTCTAAAGCATTTGCAGTATCTGATGGCTTTTATTAGTAGACATTTTTTTTTCCTAGATTTTTTTTCTTTCCCTCCATTCCTCCTCCTTCTGTCATTGGGTTTTACTTTTGTCCTTTATACTTGTTTTCATTTTGCAATTCTTTTTGGGGCTACAAGGGCATAGGGTTGAGAGTTTTATTGTGTGTCCTGAATGGTAAATTTCTGCTGAGTGAATGTTCAGAAGTGACAGTCTTCTGGTAAGAAGTTAAGCCAGAGAGATCTGCAGTCAAGGTCGAGCTCAGGTTTTCTGTTTGATCTTTGCAGGGACTGTAAATCTTGCCATCTTCAGATCACAAAACAAGACTTTGACACAGAGAAACAAGACAGAAGGTGGCCAAGGAGCCTGACATTTCTAAGCAAGGCTCCTCAGGGTCTAACATTTTGCCCTGACCACAGAAATAGAGAATAATGTTGCAGTATTTCCTGTTCTAGTCTTTTGACTCAGTCTGCCATCATCCATCCCAGAATGCCAGGTCCTCTTTTAACTAAATCTGTTTATGTATGCACATGGAGCAGCTGAATCACATCTGAATCATTTTATATATGGAGATTATCCAGCAGTTCTGTTCAAGTTCTTCTCTTCAGATGGGAAGTTATCATAGGAAAATCATCAACTCGTGGTTTAAAACAAATCAGGAATTAAATATGTTCTGATAAATCAATATCATAGGGTGGAAGAGGAATGAAGGAAATGGCAGCTCCAGCAGAAGCCTGTCATCCTAGGTCTAAAGTACATGCACAGATTTGGGGATATCCACATTCTGAGTGGATCTTCCTTACCTGTGAATACTGTAAGCTGTTCTGTTAAAAGAAGTGTGCACACAAATGACTGATTATGAAATGTGACACCTATGTTAGTACAAACCAGCATCACAGCTGAACTTCTTTCCTCTTACACTTATAAAAGCATTCTCTCTTATCATGGCAGTTTTAAATGGTTTCCCTTACGGTTCAAATAAAATACTGGTCCCATAACTAATCTTGCAAGATCAATTTAATGGAAGCTAACTCATCTTTTCCATCTCTAGGACAAACTCTTTCATCTTAGGTATTATTTCCTTGGAATGCTGCTTGGACTTTTCTTGCTTATTTCCTTCTTTGTACCTCAGTGAAAATCTAACATGCCTGAATTTTACTTCTGTTTTCTATAATTTGCTGGTGCAGAGTAGGAAGTATTCTATGCCAGTCTCTCCGGTTTCAGAGCTGCTTCTGTGTTCATGAGAGAACAAACGGGTTAGACAACTCTCCTGGCAAATGTCATTTAAGGATGCTAGATTTTCTTCACCTTGTCAAGACCAACTCATGTGCCTGTATCTCCCTCTTGTGGCAGGAAAGCATTTTGACCAGGAGTTGTTAATCGTAACAGAGCCTTTGGAAAAGGGCTCAGCCTATCCTGGTTTCAGGTTTGCCACTTGCTATTAATTTTCTAGTACTCAGTTTGTGTGTGTTGCTTTAATTGAAATGTTAAGGCTTCTCCTAGGGGTGCAGTGAAAGCTTCAAGTTAAACTTTGGGGTGGAATTCAGCTCTCTAGGCTTGTACTGTGATAGACTCACAGTATCACAGTTATCACTAAGGTTGGAAGAGACCTCAAAGATCATCGAGTCCAACCTTTAAGCACAACCTGCCTTTGGAAAATCAAAGCAAGCCTTTCAAAATCACTGCTTTGTAGCTGAGTATAAACATAATTAACAAGTATACTTACGATATTTGCTTCTGAAGTTTGTTTTGTCCTACAGAAACTATCGCTCCAGACACAGGGGACAAAACTTCAGCCTGACTCTAAGGCCTGGGGTAAACATTTAGAAAGATGTTTAAACTTGTAAATGGAATTGATTGATTGATCCAGAATATCAGAGGTGCAAGAAGCAATAGCACCATCGAGGTGTTGCTTTTGTTTCTGCTGTTACTTGGAGAGCTACAGAGCTGGCTCAAACTGCGTCTCCAAGGCTGAATCTATACCACTGGGTGGCAGCCCAAGCTCCTCTCATCTCAAAAGTGATGAGTTTAGATGAAAGAAACAGCATCACATCATCTTAATCCTTCACAAAGCTCAGGAGACTTTTCTGTACGTCTAGTGAGTCAGGTGCTGGCCCTTTCATCCTCAGAGGCACTGATTACCCATACCAAGACAGTCTCTTTTCTGCTAATGGCTCTTCAAAATGCGTTTCCCATGTTGTGTTTTAATTAGATTGTGATTAGTTTGGTGATGAGAACAGTTCAAGCAAACTGTTGTGTTTTTTTTTTAAATGAGTATTCCTGAAATGATCACCATCACCATGAACACTCTCTACTGGCAGAATTCATTGGAGACATCTAATGGGTTTAAGTAGCTCATCTGGAAATGAAGGGGAAAGTCATGTACAGATACACATAGCCCTGCATTTTCAGGTGTGCTGAAGCACCACTGAAGAAAGTAAACATAGCAATTCTGATCACCTTTTCTAGAAGGCTCAGGTCTTTGCCTGTAGTCATTATTGTTGTCTGTTCAGCTGCAGACCTCAGGAGTTTGGGGAATCTTTCACTGCAGTCAAGCTACAATGAAAACATCCTCTTGCATTAGTTTCTTTCGTACACTTCAGATGGGAAGTTTCCAAGCACTTCTGTGCCCAATGGCTTTGATTATTGCAAGCTGGTGTAACAGACTGTAGTCCGCCAGGAAAGGTAAAGCTTTGCTGTAGCAGACCCTGAGGAGGGTCACAAAGGTGATCAGAGAGCTGGAGCACCTCCCCTGTGGGGACAGGCTGAGACAGTTGGGGCTGTTCAGCCTGGAAAAAAGAGGGCTCCAGAAAGACCCTCCAGTACCTGAAAGGGGAGTACAAAAAAGCTGGAGAGGGACTTTTAAAAAGGAGTTGTGGTGATTTGGTAAGAGGGAGCAGATTGAAGCTTGAAAAGGGTGTATTCAGACTGGAGATTAGAAAGAAATTCTTTACAGCATGAGACACTGGAACAGGTTGCCCAGGGGGGTTGTGGGTGCCTCCTCCTTGGAGGTGTTCAAGGCCAGGTTGCATGAGGGCTTGGTAAACCTGGGCTGGTGGGAGGTGTCCCTGCCCAGGGAGGGAAATCTCCTGCACAGATTTCTTATACCCCAAAGAAGAATATGTCTTTCCTAACTTCTAGGAGTGGAAAAACTGTAGCCAGAGTGAACTACAGACCATCTACTATGTAAGCAGAGGTCAGCATGGACACACCACTAGTGGCAACTGCACTGGCTCCCTATTGCAAAGGCAGAACTGAGGTTTGTCAGCTTTTACTCAGCTTTGCACCAAGTTATCCAAAGAGTTTGGATCACATCTGTACTGCTGGTGCTGGCAGTATTTTGAGAGAACAGACTCTCAGGCAATACCAGGCTGGATGAGGCTCTGGCCAGCCTGATCTAGTGTGGGGTGTCCCTGCCCATGGCAGGGGGGTTGGAACTAGATGATCCTTGTGGTCCCTTCCAATCCTGACTGATACTATGATACTATGAATAGGATCACTGTGGAGGTGTTTTCCTAAGAGTGAGTCCTAGACTGCAATATTTGCTTCTAAAAGGAAGGATAAGGAGCACAGTCCTTAGCTTATCTCCAGATATTTCAGCCATGCTTGGCCTGTCTTCTACCCAGACAAGGGCTGCGACGTGCTGTGCTGTCAAAGAGCCTTCTGGGATTGTGTGGAAACCAGCTGTACAACCTGATCTCTGCCTGCCTGTGAGTGGGTCTCTGTCCCTCACCTACCTGATGAAAGAGGGCTGTCAGAGTTAATTTTTGTGGAGAGCTTCACAATTACTACCTGACAGATGCCTAAATACGGAGCATGGTTAGTATAATGGTGCAACTGAAAGGAACTGAACAGAACCATTTTTGCTTTCAAATTCTCTTCTCTCTCTCTCGGTGCTGTGTGGTTTAATGTTCCCATCTTCTTTCCATTTAATCCTCATCTCATACCTTTTGTTTCTTTTCATTGGCCAGTCTGGACAACTGTTTTTTTGGGAAAGCCTTTTGATATATCTCTCTTTCCCTCACTCTCTAATAGATACCATCATCTTTTAAAGAGCAGCCACTCCCTCCCTCAGCTAAGTACTGTCTTGGCAGGCAACTGAGGAGGAGGAGCCTTCTTTAAAAGGCTTTGAAATGGTGGTGTTAAAAAAAAATATATATATAAATAAAGCAACAAACCTTTTACTAGGGCTTTGAACAATCATCCCTTTCATTCCCTTATGGCTTATTGTGCTTCTGGCTTTTTTATTATTTTGTGTGCATCAAAGAGAAGAAAAGAATAAAAAAATCCAAATGTTTTATGTTAAGCCATTAAGAGTTTATTTAGGTTGGAAATAAATAAATAAAGGTGGTGCTAGCAGTTGGGACTCTGAGGACATGCACAGTTGCCTGGCAGAGGCAACCTATAGGAGACACATTAGAAGGCCAGAATAAGCTTCAGTGAAAGACCAGAACAAAAGCATCAGCAGCATTTGTTTCTGGTTAAGTACTTTTGCATGAGCCTGACTACTGGAGTGGTTTACCCAGCTTTTATCTGTTCCAATTCACCTCACTCCCACCACCCCTCTCCACAGCATCACTCTGGGCTGCAACTCATGGTAATTACATGGAAAAGAAGGAAGCATAGGATGTTTGAACAGATTTTGGTTTAGCTTTTTAAACCACCTGATGGGAGCATGTGACTCATTGGTATCCAATATTGCTTCTGGAGTTATTTGACACCTAAATATTGAGTTTCCTTTTTTTTCCATAGCTTGCTTGGATTTTTTTGTGCATTTAGATTAATTTAAGTCATAGATATAATTTGTGAACAGCCAGAAAAAAAACCCCATTTTGTTTCCTTCTTTCTACCCCCTTCCACTTTTGTTTGCCAACTCTGCCTGCTGTCCCCAGAGAATTCTGCAGCAGGCTGGTGACTGCAGCTAGAGCTTCTCTGTCTGTGTAATTAGTACCAGTCTTGCTTGGCCTCATTTTCCTGGTGAGGCTGTTGGGGAGAGAAAGGGAAGAGTCTTTGAGGTTAAATGCGTTATTGGGTTCACATCTTAGCTCCCATGTGCCCTGCATTTGGCAAATGGACATCAAAACTTAAACTTTCTAACCCTATTTCTCCATAAGCTGAAGTCAGTTTTGAAAAGCACACATACAGACTGCTGTTGGTATTGCTTAAGAACTGATAGTTTGCAAGAGGTAGATGGGAGTAACTTCTGAGAAGTTAAGCTTGACTTTGCTGTCCAAGACAATCCTTGTGAAGCTGATTGGAGCTACTGACAGTCCAGACCTGAGCAGATCAAGGGAGAAGTGTTCATCTCCATTCAGGTTTCAAAGAGAGGACAATGCTTAATGGGTGCCCTTCAATGAGGACCATTTTATGTGTGACATGGAATGTAAGATTGCAAATGACTAAAAGAGAATCTAGCACAGATTAACTCAGATGTACCAAAGACACTGGAACAGTATCACAGTAGCACTAAGGTTGGAAGAGAACTCGAGGATCATCGAGTCCAACCTGTCACCACAGACTCCATGACTAGACCATGGCACCAAGTGTCACGTCCAATCTCCTCTTGAACACCTCCAGGGATGGTGACTCCACCACCTCCCTGGGCAGCCCATTCCAATGACCAATGGCTCTCTCAATATGAAACTGTCTGTATCACATAATGACAATTTCACCTTTTATTCTTTTCCTAAGTTATTGCTGATTTTGATCCAAAAAAGGGGGTTGTCTCTTTCTGTAGTAACAGTATGGGAAAGGAGTATGATCTGAACACAGTTTCACAGTTTTAAGTTCTCAGACTCCTTTAACACACATTATTTAGTAGATTTCCCTGCAAAAGCCAGTTACAGGATCAGTAGTAGAGAAGAGAAAATCAGTCAGATATTTGGACACAGGAAACAATGTTCTGTAGACTTTGCTCTTGTGTACAGACTCCTGCATGCTGGTTCTGACCTCTTCAAAAATAGAGCTCAGGAAAGGCTTAAGAGGAAGATATAATCGAGGTCTTCCCAGTCTATAAAGCAGGCAGCTTTTTTCTGACCTCACAGTGATGCTGTGAAAAGAATCAACCTACTGTGTACTGCAGTATTTTAGTGGCCAGGGAATGTGTTCCTGAGATATAATGAAGTGGAACAATGAGGTTGTAGGGAAAGAGGGAATGTACATGTATACTATTCTATAACATATTACTAATGTCAATGATCTGAGAAGAGCTTACAATATAAACTTGAAATAAAGCTAAAATAGAAAGAGGAGTAGAAAACTTCACCTTGGCTCATTTGCTTTTCAAAGTGTAGATTAAAAAGCAACAGCACCTGTTGCAGTGTCTTCAGCTCCTATGGAGCAGTGAAGGTTCACCTGATATCTGTTAGTGATTACTTTTGGAGAATGGTGTTGTGTGATAAGGAATCACTGCAGACACTGACCAAAAACTGAGTTGGGTACTGAGAAACAATTGCATGTGGTTTAAAAATCTGGAGAGTTACTTAGACAATTCTACTGTAAGGTCATTCACCATCCATTATTTGCAAGTACAGCTAAAAGAAATGGAGTTACCTGTGTTAAGATTTTGTGTGTTTCTAGAAAACTTATGCATTTATTAGTTATACTTTTATCATCCAGTTATTGGTCATGATTTGTTCAGTTGTTCAAGTATATCAGCAGCTGAATGTCCTCTACATCATACCTGGAATGATCATAGATTCATAGAATCTCTCCTGGACCTGCTTCAGTAGTTTGATGTCCCTCTTATTCTGGGGGCACCAGAACTGGACGCAGTACACAAGATGGGCTTGGTGTGAATGAAGGCTACTGGCCAGCACAGGAAGCACTTGGGTCTGTATGTTCCTACAGGGAGCTGAAACAACCAGTTCTGCTTCTTTGCCAAAGTGTGGCTTGGAGAGTAGTGGGGTAAGAGTTTTCAAAAAATTGATGGCTTTAAAATGATGAAGTGGGTGGAGAGGGTTTGTGATTTTAGGAATACTTGAAATGCCAAATCAGAAGTTCCTCTGATACCTAAAGCAATCCTAAATTGCTTTAAGAATTCCATTGTCTAATGAGGCAATGACATAATATTGGGTCAGAATTCCCACTTTGTCTCATGGGAATACTGAACACTTGAAATTAGGGTATGGCATTTGTAACTGAGGCCTGTTTCTTTAATGAACCAAAGCAAAAGGCTTGTCTCAGGTGTTCTGGATTTTGCTGGGTGTGAAATAGGGTAAGCCACAGAGGTCCTTTGATTAATTTTTGTGAGGGATCTAGAAGGCTCTCAACTAGCTGCTGCTGTTTAACCCAGCCAGAGAGTTCTAAATCTAGTTCAGAAATTAATTCCAGATATTTCTTGCAGATTGTTTCTGGAAGAAACAAAAGGTTGTAAGTGAGGAAAACACTGTGCAAGGCCTATAGAGAGTGCGGCCGGCAGACTAAGTAAGACAAGGCTGGTTTAGAGAGGATGGAGCAAATATAGCTTAATGTTAAGAAAGAGCAAAAAGTGACACCCACCTCCTCCTCCTCCTCCTCTGTGCACACATGCACAACTTGTTTACAAAAGTGCCTTGTAGTGGCTGCTGGCGGTGTCACTCCGTCCCATGCCCCAGAGCTATCACCGGGCCTCATGGGAGCTGTGACTACAGCGTCGGACATGGGACTGTTTGTTCACTCACTTTCTGTGAAGAGAGTTTTGAACTGTGTTTTGAATAGACAGCATTTTCTTTGTGTGGTTGGTAAATAACACAGAGCAAAGTTAGTCAGCAAGTTGCATAGCTTCTGCATTCTGATTCTTTGGAGCCCTTTTGTACCAAGCTTGACAGGATGTTTTTAACAGAATGTGACCTCGCTGGGATACCAGAGGTAAGGACAAAAAAAAAGTTATTGGGGCTGTTGTGGAATGTTTTACACAGAGCTAACTGAAAGTTGTGCTTGAAAATGCCTCTTGGAAAGAAGTTGGTTTCACAGTGATCTAGTCAACACCTTGTTTAGCGAGAATCAATGACTTTCGCTCCTTGTGTGTTCTAGGAAGTCTTGATAAGATTTTCTATTTCCCACTTACAGAAGAAGATGCTGATTTGCAAATCTCAAAACGATTATCTACTTGCTCTGATACGTTGTGCAAAAGCCCAATTCTAGCAGCAGGACATCAAAATGTTTTCTTTCTAACACAGAACAGAATAAGCAGGCTGGATCCAGTTGCTCATCCAAGTCCTAGAAGCAGCAGTGTGAGAACTGGAGTGGTGGCAAACACAGCGAGACCAGGACACCTTCTGGATGCCTGTCCTCAATCACTAGGTAAAGGTAAGAAGGAGAAAACAAACAATCAAATACTAGTGTGCTTGCTGGGTGAGGTCAGGTGTGTGGTGTCATTGTAGGTGCTAAAGCTGAGGCTGTCAGTTGTAGTTTTGCTTGGCTGTAGTGCAAAGGGGCTGTGGTACCCTGGGGACGTGGGGCTGTGTGGATCCCCTCTCCTCCCTCTGCTGGTCAGTACCGGGGAGAGGAGGATGCTATGGTGGCGGGGGGAACACACTCGGCACCTCTCCACCGAGGTGTGGGAAGAGCCCCTCTGGCCTCTGGATCTTCAGGGTGTCTTTGCTGCGTTGCTTCTGCTTCTAAGCACCGACAGCTGTAGGACATAGTGATGTAAGCCTCAGCGGTGGTGAAAGAAGGGAGAGAAACCTGAGTGTCCCAGAAGTCAAAGAAGATTATATTAAAAAAAAAAAAAAAGAGTCATCAAGATATTTATTGATTCAGTATATAAATATTAGAGATTCCTGCTGAATATCTGAGTGATTGATGTTTAGAATTTAAAGTGGGTTTGTGAAAAATGAAATGAAAATACATTATTGCACAGGGAGAAAAAGCTTCATGAATCACAGGCATTTTGCTGTTCTGAACTTGATGGAAGAATAAGTGATCTTCTTTACTATGCATACCATGAGAACAGCACAACTTCATTGTTTTTGTGGTCCACAATCACTGGGTTTTTCCAGCCAGTACAGGTGGCTCATAAAAAAAGGGAGGGGGGAGAAATATAAAATAAAGTAGTTTAGAGTCACTGACACAGCAGAAAGAGGAAATGAAGTTCTCACACTATGCAAAACTGTTATTCATATTTAAAGAATAGCAAAGAAATCTAAAAATAGGCTTTGAAACTTGGAAAGTTTTGAGTGCTGCCGACAATCAAAGTGTTCTTTGGTAAATGAGGATGGAAATGTTTGCTCACTTATGACTAACTAGAGTTGCTTCGTAATTACTGTAAGGCATAGAAAGAACTAGAGATTTGGGGTGTTTTTCCTGTGATCAGTTAGGTAGTGGACGGGCTGAACTTCATTTAATAGTACAAAAGATGTGGTGAGTGCATCACTGGTCCTAGTAAGAGAGGGCAATGACTTGGGTTCGCCAAAGCATTTGCACTGATACTTTTATAGCGTCAAACTTGCTGCTGTACTTTGATCCACTGGTGTGTGGAAGATTAGCTGCCAGCTTGGTTCTAATTAGAACAAGCATTTCTTCTCAAGAAGCTTCTGGAACAAGCATGTTCTGTGAAGCAGAAGTCTGTCAAACGGGGATGACTGAATTTCTGTTCACAACTTTGGTTGCAGTAATACTTCTGGTCCTCATCACAGGTCTGAAGCTGGGTATTGCACAAAACAAAACCAGATTTTACATACCAAACAGCTAATGGTGCAGACACGAGACAGCAGTTGAATAAAATGAATGTGATAAATTATTCAGTCATAAAAAATACACCCAAAGTGTTAAGACTGAGTCTTCTGATTTTAATGCCTCTCTGAAGCTGCATGTGCTCTGTTAGGGTCTTTTAACTGATGATTGTTCGCAATGTTTCACTCAGTACAGGTAGAATGCCACAACTAGTTGGAAGCTTGATTGCCTCTTGACCTTTAGCCAGGGAGAAATTAGCAGGGTGGGAGATGGTTTTCTTTCCCCTTGAATTAGAGCAAGAGAGTGCAAAAGTTCAGTAAAATTAGACTGTTTGATATTTGTGAACGCTCAGATGGAGAAACCAGTAGAGGTCAGTGCAGAGCGCTGAAATGGAAGGGGAGAGCCAAGGCTTTGTGTGTTTACGATCCCTACTTTGGATCGCTAACTTTTCCTTTAGAATATGGGAAAGGCTCACAGTGGCTTACAGTCGCTATTCTTGCCCTCTTTGGAATATAGATTGAAAATACGTGGGACAATATCACAATGACAGACTGTTTAAACAGAACAGTTCAAGCAACGTGAATTTTGTAGCACTTCACAGTTTGCAGAGAGATGGATGCTGGAAAGCTTATTTTGTAGAATTATTCTGGAAACCAGTGTGTAATGCTTGTTACATATATGGCAGTGATCAATACATCCAGCTGATGGGTAGGTAGCAAAAAAAGAGGAGAAAGAGGATAAATTTTAGAGGGGAAAAATAAAGTGTTCAGGTACTCGAAGTAGCAAAAAAATTGTTCTCATTTTGGGTAGCAAGTTTGGATAATTATTATTAAGTATTGTTTCAAAAGTCTTTTCTTTGTCTATATACACATCTATACAGAGAGGGAGGGAGAGGGGGAGAGGCAGACAGACTCTGTACATAAAGTTGAATTATCCTTTGTTCTACTTTTTAAAGCCATTGTTTGCTCGTGGTTTCCTTTTGTGATTTAAAGCAAGGAAAAGAATCACCTCGTATAGTCCGCGCATGAAAAGATCCTCCAACGCAGATTAGCTGCAAAAGCTCCTCTCTGAAAAGCTTCTGCCCAAGCTGCTTTCTGTCGATCTAGAAAGAGCAGCCTGCTTGTGACCATTCTCTTCCCTTGCACTTTAGAGAAGTACCTTGAAAACTACTTTGCTATTAAATTGTGGTTGTTGAATATTAAAGAATTGCCAAAAAAACCAGCCACCAGATTAAGGTGACGTGTTCTATTTTCATTCCAACACCAAGTTACTACTTCTGTCTATGACTTTAGGGAGGAATTTCCCAATACACTGAGAGGAATAGACCTCTACACACTGAATATATTTGAGAATCCTCTTCACTTGTTCTACTTACTTTTGATCTAGTTATTTAAACTGACTATGGAAGTGGTGGGAAGTATGCAGCTCCTCTGAAAGCTATACTTTCTTTCCTGTTTGCTTTATAATGTACTTAGAAGTGTCAAGAGACCTAGCCAGAGACTCTGCAGAAGTCATCTCTCCCCTTTTTTTGCAATGTAAAAAGGGTGTGAGAAGTTAGGTTTTGCTGAGCCACGGCAGAATAGCTCATTTACAGTAACTGCTGCTCTCCAGTAGTTGTGGTTGGGAGGGAGCCCTCCTCCTCAAATGCTTTTCCTGAAAAGTAATGGCAAAGGTTGAAGCTGAAGTGGTTCTTATAATGCTAAATGCTCAACAATCAAAATAAGGTTCCTGGAACCATGCAGCCCAATCAATGCTGTGCTGTGCAAGAAGAACCATGCAGCCCAATCAATGCTGTGCTGTGCTAGAAGTTTGCAACTCTTATCTGTACCCAGACCAAGGACAGATTACAGCAAGAGCTGTTCATGACTAAGAAACAGGTCTATCTCACCACTGAAGTTCCCAGTCTTGGTGGATTAATGTGTGATATTTCCTTGATTGTGGTGTTGCATTCATACATTCTTATAGTAACAATAGATCCTTGTTTTCTCTATTTCTTTATTTTTCTCATGTCTTTGATTTATTTGTTTGCTGGTTTGAAGAAAAAAAAAAAGAGTCTTCCCTGTACAGTAGCTCTGCATAGATAAATTATCCTACCACTAAGACAGGGATAGATTTCTTCACTCTTAGTGTATGTGTGTTCACAGGGGTGCCTTCCAACATTTATGCATCACCTGATAAGGAGAGATCTGTCACTTAACTATAAAGCTGTGTGTTCTGTTTAAGCACTTATGAAAAAAATGATGGGCTTGTGTCCAAATGGGAGTAATATTAATTCAGGCAGTGGTTATCAGTAATTGAGATAGCAGCACTAGTGAAAATCTCTTCCTATAAACAAGGAAACTGTGGCGTTTGCACCAGCAATTGAATAAATTAAGTTTCCTTACCTGCAGTTACATTATCAATCTGCAGATTGCAAAATAACCTAAGCTAAATTAGAGCAGGTAAATTAGTATGATGAATGCAGGCAAATAATCTGTCCTTTCTCCAGTGAGAAAAACAGAGATTTTTGTTGGCTTTTTTGTTTGTGGGGAGGTTCTACCATTTCAGTGAGGCATAACTCCTCTCCTACGAGGACAGACTGAAGGAGTTGGGGCTGTTCAGTCTGCAGAAGAGAAGGCTCTGAGGTGACCTCATTGTGGCCTTCCAGTATCTGAAGGGGGCTCCAAGAAGGCTGGGGAAGGACTTCTCAGGATCTCAGCTAGTGATAGGAGTAGAGGGAATAGAATGAAGCTGGAGGTGGGGAGATTCAGGCTGGATGTGAGGAGGAAGTTCTTCACCATGAGAGTGGTGAAGCCCTGGAATGGGTTGTCCAGGGAGGTGGTCAAGGCCCCGTCCCTGGAGGTGTTTAAGAGCAGGCTGGATGAGGCTCTGGCCAGGCTGATCTAGTGTGGGGTGTCCCTGCCCATGGCAGGGAGGTTGGACCTAGATGATCCTTGTGGTTCCTTCCAACCCTGACTGATACTATGATAACTGTGGAGGCAACTTTGTTTCTAAGGCTCTAAAGGAACAGCAATGATGTTTTTCCCTGACTGTGTTAGACTGGATGGTATTGCTGGGTGTGGGATTTTTCACTTTACCCTGGAGTTCTATTGGGAATGTTTTACCTGCTCTTTTCAATACTAGGTTTTTCATTTCCTTACTTCCCCATATGCCAAGAATAAACTTTAGGCTCCAGTCTCTCCTTTAGGTTCTTAACTTCCCACTGAAATTCATAGGGTGCTAAACTCAAGTCTTGAATACTTTGTGTCCTAGTAACAGGAAAACCCTCACCCAATGTGGGTGGCTGAAGACCTGTAGCTTTTATATTGCCACCACTGAATGGTGGAGTTAAGGCTTTCTGGAAAGTTAAAATTACTTAATTTTCATAGAAGAATTCTCAGTCATTTTTCCTCTACCTGTGTGTTTCTGATCAGTCAGTATCCACATTATCACCTTGATTGTAAACCAAATAAATATAAATGTAGTTTTTGCAGTACCTGCTCATGATTATTTTCACAAGCAAAGTTGTTTCTGAAATCCTTTGCTTTTAACAAGTCTCTTCAAAGTCTCTTGCTTGGTCCTCTACAGAATATCTCTTTTATGCACAAATTGTAATGCATTGAAAAAATCTTGCATAGTCTATGTCTGTGATTATTCAAATTGGAAGGGGATGTTAAAAAACAGATCTCATGGAGCAGAAATCATTTAATAAGTACCTAACCTTTACTTTTTCCTTTTGTACTTTAAGGGCAAATCTCATTCTCAAGTGTATGAATTAGGTTTTCCCAACACTGGAAAGCTACAACGAATAGCAATGTTATTTAACTACGTTATTTGATAGCTGTCAGGGGGTTCTATGGTGGTCTAGGCAAATAAATGTCTAGTGTGGCCAGTAGGAGCAGGGAAGTTGTGCCCCTGTACTCAGCACTGGTTAAGCCACACCTTGACTTCTGTGTCCAGTTCTGGGCCCCTCAGTTTAAGAAGGACATTGAGACATTTGAACATGTCCAGAGAAGGGCAATGAGGCTGGGGAGAGGTCTCAAGCACAAGTCTTATGAGGAGAGGCTGAGGGAGCTGAGATTGTTTACCTTGGAGAAGAGGAGGCTCAGGGAAGACCTTATTGCTGTCTGCAACTACCTGAAGGGAGGTTGTAGCCAGGTGGGGGTTGGTCTCTTCTCCCAGGCAACCAGCACCAGAACAAGAGGACACAGTCTCAAGCTGCATCAGGGGAGGCTTAGGCTCAAGATGTGGAGAAAGTTCTTCCCAGAGAGAGTTGTTAGCCATTGGAATGTGCTGCCCAGGGAGGTGGTGGAGTCATCATCCCTGGAGGTGTTCAAGAGGGGATTGGACAAGGCACTTGGTGCCATGGTTTAGTAGTCATGAGGTGTTGGGTGATAGGTTGGACTTGATGATCTTTGAGGTCTTTTCCAACATTAGTGATTCTATGATTTTAATGATTCTAATGAAATGAGCCTTTCTTACTCTGTTTATACCCATGTTTTACCATTTTATACCTATATAATTTCATCTTTAAAACATATCCACATGGATATACAAATGTATATCTATGTATAGGATAAGTCATCAGGAAAATATTACTTGGAAGCTAATTAATATTTTCTGTGCTCTCAACAAGTTCACGTAGGCATTCATTTTGTTCCAGGAGTTAAGACGTTAAACTTAAGGAACCATTTAATTAAGATTAAAGACTTTTACTGGTATTTCATCTACAAAAAAAAAAAAAAATTAAAATACTAACTGCAGCTTTAAACAGCATGAAGCAGAAACACATGTCATTTCCCATGAACCTGACTCACAGAAATATTTTCTCTATTTTCCTTGGTAGTAATTTCATTAGTAGTGCTCCTATAGAAGTGTTAAGCATGTGACTGCATGTGTCAAAGATATTCTGTTTTGCTACCAGATTTACACAGTTTCAAAGAAAATGAGTAAAGAATTGCTGGTAGCTTTAATGCTGGTGGTAGAGATGGCCACACAGAATGGGAATGGTCATAGCTGGCTCTTTCAAAACAGTGACCTGAAATAATAGCATGGATATTTGTTCTTGGCCAACTCAACTGCTTTCCATGACAAGATGACTGGGTTAATTGGATTTGTAGTTAAAAAGAATGTGGTTTTTCATTTGTAGGGTTTTTTTAGTTGGTGGTGGTGTTGGTTTTGTTTTCTTTAATGTTCCTTTTCACCTCTGGTTAGTTTTTTTCCTGCTCCAGTCTCCTCCCAAAAAGCAATCTCCCCCAGTTCATTGCTCTACACTGGCCCAGGCTTTGCCATATCTCCTTGTCAGATCAGTATTTCAGATGTCCTTGCTGATGTATTCATGGCTTTGAATGGAATTTCATAGAATCACTGAATTGTTTTGGTTGGAAGATGCCTTTAAGATCATCAAATTAAACCACTAGCTTAGTACTGCCGGGTCACGATTAAACCACTAGCTTAGTACTGCCAGGTCATGATTAAACCACTAAAGTTCTGTGGCTGTTGCCTGGACACTGTTAGCCTTGCATGACTGTACTCACCAGAAGGTCCCCTTGTTCCCCTTCAACTGTCTGTGAAGTTTGGGCATCAATCACATAACTTTCTCTCAAATGCCTGTGGAATCCAGCCATTCTTCACTGCACTATCTATAAAGTTTACTAGTTTCTCAGTTTGTTATCTCTGAGTAGTTTCTCATTTTCTATTCATGTTTGCATGGGTAGTGTTGGCATGTCCTGTTCTGGTGGCTTTAACTCCAGGCAGCAGCCTTGCTGCTTTCCAGAGTCCTAACACCAATGCTGTCATCCTTAATTGATGTTGTTTTTGTGTACAGTAGCAGAAAAGGTAGGTAGTACTCCAATGAATTCAACAGCAATTTGTGTAGCTGTGCAGCATCTTCACTTGCAGAGAAATAGTAACACATTTCTATGAGTCTTCTGTTTTAAACATTTAAATAAATAATAAACCAGCAGTGCAGTGGGACAGACAGAATTTAGGCCTCCATGTATATGATTTCCATGACTATGTGACCACTGGCCAGCATGGGATCTAGGCCAGGATGCAATCTGGAAATGAATAGAAGTGAGTGCGTGTTCCTTCTGATTTGTTCAGTCATTTCTGACCCTCCTTGTCTGAAGTCACAAGGCAGTGGTGGTACCACGGTGCAGATATGCAGGAAGAGCTCCAGAGAGGCACAGAGAAGTCATGACCAAGCACATTGCCACTGTCATGGTGAAGGGAATAGGAGATAAGGGCATGGGTGATGATGGCTAGTAAAGGATGGTTAAAACCTCCCTGTGTTCCTTTCACACATCCTAGCACATGAACCTCTTTGTCAGGGCTACTCAGCAGGTACAGCATGTGGCTATGAGAGAGAGAAACACATCTTTCTTTATATAAAGCTTTTAAATTTGGGAACATTCTCTCTCTCACACACACACACAATCACCAACGTTGGAATAGACCTCAAAGATCACCATGAGTACTGTGTCCAGTTCTGGGCTCCTCAATTTTAAGAAGGATATTGAGATTCTTGAACATGTCCAGAGAAGGGCAACGAGGCTGGGGAGAGGCCTGGAGCACAAGCCCTACGAGGAGAGGCTGAAGGAGCTGGGGTTGTTTACCCTGGAGAAGAGGAGGCTCATTGGAGACCTTATTGCTGTCTGCAACTACCTGGAGGGAGGTTGTAGCCAGGTGGGGGTTGGTCTCTTCTCCCAGGCAACCAGCACCAGAACAATTCCTCACACAAGATACACTTTTTAAATCTGGGAACATTCTTCAAAGAAGATACACCTGAAGCCTATCAAATGCCATCTCCAAAGGCAAAAAAAGAAATAACATTCTGTTCCCAACCCAGTAGCCAAAAGGATTGAATCTTATTTTAAATCATTTGCCTTTTTGCCCAGGTATAAAGCAGGTTTATACAGCTGAATAAAAAAATTGGTCTGGAATGCTGCAAATACTTTTCTGAAATAAAATGTATGTTACACATGTACAGTGACAGAGGGAAAGGAAGAGGAAGAGATTGCCAAGGACATTCTGAGAACATTTATTGATTGGAAACAAATCACTGGATGTTTTTTTTCCCCTTATTTTTTTTTGGTGGTGTGTTTTGTTTTGTTTCACTGAGGGTTTTTTTTTCTTCTCCATATTACATGAAGTGGTCTCTGTCTGGGTGTAATTTTTACTTTTTAGTGCCATCTGCACCTGTGGCCTTTGGACTTAATGTTTATGACAGATGGACTGGACTGTGTTTGCACCATTTAGTGTATAATCCTTCTGTATGTATCTATGCCATGCTAGACAGTGGCACTGGCCCAATGGGCATATTTATTAGTGCAGACTTCCTGTCTGCTTCCATTGTTCTGTTGCAGCATCCTTTGAGCCTAATGGACCTTGCTTTCTGCTGGGCCCACCTACAAAATATTGTTCCTGATTCATGCCAGATTAGCTGTTGCAGACTAGTTTTTTTTCCTTTTTTCCCCTTCCCCCTCCCCCCTACACAGTTGCCAACTCTAACACTTAAAATGGATCAATTCCATATTGTAAATGCTCTTCCTCTCAGCCTGCAAGCTTCATTCTGGAACAAGCTTGCTAGCTTTGTTTGCTTGTATGGAGATGTTTGTTAAAAGAAGGTATTGTTTCCTCTGCAACATGTTACCTTTCACACTACCTGAGCTCCTGTTCTTACTGAAAGCAGAAGCTGCTCCCCCCAAGGATGGCTTCTGTAAAACAGGGTGTAACAAACACAGTGCCGGCTGCAGGAATCTGCTGGCCCATGCCCGGCTGCCTGGAGCTGGGTGGCACATCCCATTCCTGCTGACTTCATTGGCACTGCATGGTGGGTGTGGGGAAAAAGGACAGGCTATTATTGCACAAGAAATGTTGCCTTCTATTTGCACAAGAAATGTTGCCTTCTGTAACAGTGGAACAGCAAAGTAAATGCAGTACTTAGGCAGTTGCAGGTCTTGAAGTTGTGTTGAAGGGTTGTGAACCCTGCAATTGGCAGAGGTGAAAACAAAGAATCATTTAATATGTTCATTGAAATCATGAGGTTGCCTCTCCCAGATTTTTGTACCTGTTAGAGAAATGAATGATATAAACCTCACAGTTTAGCTGTAGTCAAATCAAATTAGTGGCAAACTGCAAACAGGCATTTGAGTATCAAACACACCCTTTTTCACACTACATGCATTCTGTGCTGATATTATGACCATGAGGAAAGGAAGCATGTTCTGTGTGATACACCTGGACTCTAACAAATGGCTGTGTTCTGGGTTGGGCATCCCTGAGAGTCAGATTCCTGCAAGATGAGAATGAAAACCTGGTAGAGGAGAATGTATCATTTTGTAAATTTAAAAAGCTAGTATCATCAACATTTTCATATTCAGAAAAGGGTTTTTATAATGGGATAAAACTGTATTGTATGGAATTATACAATGGTTTGGGTTGAAAGGGGCCTTTAAAGGTCATGTAGTTTGAACTCCTTGCAGTCAGCAGGATGTCTTCAACTAGATCAGGCTGCAAAGAGCCCCAAACAACCTGACCTGGAATGTCTCCAGGGATGGGGCATCTACCACCTCTCTGGGCAACCAATTCCAGTGTTTCACCACTCTGGTTGTAACAGATATCTGCCTTGTATCATGCCTGTATCTCCTCTCTTTTGATTTAAAACTATCACTCCTTGTTCTGTCACAATCGGCACTGCTAAAAATTCTGTCCCCAGCTTTCTGACTGACCCCTTTAAGTACAGGAAGGTCTCCCTGAAGCCTGCTCTTCTCCAGGACAAAAAACTCAAATTCTCTCAGACTGTCCTCACAGCAGAGGGGTTCCAGCCCTCTGATAATTTGTTGTGGCCATCTTCTAAACCTGCTTTAAAAGTCTCAGAGAGAATTGTTAGCCATTGGGATGGGCTGCCCAAGGAGTTGGTGGAGTCACCATCTCTGGAGATGTTCAAGAGGGGATTGGATGTGGAACTTGGTGCCATAGTTTAGTAGTTGTAAGGGGTTGGGTGACAGATTGGGTTTGATGATCTTTGAGGTCTTTTCCAACTTTATTAATTCTATGATTTTATGTCCTCCTTATGGCAAGGTAAAAAGAAAGGAAATTCTGATGGCATATTTATGAGTGAGAAGCACAATAGGCATTCCTCCCCCCTTAATAATAAGATTTGGCAGTTCTGGTTTGATCTATGAAGTATCCTTCCAGAATGCATGAGTGAGCTCAGGCTTGAGAAGAAGGTATGCTGAAATCCATATACCAATAGAGAAGAAGGTGTGTTGAAATCCATACACCAATACTCATGTATGTTTTCAGTATATCTTCCTTTTTCTTTCACCTCTAACACCGTTGAATACTTAGCCCTTTTGAAGATCAAGTATCCACATTGCAATGATGAAACCCCATGCAGGCATTTACATGCAGGAAGGTGCATCTTGCCACTCATATGATGATCTCTGAGGTCTTTTCCAACCTTATTGATTCTAGGATTCTATGATCTTTTCAACACAGAATTGAGTATTAGAATGGATGCCTGAAATTTGCCAATGTCACAGCAGTATTCCTGGCAATCAACTTTCTCATCCCAGGAAAAAGACATGTTTTTTCTCTTTCCTATTGTGATATGTGAAAGAGTTTCCCCAATTTAGCCCTGTAGTTGCACATCTTGAAGTAATATTTTTAAGAATGCAGTGTAGAAAATGTGCAAGCTACTTGTGGGCAAATCCTGTTTAATACCCTTCAATTTGAATTAGCTGTGTGACGGTTCTGAATGTTTTCCCCCTGCATTTGCTGTGGCAGTACCACAATTTGTTCCTGATAGATATTGCTCACCTACTCCATGAAAAAGCAGTTTTCTAAGTTGCTTTGCTCTGCTGCCAGTCAATGTGATGATAAAGTATCTTCTCAAAACTGCCATAAAAGCTTCACTGTCTGTTGTTTGGGTTGGGTTTTTTTGCTGAGGTTTTATGAATGTTAAGGTGAGGGAAGAGGTTGGTACTGAGATATAGAAACATAGAATTACTAAGGTTGGAAATATATATCACAAAGGACACAGAATATTATTAAGTGCTTATTTTCTTTTCATTTGCTTTTCTTTCTTTTGTATCAGAGAGTTCATAGCCACAGTTCAGCACAACAATAGAGATATTACCCAAGTTTGCCAGGCTGGAGAAGCAATCTCCTGCCACAAAAGTCTGTCCGTTACATGATAAGATTAGCTTTAAGGTTATTGTAATGTTTGAGTTTCTGATTGGAGCCCTCTGCAAATAATGACCTGAGGGGTTGTGTCATCATGTAGACAAGCTACATGACCATTCAGCTGTGATTATCCTAACTTCAGTGCCAGTAATGTACAGTGCCCCAGAACTGCAGAGCTAGGTATCTTGTCCTGCAAATGGAATTATTCAGTTAATCACGGAAGAGCCCGGGGACTGAGCTGATGGAAGCACATAATAGCAAGGTTATGCTTGTCAAGGGTATGCAGCCTAAATCTCCCAACTGTGAGACACAGAGACAAGTGTTATGTGGAGGCCTTCCCTTGTGGATCATCATCACATCCCTTCCCTAGAGGTTACCTAATTACTAGCCAAGCCCTGCATCTGCAGGGTTGTCTCTGAAATGCAGACAGCCAAGGGGATTTTAATTCCCCTGAATCACATCTGTGAACACTGGAGAGTCAACCTTAGCTTCAGTCTTGACTGAATTCACACTTCTGTTAGAGGAACTGTAAGTCTAAAGAACTTTGCAGAGCATCCAAACTGCTCAATGTACATGTCCCAAGGATGCTGAGACAGGGGACTGCATTCGTCTGCAAAGAGTAGCTCAGGAATAGTTGTTTATTACAGATGAGCCTCTTGTCACTGCAGGTGCTTACTGAAGATTCAGGACCACTCTATCCAAGCATTAGACTGTCTGATGCACAGAATAGCTAGAATCCTCAGCCATTTTTCTGTCACTGAAGTCATTCTTACCTGTTAGGCTTCTGGTATGGTAGAACTCCTTGTGTCAGGACTTCCACCTACTGTTTTTTCCTATTACTATAATTTATTCACAGCCACAGATTTTTCTGTTTGATCTACAAGAATGATCCATCAGCTTTCTGTGGGAAGATAAATTCGTATTTGTGATCCCACAGAAGGCTCTTCCAAGGATTTGTGAATGCTAGTGTCCACCAAGTTCAAGATCAGTTTTCCATCTAGCTTTGTCATCATTTGCATTTGTAAAGACATAAGACTGTTCTAGACAGGATTTCCATACTGGAAGCAGTCCTATCCATGACTTTCCAGGGTCTGGCCAATGGATTTAGGCACTAAGTTCCTACAGTGTCTTGAAAATATAGAACAATGCAATGGCATTAAATGTGCAGGCATATTAGGAAAGAAAGTAGGTGGAAAAGCAGAAAGTTGCAGATATTCCATCAGTTTTCTGCCCATGGTGAGGAGCTTGGAGTAGAGGATCTCTAAGGTCCTTTCCAACCTAAGCCATTCTATGATTGTGCTCCACTGTAGGAGGTGCCAGGAGTGGCTCACAGAGGCCTGCAGATGGTTTTGCTAGACATCATTAGGTCCTGCTTACAAAAACCTGTGCCCATACAACCCTTCTATGTTCATTTTCTTCCTTTACTAGTGGAAGTGGTTCAATCTTTGAATGATGTGAAAGAGGAGACTAAAGTCATTGCAATCCATTTTTCCTGTGTATAAGGACTAGTATAGGCAGATCTTGATGAGTTTCTTTGGGCTAAAACAGTAAGCAGTTTGATAACTGATTTTAAAATCTTTTCTTGTGAAACTCTTCAGTGGTAGGAGAAGTAGTAGTGAACAACCTCACGTGTGAACTTCACAGCACAACTCCTCTATGTGACAGAGACCAATTTGGCCAGCAGTGGGCTTTGTGTGATTTATTCACTGCTCTCAATCCTTTTTTTCCCCCCTTTAAGTGTTAGTTGTATTTCCATTCCCCCAGTTAATACTGTGAGCAGTGAGGATGAGAGAGTAATCCATCCTTTGTACAGGTCTTATGTCTGTCTTCCATCTACCTACATGTTTTCCCTAAATCCTGTGATTACTTGGGAACTGGCAACAGAGACAGATGGAGGATGTCACACCTACATACAAATGATGAAGAAATTATGGCTGTTGGCCACTGACTTGCAGTGACAGAGGTACCCTTAACTTGTACATCAAAGGAGCCCTTCTAAAGGATGGTGTCACTATCACCAGTTGCTGGAAATGAAAACCCCCCAGATCCTCAGCTGTCATGTACTCCATCACTGTTTCACTGTGCTAAGACAAGCAGCCAGTTACACAGCAAAACCATCCTACTAAAAAAAAACCCCAAACAACAAAACCTGAGAGACTAGGGAGGTATATAGCACAGATTGGAAGTGTCTTGCAAGATGTAATATTAATATAGAAATCTGAAGCACAACATCTTCATCCTCGGGGGCTGCAGCCAGGGGCTGCAGGCTGGCTTAACTTGCACTGGTAGTGTGATAAATGGGGGGGGGGGGGGGGGGGGGGGGCATCAGGATCTGCTTGCTCAGCACTGTCCTGTTGGCTGTGTAGGAGCTCGTGTGAGCCACTGCCACATCAGCAGTGAGATGCAAAAGCCAAGAACTGAGTGGTGGAGAAGCTGCTCTCCACAACTTAGGAGGATGCTGATGGCTGTAAGAGATCTCCACCCATGTTGTTTGCTGTGGTGGATGCTTTGCTTTGTTTGCTTCTTCCAAAGCCCTCAAGTTTCATATAGTGGACAGTAAGAAACAGATACTTAGGGATGTTGCTGCTGGGACACCATCCCTGGAGGTGTTCAAGAGGGGATTGGATGTGGCACTTGAAGCCATGGTTTAGTTAGTCAGGAGGTGTTGGGTGACAGGTTGGACTTGATGATCTCTGAGGTCTTTTCCAACCTTACTGATTCTATGATTCTATGATCTTTCAGATGAGATAAATTGTAAGGCTGTGTGTGTATATATGTGAGCGTATTACTAGACATCAGAGTTTGAGAACTGCCCAATGTTTCCTTACTGAGGCTGACATCAAAGTTAGATTCTTCATTACAGTGCTGCCAGATTTTCTGGGGATCTAGATAATTCATAGAATCACAGAATTGTTAGGGTTGGAAGGGACCTCAAGGATCATCCCCCTTTCCATGGGCAGGGACACCTCACACTAGACTGGGTTGCTCAGAGCCACATCCAGCTTGGCCTTGGAAACCTCATCACCAAATGACAGGTTAAAATTGTGGATAAAGTCATTTCCATGTTTATGTAAGATAAAAAGATAGCTGGTCAGGTGGTTGTGGGACAGGACAGCTCAAAGCATTGATTATGGAAGCTGCTGTGCTGACTGCCCATGGAGATACTGAGTATCTTCCCAGATTAACAATTTTGTCCATTTAAAATAGTAGCTGTGCTACGATTTCCCAGTGGAAGGAGGTGGGGGGAAAGAGATGCATTTGGGGGTAAGAGTAGGGGATTGAAGGTACAAGACTTAGAATTTCCTTTAATTAATCAACTTCATTATAGAAAAATAATGGGTGAAATAGCACAGAAAAGAAGATTTCTCTGTGTGTGAAATAAATGCAAATGCATTAAAAGGCTGATTAATGCCAGGTTCCCAGTGGTTAAATCAAGCCCCTCTTTTTGGTGCTCTGATATTTGAGTTTACAGAATATATATTCTCTTGCTACTGACTGCTCTGTAGTCATTTCTGTTAATTACCATCTGAAAGACTATACAGTCCACTTCTTACTGACATAAAAATGCAGTAACTCTTAGAAATTGTCCCACTGATGCCCATGAAGCTATTTGCAAGAGAAACTGCTGGCCAGAGTAAGCAAGGGCTCCATTAAAGGGTTCAAATGGAAGATAAAGTTAAATTTATGTTTACTTGATAGATTCCTGCACTCTAACATTCCTCTTGCTTAAATCCTTCTTCTCCTACTTAAATTTCTAACTCCTTCTAACTCTTTTTCTTCTTATTTTCTTTTCTTTTCCACATTTTTTCTCTTTCCTCCTCCTAATATTCCATTCTAACAAGATTTTGTGAGTCACACTGATTCCAGGCAAACAAGCTGTGGTACTGTAAAATAAATAGCCTTGAAATGCTACAAAGTAAATCACTTGCCTTAAAGATTAAGCTAAAATGTTTGCTTCAGCCTCACGTCTGAACATCCTTCCACTTAACCAGATGATAGCAGACTTTTTGCCAGCAAAACATATCTTTACTAAACCAGGGCCATCTTTCAATAAGAACAGAGCAATATGATGCCCTCTGCCATCCAAACATGCCTCTAGCCCTATTTATTTATGAGGAGCTTTGTACTGGATACAAACTGATCATGAATGTTATCCAGCTTTATATAAGACATCACATGGCATTGGTAATCTGATACAGGGTTTTAAATGGATAGCTACACTGCCAGTTTTAAGTGCCAGCATTTTTTCTTCCCCCCCTCCCCTCCTTTTGCTGTCAAGTGGTGTAGCATGTTCTGCTAAGGAATAGTCTAGCTTGCCTTGAGTTTGATTCCTGTGAAGGAATTGCTGTATCTTTATTTTACCATTTATTCTTCTGACCAAAACCAACAATTTAGTATTCTCTGATGGAGCATCCTGGAAATAAAATGATTGTACATTTTACTCCTTGCTCCCAGATACATTATATATATATATTTATTTTCCCCCCCCCATGGGCTTTGTGTTTCAGCTTTGTTTTGCTGTATGCTCATTAAAACAGTTACGCTTTACTCTTACAGATCTGGAGAGTCTTAAGAGACAGATATAGTTTCAGACAAGAAATATTGATTTCTCCTGGTGTTGCTACTTATAGAATTCTATCTGTTAAACTCTACTTGTTTTATGTAGAAGTAGAGCATCATCTTTATTTGTAGATTAGGTATATAATTGACATTCGCTCCATGCAGGCATGGAAAAATCTAACCTGGTGTGAGAAACCTGAAGTGTGACTAACATCCTGAACCTTTGCTTTGCAACATAATCTAGAAGATGGATGAGCATTAACATGGAAAATCTAGCTTCTTTTTCCCAGAGGGCACCTTTGCATTATTGTAGCTGAAATGCTTCATGGACTGTATTGCTTTGATGTGAAAGCAAAAACCTGATGAACACTTGTTTGAGTATTTTAAAGGTAAAGATAGTAGCTTTGATCAGTCATTTGAATCCCTAGGTTTTTAAATCCTCTTAGGACAGGTTAAACTAAGAGTCTGGAGCTGGTCTATGGATGTTTTAGAGAAGGAAAATTGGCTAATTTGTGCTTGATTTACAAGAAAGAAGGTATGGGAAAGAATCTGGCAGAGGGAACAGTGTAAAAAGTGAAGATAAGATGTCTGAAAATGTTTTAAGCCATTGGTATTACAGATAGTGGCATCTCAAATTGGCCTTTCAGTATCCAATTATTTATCAAATATGCATTTTTAATTGAAATAGCTTCAGCAGAGATAAGGCTTGGAATAGGGGGGGATGGGACTGGTAAGGAGAGTTGTAAGCTGAGTATTTGTTTATATGTTTCTTCTGCCATGAGAGAGAGAGCTGTAGTTTGGTATGCTTCCCTAACTTCATGCATTAGAGAAATTGAATAGCATGACTGAGTTTAAAAGGGGTGACATTAATGTGAAGTCTAAGGATTCTTTATGTGCATAAAACCATGATGCTTCATTTCATGAACAGCTGCTAGCCAATAAGCCTTTCAAAAAGCCTTTTGGAGACAACACTGGAAATCCAGAGCTCACTCTCTCCCTGCAGGATTTGTACTTGCACACTGAATTTTCAAAAATAGGGCACCTCCAAATACATGTTAAAGGGTAATCTAAATGCCTCTTAGGAACACAATATTACATTAATTGTGTATCTGACTGTTGTGGCTTAAGCCCAGCCAGCAGTTCAGCCCCACACAGCCACTCTTTCACTCCTTCCCAGCAGGATAAGGGAGAGCATCACAAGGGTAAAAGTGAGAAAACTTGTGGCTTGAGATAAAGGCAGCTTTATAGGTTAGGCAAAAGTTGTGCATGCAAACAAAGCAAAACATGGAATTCACTCACCACTTCCCATCTGCAGGCAGCTCCAGCAAGACAGGGTTCCATCACACATAATGGTTGCTTGGACAGACAAATGGCATCACTCTAAATGCTCCCCTCTTCCTTCCTCTGCCCTCAGCTTTATATGCAGAGCATGATGTCATATGGTCTGGAATATCCCTTTGGTCTGTTGGGGTCAGCTGTCCCCACTGTGTCAGATAGTTTTGAAACTGGTTTCAGCTGGTGACTTGACTGTCCACATGTGCACCTGAGTGAATCTGGATGTTGGGAATTTTTACTCTGTACTGTGCAGGCTGCAAAACAATCACAGTTTCTGTGAGCACAGAATGAGCAGGGCAGTAACTGAAGCCCACTAGTGAAGCTGTATTGAATTTTCTACCACCAGTTTTCCACTGAGCTACTTATGTTGAGGTTATGTTGCATATTTTTGGGGGACACTCTTTGTTTATACTCCTCCTGTACAGCACTTCTGATTTTTGGTCAGTGCTATGTTGTATGAAATAAATCAGAAAATCAGTGGATTTGTTCACACTTTGGGCAGTAGCTGAAGATTCCATAGTAGCATGGCTCATTTTCTGGCAGATAGCAAAATGGTTACCTCCACAATTCAAAAATCACAAGTCTTCTTTTCTGCACTGAGAGAGACTTAGCAATGGAAAATGTGGCCATGATCAGCCAGAGGAAAACAGAAGCAGCCTGTTTGCAATGTGTGTCATTGAAGAAATGTAGTCAGAATGAAAGTAAACTTAAAAACCTTCCTTCTCTCTTTCTGAGTGCCAGCTCCAAACACCCACAGGTGTTGAGCAGTGGTAGAACTAACCATGGAAAGGAACAACACATATGAGGGTTTCTATTATACACTCAGAACTGAGGGCTAAGGAACTAGAACTTATTGATAGTGAGTGTGAGGTGGCAAAGGTACCACAGCCACCTGACCATCATAGAAATACAAGCAGAGGCAACATTTATCTCTACCTAAGTAAGGTATTTTAGAACATGTGATTCATGTTTAATGAAGCTGAAGCTATTTAAACGGTCAGGATTTCTTGGACTGATGTCCTACATGTCCTGACCAATGCATGGGAAGAAAAATTATATTCCCCTTTAATGAAATTACAAAACATTTCCTTGAGATTCGATCCTGTTGCTTAATAGCATGGACAACTTAGCTAATGCCGCTGTAATCAGAGCTGGCTGTGGTAGCACCAGTCGGAAATATGTCGGTTAAGGATGTAACAGCTGCACCTTCCACTTAAATTGTGCCATTATATATTCAAAATACAGTGTGAAAGAGAAGAGAAACTTCAGCTAAGTGGCTTGCACCAGTGAAATGCAATTAACAATAAAAATAATGATGGATATACAATTTCAGTTGAAATGACAGCCTCAGCTGCAGCAACTTTATGCTGTGCATTAGAAATTCGTCCTGTTGCATCTGATGACTATAGGTAGCAGGGCAGGAGAGAAGAATTGTAATCACAGCCTTAAAATGTACTTTGTGGTTCTTTTTCTACACTTGATTTGCCTCTTGTCTGCAGATGTCATATTTACTTTGTGTTTGAAAAGTCTCTGCTATTAATCCACATTGATCTTGGATTTTGCTGATTGACTTGCTTTGTGTAAGTTACAGCATAAGGACAGCTTTAATGGTTGCATTAGATGATCTGTTCACTCTTTACAGTACATTTTATTAGTCTAAATATATGGTATCCAGGCTTAAACCCAATACCTACAGGTACCTTTTCAGCACAGTGCTCAGGAAATTAACCATGGAGCTCTCATTAGCATTAATGGGTGCTTAGTGGCTAATTTACTGTGCACTATGCTTAAAAGATACCCCCCAGGGTGTTCACTAGGCTGTGGGGGAGATTCCACCATGCCGATAATTCTTTAATTGTATTTTATTAGATCAAGCTGCAAATGAAAGATTCTGATTTCTGTGACATCTATGCCTAACTCTGATTCAAAGAGAAAACACACACACACACACACCTGTGTTCACTATAAATTAGCTGTGACGGCAAGATAATCTCATCAAGGAGCTCTGGCAGAAAGATACAGTAGAAAAAAAGATGTGCTATCAATGCTTCTAATTTTTCATAAACTTGGAAGGTTACACAGAATATCTTATGTTTATGCTAAATATGAAAAGCAAAGCTTTGGAACCACTCTTTAAGCCGAGCCTTATTTCATAGTTTCATTCAGGGTTGGAAGGGACCACAAGGATCATCTAGTTCCAACCCCCCTGCCATGGGCAGGGACACCCCACGCTAGATCAGCCTGGCCAGAGCCTCATCCAGCCTGCTCTTAAACACCCCCAGGGATGGGGCCTCGACCACCTCCCTGGACAACACATTCCAGGGTTTCACCACTCTCATGGTGAAGAACCTCCTCCTCACATCTAGCCTGAATCTCCCCACCTCCAGCTTCATTCCATTCCCCCTAGTCCTATCACTACCTGAGATCCTGAGAAGTCCTTCCCCAGCCTTCCTGTAGGCCCCCTTCAGATACTGGAAGGCCACAATTAGATCACCTGGGAGCCTTCTCTTCTGCATACTGAACAGCCCCAACTCCTTCAGTCTGTCCTCATAGGAGAGGTGCTCCAGCCCTCTGCTCATCCTTGTGGCCCTTCTCTGGACACGTTCCAGCACCTCCACATCCCTCTTGTAATAGGGGCTTTTTAATGCATGTGCTTTTAATTACAAAGGGAAGGCTTAAAGAACTTAAGATAAATCAGACAGAATGAAGAGCTGAGAACTTACTTCTCTAGGAAGTTAAAGTTTTCTCGGTGAGAGGTGCAAAAATTCCATGGAATTCACACTCTGGTCCAAGAAGAAAAACTGTTGTGGATTCCTCCAGATTCTGTTCTGAATAACGAGTTTTGAAAGAACATCAACTTTAACCAGAAAACCTGTAAGGAATGGGGGAAAGTGGAAAAGAACCATAGAAACCTGTGCCTTGGTGAATAGAAAACAGTGGGATAAGGTAAGGATTCAGTCTGAATTTTGCCTTGGAAGGTTCTTTTTCATTTCTTAGGGAAGGAAGAGGGCTGCCATGCACAGCATTATCTTTTACCTAGCACAGATTCAAAATTTATGTGTCTTTCAGTTTTTAATGAGACCAAGGCTGAGTACAAAAGTTAAGACAGGCTCGCTGAAACAGAACTCACTGAGCTTAGTGTCTCTGTGTACAGAAGACAGAGAAGATGACATCCTTGCCAAAATGTTGGAGTATAAAATCAGAATCAGACAAAATGTGTTAAGAAATCTTGGTGACACCATTACATTGCTGAATAAAATAAACAGTAACTACATTTAAGGCAAGAAATAAACCAAACAACAGGCAAATCTGGGCTTATCAGTGTGACTCAATTAGGCAAGAACTAAATATTGAGGTTAGAGAAGAAAGTAAACAGCATAAACCAAAGGGCTCATACATCACAGCAGATCAATGTGTTGTCTGTCTCAGGCAAGAAATGTAGTTTTTTTATGTAAGAAGTGCAAATCAATCTAATTTTTCTGGACTTTAGGGAGGCATGGGAAATTATTTACTAGAATGAAGAAAATGGGGATTCATAGAGGAAAAAAAGGGTAAAGAACTAGCTAGAAGACCTCGAGTCTTGAGGCCTTGAGCACAAGCCCTATGAGGAGAGGCTGAGGGAGCTGGGGTTGTTCTATACAGAAAGAGTGATTGTGCTATGGAATGGGCTGCCCAGGGAGGTGGTGGAGTCACCGTCATTGAAGGTGTTCAGGAGGAGACTTGATGGGGTACTTGGTGCCATGGGTTAGCTGTTTGGGTGGGTTGGATTGGTTGATGGGTTGGACACGATGATCTTGAAGGTCTCTTCCAACCTGGTTTGGTTTATTCTAATAAAGGTTATTCTAATAAAGGTTTAACCTGGAGAAGAGGAGGCTCAGGGGAGACCTTCTTGCTGTCTACAGCTACCTGAAGGGAGGTTGTAGCGAGGAAGGGGTTGGTCTCTTCTCCTAGGTAACCAGCACAAGAACAAGAGGACACAATCTCAAGCTGTGCCAGGGGAGGTTTAGGCTGGAGGTGAGGAGAAAGTTCTTCACGGAGGGAGTCATTAGTCATTGGAATGTGCTGCCCAGGGAGGTGGTGGAGTCACCATCCCAGGAGGTGTTCAGAAAGGGATGTGGCACTTGGTGCCATGGTGTAGTAGTCAAGAGGCGTTGGGTGACAGATTTGACTTGATGATCTTTGAGGTCTTTTCCAACCTTATTGATTCTAAGACAGAAGAGTAAATTTTAAATGAGAGACTTGCCATCATCAGGGGTCTTTGTTAAAGGTACATTGCTTGTACATTCCTGTGTGCCTGAGAACTTCTTGACCATTTGATTTTTTCAAAAACATCTTTTTCTCCACCATTGTCTACAGTGCAGTACAAAAGACCACATCACATAGAGTCTGAAGAGCACCTGCTACAGTGTCTGTCACTTAAACTTACATTGTGAGTGTCACAGAGTCTCCTAATTCACTATAGTGGTGTCATTCATGTACATTACATTATTTAGCATCAATTATCAGTGATAATGGACTAATTTCTTTAATTATTAAAAAAACCCCAACAAACATTCACTTTCTTGCCCCTTATTGCACAGATGTGTTGAAATGTTCACTCCTATAAATGACCTGCTTTTGGCCTGGGTCAGCATCACAGCTACATCAAAATGTTTAGGACAATGCTTTGCATGCCAATAACTTGTAGGAAAGGTGCAAATAAAAGTGAGCTTGGGTAGCCTTGTTTAAGACAGAGAATGTGATTGCCTCCAAAAAAAAGGGTCTTTTATTTGTTCCAGATATGTTTACAGAATATCTCTGAGGAATCTGGCAGCGTGTTTCAATGGATATCTGCCCAAGAATAACTAACAGATATATTGCAATCTCCGTTAGTGGATGGACTGTAACAGATGTAATGAAATGAGTGGTGCAGGAAAAGCACAGGACACAATATGATATATCACAGTTGGAAGGCTGGTGTCTCTCTTTTCACAGATATGCAGATGACTATCTAGTAGCTCACAGAAAGGAAAGAAAGGTAGAGGAGGTTTCAGTTGAATAAGGTGACTCCAAAACAGCTTTGCTTGGCTGGACATAAAGTGGCTCTAGTAGTACAGAGAAAATAAAAATGCAGCTCTCACCTACCCTTCCTTCCCCAAGTGTAACATTTGTTGTTGTGATGGTGGTGAAGGTGATCTCAATCGAAAAATGTGCCAGGCAGCTTCATATTATGTCTGCACAGCACATGTACAGTGTATGGGCTGTAGTCCATTAACAATTTTCTGCTCTCACACTGCGTAGACTTGTGCACCCTTTACACATGGGCACAGATTTGTAGTGCTCTTTCCAGTGAGCAAGTGAGTAGTGGTTTTCTGCTTCTACAAACTAAGTGATGCTGGGGCTGCATGGTATGACACAAACATATCTCTTGCATATTTACAGGGAGCAGAATACAGTCTAGTTTAATTATGCAAAAATATTTATCTCTCCCCTATTACCATATCTGAAAAGTGTATTTCCCACTCCCACAGTTAAATGTATCCTCATATCAATTTCTCATATGTAGTGCTCAGCATAGTGCTTTACATTTTCAAAGTGCTTTAGAAACATTAACTAATTAACTAATGCATGTCATTATGGGCCTGTGAATCTTGGATGTCAAAAGGCAAAAGACAAGGCAACCACAGTGAATTAAATAAAACAGGGATTAAATTGCCAGCACAGCACCCCCAACAGCAAATCTCCCTACCCTTGTGCAAAACTGCTCTCTCAACTGAACTACTTTTTCTCCTCCTACTTTTTCACTGCACAGTGATAATGTTCCCCTTCAGGTCACAGGGCCAGTCCCAACTGCAGGGAACATAGAACCACAGTCAGAGAATGCACTGGGTTGGAAGGGACCTCTAGAGGTTAACTCGTTCAATCCTCCTGCAGCATAGGATTGTAGTGTCCTTGAGATGTAGTTAAGACAGCATTTGTTTCAAGACATACTGCACAGCTTTAGAATAGGAATGAATATAAATGTAGTAATCTTGACTTCTGACTCATAAAAAATCCTATTTGTCAGTTTAGATTGGAATCATACTCTGAAAGTTAAAAGCTAAATATGAGCAAATGATAGGAGACATTGATGTCTTTGATACAGTTCTGATTTCTAAAGGATTATGTGTATAAAAGTGTCTGATCTGTTTCCTATGAGAATGTCCCTACAGTATATACTGGATGCAGGCCACTGAGGGGGGAAGTAGTTTGACTCACAGCTTATTTACTATTATCCTTTTTCCTTGGATCTCTTCAGATAGAGGCAGAGAGTGAATTGTCCAGATGATTTTCCATGGCACCTACCTTCCTTTTTCTACCCATACACATGAATATAAGGTATGGTCCTCACAGAACCCACCTACAAGCTTTTCATTCAGGGAAGAGTTCTGGCTATGTAATGGTCTTGTTTTGTCCTCTCATGGCTGGAGTCTCTTTCATGTGCAACTGAATACAAGCTGTCTCTCAACCAAATTTCCACTGTGACTGGGCATTTCTCTTCTGGTAATGGTGAACACCAGCATTTTGTGCACAGGACTGACAAATTCATACTGGTGTGACAGGTGAGAAATCTGAACATTCAGTGTCTTCTTAAGAGACACTCAAGCCATTCTGCTTCAGGAGAAAATGAGATCGTACAGTGATTATTAGATTCCACTTAACAGAGTAGAAGGCCCTGGCAGCTTCACTATGGGAGAAAGCTGCAAAGGGAGAAGGCAGAATGGCAGAAGAGGCAGATTACTAGGTGTGGCCACTGGGACAATCACAGCAGGCAGCCCTGCCTTTTGTCATGACTAAACAGGCAGACTTGAGCTGATGTGACTTTGCAGTGCAGAAGACTTAAAAACGACTTGCTGAAGTTATTCTTCATCGCTCTGAAAAGTCTGAACTTCCCTCAGTGGTTTTATTATCTTCTATATCCACAGGCCCAGCTCCTCAGCATTCTTGGGGGGCGAATTAAAGTTGTAGGTAAAAGGTGCCTTAATCACTACTGGATAATAACAAAAGTTCTGGCAATTGAAATTGATTTTGTACCTTTATATTAATAACTGCACAGCTATTATGCAGCTATTAATGACGATACAGCTATTATAATTACAGCTATTGTAATAAATGAGGAAATGATTTCCCCAGCTTAAGAGGAAACATTATAGTATCATCTATATGAAATGGCAGTTTCCCCTCCCTCCTGCAGATACTTCATTAGCACAATCATACTTGTCTAGGAGTAGCACCTAAGAGTTCCTTACTGGTATGAAAGCATTCCTGACAGCACTGCCAAGTTGCCTTGCAGTTAATGTGAAGAGGCCTGAACTATAAATATTTTCATGACCTTTATGAGTGCAACCAGATTGTTAATTCTAAATTATAACTATTTAAACAGGTTGAAAAAGCTGGGCTGTACCACTGAAAATTTGCTACTACGATTTTATTTCCCCCCCTCCAAGAAATGTATGTTCAAGTGATTAATTACTTTGTTACACTTGTCATAAATCCCCCTGGTGTGCAGTGATCCTCCATCTGTCTCATTGCCACATTATTTCTTGCCCTAGGTGTAACTATAGCTCCTTCCTCTCCAGATATGTGGGACCCAGAAGGACTTCTTTATAGAAAAGGATTCAGAGCTCCATCAAGCTCAATGTGCTGTTGATTAGGTTGTCACACAACAGACTTTCAGAGACAGGGATTGTCTTTTAAGGGTGTATACAATGCCCAGTTAATGGGCTTCTCCACCGCTTACAGCTGAGATCTCCAATCTCTACTTCAACACTGAAATGGTTGCTTTCATTTCAGGCATATTCAACCCCATGCAATGCTACGGGCTTGAGTCAGAGTGGTTGGAAGGCTGCCTGGCAGAGAAAGACCTGGGGATGCTGGTTGACAGTCAGTTGAACAGAAGCCAGCATGTGTTTACGTGGCCAAGAAGGCCAACAGTATCCTGGCCTGTATCAGGACCAGGGAAGTGATCGTGCCCTTGTACTCTGCACTGGTAAGGTCACACCATACCAGTTTTGGGGCACTCACTACAAGAAGGCCATTGAGGCTCTGGATGGTATCCAGAGAGTGGTAACAAAGCTGGTGAGGGGTCTGGAGAAGTCTTGTGAGGAGTGGCTGAGGGAACTGGGCTTGTTTAGCTTGGAGAAAAGGAGTCCAAGGGGAGACTTTTTTACTCTATACAACTACCTGAAAGGAGGTTAGAACCAGATGGGGGCTGGTCTCTTCTCTGTAGTTTTGTCCTAGTGATAGGATAAGAGGAAACAGCCTCAAGTTGCACCAGGGGAGGTATAGGTTGGATGTTAAAAGAATCTTCTTCATGAAAATGGTTCTTAAACACCGGAATAGGTTCCCCAGGGAGGTGGCTGAATCCTCATCCCTGGAGGTGTTTAAAAGAGGCAGAGATGTGGTGCTGAGGGACATGGTTTAGCATCAGACTTGGTAGATTTAGGTAATGGTTTCACCTGATTATCTTGAAGGGTTTTTTCCTCCAACCAAAATTGTTCTGTTACTCTATGATATTGCTGGGTTTCATCTATGCTTAACAAAGGTCAATAGATCAAATCTGCCCTTTATATTGTGGCTAATAAATAGTGCTCCAGTGCAGAGGTTCTAAATAAGTTATTTTGGCTGCTAAGAGGGAGACACTTTTTCAGGGCTAATGAAAGTTCTATAAAGCTGTCCCTGTCTATCAGATCTTGGGGGAGAATTTTATAATCAATGCTTAACGATATAAATGTCTGCGGTTGGTACATTCAAGGACATCTTTCGCAGCTTTGTGAATAAAAGATATTATCACCTCATATAAAGTAGGAAGGAGAGATGAGGTGCGTGAACCTGAACTGCGCATCTGGGGCTAGTTTGAGGCAGAGAGCTTTGTAAAATCTGATAGTAAAACTAGACTTCCCTGAAGCTTTACTTAGCAGCTTAAAAAAATCAAGCCTGTTTTACTTCTTCATGCAATATATCCGCCTCGAGAGTGTATCCACAGGCCAGGGCTGGGTGGAGGGGTTTGGAAACAGTTTGAGATTCTTGCAGTAACTTTTGTCTTAGAAACACAGGAGTATGTGTCACATGCTCATGTAATTAGCCACATATCTACTTATTCAAAGCTAACAACCATGTTTTACACCATCTATCACAGTATCGCCAAGGTTGGAAGAGACCTCGAGGATCATCGAGTCCAACCTGTCACCACAGACCTCATGACTAGACCATGGCACCAAGTGCCACATCCAATCCCCTCTTGAACACCTCCAGGGATGGTGACTCCACCACCTTTCCAGGTAGCCCATTCCAATGACTAATGACTCTCTGGGTGAAGAACTTTCTCCTCACCTCGAGCCTAAACTTCCCCTGGTGCAGCTTGAGACTGTGTCCCCTTGTTCTGGTGCTGGTTGCCTGGGAGAAGAGACCAACCCCCACCTGGCTACAACCACCTTTCAGGTAGTTGTAGAGGGCAATAAGGTCTCCCCTGAGCCTCCTCTTCTCCAGGCTAAACAACCCCAGCTCCCTCAGCCTCTCCTCATAGGGCTTGTGCTCAAGGCCTCTCCCCAGCCTCATTGCCCTTCTCTGGACACGTTCAAGTATCTCGATGTCCTTCTTAAACTGAGGGGCCCAGAACTGGACACAGAACTTGTGCCTTCTCGGTGCTTTAACCTTTAAAATTCATAATTAAGCAGTAGGTTTTCTTTTTTTACCAGTCAGCAAAGCTCAAAGTTCTGTTTAAACCAGTATGCACTTGTGTATAAAACAACTTCCTTAGCATAATGCTGGAGAATTAGGAATGTTTCTTGTGGTTCATATTTTGGGTATAATCCTGTGGCACTCATCGTTTTGCTCCTTCTCTCTCTTTAAAAAAGTAAACCAAGATAACTCTGTGGCACAATCTGAAGAGGGAAGCTATTTACAGTCAGGGCAACTTGAAGCACCTGGAGCACAAGGAGCTCCTGCAAGGAGTGTCTTGAGGAACCTGGAGTCATTTAGTCTGGAGAAAAGGAGGCTGAGGGGAGACCTCATCGCTCTCTACAACTACCTGAAGGGAGGTTGGAGTGAGGAGAGGGCCATCCTCTTCTCCTTTGTGGCAAGTGGCAGGTCTAGAGGAAATGGTTACAAGCTGCACCAGGGATGGATATTAGGAAATACTTCTTCACTGAAAGGGTTCACAGACATCGGAATGGTTTACCCAGGGCAGTGCTGGAATCATCATCCCTGGGAGTGTTCAAGCGTTGCGTGGACCTGGCACTTAGGGACGTGGTTGTGTGTCAACTCTTCAGTGCTGGACTAGATGATCTTGAGGTGTCTTCCAATCTGTGTTTCTGTAACATACTCACAAAGACCTGTATTTTTCCCATCAAATTTCTACATTGTTCTGTTGAATTGAGCATGTAAATATATCACCTTCCCCCCCCCTCCCCCCCCCCCCTTTTCTCCCCGAAATGCTCATTCTTATTTAGCTCTACAGATTATGTTGAAATGGGGTCCATGTAAATAAGTTTTAACAACAGCTCTGTTCATGAAAAGATTAAAATGGGATACCAACTTAGTCAATTGTCAGGTGCTTTGATTAGATTCAACAGATCAATAGCTTGTTATTTTCATGAATTACTATAATTCTGGCAGTTTCCTGTTTTCTTCTAGCATATGTTGTTTGCATTTATATTGTAATTTGCCTTGCAATTTGTGATATAATCTTAAGGAAACACTGAATGTTTCTTTGATATATAGGGTCCCCTACAGTTAGGTTTTCAACAGTCAAGCTCAAATAAACCTATTGGATTTAAGTGGAAGAAAGGAAATTAATAATAAGATATTAATAAGAGGTTTTTTGAGGAGTTTTAGAACTTTGAGGAGAAATTGTTTACAATGTGTCTGTTGCCTACATCTGCAGCTCAATATGACAGCTGTGATAATTCTGCTCTTGAAGGTGGACTATGTAGCATAAGGTGGTGGAGTCGCCATCACTGGAGGTGTTCAGGAGGAGACTTGATAGGGTGCTTGGTTGCATGGTTTAGTTGATTAGGTGGTGTTGGATGATAGGTTGGACACGATGATCTTGAGGGTCTCTTCCAACCTGGTCTGGTCTGGTCTATATTCTATTTCTATTCCTATTCTATTTCTATTCTATTTCTATTTCTATTCTATTTCTATTCTATTCCTATTCTAAACAGGAGAAATTCTGCCATGACTACATTGAGGCAATAACAACAAATGACTACACTTTGGTCTGAGTGAACCCCAATCTCTCACCACAAAGTTCATTGAGCATGAACCAGACCATACCTAGAAGCCACCAGGACTTCCCAAGAACATATTAGAAAACAGGGGCTGCTTGCAACCAAAGTTGACCTGCAGTATCTACTGAGCTAAAAGGAGGAACACAACCACAGAAGATAGCGCTGTACTTGGAGCACATGATTTATAGAGGACCAAGCAAAACCCAGGTAGCATCCAAGCGCATTGCAGGAATTGAAAAAGGAAAAATCAGTAGCTGGATCTTGTAGGAGACTTTGGTTTGCATCTATGTTTTGAGGCATTTTTGCTCTTGGAACGTTAAAAACTATTAAATGAATTTAATTGTCTTTATGATTTCCATTGTAGGAGTATGTGCTGGATGGCTGCCTACTTATGGCTCTTTCCAGACAGGCAGTTCTCTCCTATTTACCATCCTTTTTTTATCATTTTAATTGCCTGATAAATAGCACAGATTACAGATACATATTTCTTTTTTTCCTGATTAGTGTTGCTACTGAGACATTTACTCTTGGAATACAATTACAAAAAGCCATGCATTTACTCCATCTTTAGAATTGCTTAAATAATGAATAAAAAAAAACCAACACCCAAAACCAAACAAACCAAAACCAACACAAAAACAACCCAAACTTGTCACTTTGTATATTGCTTAGGGGGGAAAAAAAAAAACCAACCCAGTTTTGTTCTGCCAGATCTTATGTTTCATACAGACGGCATGCACCACGCTAGCAGTCAAAATACAGTGTCCCTGCAATATCAATATTTTACACACAGCCATTTTGTAAGCTATAACCTTGCAACTTAAAACAATGATTCTCTGTCACAATAAAGATAATTAGGGATGAACAGCCCCATTCTGTTCATTTTTGATCGCCTCCTAAGCTCTGTAAGCACGAATATTAAACTCCAGTAATCCATAGATAATATGGTGGGAGTGACTCACCACAGTTGTGTGCTGTGATCAAATTAGTTACCTCAGAGGCATTTTTTTTTCCCCCTACAAATGAGATAAAAAAAATCCAGAAAAAAGGAAACTAAAATACAGATTTACTTGTTTTCCCCAACCCCCCCACCCCCACCCAGTCCTTCTGAAAACCATCTATTTATGATGACAAACCTAAGCATATTTCTGAATGCTATTTGGGGATTTAAATTAATTCTGTCACAAAGGAGAATTTTGACAAGTCCAAAGCAAAAATCAGCAACTAAGCACTATTATTTTCACCTATTGAGCACGTAAGTGGGAATCCTGTGAGGGCCTTCATGTATAAAACACATAGAGAAGATGTGGCATTTATCCTTGTGGCTGTAAACCTAGACAGCAATGACCTGTACTGAAGTTCTGAGGGTATTATCTCAGATAAAGCCTGTAAAACTCCACCACATAACACATCCTTTGAAATAGCTCACTTGCCCAGACTAAGCAAACTCACTTTCTTGTATCTTGATTTCTAAATTATGTTTTCTAAACCTATTCATTGCTGTCGCTTTCCCCTGGCCCCTTTCCAACTGATCCACATCTCTCTGCCAAAAACTCCATGTGATACATCCAGAACCAAGTAGAGTGGAAGGATGACTTCATGAATCTAACATGACACTCCTATTTGTACACTGACTTTCCACCATTGCATTTGTATATCACAGTATGATGTTTGCTTTTTCCCCCTCACACTGCTGAGATGCTTTAAAGAGAAATGTTTATTTCCTATCCTCCAAACACTGATTGAACTGCTGAAATTGACGCTGAGTTTCAGGGGACTGTTCACATGTGTAAAGCAATGCACATACTGAAGCATTTCTAAGGCCAAGGCCAAACATCAAGGAGTTAGAAACCAAACTGAAGAGCCAACCTGAGTCAAACACACAGCAGTGTTCTTTAATGTAATTAATTTTTTTCTCATCTGCACTTCAGGCGTGGGATCTACATGTGGCATTGTATGAAGAACTAAACCTTGTGATATGAATCTGCGTCGCTCACGGAGCGGGGAGGGGGGAAATGATTTTCTTTCAGTTCCAGTTTTCTTCAACTTTTTTCAATAATTGCAAGCCAGTGTCTCAAAATATATTCCAGTGTTTTATGGGGACACTTTGAGGCACTGTCTTGCAATGCTTTATTAAGATACACAGCAATATTTGAATAGTCAGAGTGAAAGCAGACTACGGATTAAAGATTGTACAGAGATGCTTCTCAGATTCTGGTGATTAAGCAGCACTGGATTACCCCAATGAAATGTTTTGATTTCTAATATTCTTCATGGAAAAGAAACAACCAAACAAAAAATTAATATCTGGAATTATGTTGTATTTTTTTTCCCCCAATGGAATTCAGTAATCAATAGGAACTTTAGTGCTATTTGTTTGTTTCTTGGTCGATGCTACCTCAGGTGTGTAAATTCAGTTTTGTTTTCTCTTCTCTCTGAATATCCTCTTATCATTTTTTATAGACGCAGCCAAGAAGCTTTTCTTTGCATCCCTCAATTTCAAAATAATTAATTCAAAGCATCTTTCAGAATGGTGTTGTTGCCTTTTTTTGTTGTTGTTATTTGGACACTTCTACCTATGTGATTATGTAAATAAACAGTTAGTTAAAGGTACCATTATCGAACTGCTTTTAAGGATGCTCAGTACACAACAGCTGACCCATCATGATGTGATTACTCATGTTCCCTTCATTTTCATTTCAACTAGAATGCAGGGTTTTCTTGGTCCTATTGTAAGAGCAGAAAAACAATTATTTTATGCATGAGTGATGATAGTGATGGAGACTCTATATGGGACACAGCAGGAAGCTGAGGACTGTGTTTGATGCTTCAAAAATACCGTGCACTTGCAGCACATTCAAATGTTGCCGACCCTAAGTGTGCAGCTTAATTTTATTTGTAACATCAGAACTTCCAATCTTCTGTACATAGATTCTTTTTTAGTTCTTTATTCTAATGGCAAGCTGAAAGAATAAAACCCCAACTTTTCAAAAAATGTATGATGCATCAGTTTTACAGCACAAATGAGTTCTGACTAAGTGGATGCTTTACTAGGCAAACTGGTGTTAGAAGTTAATTGGATTTGACTAGCAAGTCCAGTTATTGGCACAATTTATAAGCTTTTGCAGAATTGTGACCATTCTGCTATCACACAGTAATATGCACAATGTGAGGCCTGACAGTAAGTGCTTGCTATCTGACAGTAAGTAATGAATCCTAGTGAAAAAAAAAATAATCCTTCTAGAATAGAGCCTTTCTTTTTTTTTAAATGAAATGTACTACAAGACTATTTTTCAGGATGCTTGAACACTTATTGCATCAGTATATAATTAACTTTTCATTGTCTTTGAGGGCTGTGACACATCTGCTACGGGAATGGCCAGTCGGCGCTTCTTTGTGGAGAATAAAGCTTCCTAGTGGAGAAAAGATTTGTTAGAAAATATTGTGATTATAATAATTGTTCCCTAATTTGGGAGACTTCCTCGTTCCTTCTGAAGCACAGTGCTTCAGAAACACTTTCCCTTCTAAAGTAGCGTTTCCTGAACCGCATTGGTCTCTTGCATTGCAGTATTTTCCTTCACGTGCTTGAAGTAGGTTCTGCAAATGTTTAAACATGCAACTGATTTAATCACCTCAGTGGCTCCTTCAGCATCTAGCATAAATTTGAAATCAGTGAAGAAAAACATGCATATGTGAAGTGCTGTGTGATGCAGTTTGTTTTTATTTAAGAATAGAATAGAAACTAAAGAATAGAAAGGAAAGAATACAAAGAATAGAATAGAAAGGAAAGAATAGAATAGAAAGGAAAGAATAGAAAGGAAAGAATAGAAAGGAAAGAATAGAAAGGAAAGAATAGAAAGGAAAGAATAGAAAGGAAAGAATAGAAAGGAAAGAATAGAAAGGAAAGAATAGAAAGGAAAGAATAGAAAGGAAAGAATAGAAAGGAAAGAATAGAAAGGAAAGAATAGAAAGGAAAGAATAGAAAGGAAAGAATAGAATAGAATTAGAATAGAATAGAAGTAGAATAGAATAGAAGTAGAATAGAATAGAAGTAGAATAGAATAGAAGTAGAATAGAATAGAAGTAGAATAGAATAGGATAAACCACATGAGTTGATCCAAAGAAACATTTAAAGACCATAGATGTAACCATTACTATGAAGTGAAGAAAGTTTTGCAATGAAATACAGTTTCTTCTGGGGGTTGGGAGGAATAAATCACTTAATGTACTGCTACCTGTGTCCTGAAAATATCTTGAATTCTGTGTGGGTATTGTGAGTGTTAGAGGTCGGTAATACATTTATCCTCTACTACTTCTCCTTTAATTATCTGAAGGCTGGAAAAAAAACCCTACCTCCCTTGAGAGCTTAACTATTGTTAAAATCCCTGTTTTTCTGCAGGATAACCAACTCCTGGCAATTGCCCTGGAGCCCAGAGTTTGCCTTTGCAGGCTCATGCGTGCACATCACACCACCCGTCTCTTCCCCTGACTGCCAATTCCATCCCAATGAGCTGGCAGGGTGCTCAAATTCACATCAATTCTGTTCCGTGATATTTTCATCAAATTGCCAAGCCTTAATTGCATAAGTGGGCTACATGGTTTTTTTGTGCTTGCACACCATTGTAAATAGGACTAGCTACATGATGCTGCCTGTAAGATATTTAGCATTTCTGCGTTCTCGGTTTTTTTTCTGCGGGGATAACTTTCTGCTCATCTCTTCATAGGCTGCTTTTCTGGTTTTTAGGTTTCTCCTTCATATTTCCACCAGAGAGTTCAGTTTGTCCTTGAATTTCCATCTCAGAGAAAGCTGATTTTGTCATTTTATCAGGGAATTCAGGCCATCCTTAGAAAATCTGTGCAAGGCCAAATCCTTTATTGTCTGGTTTCACTGGCACTTGGTGGATCACGTGAGTCAACCAAATGCTCTTATAGAGAGGGACGGATTCACTCTCCACAGCTGTACCTGGATTCTCCTTTGCTGTGCATGCCCACTCCTGAAATCAGCTGCCAAGGTGATGCCAGCAGCAGTTTTGGTACCACTTCAATGCAGAGGGTTTGTGAAGGGGGAGAAGGGGAGTGGGAGGCTAACTGCAGAATGGGAGGAACTTGAGATCTAGATAAAGCAGAAATGCAGTAGGGCTCCTTTGCTGCTCTTTCTGCTTGACTGCTTAGTTCCAGCACTGACATTACAAAGTGTGTTGCCATGATTTTTCTCTGGCACAACATTTCTAATGTTACAGCAACCTTATTGCACTTACAGTTTAGGTGAGGATAAAAGCAGGTCTGCAGATTCTGATACGGATTTTGAAGATTAAATCAGAGACTGTGCTTGCAATTTGCTTTTAATGCACATATTTAGCACGTAATAGATCCTCAGTGTACAGTTCTGAAGCAGAAATATTTCCAGCCACCTTTAGAAATGTACAGCCAATGGTCACTCTTTCCATACTAAAACCAAATTACCCCCCCACCCCCCCCCCCCACCCCTGCAATGAAATGGGAGGGGAGTGGAGGGTGGAGTGGTGGTTTTGGTATGAGAGAAGAGAAGAGAGGAGAGGAGAGGTTCGGAGAGGAGAGGTTTGGAGAGGTTTGGAGAGGTTTGGAGAGGTTTGGAGAGGTTCGGAGAGGAGAGGAGAGGAGAGGAGAGGAGAGGAGAGGAGAGGAGAGGACCAGGTTGGAAGGGACCTTCAAGAGCATCATGTCCAACCTACCACCCAACACTATCTAATCAACTAAACCATGGCACCAAGCACCCCATCAAGTCTCCTCCTAACACTTCCAGTGATGGCAACTCTACCACCTCCCCAGGCAGCCCATTCCAATGGGCAATATAAAGCTTACACACAAAACTTGTCTATTCATAACTATTCCTGTTCCATTACTCTGAGAATTGTCACTAAAACACATAAGCTGTATATGCTGGAATAGAACCCAACTATTGCTGAAAAAACCTAAGTATTCCTAAGGAAACTTTTTATTTTGCATCAGAAACAATCAGTTGTGTTTTGAATCTGGACTTCTGAGTAGCCATAGGTCTGGATGTCCTCTTTCTTCTGGTTGTCTGTCACTAGGTGGACATAGTTACCACCTTAAAGGAAATCTTTGCTACTTACTTTCAAGAGTGGGTTGAGCAGAGTGAAAGGTTGAGCTGAAACACATGGTTTTATGCTGAGTATTGATTTTTAACTGCAAGATATTGATAATTAGTCTGTTTCCATGGCAATATGCAATAGCATCCAGTAATTCTTCAGTATTTAGTAACTGGGGTTTTTGTGTTTCTACATTTCCTTGAATGCTTAATGGTTCTGCTAACCATAGTTCAGTGTTTCCAGATCAGTCATCACTAGGTAGTTTAGCAGTTAAAGACCCCATTAAGTGGCTGGTTTAGAAGATGGTATTAGGTTCCTCTTTAGAAACTCATCTCTCCTAAGATACTCCAGAACTGTAAAGTACTCAGCGAGTTTTAACATGAAATTCAGTGCTATGAAGTAACATGTATCCCATTTTCTGCATTCATTCCCTGCTTAAGGAATACTCTACAGACCATATTCGCAGGCAGTATTGTCCCAAAACAAACAAACCAACTCCCCACAAACCCAAACAAAGCCCCCAAACAAACAAGACAGAACAAAGAACTAAAAGCTGCCCATGTGACCATATATCTGGATGTGTCTTGAGATTTTGCTCTGTGGAAGTGTTTAGCGTTTTACTCTGAGTTCTGCGTGGAGAGCTCAGTGCCTCTGGACACCTGAATGTGTTTGGAAAAGCTAGTAAAAGGACAATTAGCCTGAAGAACTCGACTAGACAGGATTGGTCTTTGTTCCTTTGCAATCCCTGAGCAAACAAGGTGTTCCACAAGCCAGGAAGTGCTCCTTTGTCTCAGTCATGTTTTAAAACACGGCACTGTGTTTGTGTATGGTGCCTAAGTTGTTTCCACTTTTCAGTCACTGTTAACCTCTTCAGTGCTGTGAGGGTAGAAGCAGTACCTAGCAGTGGCAACAGCTTTGGATAAATTGTTCATCTGCTGGGATGGACTATCAAAATGTACAGTAACCTATACATCCACCTGCATCAGGGGAATGCATTTCACATGTCAGTTCAGCGCATCAGATGGCACTGGAGTGATCAGAGTGACAATCACTGACTATATCACTTGCCCTGCTGCCACATAAATGTACTCAGATTATTCAATAATCTGGTTTGTGGGTTCAGGTAACATATAACAGTATATGCTGCAGAAGATGTGTACTAGAAGGTATTATTAAGCTCCTTTGAGGCAGTATTCTTAGTACAATGATGTACAGCTCTGAGTCAAGTAAAGACACATTTCTTAACACCAGCTCACAATTTGAACCTTTAAGGAAACTCTGGGTCCTTTCAGTGATTTATCATGAGCATCACAGGTGCCAGCAGTACCCAAGGTTTGAATGGTTCCTGCAGATCTCATCAGAGAGCCGCATTTGGGGTTTTTGCAAGAGTGAAGTCCTGGCTGGCTGCCCAGCTTTCCCTTTCTTTTCCTGGGGGTTGGAACTGTCAGGGGATTCCCCAATAACAATCAATGACCTGCTGGCTCTTCTGGCAGCGTGCCACTAAGTTGTGAAACTGCTGAGAATTACATGTCCTGATTCACCCTCACATATGCCAGGGAGCTTCCAGCCAGGAGAATATTCTAACCTGTTAAACAAAGATAATGCACATATTCTACCTCCAGTCAGCCAGTTTTTCCCCCCTTTTTAACACAGGGCAAAACACATGCTTTGGCTGTTGGACTCTTATGCAAACAGGGGCTGTGGTCTCATTTCATGTCATGTTGTCTGGATTCAGCAGAAATTTTGTGTAATATCATTCAGACTTTCGTGTGGATACCAACAAAATCTCAGGCTCCAGCTTTTTGTGTTTCTGTTACTGGTAAACTGCTCCTGGTAGATTTTAATCAGAAGTGATGATAATGATAGCAACTACTATACTTCAGCCTTCATTTCTCATTTTAAATATTGCCTGGGACTGTCTTCGGGCTACAGATGCCAGCTTGCTCCACTCTGTATGCTGCTCTGCTTTGCACTTAATTTTTGTAGTGCTGCTTTTTGTAGGGGAATCTTGGGTCAGATAATGACTATCTTATACTTATCTAACCTTATTTTTTTCAGAAATCAAATTTGTGTAAGTGTTGCAGGATTAGTCTTTATGGAAATGAGAGTGTGATGAAATATTTAGCTGGGACCAGGACTAAGGTTCCTATAAAACCTGCTCTGAAATGCTTGTATGGCATTTGTTCTCTGAAAACATGCTAGGAGAAGACTGAGCTGTAGGAGTTCGTGGTGATTAAATGAGACTTTCTGCTGTGGAAGTTAATATAGTGGCTTGGAGTTAATCATGTCTCATCCTTCATGTCCTACTTAGGTACTTTATAAAGATTGCAAAAGATTTGCCTTGATGAAATATTTTACTGTTTCTGAACACAATTGTATAAATCCTTGAGCCCTTTTAGCTGTAGGTCATAGATAAAGAGGTAGATGTAGATCAATATTGTAGTTTCATACCTTCAGTCACACATAGCTAGGGCTGGCTTCAACTTTTTAGAACAAGGAAATATTGTTAGCTCTGCCAAATAATTCCTTGTAAAATTCAACAAAAAGCAAATTCTGCATGTGGATGTGGACTCTGAAAGGGGTTTCCTTCAAACCTTTCCAGTTTCATTGTGCCAGATTTTGGCTACCCAACTTGTGAAGAGGTAGGTTTGTAAAGTCCAAAGCTCTTCCTGGTTCATGCTGCAGATGTCAGCCTGTGTCCCAAACACAGGAGGAAGAGTAAACAGTGTACTCTGCACCATATGTTTTCTGTTGGCCTCACACCTTGTTCCACCCAGAGGCGTTTACCTGTGAGTGCACAGGTCTGTGACTTCACTCTGCTCCATATGGCAGAGTTGAGCAGAAGTATATGGCAACAAGCTTTTACAAGTTGCTAGCCTTTTATCTACCCATACATGCATGACTGGACAGGAAATTGGGACTCTTTTGTATTGCCTTCCTGGTACTGTTCTTCACATCTAAAGTTGCCCTAGATGATCTCACATTGGAAAATCCACTGGAGAAAACACCTCACAGATATCTGTTAGTTAATGCAGTAAAGCAAGTGGTGCCTACCTTTTTAATTCCCTTGTGATTATTCTGGCAGGCACACATGCAACCAAAATTCACATTTGAATTGAGTTTTCATGTATCTGCTTTGAGACCAAAGCCAGTGATTAAGATCACCTTGCAACGTACTGAAAAGAGAAACCTTAATGAAAATCCTGAACTGCTCTAACATACTGTGACACACACTACATTGTAATAATTGGGTGTGTGAACAAACTGAATGCTGCTGTATTGCTGCTTTGCTGTCACCACCAGAGATGGCATTAAGCACCTCAGGAGCATTACACATTGCACCTCTGTTACTAATGCTAATGATATCTACACAGCAAACCAGAAGCATAATTACTTTGCCATCACCACTCCCATTATGCTATATGAAAGAAAAATGAGAGCCCACCTTTTCTATATTCCAGGCATCACAATATCATGAACATGAAGCATAACTGTGGAACTGAGAAAACATATTGAATAGAATACAAATCAAGAGCTCAATGACATAGGCATAGCTCCTTCACGTGCTGGTGGAGGATGTCCTCTGCGATGACTTGTGCATGATCTGAGCAAAATGCACTTTTGCTTCCAATGCAGTTTTCCTAGCAACATAGATGTGAACAAGCCTGGCAGGTGGTTAGCTGAAGTGGTATTTAGTGGGAGGTCATGGCTATTGCTTGAGTAGCCTGGACAAATTTTTAACACTTTTAGAACCTCTACCCTAGTATCAATACTAGCTGGATGCCAGGTTATCCTGAAAGCATGCATGCATAGTAACTCACATCTCAGGTCACAAAGCAAGGCTGCCCTGCCTTCATAATGCTAGGGCACACACCTTGTTGTTTATGATCTGGTGTGTAAATTCTCTTGGCCTCACTGGGCATTCTATATGTGTGACACTTGATGTAAATTTTCCCCCAGTGGTAAAAGATGGTGTTTTCTGCTGAGTAATGATCCCTTTGTGCTGTGTGTTTGTGTGTGGGAGTCTGGCACACATTCTACCTCCAAAATTCAATCAAGACTTTCCTTGTCTGCACAGGAGATAGTATAAGTGCAGTATAACATAACACAGGGTACAGCACAGCCTGCTATTGGTAATAGAATTTACCATCAGCTACGTTAGGGGTCATTGCTAATTAAGCAAATTGATCATACCTGTAATTAACTACTGTAAAGGCTTGAAAAAGCCTCACAAAACCAACCAAGAAACCATCTTAGCCTCCCCCTTCTTTCTCTTCTTCTTCTTTTTTTTTTTTCCTTCTCTTAATTTGTAAAAATATTTTAATTTCTTTCTGTTTTGAAGGAAAGAACAAATGGTATTCCTGGTGCAGCTAAGGCAGTGACAAGGCCTGTCAAGCTGCATTTCTTCAGTTATCACGAGCCCAGGTGTTAAACATGGCACATGACACCGGTGTGCACCATGCAGTGAGGCAGGGGTACTGTATGCTGACAGAGAATCAATAATGAAGTGGAAAAGACAATGACACTCTGTGGCATTGTCTCTCTTCCTGACAGATCTGTTCAGCCCCAGAAGTATTAATTCAATTGCTTCAGCAGCACCAGACTCTTTGATTCCATTCAGAAGTCAGCAGTCATGGGGAGATTGAGAGCAGCACCTATGATGCATAAATAAGTTTCATGGTCCTCTCTTTGTAAACACTCAGTTACCTAAATTGCTGTTGCAACTGATGAAGTCACACTGGGTTCCAGGTTGTTTTTTCTTATCAAAAGTAACCATTTCTGCTGCAGAAATCCTATCTGAAATAAAAAAATCACCCTTGGTTTGACTCTGCACTTATGACAAATTCAGTTAAAAGTTAGTTAATTCTGTTTAGACAACTGAGATGAAGGGTGATGTGCAACCAAACCAAATGAAGCTGTTTTACCAGTAACTATATAGTAACAAAGAAAATTGCATTTGCCCATTTTTCTCTCTTCCTCATTCATTGTACTGACCACTGTAAATGGACAATGCTTTCTACTCTTTCTACTGCACTCCATATTGAGTCACTTCCACAGCCCTGTTTCCCAACAAATCAGAGCATCCATGTAGTGAGATGTCTCAGTCATCAAATGCTAAGCCAAGACAACATGCTGGAAAAAGACATCTGAAGCATAGCATAGGCTTGGAAGAACTTAGGCAGCTTCTGCCACCAGTGTTTACTTGCTCTAAATAGAGAACTTGAGTGTATTCTGGTTTAGCTCACATAGTTTTCAGAAATTAATGTTAATTACTTAAGCTTTAGTTCAAAGTACCTAAACTACATTTAATTTTCATTCAGTGAATTTTCATTAGCTGTAATGGGCATTGCATGCTTTCAGCACTTTCTTAAAATTGAGCTATTTACACAGGTTACTTAATCTTTATTTGTGTGTCTGGCATTTAAGGATCATTCTGTGAACACTTGGACCTCTGGTTTTCATGCGTGTGCAGACAGGGAAATGAGAATGGTGAATTTATCACCACACCCAGCAGTGCTTGTGAACTGCCAGGTTCAGAGCAGACTCACAGTGGGTTTCAGCTCCACTATCCATCCTCATGGTCCAGTTATAACAGAAGGAAAACTGGGACACATGGGACAGGTTACTTTTTATGCCATGCATGAGCCAGATAATGTAGTTCCAATATCAGAAAGTGAAATACCAGTACTGGAATGCTATCTTAGGAGGTGTGCTCACAGATAAACCTTTAGAAATAATCTTAAAGTAATCTAGATATTGGAAGGAAATTACTTACAATGAGGGTAGAGGGACAGTGGAACAGGTTACCTGGGGAGATCATGGATGTCCCCTCCCTGGAGGTGGTCAGTGCCAGGTTGGATGACAGAGTGTGGAAGGTAGGAGGTGTCCCTGCCTGTGATGGGGGTGTTGGAAATTAGATGATCTTCAAGGTCACTTCCAACCCAAACCATTCCATGAATCCAGGATGTAGATGTAATTTGTGATAATGAATCCTAAAGGACATTTGTGCTCTTCATTTGAAGTATTTATTTTTACATTTACCTAAATTCTAATGGCCAAAGCCGCTGAAAAGATGTAGGGTAACAGCACATGGTTATCAGTCCAAAAGAAATCAGAAATTGTGTGATTGAATGAACTTCCACTGAAAAGTCCAGGGAGGAAACATGAGCTTCAGGGAGCCACAGAATCTTTATTTAGAGGTAAAAGGACACAGTGAGGTTCTGAAGGCAAGTTGAGAACCTGCCCGCTTTCATTCTGATTTTCTGTGTGGCAAATATATTCTATTGTGGAAAGAGAATGTCCACGGAGTGACCTGGCTGGAAACAGTATTTCCATTCAAGCCATTATTGGATGTTTCTCTGAATGAAAGTACATTAACAAAGCATTGTGTTGTAAGAACCTACAGCTCTTTAAACCTGCAGTTTCCTTCCTCTGCTACATCAGGAACCATGTTGGTTGTACCAAAATAACATTATGTCCTGAAATGTGAGTGAGTATGAGAAGTGGATGTTTGCACTATTTTGTGAATGTGACTGCATTTAGTGGAGGAAAACAAAATCACTTTTCACATCAGTAACTCCTTTTTAAAACATCCTTTCACCTTTATTTACTTTTAAAGGATTCCCAAAAAATGCTTGCAGTGTGACCCAGTGTTAGGAAGAATTCAGATCTCATTGGAGAGAGGGAAGGAGATAGGAAACAAGGAAGAACTGTAAGCTGCTACCATTTTCCTCTTGAGTAGTTAACTCTTTTTTTTTTTAACCTGTATTTGTATCTTTCACACACAAACTACTAAAAATTTGAAGCCATCTTAGATAAAAGTACAATTTTAATGCTCGTAGTAGAGAAACAAATATTGCACACAGCATCCGAAGGCTGGATGTGCTCTGCAGAGCCTCGTGTTACTCTGACAAGGGTTTCATGTCAAGCTGGGGAAATTACATTGTCCCAAATTTTCTCCAACAAGACATCACAGTAGATTATCTGGCTGCCACCACTCATCAGGCTGCAGCTGCTACCCTGCTCTGTTTGTCTGAACAAGCTCCCTGTATCTCTGCTGAAGTCAGACGGGACGCAGACCGTGCTCAGAAGCAGGTTGGATTAGCAGTAATAAGGAGGCAGATTGAGCAGCCAGTAAAGAGTCAAACATGACTGGTGGTGCAAATCCAGGCTCACCCAGGCTTTTGTTTGCTGTTTCACTACAAGGGCTGGTGGGGCTTATCCATCACAGCATTAAACAACAACAAAAAAAAGTAGTACATTGATGATTTTGACCTCAACATTATCCCTTTGGTTTAACTTTGACCTCCTAATTTTGCCCTCAAAGGGATGTGGTCATGCTTAAGCATGCCAAGAATTGAGAACGTTGGGAGCACGACCAAGGATTTTGTGCACTGTGTAGAAGCAGTGTATTGCTCATAAGATGCTGCAGGCTCCACTCCTTCAAAGGGTTTCATAATTCTGCAGCTGTACACAAATGATCCATTTTGTTAATCTGAATTCCTGGGGTCATTAAAATTTTTTTTTTCCTCTCTTCTCCAAAGTAGTTTATTACTTTGAGAGGGGGGAAAAAAAAAATATCAGTTTAAAACCAGGTAAGGGAGGAAAGCTGACAAAAACATAAATTAGAGGAAGAACTTAATTTAAAAAGTGTCAAAAAGGATAGATAGTCTTAGTTCAATAATAAAGCCTGGTTCAAGAGCCTTCTATCTTTAAATAAAGCATTGGAGCACTCTATTACCTGTATACAACCAATCTTTGATTTCCAATCTAAGCCTATTTTTGCTTCTTGTGTGATTAGCATACAAATGCAACACACACATACAAAAAGTGGCTACCTTGGTGACACCTAGGACTTGTTTTTGACTTTCATGTCAGCATCAGGGGGAGATTCTGTGTGATTTTGAAGGTGAGTCTCCTGTTTTCCTTGAATCAAAATATCATCGCCACTGAGTCAGGTTATATCTTCACTTTCTCAAATATTTCCTGCTGTGCCTTCTGCTGATTTAGTGAGATACCACAGAATTTTTAAGGATTTGACCTTTTCTGGGATACCACACTGTGGGCTGATCATCAATACTGAAGTCACGTGTGCAAACAAGGCAGCTGTGCTTGGAGAGTAGAAACAGTCTTAATGTTTCCTGGAGTTCTCCTTGATAGAGCATCCCTCAGGGTAGTACCTGTAAGTTGCATTCCATTACGGGACTCTTGTTTCAAGATATAAGTATAAAACCCACATGCTACCAAGTTGAAGACAGAGTTGTACTTTGCATCATTTTCTGATAAATATTTTGTTGATTCTAGTATTAAAAACTTTGGCTTCCCAAGCCAAAGATCAGCAGCAACCTTTGGAGACAGCGATCACCACTACCAAGCTGCGCCAGGGGAGGTTTAGGCTGGAGGTGAGGAGAAAGTTCTTCCCAGAGAGAGTTGTTAGCCATTGGAATGTGCTGCCCAGGGAGGTGGTGGAGTCACCATCCCTGGAGGTGTTCAAGAGGGGATTGGACATGGCACTTGGTGCCATGGTTTAGTGGTCATGAGGTGTTGGGTGACAGGTTGGACTTGATGATCTTTGAGGTCTTTTCCAACCTTGATTGATTTTATGATTCTATGATTCTACCATGCCAAGACTAATCCAGGATTTCCTTTGAATGTATGAAGATTTGCAGTGAGAGCAGTATGTGACTCAGTAGAATCATCATAATCAAAATAAGAAAAGTAATCCTCTCTCTAATTCAGCAGCTTGGTGTAAAGGGAGGATGGTAGCTTGAAAGTCAGATGTGTCATCCACGATTAAACAAACCAGTCAGTGCAGCTAGTGAGAACTGTGAATTCCTTCTTCTTGATCCATGCCATCAGCTTGCTTTTCACATAGTGGGACTGATTGTAAGGAGGAGAGGTGCATAATTACATCTCTGGTTTCTTTTGGCTTTCTGCTGAGACTGAGAACAAAGATGCCTGTTATAATGGGGACATGTGTGGTCTGTCATACTGAACTGGACTAAGACAACAAATATAGTTCACATAGCTCATACACTGAAGTTTTTCCTTTCTCAGGACTAAGAGCAGTGAGATCTGAGAAGTCTGCAAAATTACTTTAATCTTAAAATCTGACACACAAAAAAAAGGCAAAACAAAAAAGAAAAAACAACCCAAATTTCAAGTTGTTGGCTATTGGGTTACATAATTATCTTTACAGCAGCAGCTGCATCATTTGCAAACACTCAAATCTGATTAAAATTAAAGATACAGAATTTACTAGCCAAATATTTCAGACTAATGATCACTGAAATGGTGGTTAGCCAGGATACTTAGCAATTTAATTTCTGGTAGTGCATATTGTTTGAGTTCTCTAGGACCCCCTGCCTCATTAATATTTCATCTGTGATGAGTTTCTGAAGTTCTTTGTAGCTAAGTTACAACATCAAGCTGGTTACTCTGCATTTTTTTTCTCAGAAAGGAAATTGTCTCTTGGGGGATGATAATTGACTACTTGGGTTGGTCTCTGAGGATATTAAAGGCCTTCCAGGTTCTTTGTAAGATGCCATTTGTGTCTCTGTCATTTTTGTTGTTCTGAGACAAGCTGAGTGTCCAAATGGACTTGAGCTCTTAAGATGCTCAGCTGCAGTGAGGTGACAGCACTCTTGAGGGAATTCTGAACCCCACACTTCAGAAATACATTTCTTGGTATGAGAATACTTGTTCACTTTGACTCTAGCCCATCTTGTTAGGAAATGCAGCTAAGAAAATGGTTGCTGTCTGCAAATAGCTAGGACAAAACAGCCTGTGTAGCTTCTGCCTCGGTTTTATTTAGGTGGCTGTATTGCTCTTGTTGCCTGCCTTTACTGTGCTGCATCACTTTCTTTGCAACCATTTTGCTCATATTGTCAAGAGGCAATCCCAAGCAAAATTACTGCAGCGGCCTGCTGCAGAAGACTTCATTCTTGTAGCATCAGCTCACAAGGCAGAGCCTGATACAGCATCTATCTAGCACTGTAATTCATGCTTCCCCTGAGTCACACTGGTTTGGAAAGATGCTGAGTTGTTGCAACGTGTCCAGAGAAGGGCAACAAAGCTGGTGAGGGGTTTGGAGCATAAGCCCTATGAGGAGAGGCTGAGGGAGCTGGGGTTGCTTAGCCTGGAGAAGAGGAGGCTCAGAGGAGACCTTATTGCTCTCTACAGCTACCTGAAGGGAGGTTGTAGCCAGGTGGGTGTTGGTCTCTTCTCCCAGGCAACCAGCACCAGAACAAGAGGACACAGTCTCAAGCTGTACCAGGGGAGGTTTAGGCTGGATATTAGGAAGAAGTTCTTCACAGAAAGAGTGATTGACCATTGGAATGTGCTGCCCAGGGAGATGGTGGAGTCACCATCACTGGAGGTGTTTAGGAAGACACTTGATGGGGAGTTTGGTGCCATTGTTTAGTTGACTAGATAGTGTTGGATGATAGGTTGGACTTGATCTCCAAGGTCTTTTCCAACCTGGTCTGGTCTACTCTGGTCTGGTCTGGTCTGGTCTACTCTACTCTACTCTACTCTGCTCTACTCTACTCTACTCTGCTCTACTCTACTCTACTCTACTCTGCTCTACTCTACTCTACTCTACTCTATTTCTCTCACCAATACCTTATCAACTAAATCCATAAGACAAGTAGTCTCTGAGAGGATTGCTTAAGGAAACATCATGGAAGGTATGATTGTATTTGGGTGTCTTTCCCAGATGTGTTACTAAATTTATGGCTTCAGTAAGCTGCATTCTAAAGGTGCTGCACAGTCAGATTTCCAGTTGCTAGTATCTTGTAGGGCATTTGAGTTGTTTGTGGAAACACCACCGCTTTTTACTGCACAATAGCAAGAGCTTCACCTCTCTATTGATTCCAAAATAAAAATGTGTGCAGGTTCTTGGTAGCAGAACATTTCAGCAGAATACGAGCCCACTTTCAGTCTGAATAGGTAAGTTTTGTACTGAGTGCATAGTTAATAATAGTAATTTCTACATTTACAGTAAGTAAGGCAAGTTTGTAAATACAATAACCCACTGCATGAATACAATACTGCCATGAATTGAATGCAGACCAGAAAAGAGGGCTAATAAGGGAGACATTATAATAAGTATAGTTTTATGTGTAAATCAAAAGATCTAAAATATAAAAAATTACCATACATGAGAATTACCAGTAGAAACAACAGAGCTTTAATCTAAAGTACACTAATGCAGCTCAAGTATAATCAGGGTTGAATAAATATTCATCACCTGTACTTTATTATACTGTACTCTGAAGAGGAAGGCACAGGGAAAAAAAAAAGTACAGAGCTATATTAAAATTCAGGTTTTGGCTTTATGAGCTAGTTCAAGTCATTCATTTATATGCAGTTTTATAGCTGAGGGCTGACCAGTATTGCTGCTCAGAGAATGTGCAGTTCTGTCAAAGTCAAAATGCTTCACTGAAGTGGCCAGTTTTGCATGGATTCTGTTTGAAAGGGAAAGAGATGGGGGGGGGGGGGGAAGAAGGGAAATTGCATTTCTGTCAGACCAGAAAAGGTTAAAACATTAACTTCAAGCTGATTTTTCTTGTTGACATTTGGTATTGTGCCTTAATACAAAATGGCACAGTTGCTACTGAATTCTGAATAATCAGAAATTGGGTTTTTTTGAGGTTTTGGTTGTGTTAGCCTTTGTTTTGGTTTGGAAAAGAGCTAGGCTTACAACCTTAAATCTGTTTGTACACATTGAAGCAGGCATCTGACCTTACAGAATAAGATTGGACTATAGGCCTGAGAAACAAGAGATTTATTTTCTTTTATTAATCTGCAATAGCATCGCCCTTTTCTTATTTCTGGTTTCCTGATGTAGCTTCAGTATCACTTTTCTGCTGAGTAACAGTAAATATCTTGCGCTTTAAGTTGCTTTTCTGCTCAGGAGCAGAGAACTCAGACAACAGAAGTGAGGCTGCTGAAGAGAATTAGGCAGAAATCCCTTATAAAATTCACTCATTTCTGCACCCTGGGAAGTCTTTCTTATTCACAAGCTGGCTGCTAATATTTACAGATGAAGAGCAGAGAGAAGAGGTGAATGCTGTTCATCCAGGGTAAAGTTTTTGCTCCTGCAGACAATGTTCATAATGAATGCACACTGCATCTTCCAAAGGCTGGTGTTCACTCTTGGGACATTTGGGAACTTGGCATTTTTGCTAAAGTGAATGGGATTTATTCTCTGCTGCTTCATCACCTTAGTTCTTGCAGTAGCTAAGTGAGCTTGAAGATTGCATCAAACACCACCCGAGGGTGGTTCTCATGGCTTTACATTTGCCTTTCCAACCACTTCAGTTTCACGTGTGTCAGGCTGATTATTTTTGTAAAGTAACATCAACAATCACTGAAGTTATTCACACTTAATTATTGATTTCTCTCACTAGTGAAAGCTCCCCTCACAGGGATGCTTGAGAAGCTGAAGTGACATACCTTGCAAGAGCTTTGTTTCTTTCAAGCATTCTATTCTTCTGAGCCTTAGTTAATTACACCCATGTTACTACAGTCCTAACTTTGAGATAGTTCAGGGTACTCAGTTATTCACTGGACTGTGAATAAAGCTTGAAGTGTTTCCTAAGGTGAAAGTAATTACAGTGTCACAGTATAACTAAGGTTGGAAGAGACCTCGAGGATCGTCGAGTCCAACCTGTCACCACAGACCTCATGACTAGACCATGGCACCAAGTGCCACGTCCAATCTCCTCTTGAACACCTCCAGGGACGGTGACTCCACCACCTCCCTGGGCAGCACGTTCCAATGACGAACGACTCGCTTGGTGAAGAACTTTCTCCTCACCTCGAGTCTAAACCTCCCCTGGTGCAGCTTGAGACTGTGTCCCCTTGTTCTGGTGCTGGTTGCCTGGGATTATTAATTAGCTTAGGAACAAGTAGTTTCCAGGTAAGGAGGTAAAAATCCTGTGAAAATAATTGATGATAGGACTACCAGTAGAAATCAGGTCATTTAGTTCTTGGTCCTCTACCTAAAATGTGAGATTATTCTTCCTTCTGTGCTTTGAAATGTCATCCCATTCATCATGCTAAATACACAGTGGATTAATGATATGAGTGTGTTCTAGCCAAATTATTTCCCTTTTGAGGTTCTGTCATGGTAAATGACAATATTATTTCAGCAAGCTTTCCCATTCTTTGTAACAATAACAAAAATTTTGGACAATATTACAGATATTCATCAGATCCTGTTAATGTAAGCCTGATTTACAAATTGTTTCCTTTCTTCTGTAGATAGATGAATGTATTATTGGTGAATAAATGTTTCCATTATTCAATTAGTTGTGTAGATAGTCAAATAATGTTTAATTATATGACCTATTCATGGGGGTTTTTTTTCCCATCAGCTGATACTAAAATACTCATGCCTAATTATTTTCATTATTCAACCACCTCTTTAAATGATGAAATAATATTATTAAGTTAAATCTAGTTATTATCAGCAAACGAAGCAGTGAGTGTTATCGTTTTTCATTACATACCTCAGTGCAGTTACCTATGCCATGAACCTGCTTTGAGATGGTTTTCTGTAAAAGTGAAATGTTTTGTACATCTTTTACATCGTGTTTCATCTTTGAGTCCAACACTGAGACAAACTCAGACTGAGTCATAAACCTAATGGGCTGGAGGGGAAGTACTTCTCCACTGCTGGTATGGAGGCTGACAATTTACTCTGAACTATGATTCTGCCCAGTGGTTTGGCATATGCTTTTTTTTCTCCCACATGAAGGCAATCATTTCAATAAATGAACTTCCAATATTTGTATTTTAGTGATGTTAATGCTGTTAGTTGGAATTCATTGTTCAGTGTAAAGGCAGAATCATTTTCAAGTTAGTCTTAGCCTTTGTTTGTTTGGGGTTATTTCTTTTTATTTATCTTTTTATTTTCCCAAGCCATTTTCCTGGATTTTTCCATCTCTATTTTGTATTTGCTATATTGTGTTTTCAGCCTGACATGATGCTCAAAACCTACTGCTATAAATATGAAAGGATATTAGTATAGACACAAGAACGCTGCAGTGCACTTGACAGATGGAAAAGGTTTACGGTGAATCTATCATTGCCCTATGGTGGGGAACAACACTGCTCATAGATTAATGTTCATTTTATTACAGCCATATCTTACCCTCAATCTGCGTGCAGAACTCTCTTTGAAGTCATTTTGATCTGTGTGCATCAATCAAGGGTAGTACATGACACTTAGGGCCACATTTTCAAATGTCGACACTTGGCATCTGCAAATCCCGTATCTTGCACACCCAAAGTGTTTATCTCTATGTGCAAACATGGATGGTTCTAGGATGTCTTAGCAAGTAAGACAGTTAAGCTGGTGGGTTTGAAAAATTCACTGATTAACTATTTGAGTTAAGTTCAGGCACAGGCTTAAACAAATGTTTAAGCAAGGCCTGATTGAAAAGAGTTCCGCAATCTTTTCATTCACAGCTGCTTTGATAGCTGCTCCTATCTGGCTGTATCATTTTATTGGGGCACTGCAGTGCTCTAGGTGAGAAGTTCAGGATGATATCTATGGTACAGTAGATACATATGTGGTTATATATAAAACCAGTTAGCAATACCACAGTTCACAACAACATCTTTGGGTCCCATAAAACTTTATTTTAAAAATTATTTCTTAAGAGTGCTGTAAAATTTGAGAAACTGACAATTTGTGCTGCTTAGATGCAAGTAATTGCTGTTTATCACCACTGCTGATAACTCAAGACCTAAGATAATATCAACAGGGAAGGGCCCCTGAAACAAGCCTGCGATAATCTCAGACGTTAGAGCGCACAGAGAAATGGAATCACAGTTTTGTCCACACTTTCTCAGGATGACCTCTGCAGTTTGTGAAACCAGCAATGACATAGGATCATATTCTTCCAGCCTGATATTACTACAAAAGTCCTCTAACTGCTGAGATTCGAGAGAAATCATTTACCGTCAATATAATTTCCTGCATCTCCCTTTGTGATGCTGTAACGAAGTTATTATAGTTTGGCCCTTCAGCCTATGACAGATTGAATTTTCCATGACTTGATGATGTGACAAAGTCATTGCTCAAAGGCAAATATACTTTGGAACCGAGAAACTAATGCAAATTAATTTATACTTCGAGTGAACTTTACAAAAAGGCATCTTAGTTTATTTTGCAACTCAAATTAAAAGCCAGGCAATATCATAGTTTAGTGGTCTCAAGAAAGCACTAAGCACAATCTGTGATGTGAAAGGAAGTATTACTGCAGGATTAGGGAAGTTTCAGAACTTTAATCTTTCATTTTCTCTACTGCTGGACTATGATGTTGACCAATGTCCTTTTAAGAAACTTGAGCTGTCTCATAGGCCGATTTAGGGCGGAAGGAAGAACTGGATGCAGAAGTAATTTTCTCTTGTCATGTTCGTACAAAGAAGATGTGAATTATTACTCTCAACAACAAAAGCTTTACCCAGATCCTCAATTCACTTATTTCATTGCCTTTAGGCCAGAACTCTGGACAAGGGTTTGGTGCTGTCACATATCCTTTTCCATCTCATTTAAGTGATCTGGCCTCTGTTTTGGGAATGGTTTTTTATTGTGCTGTTAAACCCTGTGTCCCCTGCATGAATATTTCATATATCTACTAAGTGCTTTCACTGAATATATTAGCCCCTGCTTTTCTCCTTTTTTTTTTTGGTCATGCCTGTTGCCACAAATAAAATGTAATCAGGGTCTAAATATACATGAATAATCCTTTATGGGATGGGAATTTTCAGATGCTAATAATAGTGACTTTGTCAGGTTTTGGCTAGGTTATGGAAAATGTTTAAACAGAATCTGTCCATCATATTACGTAAGCATCTTTCTATTTATATCTGCCTTTACCAGTCCACTGCAAAGATAATGAGCAATAAATGAAGCAGTGGCCAAAAGACACGTTTATGACTCATGCAGATGCCAAGGGACCATCCTAATATGGGCACTGCTTGGCATTTCTGCTAACAACAGACCACAGCATAACTCTTATTTGACAGTATTTTCTTTAAGTTTACACTTAAAGCCCATACCCTTTACTCATCTTAATGTAAAATAATGTTCAAGTTTCAACTAACTCCTCTTAATATGACTGATATCAAGGGGAAGGCAACCCTGGCAGTTCAGACTAATATTCTACATCCAAAGCATGGCATAGACAAGGACAGAATTTGTGGTTTACTGTGGTAGAAGGAATCTTGTAAGTGTGCCTATTAGCTGTTATTTAGATTTCATCCTCTCTATTGAACCTAAACTACCCTAACACTGGCCTTCATCCACACCTGTTTTCAAAGAAATTATCTTGGCTGTGGTAACAGCAGGGACTCACAGCATCATTTCATCCACTCCTGTGGTGGCTAGAACACTTCCCAACAGTGAGACTGCGGGTGGTTTATGCAGATTTCATCTGCTCACCTGAAAGCATGTCTCCACTTCTCAACAAGAGACTTTGAAATAAGGAGGGATATGGAGCAAAGAATGAATTCCTGAAAGGGCAACAGGGGTACCTCATATCATGTTAGAGAGGAGGTGCTCTGTGTCTTTCTGCCTATGGAGAAACCTCCTTTCCAGGCATGGCAGCCAAAGGTTTAAAAATAATGTGCTTGGGGGACATTCAGTGCTTTGTTTTTCTCCCATTCAAAAATTAGAAGAGAGACCCACAGGTAAAGGTGCTCCAGAGGGTGTTCTTGGACTATCTGAACGAGGAATGCCTGAGAGATGAGAAGGTTTACATAAGCTTTCTATCCTGCTACATTTATTTCTAATTTCCTAATCGTAGTTATGTGTCCTTTGACTGTTGGAAACTGATATTCTCCTTGAGAAGGTGCTGCAGGAACTACTTCAGCTTTATTTAAAATCATGATAGTCTTCTCTGCAAGATGAAAACTGCATGTGCAAGGCTTAGGAGTCATACAATGAGCTTATTAATGCGTGGCTCTAAAACAATCAGGAGAAAGCTAAGCTCACCTTCTAAGTCCTCCCTTGGAACAGAGCAACCTCAGATGAGGTTAGTTATAGGACAGTACTGTCTGACAGATAAAGTGCTTCGTAAAAAGTCCACCTGTGCTAATACAAACAGTTTAGTTGGTTCCTTGCACTTCCAGGGAGACCAGCCTCCTTCATTCTATATGCAGTACCCCTTCAGCAAGAAGTTTACACGAAGCTGTAGGACAGGATTGAATCTTTTGTTAGACAGTGAGTCAGCTAGGCAGGGTCCTCTGCCAGAGGAGAGAAGCCCATATATTTACCACCATGCAGGTTTGGAATTTATTGACATCTCTCCTTCAGCCTGGAGTTTTGCAGCCACATTACACCAAAAGCTTGAAGCATGCTGAGTTCAATGGAAGCTTTTCTCATTAAAACCCTATTGTTGTGTCTCAAGCCCTAGGTGTTTGTTTGTTGCCTTTTCAGAAATAAACCAAATAAAGACTTGTCTGAAGGATGAGGAGAGGCTCCAAATCACCAAATGACGTTTTCATCTATATGTTTTTATTTTCTATTTAGTTTTTTGGTCATCTGCATATTAACTTCAGATTAGCAACTGCTTGTTTAAGGGAGCATATCAATAGGTTATCTGGCTGGAGATGACAAAGCATATTTCCCAGAGAGGCTTCCAGACTAGAGGCTACACAGATGTGCCTTAGTTAAAAGGATCTCACTTTGAGAAGTGTGGATGGCTTCTGTATTTAGAGCAAACTCATCTGAAGCATCATAAAACAAAATGTACTGAAAATATAATATTCCATAATTAAGATTTCTAATGAATTGCCTTGTTAATCCATACAGTGTATGCATGTTGTGAAATTTTTCCTGGCTTAATTAGTGCACTTGCTGATTATGTTTATTTCCTGATGTACACACTGATTAAGCATTGTCCATACACTGAGGCTTGAAGCAGGATCAGTCTACAAAACAGTACCTAGTCGTTTAACTGGAGACTCAGAATGCAAATAGATCAACTTATGTAAAATTAAATTAGTTCTAATAGAACCCATTTTGACTGAGCAGCTGGTGACACATTATAAACAGAATTCTCTTGTTATGTGAAATAAAGTGCTTCTGCTGACAGATGCATATATACTTTCAAGCCCCCCCCCCAAAAAAAAAAAATGGAAGAAAAGGGTCATATTATGTTTAAGGTCTGGAGTTAATGAAAGAAAATGAATTCTAAGCTTGTTAGGTAATTCTTCTGCACTGGATCTCGGCATTGCTGTTTGAGCAGCGTGTAAGGTCAGCTAGGCCTTTGCAGTGCTCCATGTGGGAGCTTAAAAATTAATAACTGCTAAATCATTAGTCTTATGGTTAGCACATTAAACCTCTTCTCTTTAAAAAGCAGTGGCTATCAGCTGACTTTTGAAATAAAACCCACACAGCTATTTAGCTTTTAGTAATGTCCCCTAGATCTTAATTATTTTGTTCTTTTAATAGAATGTGACAGCTTTGTAGGTTTTTTATTTGGGGGGAATAATTTGAGCCTGGTTCTAACACTCCAACTAGCCATTCTGAGTTTGAGGTGGGCTGTTCCTTGCTTGCTACTTGGCAATGAGCTGCACTTGTTTTTTTTCCTAGGGATGCTGTCAGTCACACTGAGATGTGTTAAAGTCCCACTGACAGGCCTTTTCTTAGTGACAGAAGGGCTAGTGGATTGTCTGAATGAGGTACATGTGTTTTAAACTCCTGGATGGAGTTGATTTATGGAAAGTTTCAGCCTCCAAGACAAAGAGCAGAATAATTTCAACAGAAGGAACTGAGGAAGTGAGTAAGACGTTAAGGGCCTAGAGATATGCATTTTTTCCCCCCCTGGCTGTAATGAATTCAACTCTGATCATGGATTTATTTGAAGACAACTTTTTGTGAAGTAGGTGTTATGCTGGAACTTGCAGGCTCTTTGGTTCTTGTTCTGTGTTTGACAGTGCCTATTTACCCCACCAGAATTCTTAGCTGACTTGCTAAATGCAGCAGTGTGCAAATTAATGCATATGGATGCTTTAAAACATTATAAAATTAGTCATCCCTTTGGTAAGTTAATTAGCCAAACAATTAATCAAATGTTCCATTTTTACTCCATTTTGAGTGTATTTCTGATTTTCATTTTGGGTTTCTGTCAGTGGCACCTACTAAACAGAATTAAAAATATATCAGTTGATCCATTCACAGTCTGGCACTTCTTTTTTCTGGCCCTCCTCAATTTTAATTTGATATCAGTCTACAGAGCTTAAATAGTGTTTTAGGCAGTTCTTCCAGAACCTGAACAAGTACAGATAGATGCCAATCACAGAGATGTAAATCTCTCATTCTTACTGTCATGTGAATAAATGAGAACTGAAAATAAATAAACAAACAAAGTAAAAATGAGGACTGCATTTGTACTTGTGCTCTTAATGCAAGGCCAAACAAGGAAGGTGTGAATTTTCAACTAGTGTGAAGCTTATGTTGCATCTGCTGCTGCTTCTCCCTGGACCATAGTCTATCTTCATGTTTAAATAGTATCAACTGAGTCTAAATTTCTTCAATTTCCTGTTTTGTGAATATGCTTTGAAAAGGGATGATGACATTTTCAGTTTAAGGGGCTGAGAAGTTGTGCTCTTGGGGTTTGTTTGTTTAATTTTGAATGCCTAAAGTAGAAAGAAAATATTCTTCCTGAATAAGCAAAAAGTTTCCAGATTTCTTTGATAGCAAAGCACGAGCACCCCTTTTGAAGTGTGGAACGCCACACTCGTGTTTTCTGAGCAGTAGTTTTTGAACAACAATATTGCTGTTGTCAGTTAATATTTGGAAAGGAGAAGTTTAGGATGAAGGACAGTGCTCTGAAGGCATACTAACAGAATAGGTGTGTTATGTTTGGGCAGTAGTGCTGGAAGATACAGTTGAAGCAGGTGTCAAAGTGTGGTGTGCATGATAGGAGGGCTGGAGCACCTCCTCTATGAGGACAGACTGAAAGAGTGGGGGCTGTTCAGTCTGGAGAAAAGAAGCCTCTGAGGTGACCTTATTGTGGCCTTCCAGTATCTGAAGGGGGCCTACAAGAAGGCTGGGGAGGGACTTCTCAGGATCTCAGGTAGTGATAGGACTAGGGGGAATGGAATGAAGCTGGAGGTGGGGAGATTCAGGCTGGATGTGAGTAAGAAGTTCTTCCCCATGAGAGTGGTGAAGCCCTGGAATGGGTTGTCCAGGGAGGTGGTTGAGGCCCCATCCCTGGAGGTGTTTAAGCCCAGGCTGGATGAGGCTGTGGCCAGCCTGATCTAGAGTGAGATGTCCCTGCCCATGGCAGGAGGATTGGAACTAGATGACCCTTGTGGTCCCTTCCAACCCTGACTGATTCTATGCTTCTATGATCTTCCAGACCTTTTAGATATTTAAACCTTTTTAAAGTAAAAATTAAAGTAAATTTTTAAAATGACTCTCAGATAGCATTTTTACTTCCATCATTTAAAATAATGTGTGTGTGTGAGAACTAAATTTTTAATCTCCTTTCCTCCATGGTCACTTAAGATTTTAGTACAGCAGGAAGGAATTAAAATGCATGAGTCTTTTAGCAGTGCTTATTGGTATATTATAGGTCTGCTCATTCTATGAGGGAAAAAACCCTCTTTATTTGTACAAGTGAAGTTTTTTTTGCCTAGTGTCCCTAAAAGGTGAGACCCTTTTTACCCAGTAGGTGTGTTTGTTAAGTATGGTAAGCTCTCAAATTTAATGCCTTAATGCAAGGCTCTTGAATTTGGAAGGCTGCTCTGACCTATCAGTATAATGAAAGCATTTCAAAGTGTTAGGTCCACTAATCATAGACATAATGCAAATGCAAGCATGATGGGGTTTTGCAGATAGGAGTACAAATGGAATAACAGAGAAGAGTGGAGTTGAACCTACATCAAAGTTTTGGAGACCTTGGTGTCTGGAGCCATATACAGTTAAATGTTTGCTCCATGCAGGTCCATTTCAGCAAGTCTCGCTGTAGTCTCTTGAAGATATAGGGGAAAAAGCAAACCTTACTTTTGAATATTTAAACCCAATCTGAATATATGCTTACACATCTTGTTCTTTTAAATAATTTAATTCTTCTCCTTGCTGTTGGTTTAGTTTTTTTTATCACCCTTTAATGGTCATGCAGCATCAAGGCAAATGGAAAAACAAAACGTTTAATGCCAGTCAAACCTTTTTGCCACAGAAACCAAAACTAATAATCTCATACCTGGGCACTGGTTATTATGATCACAGTTTACATTCCTGATGCTGTCTCTGTGGTCTCCCCCATTTTATGCCCAGAAAAAAAGAAAAACCAGCCAGCACTCATTCCAGACTGAAATCTAAACAGCCAAAAATCATTCTAGCGTTAAGCAAGAAGACAATACAAAGCAAGCAAACTAAATCCAAATATGTTTAAATTGCTGCTTTAGCCTGCATGGTTTTTTCATATGATTCATACAAAAGGAAAAAGGGGAAAAAAAAAATCACAACAAAAAAACAACAAAACAAACAAACTAAATTAGGATCACAGCTTTGACCAAGTGCAAAGCTTCATTTTCCACCCCCCAACCCCCATCTCTGCAATGTATCCACTGCAAAATGTCGGTGTGCGGGATCGAAATTAAACCCACATGAAGTGAAATATCAAACTTCATGCTTAAAAGAACTAAGAAAGTTCTGGAGACACAACCTTCATTTAAAGAAGCAAAATTACAAGAAGCCATGCCGAGCAGTATTCTCCTCCTCTCCTTGGAAATGTGCAGCTCTTTATTATGGAAAGGCAGTAGCCCCTCTGTAGTTAGGGTTGCAATCAACTTCCATTATAAAGCCCTATTTTAGCCCCCTGTAACTTTGGCTTGAGAAATTGGAATACAAATTGCCATGTTTGCTCTAAAAGAAAAGAAGATTAGATGAGGATTTTTTTATTTGGTGAGGTGGAATGATTAGGGTTTCATTTTACTTTTTGTGTCTGTGAAATTGAGAAAAAAAAAATGGCTTAACACTCACAAAGTTTAAGTCACCAAGGAAGATCATCCTGATCCAGGATGTTTGCTCTTTGTTTTGTTTGGTTTAGGGTTTTTTTTTGTTGTTGTTGTTGTTTGGGGTTTTTTGTTGCTACCCTGTCTGCCCCTTATTAGTCAAAAATATTTACAAATAATTCAGCAAAGCAATCCTATTACATTTTTGACTGTTAACAGGGATGGGCCTGATTTTCCTCTTGGTGATGACAACAGCAAGCTTTTGCTGGTGACTTCTAGAGGCATAGGACTGGGCACTCTGATTAACATTTTCAAAAGCAATTCACGTCTGGGGCTGTTTCATACCTCAAAGTGAAGTATGAAGCCCAAATTGATCTACCTAGAGTTTTTGAGTGGGTGTTTACTGGAGCTCTCCACCAATTCTGTGTTGAAATTTCCAGCATAGAGGGACTGGCTGAGGATTAAACTAAAAGACTACTTTTAGAAAGGCCAGAAGAAAACATATACTTGGTTACTGAGGGCTACTGACTGCAGTCTAGAGATTGCCTAATGACACAGTGGTGAGCACTAGCCACTCCCAGCATTCAGCCTTATTTATCATGCCTGGCTCATTTCCTAGGATTAGATCCAGAATAGCCTCTGGCTATGTAGGCTGTTCAACAAAGTGTGTAAGAAAAGAAAGCAGGCATAGTCCATGGAAGCATACTTCCCTCTCTTCCCCCCACCTCAAATAGCTGTTATCCCATTCTGGATCTAAGCAATTTAAATTCTTTACAGTTAAAGACCTGGCATTCTTGCAGATACATTTTGGGGGAGGGGGGGAGTAAAAAAATTCTTGTGACCCCCCCCCTTTTTTGTTTAGACAAGCTTTATAGTACTAGTTCCATTCTATTCTACTCTATTCAAACCATGCCTTCAGTGTTAAGAAGAACAAGTTCTTCCCTGAAGGCTTAACTGTATTACATAGAAAAAGTTGGATGTGTGTATTTATGTGTTTATATCAGAGCCTTGTTGAGCCTGACCTTGAATTTCTCCAGGGACGAGGCCTCAACCACCATCCTGGACACCTTTGTTTCAGTGTTAAACCCTCATGGTGCAGAACTTGTTCCTAACATCCAACCTAAATTTCCTTTTCTCTAATTTCAAGCCATTGCCCCTCATCCTATCACTGCAGGCCTTTGTAAACAGTCCCTCTGCAGGCTTCTTGTAGTCCCCTTCAGGTACTGGCAGGCTGCTATTAAGTCTCCCTGGAGATTTCTCTTCTCCAGGCTGAACAACAGCAGCTCCCTCAGCCTGTCCTCACAGCAGAGGTGTTCCACCCCCCACATTATTTCTATGGCCCTCCTCTGGACATGCTTCATCAAGTCCCTGTGCTCCTTTGCTGAGGGCACCAGAGTGGGATGCAGTCCTCCAGGTGAGGTCTCACCAGAGGAAAGTGGCAGAATCCCCTCTCTGGATCTGCTGTCCATGCTTCATTCAATGCAGCCCCAGGATTTCATCATCCCCCAGCCTGTACTGATATCTAGGATTGCTCCTACCTAGGTGCAGGACCTTAACACTTATAGTAAGTATAGTACTTACTTACTTACACTTATAGTAAGTGTAGTAGAGTTGAAGTTTAACAAGACTATTGCAATTTAAACCTCATTTTTTTTTAATTAAAAAAAAAAAACCCAAACACACAAACCCCAAACAACAACAAATAAAAACCTCCCTCCCCCACAATGAAACAAAACCACCCAAGAAAAAAACCCAACACAGAAAACCCACGCAAACCCCAACACAAAGCAGGAAAACAAACACAACCCCAAACTATAAATTTAGAGATTTTTTTAATGAACTATTGAATCTGACAAAGTTTGTTAAAACACGACAGAAAAATCTGCCCTGGGCAGATAGCTCTCCTGAACAAATCAGATTGTTTTCAGTAGGATAGATCTACAAAATAAATCCTAAAAATGTAGGAGCAGAAGGAAAATTGTTAATCCTATGCCAAGCTAAGAGAGTGAAAGAAGGAAAAAGATGTCAATATTTTCCCTCTATATATCTACACATGGTATTTTTCTTAAATTCCTTTTTTAACAGTCTGTTTGCATTGTGGCAATTAATGTTCAGATACATTTGAATTTACTTTGCTGTTCAGCATTCTCAAACCCCAGGAACACTAGGATCCCTGTTTCTACAGTGTCATTAGCTTTTCTTTAGGTAATAAGCATGTGCTGCACATAAGCACAGGGAAAGATGAGCAGGATTTCCCAGAAGGAAGCAGCTGTCAAGTGTGAGGTAAGACATTGCTGGTAATATCTGTTGGAGTTTTGTGGAAGCTGCTGAAAGAGCAGTAGCAGAGGTTGCCTCAGCACTTCTCTGAGGCATGGCAATCTGAAGAAAACAAAACCCCAACACAAACCACAAACCAAAAAACCCAAATAAAATAAAATGAATAAATAAATAACCCCCTCTGAAGAACCAGAGCTAGAAGCCCGGAGAGTAAAATTTAGGCCAAAAAAATTCAGGCAGGTGTTCAGCATATGAGTGTTTACCTCTTGACTTCTCTAATCTGGAAAATGGTGGTATGTGAGCAACAGAAACAAAGGCAGGACCTTGCCTGCAGACAATGAAATGGCCTCAAGTTATACCAGGAGAGGTTTAGATTGGATATTAGGAAAAGTTTCTTTACTGAAAGAGTGGTCAAGCACTGGAGCAGGCTGCCCAGGGAGGTGGTGGAATCACACCTGAAGGTCTTCAGAAAAAGTATAGACATGACATTCTGGGACATGGTTTAATTGGCAGGGGATGCTGGGCTGATGGTTGAACTTGGTGATCTTAAAGGCATTTTTCCAACCAAAATGACTCGATGATTCCAAGTCCAAATCAGAGAAGGGTTGTTTCCTGAAGAGAAGCTGGAATGCTCCTGCCCAGAGGCCTGTGGGTAAGCTGGAATGATCCACTTGGAGGGCTTCAGCAAAAAGAATGTAAGGAAAGATACAAAGGCAACCGAGGGAAAGGCACCATTGTCAGAGCTCAGGTCATTTATAAAACTATGTTGATTTTTGTACTTCTCTGGGCTAGGTGGACAGTGATGTAGGTGAGCTTTGTGTTAAGATTTCCAGGGCTCATCTGTTTTGTTGGAGAGAACAGATTTCCCAAACAGGATTTATTCTGATGCTACAAATACTCACGATGAAGTTTTCAGCCTAATACTGGAGGTGTTGGAGGTGCTCCCTTCATTTCTAGACATATTTGTGGCGGTGTGTGAAAGGCAGAAATGACATACACAGACACAAATGCATAAAAGAAGCAGAAATAAGATCAATTATTTGGAAGTCAAAAATAATCTACAGTAGCATTGAGCTAAACAGAGGCTTTTTGAGGCAAGATGTACAACTTCAAAATTACCAAATTATGGTATGGTGCTGCACTGTGCCTGAAGAAATTCCTGTTCTGGCTGATCATCTCCCTGCACTGCAAATGAAGATGTGACACTGTCCCTGATAGAAAGTTTCCTACCGCAGCAACAGTATGATAATTGCTTTTTTTATTTATGCATTTAATAATACAATGATTAGGAGAAAGATGTGTTTAAGGGTTGGGGGTTTTTTAATTAGCAAGAGGAGCAGAGAAAATTGGTTACTCTTAATATTTAGCCTTGTTATGGGTGGTTGGGTTTTTTTGTTTGTTTTCTTTTGTTTTTGAAAGGCTTAATCCACATTTGACATCACCTACACCTAATTTTCAGTGCTTATTAAATAAACTGTTTTCAGTCACTTATTAAGGCTATGCATTAAAGTAAATCAGACTGCAAAGAGAAAAATCTTTTCCATTCCAGTTTTAGGTCAGCCTGAATTTCATAAACCTGTAACTCCAATGAGCAATATTCTAATTTCTCTTTCTGTGACAAAAATCCATTAAGGATGACTTTTTTTTTTTTGCATGCTTTAAATGGAGAGTTGTCTACAGTCCCGTGAGTATTTTCACAGAATGCCTGAAAGAACTCTGTGCATGCCTGCAGGCTTTGACAAACCTCATCTGAATTGTCTGTTTCCAGCTTTCTGTGGTAGATTCTATTGGCAGGAAAGCAACACTCCAAAATTTGTTGGCTTTCTGTAGGATACTGTTAGGTAAACATTTAAGAGTGAAGCTGACGAGGGAGAAGAGGAAATCTTTGTGCTCTTTCAGTGAATAGAGTATTTCATGGAGAACAAGCTGAAAACCTCAACATTCCCATAAGCCAACAAATCATTTTATTAGGGTAACCGTTCTCTTGTTAATATTGGGTCAGCTATCTTTTATTCTTCTTCCTTTTTATTCCTCTAAATTGCCACTCCTAAAGCGATGTGTTGTGCACATGTGGTCAGTGCACTTTTGGAATGTCATTTCAAAGTTGAGTGTTTAATGACTTGTAGTTTTTTCTGCTATTTATATCTCTGGCAGCTTTCCTCAGCCCAAGCCTGCTAGCGTAACTCACTCCAGGCTGAGTTATTATTTTTATTCACCCAGGTGCTACATGGATTTGGCAACTTTGGCAATGCTATTGTCAGTGTTGACTTGACACTTGGTTCTTGATGATGCCAAAGTATGCAGTGAATTTCCTGGCACCAGCAGAGAATATTTCACTCACTCATCTCTTTGTCAAGAATCAAGCCTCATCTCCTATACTTCTTTGTACAGAGGAATGAAAACTTTATTTTTTACCTGTATCAGTCTCTTCCTAACTGTGCAGATAAGCTAAGATCAGGTGAAAACATCGACAGTTTTAGTACTATTTAATACAATAGGCACAGCAGTACCTTTAAGTTCTGTGCTGGTTTTGAAGTTTCCCCTGAACTTGAATAGCAGCCAAATAGCTGCTGTACGGGCTACAAAGAAGCTTTCCCTGTCAGTCTTTGCTGTGGTCTAGCTGGTGTACTGCAACCATTAATTTGCAATACTCCTCAGAACAAGAGGACACAGTCTGAGGCTGCACCAGGGGAAGTTCAGGCTGGAGGTCAGAAGGAAGTTTTACACAGAGAGAGTGATTGCCCATTGGAATGGACTGCCTGGGGAGGTGGTGGAGTCGCCGTCACTGGAGGTGTTCAGGAGGAGACTTGACAGGGTGCTTGGTTACATGGGTTAGTTGATTAGGTGGTGTTGGGTGATAGGTTGGACGCGATGATCTTGAAGGTCTCTTCCAACCTGGTTTATTCTATTCTATTCCTTGAAGAGTATTTTATTTATCAAGTCTTGTACCTGAGCATTAGTATCAGAGCTACATGATTTCTTACCACTGCAAGTCTGAATGGTAGCTTCTGCATATTGCAATGTATATTTATTTTATCACTCTCCTGTAAGATTTCATTTTTTTTCCCTAAGTGAGAAGTTAGTGGGATTATTTAGTTCTTTATCACTTTCTAAACTTTGAACCTCCTAGTGCTTGGAGGGTTAAAATGGGATAAGTGTAAGCTTTGCTAACTTTGAAGTACTTACTGTTCAGTCTGGAGAAGAGAAGGCTCCGAGGAGCTCTTACTGTGACCTTCCAGTATTTTAGGAGGGCCTACAAGAAAGCTGGTGAGGCACTTTTTAGGGTGTCTGGTAATGACAGGGGGAATGGAAAAATTAGAAATGGGTAGATTCAGATTGAATATTATGAAGTTCTTCCCCATGAGGGTGGTGAGACCCTAAAACAGGTTGCCCAGGGAGGTGGTAGAAGCCTCATCCCTGGAGGTTTTTGAGGCCAGGCTGGATGTGGCTCTGAGCAACCTGATGTAGTGTGAGTTGTCCCTGCCCATGGCAGGGGGGTTGGAACTGAATGATCCTTGAGGTCCCTTCCAACCCTAATAATTCTATGATTCTAAGTACATATTTTGTTGGGTTTTTTAAATGAATTCTCAACATAAACAACCCAATCTTTAACAGTTTGTCATTACTTACTGTATGGTAAATCATGTAAAAAAGCAAAGTTGTGTTAAATCCAAATTTAGGATTGACTTAATGACAAAGATTTTGTTTCCTTAACTATATGCCTCAGCTGAATGTAAGAAATATCTTTGAAAACTTTTCTTTCAGTATGCAGTTTTAATGTCAATACCATTAATGCCAGCACCTTTAAGGTAAATGAGCTGGCTCACAACCCAGGATTTTAATTACCACTGGAAAATATAAGGACAGTGACCTAAATGCCAATCAATTAAGGCCATACACAGCAGATCACAAAATTAAAAAGAAAAAAAAAGGAGAAGGAAAAAAAAATACTAGAGAAAAAAAGCTCCATCTGGTTCAGAAGACAGTGGCCAGTCCCATAAATAACACAAGCTGTCAGGAAAACATCATTCCTATAGTACTCCGTGTATTGGCTTTCTGTCCAACTACAGATCCACCACAAGGAGCTTCGGAGCTTTGGACTCATGCATGAGTTATTCCTAAATTAGCAGAGTGGAGAATTAAATGTCCAGGAGTAAAGAGCATATACAAACCTAGGATCCTGTTGCACCCAGATGGACACAGAGGCACAAAAAAAATAACGCCAGAGTCCCCCAAATAAAGGCAGAAGTCCAGGTTTACATTTCAGATGGGCTTTTCTGAAACAGCAATATAAAACTTCTCAGCAGTAACATTATGTTTGGAGGATGCAAATCCAAACTCCACGCCACATTGCTAGGTAAAGATGAACACTGAGCTTGACTTGTTTGTAGTTTAGATACTTCTGTTGGTAGCTATCAAGTAATTGGCAATACTAAAGATGGAAAAGAAGCACCTTTGGTTTCAGGTGGTTAAAATGGCCATACATTATTTACACATTCACAAGATTTATATATAGATATATATATTTTCATAGTGGAAAAGGAAAGGTCATTCAGTACTGAACATTCATATTCTGGTAGCATCTGTTACTAGGTCAAAAGGTGAGAGTGTTGGGCTCTAGACAAGCACATGATAAATCTTAGTTGTGGGAGTTTACAATATTGGTGCACAACTGAAGTGTGCCTGCATTTGTTTAGATGGGAGTTTTACCTTTGAAAAAAATTGATGACTGGAAATGCTAACACAGAACATGAGCAATGCTGAGGTGGTGCAGAGCTCTGCCAGAACAGGAGGAACCACTGGGCCAGCACTGCCTCTGGAGTTTCAAGGTGTTGTCTCACCATCCCTATTTTCCTCCAAGGAGTGTAATGTCACTTGATATCTCCTCGCTTCAAACTTGCACTCCGCTTCTGCTCAAGGTGTGTGAGCTCCAAAGACAAGAATGAAAATTGCTTTCAACAATCTCACATGTTTTGAGGAATTCTCTTGTGTGAGGGATAGCAAGCTTCTTTGGTCCAGTTCTGCACTAAATCTCCAGCACAGGACAGAGCCACCAATTCCCAGAGTGCTTTGGCAGTTTTACTTAAACATCCTCCTCTCTACTGCAGAGGGAGACAAAAGAATCTCCATTTTCCTAAGGCATCCTCTGGGGAAAAGAACAAAAGACTTACAGCCCCTCCATGTACAGTTTCTTACTGAACCCCACAGTTCATAGCTAAACTTTATTTTCTCAGGAATCAAACATTTCTGTGCTCAAAATTAGAGTATGTGGAAGTTGTGGCATCAACAGGGCGAAGGGAGGCTATGAATGTTTCTCTTGCTCAGAGGTAAAATGATGATCCCCAACCCTTGTTAATCTGTTGAAGATAAATAGCAAAATGCTGCATTTATTTCTTCTCCCTGGTTTGCATTTAGAACATGACACACAGAAAATTAACTTTGAACCATTTCCTTAAAGGCACATGATAAATCCCCAGGGAGAAATTCAGAGCCTGAAGAGAACCTTGTGCTTGGGTTTGATAGCAGCAGATAGTGATGGAAATACAATACTTGGTGCTCTAACTAAGGGACCATTATGTGTACAACTCACAGTGAGACCATGGCAGAAGAAAGCTTCCCCCGGCCCCACCCAGAAGTGTGGCTGCCTTTGTAATTTTAATTGGTCTGTGTTTGTGGAGTGGGGCCTCTATTTACTTATGGCTTGGGGCTTGTGTTTACCAAGCCTGGTGGAGGCCAAGTGTCATATCACTGAAGCTTAGTTCCTGCAAGCTCTCCTGCTATATCTTGAGGCACTTTTCTTTTCAGTATCTGTGCCTGTCTAATTCGCGAGCTTCTGTGAAACAAGCACAGGAGGGTACAAGGCCTACAGGGAGGAATTACACCTAATTACTCAAATAATTGCTAGGCTGTTGCCTTCTTAGTCACTGAAAATAATTTCCAGGTCCCTGGCTTTTATAGATAGTCTTCTAGAGGCAGGAGGACACAGCCCCCTTTTTAACTCAGCCCATTCACTCACAAAATCAGAACACTCGAGCCTGCAAAATTAATAAGCACCACTTCCATTACATATATTTTAGGTTGTTGTTGCCGTGGCGATAAAGTCAGGGACATTGAATCTCCTCTGTTGAGCCATTGTTATCATCCCTGGCCATCTGCTGCAGAGGAGTGATATTCCATCTCATTTGCATGATGACTGATATATGGGAGGTTTGGAAGGACATATGCCACAGCAATCATGTGATGAAAATTAAAGTGAAAGTTTTGGGCCCAGAGCCGAAAAAAATCTGTGTATGCGCATGAGGCTGTTGATGTGCAAATGTGAATCATATTGAGAAGGTTTGAATAGGGAGGTGTGACGTAAAGAGGGGACACAAACGCAGGTGCTTATCTCTAGGCAGTCAAAGGCACTGGATGTCATATCATGGGAACTACCTTTCAAAGACACAGCTTTAGTGCACAGTTCAGCACACAAGGGAGGAGAAACATATAAGTTTTGGAAACAAAAATAAAGTAAGTTTAACAACTTTTTCACGCTATTCTGAACCCGTTGATGTTTAAGCGACTTGTGCTGTTAGTAACTTTCTGTCTTTTCTATTGTGTGTGCTCTTATTTTTCTGCAAAAGGCAAAAAGCCTTCTCCATGTATCACTGTTGAAAGCCTGAGAGATTTGTGCTGAGAAGTTTGAGGGGTTTTATTCCAGGTTTAAAAGGCTCTCTGCAAACTTTTCTATTTTGTTTATATGACACTAATGCTGTTTCTTCCACAATGTCTGCTTGGTCATTATCTTAAATGCTATTTTGGGCCTCAATTAAAAAATAGCTACTTGTAACTGCTTTGAGAAAGCTTTCTGAATAAAATGTCATGGTGTAATTGCATTTATACTGCCTCAGTAAAGCCTTTGTTCATATACATTTTACAATTGTGCAAATTTGCAGCTCGAGCTATTTGATTTGAGGAAATGATCACAAGGACACTTTTCCTCTCATTTTGAAAAGTTACTGAACTTAAATACTACCACTGGGGGAGAAAAAAAAAAAAGAAGAGAGGGGGGATAAAACTGAGACGGGAGAGGGGAGAGAATGGGACCAGTGTGTGTTTGTAAGAACTGTTCGATAGATGCAGTTTCACTTGCAGATCTCAGGATGTTTTAGAACGCCTTAAAAATCCTGTGTGCTGGTTGGGTTTTTTTTTTCTTAAATGAAGATTGTTGATTAATATATTTAATAGTATTAGGCTAAGTGAAAAAGGGTCTTCCAAAGCGTGACATTTCAGTCCTTTAAATTGTTTGGGATTCAGAGAGTGAATTCAGAGCTTCTGGTTGAAGAAAAAGCGAATACTGTACTTTGGAATGAATGTTGTCTGTCAGGGAAATCTTTAGAAAGTTAAATGACAGTAATATCAGGCAAGGTTGAAGAATGAAATGGACCTTCTGGGACAACATTTTGCAGGAGGGTGATTTTTATGAAATAGCATTTGATGCTAGAGAAAGTCTGTTTAACACTCTGATCAGCAATAGCTCTCTCTCTCTCTCTGACTTTCTTTTGTCTTTAACAAAGCACTTAGTTCAGATGTTTGTCTTCCTTCATATGTAAATAGCAAGGCAATCTTCTGTAAGGTGCTGTGAATTTTTCATTTAATCGATTATAAAAGCACAAATCCCAGATTTTATCCCTAAACTGTATGGGGTGAACTTAGTCAGTTAAGGACCTTTTTTTTTTTTTTTCAGAGTTCAAAAGGACCATTTATTATCTCTTTTGTCAATTAAATTAGTTAAGTTAATTGCGTGGATGTGTCTTCTTTGCTTTGGCTGCGGAGTGGTTTGGCAATTCTTGGGGAAAATTACAGCATTTGTGGTGAAAGCTCTCTCTGAAACAATAATATTCCTGCTGTAAGGTAGCTAACAGATAATCCAGGTTCGGAATGAGGGATTTCTAAATATAGGCTTTGCCTCTTAACTTCCCAGTTTGGAGCATTTTATTTTTACTTGTAAATATCATCTGCGTATTATAGTTCTTTCATGCCTGCAGGCTAAGATTACCAGTCTTCCCTTTTTTTTTTTTCCTCCTCCTCCTAAATATTCAATTACTCAATGGTAATTATTATTATGTGGCCTTCTTGGCTTACTGCATTATTAGATTAATATAGATTTCTTGTGCCAAATTAGCGGAAATCACTGTTATACACAACAACGAATCACTCCTCTCTCTTTTTTTTGTTTGTTTTAGTTTTATTTACTTTGTTCAATAACAGGAAGACTTTGACATCAGGAGGTTTTATTCTCGAGACTTTTAACATAATATGTCTTTGAAAGCTGAGCAGGAGAGGGCGTATTTCTGGTTTGCTTTTTTTTTTTTTGCTTTTATAGGGTTTGAATAAGTAGAAAGTTTGGTTGAATTAAAATGCAGTTTGTCCAATGACCTAGAAGTAGGGAGCTTTGTGAATGAAATGCCTGCTGAAGTCCCTTGCTCTCTGGTGATTGTCTCAGAGGTGTGGGGCAGAGCTAAGAAAATTGAAAATGAAAGAATGGGAGCTGTCCAGGGTACTGCAGCTGATTCATATTTCCTCTTACTGTACAGAAAATTCACCAAAATGCCCCTTTCCACCCCCCGCCCCTCCCCAACTAGCTAAACCTCATATTGAAGTTAACTGCAAAATAAATTCATATTAAAAAAACCCCTTATTTCAGGAGCATCTGATATTTCTGTGAACAGCCAATCTCCCTCAGACCACAATAACTTTCGCAATTTACTTAGTAAAACCAAATCTTTGCGCGAAGGTTTTTTGCCGAACTCCCACAGCAGCAAAACTTTTCCTGTCCAAATTAATCTTTGAGTGTAACGAGAATGGTTTCTATGGTAGTGCTGTAATGTAAACAAAACAAACAAGCAAAACAAAAACCCACCCCAGATCCCAATCTCGCATTACTTGATTGCTTTTGAAATGAATTCTTGTCCTTACGTGACCTGAAATGTGCGGTTACAAAGCTATAGAAATCCAAACGATCATATTTGTTTGATATGAAATGAGGGGAAAAAAAAAAATAAATAAAATAGTTAAATTGAAAGTTTAACATCATGAAATTCAAAATCCCAAGCGGTATATAAACATTAAAAGAAACTTTGGACTGCTAATCCTAGGAAATGAGTTTTATGGATTGAATTCAACAAGGCTTCAGAAATGGTTCCATCTGCTGCCTAGCAGCTGGTGAAAGGATAAATTTAATTCATTAATTCATTTGGAAAAAAGGATCCAAGTAGTAAAGACTTCATTGCTCATAATGCACATAGGTGGAAATCAAAACTGAAATGGGGTCCAGTGGATCATCTTTTATAATGAGGAACATTTTCCTTGTTATTGTTGCAATGATCTTGCTCAGGCAGCTGACAATGCATTGGCTATATGCTGTTAACCATATTTTTAGGTCTCAAAAAGTTGAGCACAGTTCTGAAAGCATAACTCCTCTTTGGGGAGGAACATCCCTACTTTAGGAGTTACAGATTATGTAGGTTTGAGAAGCTGGAGTGCTTTGCAGAAGCAATATTGCTGCCTGTCAATGAACATTTGAAGCTTCTTTCTCATTCAGTCAATTTAAGAATACAAAATTGGGTACCATTAAAATCAGAAAATAAACTTATTCCCAGTGAAGTCACTGTAATAATTGAAACTCAGAATGGCAAATGTGAAGTTTGTTACTTTTCTTTACTTTCCTATTAGAGTCACAAGTTTCAGCTATTCTTACCTGTCTTCACCCATTTTCTTTTTACAAGTGCTAAAAGCTTAGAGTAGGACAGAAAAATATAAGTTTAGAGCAGTATTGGAATAGCCACTGTTTAAAAGGCAAAAATCAATTGGACAAGTGTTTCAGTTACAACTTGACATTTAAGTTGTAGTATAAAGTTATGTAAATTATCACAACCTCTTCCTCTGCTTCTTTTAATCTAAATCACAAGCAATAAGTGTGAAGTTGTCTAAGGCTTTTGAACCACCAGGTGGTCAAGTGGCAAGGGCTCTTGTTCACCTTATACCAGAAACACAGGTGAACCTGGGCCTCTGCTGCTGAAGGGTACACAGGATGATGAACTTGTCATCCTGAAACCAGTTAAATATCTGCCAATGCCTGTTTTCAGTGTTTCTGCTTGAGATGGTGATTTCATGAATGATATTTGGCTTTTCCTGTTTCCTCTGTAGCCCATAGCTCACTGTGGTGGGTTTGTTGGATTTACTATAAAGGTTCTGTTCGCACCCTGTGGGTTGGGTTAAGAATTAGGATTTATGCATTTACTTCTACTGTTGCATTGTTTATACAGCTTTGGTTTAGTTTTGATCCCTTTTTTTTTTGCCTTTGAGGCTCTTCCACAGTGTCAGCTGCTGACTGATAGTAGGAGAACGGCCTCGTGGTGTGAATGAAAGGGACCTAGCGGTTGGTAAACAGAGATAAGGAATAAATAGAGCACAGGCAAAAGGAGATAGTTCTGTGGGAGCCCAGATTGCCGCCAGTCTGTTCAAGTGAGATGCAGTGCCTGTCCTTTTCCCAGATTAAATTAGTGTGCGAAATCTCCAGTGACCTCCTCCCCTTCTCCCCACACTCTTTAGCCAAGCTGAACAGCCTCTGCTGTAAAGTATTCATTTTATCCAGGGACAAGTTGGACAATAGAACTCTCCCTGTTACTTATGGACAGCTGTCGTGATTCATAGGGCTTTTCAGCATTTCATTTTTCATAGGAGTTAAAAGGGTTTTACCTTGTAACTGACGAGAGGTTAGAAATGCAGAGATGCCAGCCCTGAGGTTGCCTGTAGTAAGGAAGTTAATAAAAAAATATCACCCCCACAGACACACACACGTCTCCCCTCCCCAACGTGCGAAAGGCTGTGTGTTTTGTTAGTGCTGCTCTTCTTATTTAAAGGGGTTTAATTGTGATAACATGATTACGCTGAAGCATGAACTGCATGGAGAAATTAACAAGCAGGGACACAGCGATGTACAGGGCCCCCAAGGTTCCCTAAATTAAAGGTGACCAGTGCAAACCCAGGGAGTGCCCTTTTCCCTTCTTTGCCCTTGCTTTTGCCTACGTCTCCTATCACTTTATTACCTGCAAATAACTCCCAGGAAAGAGTAAAGCCTCAGGAGATACCTCTGTGGTCCCGTAATTTTTTTTAGTGATTTACTGCAAATATATTCAGCATTTTGACTGATTAAATAGACCTTCGGCAACCTTGAGGGTCACTGTGTAGAGTATGTACATAGAAAATGCATCAGCCCATTGTACCCTGGCAGCTAATGAGATTGGTCGTTAAGTAAATGACACAAAGCCTACAAAAAAAGCTTAGCAGCTCACTAGAGTATCACAGAGTGTCCCTGCACACCACACAACGACACAAACAGTGGACTAACCTAGCCCACCCCTGCTTTATTCTACATCACTGCTTCCCTGATGTCAGCGTGAGAGGCAGAACAAAGGCTAAAAGGCACACGGTAAGTCAGTCTGACAATTATGCCCTAGGGAGAAAGTAGAGCAAATCTTAGCCTAAGCATGGGGTTGAAAGTCCGTTTCTAGACAAGTAGGTCATAATGAAGGGGGTTTTTTCTTTAATTTTTTTTGTTCTCCCCCCTGTCACTTCACGAAGGGGAGAAAAATGTCTCTGGAATCAAGGTTGGTTTTGTTTCTTGTTTGTTTGTTTTTCTTTCCTCTCTGTCTGATCCTTCAGCTCCCAAAACTTTCTGGAATTCCGAAAGTATGTTTTGTGAGCTGGGCACGGCAATTCTAGTGTAATGAAGTGAATGTTGTTTGTAGGACCTGCCACACAATAAGCTCTGCCTCAGGTAGACATTAACATCTGATGAACTTTACAGGGAGAAAGTTTCTCTTTAGTTCTCTGTAAAAACCTGCTGAAAATGTGTTGTGTGTCTGAGTACACATTTCACTCCACTAGCCAGCTACTTACACCTGTAAATACCTGGTGGAGCTTTTACAACTAGGCAGGTATAGGTGAAGTTGCCATAATTTTGGAGTGTTTGTGAAAACAGGGTGGGTTTTTTTTCGTGATGTCTCCTCTCTGTGCTGTCTTTTACGTGAGCTGAAACGAAAGAGTTGAAGGCTGCTGTTAAACAGTCACACCATCAGAACCTATTTTCTTTGCACAGCAGCAAAATATTCAGCTGATGTCTTAGAATAGCAGGTGCCTGCCTGCGTAAGCAATGATAAAATCTTTTCAAGCAGTGCTGCTGTTCAGTGTCTCAGGACCCTTTATTTCGCTGAAAAATGGCAACAGGAAGTTGACAGAAAGTCTTGTATGCCTTGCTAAAATGTTTCTGCCTGCTTTGCACTTTGGAGGCTCACAGGATGCTAAGTTCAAAATGAAATTATATTATTGCAAGATGCCTGTGTGAATTAAGCAACGCTTCTCCTCCTCTCCCCCCTCCCCCCTCCCCAGACCATTGAAAACCGTATGTTTGAAGAATCATTTCTCAAACAGAGGCAGTTAAAGTAGTGAGGTTTAGATATCAGCCTGCAGTACGGTTGGGTTTTCTTGTTTGTTTTCAGTTTTGTTTTGGAAGAGTTCTTTAATTTGATGCAAACACACTTGTCAATACATGTGTGTGTTCCTGACGTGTCTAACAGGAGCAGGATAACCTGTTCACTTAATCAAAACTCCCCATGGGTCACACGAGTCAGCTCGGTACGGTATGCCTCACTTACCCAGGGACATCCTCGTTACAGCGTGGACAATAGAAGTATCATCCCAGCGTATAGAAACTAAGCTGAAATGTCATATTTTAATATATGCATTTGATGATGCCCTGCAAAAGCGTGTGCATGCATATCATTTAAATCCACACGTGCATATTTATGTCAAAACTGCACATATGCAAAAAGCCCCACGTGCACCTCTATAGTGGCTTAGTTCACTGAAACTTTGTGTCTGTTAAAGGGAGTTAGGGCTGCTTTTGCCTTTCCCAATAATTCCAATTTAAGACCTTTAACGAGGAAGTAAAGAAACTCCGCTTAAAATGTTGTCTTTAATTTTATTTTCCTTATTTTTACGGTGCTTGCATCTCAGCAACAAGCTTTTTGTGTGTTACATGAGGAAATATGAGATATGCAGGCACCAGAAAATCAAGCTTGCTTTATTTGCTGAGTCCCATAAGTCATGGCTAATTGCTAGGTCAGCAGAGATCTTTTAATCTACAGAGTTACGACAGTTTTTGTTCCTAACTTCACTAATTCATAGCAAGTTTTGAGTTCATTTTAACAGGCAAGGTTTGAGGATATTTTATGTTCAGCTGCATTGCCAGAGCTTTTAAAGAGGAGCACATCCTTATCCTGATGCTTTTTGCATACCTGTGTGAATGAGAGTAACGGGTATTTGATATTTCAGTGTTCACCATATCAATGAGTAAGTTCAGCTGTCCTTTAGCCTATTAAAAGTAGAGAGTGATATCATGGGGGTAATGTACAGGCAGCAGTGCTAGGAAAGTCATACTGCTACTGTAATCCGACAGGTTGAGCCACAGTAAGTTTCAGTAGTTTTTCATAGCTTCCTTATTTTAACTCTAGTCTGGCATTTTTTTTGGTATATCTAAGAGAAAAGGCAAAGAGGATTTGATTTCAGATAATTAATATTCATCTGGTCTGATAAACTATGTAAAGCACCAGATGTTTTGAAACCACTTTTTGCTAGATTTTTTTTGGACCTTACAGTCCATAAGAGGCCTTCGGACGTTTGTGCACTGCTCCAAGGGACACCAATGTGAGTAGTGCCCACGGGTCTGAACAACTTTATGGCATTACATGGCTGATTTAAATAATTCTAATTCAGCTTTTTTTCCATGCTTATAGATTTTTAAGCCAGTAATCCCAAAATATCTGACGTTCCTGATAAGCAAATATCTCCAAGATCTGTCACAGGCGGATCCTGAAGGCCTGGCTCTGTCACTCCAAAGGAAAGCATAACAAGCACCCAGCCCAAACTGCCACAATAACATGCAGAGTAAACTTTATTTCCTATTACATCCATATCTACACAGAGCATCTAAACCAAAAACTGTTACTCCACTGATTAATCTTGGTAGTACATGTGTGTAACTGTGTCTGGGTGACTTCTTGTAGTTTATGTGCACATAGTTGTGAGTGATTAAACTCTCTGTAAGTAGAATCAGTGCTTCTGAATTTTAATTATCTTGAATCCCTTCAGACTGAAGGTACTGTTTAATTAGTGGCCAAAAAAGATTGTCCCCTTCTTAACTTTATTTACTACTTACATAAAATCTCTTGGAAGGGCGATCACTTTTGTTTATGCTTGTGAAAGACCTCTAAGAGTAGTAGCAACTTTTGCCTTTCTAACTGACAGATCTCTGGTTCAATAAGGGTGATAACCTAACAGCAAAAGTTACTTTCTAATGCAAATGGGACTTACCTTCTTGGGTAGGTGAACACTTACAAAAGCATTTGCACACATGAGTGATTCCACTGGGGTGAGGTTGATGGCTCACTTCAGCACAGTAAAGCAGGTGTGTAAGTGTTTTGAAGATGACGGCTTTATTGATTTGTTTAATAGAGTCAGGTAACATTTGCTAGCCCATTTTTCAGGTGTGGCTTCACATGTGAACTTTTCCCTCCATTAAGGGGCTGTGGTTAAAAGCAGCTAGCTTTTCAATTAGGGACATGTATTTCAATGCAGCTCCATGAGGCATTAGATTATAAAAATTCAAAAATAAGAATGCTTCAGAACTTTCCCAAAATGCCATTTCACATGAGGGTTGGAGGTCCCAATTTCTTTTTAACAGAGTTTCTTCAGGTGACAGTAAGAGGCACTAGGTCTGTTCCCTAAATCTCAGGAGAAAATCTGACACCTTCCGTGCCTTCCCCCGCTCTCCTCAACCCAGAGCACATGTACAGCAGCTGGATTGGCACAACAAAGTAGTAATGGCTCCAAAGGCACCGTTATGGACTATCAGGTCAATAATCCTTATGCTAAGAAGGATTTACATGATACAGAGTAATGGCTCTGTCGTTTCTGAAGTAAAAATCCACTTTTTAATGAGCATCAAAATAGTGTTTCGTACTCTTCGCATCAGAGATATTAAGGTAGTTAAAAAACCCAACACACACACACACACACGCCTGCTCCAAATAAAAAGTTCACATTTAATTATTTTCAGAAAAGAAATGTTAAAATGCCATGGGTAGGAAGCTGCAGCATCCCTAGCAGTGACTTGTTGGAAAATGTACTTATTACTGGTCTCAAATAATTTCTTTGCTACATCAGAAGAGCATAGAATATTTCCACGTTCTCAAATAATTTCTTCCTCGCTACATCAGAAGAGTATAGAATATTTCCATCATGCCTTCAGAGAGCATTTTCCTGAAGCACTCCAGAAATAGATATGGATCAGGGGGCATTTTGTTTTGTTTAATTTTTCTACTGTGCTTGTACTTCAGGCAGAAGTTTGACACAATCTAGCACACGCACACACACACAATCTAGGTCTTGTGGCAAAAGTAAGTTTGAAAAGTAAGGACAGCGATCGTTGAAATCCAAGGTTGTGATTTTTGTATATATATATATATATATAAAATATATATATTTATATATAAAATTAATTTCTTGTGATAAAGAAACCCCCCCAAAACACTTCACACATTTCCCACATTTGGGGAAAACAAATATTTGCTTCCCTACCAATGTGGTGAACTCGGTCTTCACACAAAGTATGGAAAGTCACCAAATCCTAACCATAAAAAACCCACCATCGTGACACAAGTGGAGAGAGAGAGAGTACACATGACATTTTCATTGTATCTCTAACATTTGATAAAATTAAACATCCTTTTGAAGTATGAGTCTGATGGGAGTCATCCTACATATAAGCATTTGATATTTAGTGAACAAAGTGCCACTGACCGCATAAATCACGCTAAATAACATTGACACTTGGTCAAACCAAACACGCATTTAAAGGCTCAAGTGTGTGGTCAAGCAACTTGCTGGAGAGCCTTGCCATTATTTTTGGGTGGGTTTTTTTTGGGGGGTGAGGAAAAAGTACTGTCTACAAAAAAGGGTTAAAGAAAATGCATTCTGTTGCATCTGCTTACTAAATCCCTTACTTTAGTAGAAATTCAAATTTTGTAAAGATTATTCGTTTTATTGATGCATATAATTATAATCACAAGCCATCTGCTGATTTGGCAGGCATGGTTAAAATTCTCTAACTCTCATAACCTTTCAAGTACAGTGCCCTTGGGACTCTATTTCACTTTTATATTTTGGAAAACATGTAGGGACAAACAAGAGAGGTCATCTGCCGAAAGTCAGACCTGTAAAACATTCAAAGAATAAAGATGGTAATGACTGCTCTTGTTTTTATAGCAAATAAAGTGGTTTCTGTTTTATTTCTGACTTCAGGAAGGATTATGCTGGTTTCCATCACACACTTTGGGAATTTGAATTATTATTATTATGGTTTTTTTTTTTCCTAGGGATTAAAGCTCACTCCTGGGATCTGGGTTCCAGGTCTAAACTAAAAGAACAAATATTGTTCGGTTTGGTCGCCACAGGTGTATTAAACACATTTGACCCTGGCCTTAATTTTGGTTTTTATGCAATTCCCATTGCATTTCTGTTTGAAATGTTTTCACAAGCACCATTTTCTTCTTTTTTGTTGGTTTGTTTGGTTTTATTTCTTATGTTGTTTTTTTTTTAACTCACTGAGTTTCCCAGGGAGGCACCTACCATTTGTTCAGCTTTTCACGGAATCACACCGAATCACCAAGCTTGGAAGAGACCTCAAAGATCATCTTCCCCATGAAGTTCTAAAAGAGCATTTTAATTTTGAGGGCTACGTACAATAGAGCACAAAATGAGTGGCTAACATTCCTTGCCACAGCCCCTTATTCATATTAGCCCATCATCTATGGGTGGTTAAGCCACATTACAAATGTTTGGGGTCTTTTTTGCCTGGGAGAAGTCTTGTTCTCCATTTTCTTCTCCTCCATCATGTTCAGCCAAACTATTTTATGCTTGACAGTTCTTTCTTTTTTTTTTCCCCCCTCTTTTTCTCCATCTTTGTTGTTTGTTGTTGTGTTACATGTGGTGTTACTCTGCTGCTTCTAGCAGAAAACATCCAGAAGGGAAAAAATAACCTAGGAGATGCTGTCTCTGTCATAATAGACAAGCGATGACATTTCACCCTTGCAGGATATTGTCAGTGTTTTGAATTAAGAAAAAGAATGTTTTAGAGAGAAAATACCTGAAGGTGGTAAAGTTTAGTGCAGAATGGGATAGTCCAGTGGCTTCCTGGTCCTAGCAGAAGGCAATCACCCCTCAGCAGAGCTGTCTTGCTGAAATGCTGTATTGACATGTTTCTTGCAGGAACAAAAGATGCAACTCTCACTTCTGTTTAATTAGTGTATCTGAAGGCCTGTGTGCAGCATGCTTGCCGCTTTACTCCTTTTGGTGGTTTGATTCTCACCCCACACCCTCATTATGACAAGCAGGAGGGAAATGCACATGTTTGAAAGTGTCTTCACAGCTGAAACTAGGGAAACAGGCCGAGAGTAGCTCTGGTTTATTTCACAACCAATTAAGTATGACATCTGTTGAAACTCAGGAAATAAGTCTCCCTTCCCCCTGTTCATACACTTACTTAAGCTGCCAGTCTTTTGTTTGGAAATGGTGAATTTTCCTCACAAGACTTTTTTTTTCTTCTTTTTTTTTCCCCTCTCTTTTTTTTTCCCCCTGTGGACTAAATCCACTAAATAAAGAAAATAAGACAAAAAGGTTATTTTATTTTTTTCCCCAACTATATTCCACTGTGGAATAAAAAAAAACCCAAAACCAAACCCTGCTTGGCACTCACAAATCAAGCAAATGATTGTCACTAATTCTTTGCCTAAACACTCACCTTACATGCTGGAAAAAAAAAGGGCATGTTTGTGGCAGGCAATGTAGGCACAATAACATTTCCATTTTTGAAAAATCTGGCTCCTGTTGTTGGCTCCCAAAGGCTAGCAAAAGTTGCTAGAAGGAATTTGGATTTTAATTTCTTCAATTTTATGGTTGGAAACTTGGCACTGGAGAGAAGATGCCAAACAGAGCAGGGCATGTGGCATTATTTACGGTTTAAGCAAACAAAAAGAATGAAATGCAGAGCTGCTGTCATTGGTGACATTGGGCTGCTTAAGTATACAACAATTCACAGTAAACCAGGGAAGAAACACAGATAAGCTTAAATAGCAAGTTTAGACTTATGAAAACAAATGCATTCAGCATCAGATAATAATAGTCCAAACTGAGAGACGCTTCCCCTTTATCAGACATCAATCTGTTTACTTATCAGGCAAACTTTTATTCCTTCATAAAATACTGTCCAGTACCTATGTTAGAAAGATGTTATTTCAGTCCATACCAACTCTGAGAGCTCAGTTTCCCTTTGCTGTGCTTAGAACTTCATTGTCTTCATTCTTCTATGTCTACATAAAAAATACTTGCCATGTCTCTGCCTCTTGCCACTGGTTTCACCTGTGTCTTTGAAGCCACAGGGCTCATATCAAAGCTGTGGCTAACTCCCCTTTTCTTTAACTTACACCATCCACTATTGCTCTCTTTTATTTGTGCATCAGTTTTGTTTTGTTATGTTTGCCAGTTCTTTCTTACAAGGACTGGCACTGCCTTCATTCCTGGAAGGTGGTTCTCTGGTTTATTTCTCTTGCTTTTTCATCCTTGTTTTAAAATACAGCTCAGAGTCACAGAGCCTATGAGTTATTTAAGCTGAAAGATGCTGCTCAGTGATTGTCATGGGGTCCTTGGTCAGAAATCCTCTGGTGAAATGTCTGATCTGAGCCAGCCATCTAGATTCTTTCTAGAGTTTGTGGAAAGAAAAAGATGTTTCTTGGATGCAATCCTTCTCACCCTGAAGTAGATGTATGAAATGAGTGAGCTGTGTCACACATCTACGCAGCAGCAGGGATGCCTGCAGGTTGCCTACAGGCTACCCAGAGACTATGGGAAGCCAGCAGCTACTACCCCAGAAATAGACATCTGCATTTCAGGCACATAAAGTTAGGGAAGTGAATTCTATCTTTCCAGTCCAGCCTACAGATTTGACTTATTTGTCTCCACATAAACTTGCTGCTTCTCACAGTTTCATGCAAGAGAATGATGTGAATAATGTGGCACAGCTGAGAACAAGTTTCCTCTTGCATATACATGCCCTTGATGAAACGTGGTGTATGCTCAGGTAAGAGTGGAGAGCAGAATAGCAAAAATTATTATTGCTGTGCAAATCAGAGGACCACATTTTGTCCCTGAAATGTGTTATTTGCAAAAGGGAATTCCCTGCTTGCTTCTGAGAAGACATCATATGTCCTTTCAAAAAAAAAAAAAGGCATTCCCTAATACTTAAAAATAAGAAGAAATGAGCTGTAAAGGTTTAACTATATCCATTAATTTTAAACTACAGTGGAGATTTCCACATTAAAGCAGGTGGGGTTTAAAACACTGCTGGTAGAAACATTTCCAGACTCAGCTCCACATTTTCTTTCTCCCATTGGTCACTACTCAGACTCTGCAGGCACTTTTAGGGATGTCTGTCTAATTTCTCTCTCTCCTCAGGCTTTCAAGGCTCTGTTTCTCAAGCTTTGAGGTAATAGGAGGATAGTTCCCTGCTATTTCTGAGGGTGATCATAGTGATTCAATGTTCCTCATGCTATCAGAAACAAACTACAAGTAAGCTTTCAGTTTAGAATTTCATTTGCTGTGCATAAGTTGCATGGACTTCAATTATTTTTCCCATGTTTGAAGAGATTTGATGACACACATTTTGATTTCTAGAGGATTATTTGTCAAACCCACAGCTTTAGCACATAGATGTGGAACTTCTCAAATAAATCTTCATCCCTTAAATCTCTAAGGATGAGTTCTCAAAGTTTCTTCAGATTGAGGCAAAGTGCTTAAGCTGTACTCTGAGGTGGGCAGCTCAGAATTCCCTCAGGGATCAGAACTGGGTGGAGCTCTGCTATACTGTGCTAATCTTTATGTAGTGGAAGGCTCCTAGTGACCAGCATGTGACTATATACTGCCCTAATCTATACCATAAGAGGCACAGGCTGGCCTTGGAAGCAGAGAGCTGTAGCTGGGTCTCTGACAGCTCTTTGCCTTTTCCTAGTCTTTCCCTGAAGGGAGGACAGCTCCAGTACTCTACTGTAAGATTATGCTTGTCTTATTTTGCACCAATGAGTTTTACAAAGAGGTAGTAACTATGTGTTTCCAGCAGTACTTCCACACATAAGACTCATGAGGCAATGAAAATCATGGTATGAATTTACACCAGTTGAATAAAGGCAACCCTTTAGACTGATTTAACATTCATCCTGAAAAGCAGAACCTGCTCACAGGTCATAGTCTCACAGTTTTCTTCCCTACAATCAACTTTCTAGAGACTGTCATTAAAAAGCTTTGTCTTAAATATCCCCTGCTCATTTAGAATAGTGTGAGAGAATGAATAGCTTTAGCCCTGAATGCTTTGGTCCCAATGTTATTTATAGTAACAACACAGTACTAGCACTTATTTTTATTGTTATTAACGTGGATAATGTGCAACTATTTGGTGATCATGGGGAATAATGCTGCAATATTGAAGTGCAAGTGGCTTTCAATTAATGATTTCCAGCCTTCAAACAGCCAGTTCAGTATTGTGGATGCATTTCAAGTCATACAGCTTGCTTCCCTATTTATTTGTGCGGTTTTGATATTTGCCAGTTACATAATGGCCCCTATCTTTTACATTTAGAAGCTGCATGGCTATTCTGATGACAGTTTGAAAGTAGCCAAGTTCAGAAGTAGGCATAATATAGAAGATACCATAGTTTTTTTGCCCTATATTTTTCAGAGACACCATCTGACATGCCTCTCCCCTCCTGAACCTCCCAGAGGGATCCCCACATTAAGACTGTCATCAGCCCAGTGGGACCATAAGAGAAATTCTCTGCTAGCATCTCAGCAGCTTCATTGTACAGCATGAGGTATATTTCTAGTGGAGAGCTATTATGCCATGTTCAGAGTTCAAGTTAAGCAGGCTGCACCTCAGGAAATGATCTAACAGTGCAAAATATTAGGACTGTTCAGCAAATGGAGAGGACTTGTTCCCTATTTTCCTGCCTGTGGATGAAGAAGGCATGAAGTTCTTCTTGAGAACTCAGTAAAAGACAAGTCAGTAGCACATGGAGAGCTTTCATAGATAGAGGATGCCTATGCTATGCCTGTGAATTCTTTTTTAACATTAGATGTAGTAAGACATAGTGTGTTGGGAGAAGGAATAAGCTCTTGAGCAGAGGGAGAGCCTAAGCTAAAATGGACATTATGTAATAGTTTTCCTTGGTCTGACCTGTGCGATCAGGGGTTTCTGAGAATCATTAGGTCCAGTTAATGCACCCTCAGGAAATTCACTTTCACATCAAATTTCAAAACTAAGCAGGAAAATTGCATCTAATAGAGCAATAAATAAATATCTGCCTTTGAAGAGGCCATAGCCACACAGTTCACATTTTCTCATTGCTCAGAGTGTCCAAGATTGTCCATACACCTTGCACAGCTTTAGGCACCTTAAGAGAAAGAGGGGGTTCATTGCAATAGTGTTCAAAGGCAGGTATGCTGCTTGTTTCCCAGATGACTATTCAAGGGATCCCTTGGCATCCCGTGGGATCTTGTGGTACTTTTGCCTTGGTACTTTCAAAAACATTATTATATTTTGAGTTTTCAGTCCTGAAAGGTTAACCTGAGCCTAGAAAGTTTAACTTACTTTCTCCATCATCATGTTCCTGCCTTAGGTTTGTCAGTTGCCATTATCTTGTCTGACAGCTAGTGAGGACTTCAACCTCAAATAATGTCTTCATGAATGAGCCTCTTGGAGGTACAGCTGTGAGTAGTTGAGCTAACTCTCCCATAATGTGTACTGTGTGGTGTCCCTTTGGGGTATGGAGAAAGCTTACTTTCTCTGCTAACACCTACAGGTCTTAGCTTTGAGGAAATCTGCTCAGATCAGGGAATCTTCTGTATAGATTGATTGCATAGAATCAAGTTTTGAAGACAGTACCAGGTTGGAGTCTTGTTCTCAGTTATATAGAAAACAAACATCTTCTGACTTTTGACTCACACAGGGCTTGAGCTTTGGAAGCTCTATTGCAATGTCCATCTTTAGCTATTGTCTTCATAGTCTCCCACAAGAAATCTGGAATAACCACTAGTGTCTAACTGCAGGTACTCAAAGCTACTGTGGAGGAGTCTGTGCCCTTACTTTCTTGACAATAAAAATAAGCCAGGTGTGAGTCCTCTCTCCTCACTATTAAAGTTTGCCTTTCTAAATACCCTCCCAAGTTTTATACAATGCTTAAAGAGGACATATAAAAGTCATATATGAGGATCTGCTCTCAATCTTGTACTGCTTTGAAGAATACATCCTGTTCACTCCAGCTAGAAAATGATGAGTTCTATTTACTTACTATTGAATTACCTACTGGAATGATGTAAAAACATTAGCAGGTTACTGAAAGCCCTAAATCATTGTCTCATTAGAGTTTGCCACAAAAAAATAATACAAACTCTTCCCTTAAGTGCATTGATTTTTGTGCTGTTATCTGTTCTCCTGCTTCAAACCTCATTTTATAAAGAAGTTTCCTAGTTCACAGATGAGCCAAGACACAAACACATCCTCACCCAACAACCAGGTGAGACGAGCTGGACAGCTACACAAAACTAATCTTCCTCATATAAACTGTTCTGCAATATTAGAATAACAATTAATAGTTTTCATGTCCTTAGGTTTCTGCTTTTGTTGATGAATTCAGTAATATTAAGAACGTGGTGTTGACTAAAAAAATATGCAGTCCTTTCCCTGAAAGGAGACATGGGAATGGAAGTTTTACCTTTCCTATTCAAAAAAACCCCCACCCTGCTTCACGAATTCTTTGCACAACAAACCTCACCAATATGTAAACAGGGCTCTAGCTACTGTGTTTGTCCACAGCTCGAGCTACAGATGAACACAGTGTAGTTGTGTGATGACAGGAACAGCTGACTCATTAGTAGAGAGCAGTGAAAGGTAATTAACCCTGGGAAAAGTACAGCTGCCATGCGAGCTGTTCCTTTCTGTAGGATCTGATTAGAAATTAGTGTTAAACCACTGATTCTTTAAAAAAATGTCATTGATAATTCACTTTCTCTCTCAGGTGTGGCCCCTAAAAGGGGCCTAGGATGGAACTAGTGTACAAAAGGTCTTCTATCTTGAAAAAAAAAAGCCCTTTCTGAGAGAAGTACACACCTGTTTGGCTGCCTCTGGACTTTTCTTAACGATGGATATTGTCCCAGTTTTGAACGTTTTGAGGACACCCTCCAAGCCTATGGGCAGTGCAGAGAATTGCCTTGTCAAAATGATTTAAGGTAGAACATTGTTGGTTGCCACAATGGCTCCTTTGGTGAGGCTGATTATTTCAAAGTCACAGCTACAACTTCTTGCATCAGGACACAGTTCTGATGCAAAATGATGTTAACCTCCTCAAAAGAAAGCAAAAATCTCTCTCCTGGGGTAGGTAGGTGAGCACAGCATATGAAAGAAAGGATTATGCTCTGAGCGTGACAGCCACCCCCCAGCCCACCCCTTTTCCTGCACACATCTTGGCGTTTGAGGTGCCAATAGGAGAGGCAGAACCCAATGTGACATCCAAACAAGCAGCCAGCCTATTACATAGGCTGAATATGTATTCAGACATCTGATACACACCTACTTATCAAGAATGACAAAACTATCAACTAAAATAACAAAACTTCATTAGTGTACTGTTGGGACTTCTAAACTGCTGCTTATTATTTACAGCTGTCATATCCAAAATAGTTTTTTATGGTTTAGTTGATTAGATAATGTTGGATGATAGGTTGGACTTGATGATTTCAAAGGTCTCTTCCAACCTGGTCTGGTCTGGTCTGGTCTGGTCTATTCTATTCTACTCCACTCTACTCTACTCTACTCTACTCTACTCTACTCTACTCTACTCTACTCTACTCTACTCTACTCTACTCTACTCTACTCTACTCTCTACTCTACTCCATTCCACTCTACTCCATTCCACTCTACTCCACTCCATCTTCTGGCCAGGACTGTATCTTTCTATACCTGTGTGATTAGTACCAAGTGTGTGTGACTGCTTCCACATGCAATAACAAGTATTACTGAGGTCCACGAGGGTGTTCTGGTTGTTCTCAGTGGAGCCAGGTTGACACTAGGGAGTCTGAAGGGAAATTGGGTTTAAAGTGAGTGAGAGATTTCTCCACAGGAAGATTTGTTTCATCTTCCTAAGATCAGATTTGCTGCGACTGGATGGATTGCTATGATTTACCGATACAAAATAATGCCATAAAGATAAGTTTCTGTCACGTTATTTTTTAAGTCAGTATTGTTTAGTGGCCCAACTGGCCACTTTCTTAACATGCACACAGTGCAAGCAGATTTTCTCCTTCAGTTTCTTTTACATTAAACACAGTGCTGGCTGGGTACAATATTTGAACTTAATGTTGCCACAAACATATACATGGGCACACCTAAATTTCTCTCTGTGTAGGCAAAGACTTCACTCAATGTGCTGCTGAATTGTCAGCATTGAAAGCAAAAAATAAACCCCAAAGCAAAGCCCTCCAAGCAGTTAAAGATATTTCCTTGTAGAACGTTTCTCTTTATAGGAAAACAAGCGAGACAGACTTTTAAGATAAAGGCCTGACATGTCAGGGGTCCAGTTACCTCCAGATTGCCTGACATGTCAAGAGAGAACAGAAATGTGTTTTAAATTGTTTTGCCATTCATTATGCATTAGTTAGTTAGTACCCATTCTTCTCAGAATCATCCTTTTTATTTCTTCTTTTGAACTAGAAAGGCTGGAAGAGAAAAAGGAAACATTTTTCTTTCTTGGAAATCCCAAGCCATAGCATCCTCTTGAAGTATCAGGTTGAGTTTCAGAGGAAGTGAAAGCATGAGCAGGCTATTAAATTGATGAATGCATGAGGTTGAAAATAATATTCACTATCTTAAAGCATGGCTAGAAATGCACATGAGCACTTCACAGCACTCTGTGTTGTTATCCTAATTTAGCTGAAAGGTGAAGAGACTTGCTGAAGGTCAGAGAAGAGATCAGTGGCAGAGGCAGGAAGAAAGTTTCAGAATTCCTTTTTTTCCAACTGTTTGCTCAGTCATGGTGCCTTCTGGTTATGTCTGTGAGAGAAGACAGGTGCCACTTCTGGAAATAACCTTCACTCCACTCTAGAATCATAAAAGCCTCTGAAAAGAGAATTTAGAGCAGCGCCCCACTGCCACTGACCTCTTAACATAACTTTGAACAGCCTGGACAGCTCCTTCCTTGCTCCACGCACCTGGCTCAAACATCTGCTGAGAGAAACCCTTTCTGATAAAAGTGAGTCCCAGGGAACATTTTGCAGGCATGTTTTGGTACCTGCCAAACACAGTTTTTTTGGGGTTGGGGTTCTTTTGAGGGTTTAGTGGTGGCTTTTTCTTTGGTTTTGTTTTTCACTTTTGTTCATTCTTTACTACTTTGAATTTCAGGGTGATATTTTTGTTCTTGGTTTGTTTTTTTTCTCTTAAGCATGTTCCCAGGATCTTCAGGGCAGTGCAGGAGCACAAGCAAGCCCCATTATCTTTAGCAGTTAGGGTCATTACAAGCCTTTTAGATGGTGGCAGACTGTACTTCACATGGCACTCTCAAAGTTAATGAACATATGTGATTTGCATGTCGAGGGAAGGCACACTTCTTCCCTTTGTGCGACTTTCCCTTTCTTGGGACATGTCTGTCATGCTTAATGAAGAGAGCTTGTTGTTCAGAAAGGGGAGGATGAATGCACAGAACAGCAGAATGGTCGTTATATTTCTTTTTACAAAAATAGTTTGCATTTTTAGGTTCATTGTTCCTTTTGACTCCGTGTCAGAGAATGTTCAATGAGCTAATTAGCCATGGGGTTTTGTCCAGCATAAGAAGTGTGATGTCCTAATTCTAGCTATTAAATCAGTCTCCAAAAATTGGCTGGAACAGACAGAATTCAGAGGGAAGGAATATTGTAACCTAGATTAAGCCTGTAAGTAGTTGAGGAGTGACCACTTTTACTGAGCCTAATCAGCACTTCTGTAGTGGTTCAGTGTAACCATAACAGCACCCCCATGCAATTACCCTTCAAAAACCATTGATTCCTAACTAGGTTCCTGGAAACCATGTATGGTGCAAGGACTGACAGTGGTGCCTAAGCAGCAGGTGTGTAGCAATACAAGAGCAGGAGCAGAATGGTCCTGATGTTGAGAAAGATTGTAACAGAGTAATTAAAACAACATCATTTTGTTGCTCTTATATGGATCTGTGTGTTCAGACATCTCCTGCTGGCCTCAGTCCTAGAGCTGCTAGCATCCCTTTGGTGAGCAGAGCACGGTCAACTCTTGCTGAAGTTGGTAGCAGTCACCCCGCATAGTACTTCACAACAGAGATGACACCACCCAGGAAAAGTCATCCAGGCTGTAAGAGAGTAAACATGGTTTAGAAGAAAACAAACCCTGTGTTCCAGAGTCAATGGGCTATGCTCTTTGAACTTTCTTTTGAAATTGCTTGGAAATCATAAGGTTGTTATGGTGTGGTCTTACTCCAAATAATGCATATCATTGTAATGCAAGCCTTGAAGTTAAGTGGCTACTTTAATGAAACATAGTTACCATAGTTACCATGGGAGAACAGAGAATAACTTTTAGCTCTTTTGAAGCTATGAATTAGTTTAGAAAGAGGAAAAGGAATAAACAAGCATGCAGAAGTTTATTATTCAGTGTTTCATGCCTGATCAACTCGAAAAAAGAAGAACTCTCCCCAGACTAGGGCATTAACATTTTCCAGCTGAAATCTATAATTGGCCATCAACAAACACAAAATTACATTTCAACTCCTCAGTATGTCTGTTATTTTTTTTTTTCCCTGAGTCACAGAAGAAACAGATTTTTCCAAAGTTCTGTTTCCAGCATTTTGCTAATAACTGACATTTTACATCATCTTGGCTGCTAGCAAAAATAATGTCCTAAAGGCGGTAATACATTGCTAAACACAACTCCCGAAATCTGTGGTCTAGCTCTATTATTCATTACAAACACTATCTTAAGGCTGATGAGAGGGAAATGAGAATTTATCATAGTGAAGATGTCTTCTAGGACCAGCTTCATTGTTTTTCAGTTTAGCATTGAGATGTGCTCCATCCCTGAAGTGTTAATGGAGGTCACTGTTGTTGCTCTCCTTTACTGTGTCAAAGCAAAGGAGTTCCTGCATAGTTGAGTATTGAGAAGCAAAATGATGTTCTTTCCAGTATATCACCTTCAGCTTACGAGCCTCTAGAGCAGCAGTGATTAACAGGACTTTTACAAAGTTTCTGTGTAGTTACAAGGACAGCTTCAATCTTCTGTCATTTTTTTGCATTAGCTATGATTATGCTTTTACCACCAAAATGCATTTATTTTAAAGGTAACAATACAGACTCAGAGAATAGCTTATGTTTCATCTATATTTATCAGCACTCACTGTACATTTGTGTCTTCATTACCAGGAAATATTAAGGGACATTGTGCCATCTATTCCTGTTTACAGTTTATTATGCAGAGATAGGAAACACTTAGCATGTAAAATGAATGTAGAAATTATTCCTGGATAGAAACACGGACATTTCCCACTCGTTGGCTCTTTCTCCTCCATCACCGGATCAGAGTGTAATTGTCAGTAATCAGGCCTGCTTGCTGCTGATAAAACCACTCTGAATGCTAGCAGCCTTCTTTGTGTGATGACTCAATTATTCCAGAAGTGCCTCATCAAATCTGCCCCATCAGCTGGGCTAATAAATAAGGAGAAGAAACTGGCCCCCCAAAGCAAATTATAAATCCATTTGCATTAACCATTTCGCTGGTCCATGATCTAGGCAGAAATAAGCATGGCAGATTGTGTTAAGCTTATTTGAATATGTTTATAATGTTTACAGCATGCAACCTTCCTTTTTATTTTTTTTTTTCCTTTCCTTTTTTTTTCTTCTTTTTAATTTTATTTTGCTTCCCCCCACAAGGTGTTGGAATTATCGGTCATGAATAGCATCTAAATGCAGTTATGTTAATTACAGCAAAGCCTCAGGCATCTTTGAGGGATAGTTTGGTGCTTAAATCAGGTGAAAGTTAAACACTTCTGCTAGGCAGAATGTGATCTTGCACAAGGCGCTGGCATTACCGCTGTGTTTAAAGGAGAGGGTGAGTGTAAAGGATGTGTTTTACAGGCACTGGAAGGACAGCTGTCTGTGTTACCAGGCTGCCTTGCGCTGGTAGCATGAACTCCTCTTCATCTCAGGGTAAAACTAAGATAAACATCAGGCTTACAGCTGGGAAAGAAAATGCAATAGTTTAAGCAGCAGTAGCTCAGCTTCACATGTACTCTGCACTTCATGAAGCGAGTGCTAAGAGAAGTACTCTGCCCCAAGGAAATTTCTGAAGCTCAGATGATGTAAAAATGCTTCCAAGAAGATTCTCTCAAATTTCCAAGACTGCTCATGTGTACTGCAGTGAGGGTGTTAAAGTGAAGCCACAGAAGGCCAAACAGAACTGTTTGTTTACTCTTGTGCTGAACATTACAGATTCTCTTAAGGATCTCACTAAGGTGACCTGCAAGTCTGTGCATAACTTAGTGCGTAAAGTTTTGTACTACAGCCTGTGCAGGATAAAGAACTGACTGCAGCTGAGAGCTCAATATGTCTTCACTCATTTTTAACAGCAACTTGTGCCTTCACATATTTTTTTCTCAAGTACTAAATATGTTGTGTTATTTTATCTTGAGAAAGAGAAGTCACTGTCGCTGCAGAAACACACAAAAAATTGTTCAGAGATCACAGTGGTTAGCACATTGTGATTTGTTAACTCAGAGTGGAAGTAATAGCTAAGGAAAGAAAATCCAAACTGTTGTGATCCTCCCCATTCATGTTTGCAATGTTGCAACTAGTGATATGATAAAGGAGGAAAAGTCAATTTAATCTGTTGGAAATTATATCCAATATGCTGAAAAAAAAAGTTGTGGGGGTCTTTTACCAGCTTTGTGTACCTCAGTTCTGACTGAAACAACCACCTCAGACTTCTGGTGAGATAATTTCTGACTGCACAAAATGTCTTTTCTCATTATTAAGTCATCAGGAACTCTCTAGAAATCTGACCTGAGTGAGTATATGTTTATCCACAGACAATGGGTCAACAAGAATGGTTGCTTGAAGAGATTTGTCACACACATCTGATGTTGAAGATCAGAGCCCAAATGGTGATTCACATCAGTATCCTGACATGACTCATGCATCTCAGTAGGATGGCACTTCAGAGTCAGTACAAAATCATGTTGCACTGGAAATGGCTATAAACCAAAGAATGAATTGCAAAGGTTCCAGGTGACTTCACTGAACCATTACATTGCCAAATCAAGCAACTCATTTATCCCATCTCTGTGGGTTTATGAAGTTTATTACTACAGTGGAATTGAGGTGGTAGTTGAAAAGGGTAAAGGTTTTCTTTGTAGGCAGGTAAACTTCACCTTCAGGATTAAAAAATTCTGTTCAGTCATATAGGGAGTTGAAATGTAGGCATAACTTGCTGTCTGTAAACCCTTCTGATGTCTTTAGTAAAACAGCCAAATGAGTTAATACAAGCTATGGATAGATTGGGCCAAACGAAGATACATGTGGACTTAAGGGAGTGGTCCTTTGGGTGACAAATAAGTTAGCTCTACTTGATTTGCATCAACAGCTACCATGTCATCCAAGTCACCAATACCTTAGACAGATATTCTTTATAGGCTGAGATCTTATTTTTTCCCTGTTGACATTGTGGTATTTTATCTGCACTTCTTGTAATGCCTCAAAATTTGGCCCATCATTGGTTTTCTACTTCATAAAATATACTAAAATATAGTATTTGTCAGGGATTTATTGTGTAAAATTTGGATGTTGCTGTGAAGTCAGCACTAACTCTTGTTTGCTACCTGGTCTTGGGTCCCAGCACTTGTATTTGAAATGCAAGTCACTGCTTGAAGTGGGAACTGGGGTGATGCACAGTTTATATTCCATTAGGGCCATGTCACATCCCATGACACAGCATAGTCCTACACAGCCTGTTTATAACATGGCAGATGCATGACACTGTGTTGGACTCTGTATGAAAGACCACATTTTCAAATGTGGTGCTCACCCATGAATCAGCTGTGTGGCAGCCAGCACCCTGGGAAAGAAAGAGAAAACAGTACGTGCCAACTTACTAACCAGCAACTTCTGCTGTGATTGAACACAGAAGAAGGCTTCAGGTTTTGTGCTTTACATAAAGTCTTGCTTTTGTGCTACTATAGCACTCTCTGCTTTACAAAGCCAGCTGATGATGCCACATGTGAGGCAGATGGGAGTGAAACAGCAAATGGCACTGTTGCATGTAGTGTTCCACTCCAATTTCCAAACCTGCCCCCCAGCCCCAGCCCAGGCTCCCTTTCCTGAAAGGAGGATTTTCAGTGTGCTAGTTTATTGTCTAAAGGTACATGTGAAAAGTTTTGTGTGTTTTCCCATCCTTTGTGCACTTTTCCAAGTGGATCTCAGCTGGGCTGCCTTAACTCTGGGTCCCTTAGGATGGGAGAGACAGCAGATGGGGTTAGGGCAGAGGGCTGATGCTTCTGACAGCAAACGGCCTGGTTGTTGAGTGGAAGCTGTGAGCGTCAGGAAGCTCCTTTTCCCCAGAGAGCCAACTAACCACTGAAGAAAGTTGAAAATGAGCCCTTTGAGAAACGCTATTAAAAGTAGTAAAAAATTGCAATTGTGCAGATGATGTGCTGCTGTGTGGTTATTCGGATGCTAATGAGTTTGACATTAGGGAACTCAAAGGGTTTACAGCTACTCCCTTATGTGATTTACTTCTTTATTGGCAATCTTTGAGAAAATAAATGAAAAATATATTGCTAATAAATACATAACTTGATAGGATTTTAGACAAAAAGCTGCTAAGTTTTAGGCTTCAGAAAGAGCTTTGTTCACCATTGAAGCTCTTCTGACAGATCTTTTGGTTCAGGTTAGTGTGTTAAAAACAAAGAGGAAGGGGCAGGTGGAAATCTTTAAGACTCTTTTTATCTGTTTTTCTTTCTTTTTTTTTTTTTTTTTCATGGATGTTGAAAAAGAATTATGGGGAAAAGAGGCTTTGGAGGATAAACAACACATTGGCTAGAATATTGCTTTAAATATATCTTCAGTATTGGTCTGTTTTGTTCTAGGTTCTCTCCCTTCTTTATCTCTTTGCATCTGCTGTCTGCTTTGCTGTTTGATAAAAGTGTATTCATTTTAATTAAAACTTACTGATGGGATGCAGCTAATACTCTATCTGCTGGGACTCAAGCAGAAATTAGTCACTCAATGAACTCTAGCATGTGCCTTTCCCATTGCAGAAATGTAACGTTACAGATTTTGCTGACGAAACTTTATCATTAAATCACTCAAGTTTCGCCTCCAAGTTCCAAAAGTTAATATCTAAACTCTGCAATAATTGGAATGCATTGAATGAATGGATTTATTTGACTAAATGCAGCAGATACTATTGGGAAAGCACCTCTGAAGTTGCAAGTCATAGTAAAAGGTTTATATATTAGCTACTTGTGGCAGGAGTGATGCTGTAATAAAGCCTGTCCATGATGATACCTGCTCACGGTCACATTTTGCCAGGTCGTAAGTGTCTCCAACTTTAAGTGCTTGAGGTGAGGTGGTGGGATTTGAGTTTCACTATCCCTGAATCCAAGGCCCCTCAGAGTTGTACATTCAGATACAAAGTTGTGCATCTCTTCTGCCCTCACTCTTAAAGTTGATTTAGTGGAAGTTTCCTCACAGAAAGGAGCAAAAATTGATCATGGAGTGATGTCAAGGATTCCCTTCAGAGAACACTTTCAGTGTGCCAAACCTTAAACTAATTAAATGAAAATTCAAAATCGGGGGGGGGGGGGGCAATGAAATTGAAGGGGTTTCTGCTATCATTAAAGTACCTCAGAATGCTTCTCATGTATTTCACATCATGTACTGTAGCGTCTTACTCAGTCGAAAGGGCTCCGATGCAGCAAAAATATTTGACCAAGAATTTCTGCACAGAGAAACTGTGGATTTTTGCCTATTCAAGAAGGACATTATTTTTTTTTTTGGAGCAGGACTAGTTCATAAGCTTTCAAAAGGGGAAAAAAATTGTAAAGAAAGTATAAATTTTCTGCTGGTTTTTCCCCTGCCTTTTAGAAGCATCACTGATGCCCCTGTACCACCTCTTTGACAAACTGCGCCTGGTTGATTTGCCCCTTTGATTTCAAGATTGTCCTGTTTGATGGGTGTTTGATTTCACACAGCTGATTTTGGGCTTGATTTTGTTGTTTTGTTTTTTGTTTTGTGTTTTGTTTTTTTTTTTTTTCAGAGAATGAATTTCAAGATCATCTATTAAATCAAGCGAGGCATCTTGGGCTGAGTGACAGATTTGGTCCTTCGGAATCTGCACGCGTTTTCACCCAGAAGCACGCAAAGGTGGGACTATTTATTTACAGAAATGCATTTGAGTGAAAATGTATTTGTGTAGTAGGACTACAACACTGTGGCTTCAGGTGTAGTGTCTCATGCACTAGGACAATTTTTCTCTCAGAGTGACTGATCTTTTAAGGACGTCAATCTTCAGTGATATTGAGCAATTGACGGAAGATATCCATCTTCCTAAATACCTAGAAATTCTAGTTTTTAAATTTCAGGACTACATTCTATCATCATTGCATATTGACAGGAGCACAACTGTCTTTGAACCTGTGTTCCTCCAGGAGTGAGAATGTATTCGGTGATGAACTGCTTAGATTTAATCTGTGAGGGATAGTTTAGCTGCGATAGGATAGGATAGGATAGGATAGGATAGGATAGGATAGGATAGGAAAGAATAGAATAGGATAAGATAAGATAGGAAAGAATAGGATAGGATAAGATAAGATAGGAAAGAATAGGATAAGATAAGATAGGAAAGAATAGGATAGGATAAGATAGGAAAGTATAGGATAGGATAGGATAAGATAGGAAAGAATAGGATAGGGTAGGGTAGGGTAGGATAGGAAAGAATAGGATAGGATAAGATAGGAAAGAATAGAATAGGATAAGATAGAATAGGATAGGAATACATAAAAGGTAATATAAATACAAAATATATAGTGCTTATTATGTATATAATACATAATTATTATTCAGTTTATTTTAACTATATGTCAGTTGAGTGGGATGAAAACTTTGGTGCAGGAGAAAAGATGTCAAGGTGATAAAGCATTTTGTCTTTTTCAATATGCTTACTTCATAAGAAAATAATAAAGATAATTATGTTTAGTGCATAGTATCCCAGGAAAAGGTGGCAAGATATTGAACTAGGTCAGACATAAAAATCCAGGAATCAAAGCCTCCAGACAGTAGGATCACGCCTCAGCTTGAGCTGAGCTGCATTTCAGCGTGGTAGATCACATAATTTTTCTCTACATTTAAAAAGCTAGCAGTTGCCCCTTAATTTCATAAAGCTGTGACTCTGCCCTCTAAAGCCTTGGTAAAGCAGACTAATAGAAATACTTGGCACACGTTGGTTACCTAAGGGAATAATAGAACTATTTGCTGTAGTCGTTTGGCAAAAGGACATAAACATATGGCTTTGGTTTATATTCAGCACTGCCAGTTGTGCAAAGTTGCATGGATGAAGAATACAACAGCAGTGACAACTCAGAAATCAGAAGTGAGAATCAAAATAAATCATCCTCATTACAAAGCTGTTCAAGCTTGCCTCTGATTTCAGGTTCATTTTGTCGCTGCATATTACCAACTAGTGACTTCACTATAAAAACCATCTACTGCTCAAACCCAAGTATATCACTCAGCCCCGCTATAAAATGCCCAACTGTTGGTGATATCTGTGTGTTATTAACATATATTGAAGTTTGCATCCAGTAGGTGTTCTTATTTAAATGCCTGAGAAATTAATACTTCTGAACCAGTTCTCTCCGTGTTATTCAACTTTTTCCTGGAGAATTCAGGAACAGCACTGTGTGAACTGAAGCGAAAGGTTCAAAACTAAAGGTGAAATGGCTTCTTGGTTAAGAATAACCAAAATGACAAAGCAAGGTGTGGTTTTAGTAATAGTTTTTAAGAACATCTACTGTGTAAATATTTTTCTCCTTCCTGGCCATCGGCATCGTATTGCATAAAAATTAACGCAGAAGAAAAGAAGAACAAGAAACTTTCTCCACATTACAAGCAATGCTCCTAAAAAAAACAACTATGTGAATTTGGGGATATTTCTGTCTCCAGTAATCAGAATATTTACATTTTTACCTAGAAGTTGCTAAGTGTGTACTTTGCATTTCCTTCTTGCACCGTACTTCTCACTGTCAGTCGGTCACCGATACTTGACAGTGTGACAGAAAGATGCAGTCAACACACACGTCCACACAGCCGGCCAAACTCTGCTCTCTACTTCTAGACAGTCTGTAGGATTGCAGATTTATTTTGGAAACAAAAAACCCCATCTTTTTCTTTCAGATGTTATTGTCTTTTTACCTGTTAGATTCTTCAATGAGTTATTGAATAGAGACCTTAAAATCTGAGCAGAAAAAGCGCGGAAAAGCTTGCTCCAAAGGAATTATTTATTGCAGGAAGAGGCACATACAGTGTCGTGTCACCTTGGGGCATAGAGGTGTTTGTAATGCTTAGCAGTGTCTGACTTCAACTTTGAAGTTTGTGGCTTGTTTTTGAGACACGAGAGTGGATTGGTGTGCCTTAAAATTCATAAAGTTTGGATCTTTTTCATGATTAAGTTCAGCTGTTGTGTCTGTATAGTCTTCAGTAGTTTAGAAATTAAACACGGCAAAGAAGAGGGATTCTTTCTTCAGACCTCTCTGAATTAGTTTGAGTTTATCCTACAGAAGCTGTTTGCTAAATTTCACTTTAAAAACTAGACAGATCTTTTCGTGAGGAAAATCACAACCAAATGCAAACTTTCATTCTCCTTACCTCTAGATAAATTGGTGATTCTTTTTCCTGTAGCTAGGCAAAAAGGAAAGGACTTCCACTTTGGCAACTTGAAGCCCACTTTGGGAAAGTGATGCTCAGACAAAGATTATTCGAGAAATTAGAAAGTGCAGAGGTCTTACATCAGCCCTTCCCAGGAGGTGCATGTCACTTTTACCTCTGTCAGCAGCACTGGCTTCTGCGTGCCATAGTTTATTTCACAGTGATGTGCGGTAAAATTATCTTACCAAGACAGTGGTAGGAGTTTAGTTGCTGAAAAGCAAGGTTTAAAATGTGCAAGTGTACTGAAATAGTGGTTGTTATTATCATTGTTATTATTATCATTTATTGCACATGCCCCATTTTCAGCTGCTAGTCATATTCTTGGATCCCATTATAATATCAGTACATGCACATGTGCACAGATAGACTCCAGGCACACAAAAAACCAAACTCGGAGCCAAATTCTGATTCTCTCACTCAGGGAAGTATTTCCAGGTGCTGCTCTCGAGTCTGCTGACAGCAGTGGGAATGTACTGACAGAAAAAAGTAACATTTGGTTTCTGCAGCCAGGAACTCTGAGATAGTTTGCTCGGAAAGTATCACTGCTGCTGTTCAAACAGTAAATTCATCCAGGGAGCCGTGTATATCCTGTAGCTGTCACACAGCAAGTGACTCCAGCTTCAGCCAGGCAGAATTTGTGGTATCATTGGTGACTTCAATTGGTTTGCTGTGGTCTAGTTATTGACCTACCCCTAAGAATCAACCAGTATTGAAGGAAAGAAGGAGGGAGGATCAAGCTGAAATTCACAAAGTCAGATGCAAAGCCTTCATAAATTTGGGGAGATTTGTTGGAACATGCTTTCAGAAAATAATCCACCATCAACACCCTCAGTAAATTCCCAAATCACAGAAACTGAGTACAACTGAAGCACTTCCAAGGCAGGTCTTTATTTCTTTACCGGCTTGCCTAATGATTTGGGACTGCAGAGCTGCTACACTTCTGTCATCATGTTTTGAACTGGGTAGCTCCTTCTAACTGCTCTTGAGTCCATTAGCTAGTTTCAACTAACTTTGAAGAGAAAATGTTTAGATGGTCTTAAAACCTGGCTTTGAGAGCAAGAAGCACCTTCCAGAATCCATCCAAACATACCAGATCACAATAGTAACAACCTATGCCTCTCATATTAACACCTGGATAACAATTACTTCTAAGAACTTTGGATGCAGTTTCTCACTTGGAGTCTAATTCTTTTTTTGTTTCATGGGTGATTTAAGTTTGAGCACTTCTTACTGACCATCACTGGCTGTAGTTTCACATGAAGCCATCACTATTTAGACAAAAATCAGAAGTGAGAAACTTCATTCACTTTTATCAGCACCAGGTAACCTCTGAAAGAAATCTCAAACTCCAAAGATGTTACATATAAATTTTGACCAAATTAGGTCTTTTTTTTTTTTGATGACACACTTAAAAAATGTCACAGTTTTAGCCAATTGCTTCTGTACAATTTTCAAGTTAATGCATTGGACCTTTTGCAAGTTAAAATGCTTTTTTTTTCTGCAACAGACATGACTGTTTGAATCCTGCTATCCACCAGCCTTAAGTAATGCCATAAATTCCAGGTTTGAGTTGATTAAACATCTCCCATAGTTTCAAATTATTGCAAGGAAAGAAAATCAATAGAAAAATCCCCTGCATTGATTTTATTGCTGGTTTTCACTCATTGTCTCAGCTTTAAAATATTCATCACGACTCAATGCGCTATTTAGACCCAAGTAACTGCTCTTCAGTAGGAGCAGTGGACACTTTTTTGTTTCATAATTAAAAGAGCAGCACAGTGATTGGTGGGGTATTTATTATGAAATGATGACAAAGGAGTACCAGTAGTTTTAATAGTTTTAGCTTACAGGAGCTGTTGTTAATTTTGTCTGTAGAGTTGCAGGTGAAATAATGCACAGTGGATAAATAGTCTATATTGGTTTAACTGAACATAATATATAGTGTGTTCTGGAGTTGTTTGTCTCAATAGACTATAGTAATCAAAAGTAATGAACCTATTATGTGCAGGACCTTGGAGAGCATAGAATGGCAGTAAAAGTGTGGCACATAAAAGGTTTATTAAAGGAAATTAAAGTCCATCATTGCCACACCTGCTCCCCTATTATAAGTCTATGGCAGGTCAGTGCCTTCAATCACAACTCAGCATCAGAGAACAGAGCCATGTTTCCCATTACCATTGCAGTCACATTGCAAAAACTCATTCTCCAGGTTTTAAGGATAGTAACAAGTAAAGGCTGCCATCAGCCCCACTACGCAAACACAAGCCACTTATGTTCCTTCCCTGCCAATAATCAGCATCAGATGTAAATCTAAACAGAGCCAAGATATCATTGTCTGGCTTTGAGGTGCATTTCGATCAATTTATACTTTCATTTCAGATATTACTAACCTGTGTTCTAGAATTAGACTTCTTCAAGTACATGAACAGCCTTTTCAAATGCTTGTGTTCTCTCCTGCAAATAGGTGTTTTGATTCCAGTAGCTGTATATTAATATGTAGCCACATAAAAAAACAAACAGAAAAAGACCAGGAAATTAGAGAAGTGCTTTTTCTCCCCTGGAAAGGCTGACTCTACTCTTTTTCTCTCTCAGGTCAATTTTGTCATATTCTGCAATGTTCTTTCAGATAAGACCTTCAAAACATCTCAGTTATCCGAGTCACATGAAGCTAAAAATAAAGCATCCTCAGATCTTCAAACTCCATAAAAGGAAAAAATCAAAATCAAATCAAATCAAATAGAGCTTCTTGCATCTTCCCTCAGTGGGGCAAATCAGTTCTTCTGATCCCCAGAAAGGAAGAGTGAAATAACAGACAAGATCTTCTGCTGACATTGTCCTTTATCTTGTGACCTTTTGCAGGGAAAGATGCTGGACATAGGCAACTTCTAGTATCCACAGAATGCAGCTGCCTATCCCCTAGCACAGTTATACCAGATGCATTCATTCCTGTGCATTGAACTGAGGAGTAGCTTCCTCTACAGTGTGTTTGACCATCACCATTTTATAAACAGGGAAACAGAAATTCAAAGGAAAGACAGGTAATAAGGTGCTACCAGAGACTGAAGAGGAATTCCAGAGTCCCTGATATTTTGTCCAGGCAAAAATTCCTCCTGAGAGAATCTCCTTTACATGAAAATGAAGAGTTGCTTTCAGAAAGGAGTTTGCCACCCTGGATGTGGTCAAAATGACACCGCAGTAAAACCTGCTGTATGTCATTGCGGCTTTCCTCATCAGTATGTGAAATCTTAATCACTTGGAATTTCAAGGGTCTGTAATAAAATAAAACCTGCCCCTATAATTATGGGCCTGGGCCAGATCCAAGACCAGAAGGTGCATATTTCCAGCGCTGGTTTAGATGTAGCCAAAAGTGTCAGAAGAACAGCTGATCTTGAAAGGTTTCTCTTGTTGCAATTAGAAATCTTACAACAACATCTGACTCTTTGGGGAGGTTGGATTTTTTGAGTTGTTTGAGGATTTGGGGTTTTTTAATGTGAAATACAAATCTGGACGCTATATTTGCCCAGAAGCTCATACAAATCTCTACCTGTCTCCATAGACCAAAACTTTCACAAGAAGCAGCTGATGAAGTGGTGAAGCTGTAGATGTGCAATGTGCACATCCAAGCTTGAGGGTTTCATGTTTTAAGGATGAAGAGAATTGGGTTCCAGTGCAGCCACTAAGATATGCTTCAGTTACAAAAAACAGCACAGAGAGCCCTGTAGGCACCGTGGCTTTCTGGCACCTTTTCTTCCAGGATGTGGATGCTGAAAGCAGCAGTCATACAGCACTGCTGTGTCAAACCTCATGCCTTCAGCTGACACCTGTAGGCCTTGTCATTAAACCTTGCAGAGTCACTCATAACCATCACTTTATTAAACAAATCTGTATCGTTAAAGGTATCTCCTAGGTATTTACCAGATATTCACAGATGGCTTTTTATCTCTTTGACAAGATTAATAAGGCATGATTATTCTTCTTTCTACTACTGTCTAGCCTTTGAAAATGGGGGGGGGGGGAAGAAGGGGGAAAATAAAAAGCATTGGAGACTTTTTTTTTCCCCCCTCAGTGGCAAAAGGAGTGAATTAAAGACTTTCTGTTAATGTTGCAGATGGATGCAGATGGGGAAAATAAAAAGCTACGCACACGCTCAAAAGGAACCAAGGGTGAGTTAGCAAGCACGTTCCACGACCCTGTGCCCAGCACACCATGAAATATGATAGTTCCTGTGCACAGTCCCTAATGTGCAGTAAGAGAGTGTGTAGCTTCCTCAGGGCTGCTTTTTTAATCAAGGCAGGACATAGACTGCCGGCATTAAGAGGCACGATGTTATTAGCTATGGTTTAAAGAAAAGCAGACTGGGGGGAAAAAAAATCTACTGTATGCTGTTTTCTTTGAGCCTTTTTTTTTTTTCCCCCCAAAGAAAATAAAGGTTATGCTTTTTATTATGCAAACAATGATTTTCCATAGGGAATAGAGCTAGACAATATTGAATGGATGCTTTCAAAGCAACGTACAAAACTTTGTCCCAGCCAACTGGATGTTCCCTCTGTCTGTTGCCATTAATTATCTGTAAATGAACTGCATAAATGGCCCAGAAGTAAATTTACTTTAATCAAAAGGTGCAGGTGTGTGAGGGGAACTCAGGGCCCTTTTGAAAAGTATCAGTGCTCATGTTTCATGTTGCAAAGTTATGACACAGTTGTATTTCCCAGCTAGCCCTCTCTTTTTGTAAGGAACAGATGGAAATGCAGTACTGAGAGATAAACAGGCCCTTAATGATCTCAACATCTGGAAAACATGATTGACTAGCAATACAGCTCTTCCAGGAAAATAACTTTTAATTTTAATTCATAACACTTTTTTTCTTTTTTTTTTTGGTGACTCTTGATAATGAGTGAAAAATGGAGGCACTTAAAAAATAAATGTCAAAGTTTTGCCAGCTCTGTGAACATTTTTTGCTCGTGATTATTTTCAGCAGCGCGAAGCACCCATCCCTCACTCTGATTTCAACGTGAATCATGCACTCTCAGGATTGTGCAAAACAGATTGGTTTGATTCCTTGTCACAACTTAGCAGCTCTGGACTCTTAATATTGTGACTTCAGCTTCAAGCTGAGGTCAGAATGAGAAATTGGAGTGTGGTTTGGCGTAGTTCTCTGGTTTTGTGTGACCAAAGGAGTGAAAAGTGCTAGGCTAGGCTGCACTTAGGAAAAGACAGAGGAAAGGGATGGGAGTGCCACAAATGTCCCACAGACAAAAGCAAAAGTTCAGACAAGCCTTTCTGAAAACTTTGACACATCCCTCAGTAATGTTCTCTGAAATCAATATAAAATTCAAAACCTCCAGAACAGAGGACTTAAAGTCATTGACTAAGGAAGTTATTCCCACATCCTCATGAGAGTGCATCTTCTCGCTTGGTCAGGGCTGTGAGTTAATACACTCTGGCTGGCTTACCAGACTGCAGCTGTGTTTAACAGGGGATTCAAACCCTTTTTGCTCAAAAAGCAACCAACATGTTTTAAAAATGTATAGATTTTCTCTCTCTGCACTTTTTTATGCACATGCATCTGGAGAAACTAATGCCAGGAACACTTTCCCAGAACTGGAAACAACAAAAGTTGCCTGTTCAATATGAGTAATCCTTAGAACCACCTGTTGGCTTTTTCCATATGCTGTATATCCTTGTGTGGGCAGGTATTTGTAAACACCAGCCTCCAGCATTCCCAAACTGAATCAGCATTCAGAAGCAGCAGAGATTTGTCATTCTATTTTCAATTAAGAGCAGTACCTTCTCGCTCACTGTTTCTTATTATTCTTCTTAATCTTCCACTGAGCATCATACTCCAGGCTTTGTGGAGAGGAAAAATCACTGTGAGAATTCTATGTTCAGTTAACATTTGCAACTAGGAGCTACAATCCTGTTGTTAGCACGAAATAATCACCTGTGTTTTGATAGCCACTCCTCTGTCATCACAGAGAGGCAGGTGCAAGCTTGCAGAAAGCTCAAGTCTGTAAGTGTAAACTAATTTGTTCTTTCCTGCTTTTATTAACAGTTCAAGTGGACTCTATAGCTCAAGAGCTCAGGTAAGAACCCACATTGTTTATTTTTTCAGTTCTATTTTGTGGTTACATTGAGAAATTCACACCAGTGCTATTGCTATAGTATAGAGAATCCAGGAAATGCTGGGGGATGGAGAGATTTAGCATAGACCTGGCAAAAGGCTGCTTGATGCATAATCTCTTTTTAAATACATCAAAACCAAAAGCAAAATGCTAGCAATGACTATGCAAGCATAATCAACAGTAATTGTGGGCAGGGTTCTGGTATGCTGTCTTTACCTTCAGCCTGTGTCAGGGTGTGCAGCATAAATCATAATTTCTGATCAGTCTTCTTTTTCCTGTACCAAGTATAACAGTGTTTCAATATCTGAACACTCTAAAAGAGAGTAACATTTGTAAGATGGCTTTTAGAAAACTAGTAGTCACTACAAACTGCTGCAAACTCTAAATGCATCCATGGCTCACTGTTCCTCCAGTACTTGCTGAGGTTTCATATTTTATTGAAGAAGCAGAGAGTACTTTTCAAATTCATCTAAAGCATGGCAGTCCATTCAAAACCACCAACTGTACAAGGATGTTTCAGATCTTCAACCTTACCAACTACCAATAGTGTCAAAGAAACTCTGGAAAGATTGGCATATTGTGCAGTAACCAACCTTCAAAAAGAGCATGGGCCACCAAATTCAAGCCTTCTCTAGGACAAAGTCATTCTTTGTGTCCCCCAGAGAAAATATTAACAGGTAGCTGCAAATTCCTTGAGTTCTTAATAAAAGTAACAATGGGCCACAGCTGCAGTACAAATACTGAACAACTCTTCAGAGTTGTTAAAGCAATTTGTTTTGCCTGCGCTTCCCTTTCATCACTGCGCTACTGAGCTGCTTTCTTAACCACATCAGGTATCTGGGAATAGAAGCATCATCATGTGATTCATTTGATCAGTCAGATGCCTCTCTTAAGATAGGACATGTGATAGTTACAGGAAGTTATTCACAGAGAAGGCATGCAATATTTGAAGGTTTTGTTGTGTAATAAAACTGAGGAAATTACAAGTTCCATGTAGATAGTCCATGAACAAGAGTGGAGGCTAACTTTCATTCACAGTGAGTCACTCATTCAGCTCTACTGTGAATCCCATTTTTACTGTGTGGCTTCAGTTTCCTGAGATTTAGTGCTTCTCCTTTTTTCCTCTGTGCATCCCTAATTTATGCACCAGAAGGATGCATTAATCCAGAGAGGCACTCATCCAAATATGAGGACAGTCCATGTGTTCCGAAGAGAAAAAGGTTTGAAAAATAGAGGATGTGCAAGTTTCTGCAACATCAGGGAAGCTGTAATTTATGCATTATCAATTACTAGAGCTTTTCCCAAGTAATTTTGCTTTTCCCTGTGATACATGTGCTATCTTAGGAACTACTGTGATCAGAGACTCTCTCTGTCAGAGGTGTGGACTTCCTTCATAAGGAAACGTACAGTGGTTTAAATCAAAGAGCTAAACAGCCTGCAAAGCCATTGCCCAGTCCTTAACGTGGTGTTTGCAGTTTCTACAGCATCAAATTCCTTACCTGAGTATCTGCAGTCAAGTGGCTTTACTGGCACACAAGTCAGGTGATCAGCTTTAATGAATCTATTTATTTATGAACAACTAGAGGCAGAGAGGCAGGGGCTGCCTTTTGGAAACGTAGCCTAGGAATTGCCTTCCAGTTACTCATACTCATTTTACTGTGGAAAAACTACTGAGCATTCCTCAAGAATTAAAGACTGAAATAGTCTGGTGGGTTCCCTGGATACAGATAATGGCACCAATGCCTTTTCCAACCAAGGTTCTAAATGCTGTGTTGGCTGAGAAATTTAAATCCATGCTTAATTAATTTCCCCTTTTCCCCTGGCTTATCCTATCTGACAAAGCACTTTTGCACTCCTTATTGAGTTTCTGTTACAAAGTGCCTTGGGATACTTCTACATGAAAGGCACTACATAAGCTTACATGCTCATATTGTATTATTATTAGTTTCATAACATTGATTGGTTCTAGAGCATTTGTTAGCCTTTTCTTTATTCTGCAAGTTGTGTGTCACAAAAGTAGAGAACAAAATAAGGGAAAAGCAAAACAAAGTCTTGCAGTCACCAATGAGATGGAATAATGCATGAAAAATTCTCTTCAGAATTCTTGCTTGATGGAAATCTGTTGATTTCAAGAAAGCCAAGATTTCACCCAGAAACCTGGCAAATAGCTTTGCTGTCATCTGTCTTTTCCCAAGAACCAGGACTGCATTTCTACATCAAATGTATATTTTCAGAGAAACATCACCTTAAATGCCCAGCTGGGGTTTAATTTTTCCCGCTGTTCAGGTAAAACAACTACAAATTCTCTTGCATCACACTGAGCTCTCAGGGGACAGTAACTTTCTTTCAGATACTGACCAACCTCAATGTATGCAGATACAAAACTCCTCTCAAGCTTACATTGATTTCACACAATTATATGCCTTAAGAAAACCCAACATTCAATATCATAGAAATAATCTTTTTTATTCATGTCTATTATTAACACTGCTCTGTTATTAGTTCAGATTTATGGCTTCTTGGGTTTTTTGATATTTCCTTTACCATATCTACTGTGTATGTTGTAGCAATGAGGCACTATGTGCTACCCTTAGTAAGTCCTTCAAAACAGGACTCTTTCTTCTTCCAAATGCATTTACTTATGAGCACAGTTTAATTTTTCAGTTAGAAATGCAGTGCTGCGGTGATTTCATTGCAGCTAAACTACCCACAGGGAGAGATGATTCTTTTATCACAACCTAAATGTAGCAAAGCACAATATGTGGTAGAAGAGATTGCTGAAGCCAGGAGAGCTCTGTCCCATACATTCAAGTTTGAATCTGACACCTTTTGGGCATAACAACTCTGTTGCATTCATCTTCCACAAGAAGCAGGAAGAAGAGGTCTTCTGTTAGGTGATTTAGTCATGGACCACTGAAAGGACCAGGACCTTCAGCTGTGTTCAGGATTAGAATGAAAACCAAAGGGAAGTGAAGAATATTGGTGTGATGTATTCTCATTACTGTGTTCTATTTAACAGATGGGATACAGTACGATGAACCATCTGTAGGTTATGGAGTGGCATCTGGGTCAGACCAAGGAAGAGCAAATTGGATTGATCCAAGCATGGGATTGCAAAAGTATAGATCAGTTTGGCTAAGTCAATATTTGAATAGAAAAGGTACCTTTTCTGGATTAGGTACAGGTGAAATTAAGTCTTTGTGACTTCCATCACTAATGATTACTGAAGAATCCACAAGGCCCTGGTGTTTCAAGTCATGGAGAACAGTCCTCTTCCATGAGGAACAGTTGCAGCTTACTCACTGTAGTGTTGGATCCCTTCTTCAAGAGGATCATTTCCTTAAAAGTAAGGAAAGCCACTTTTTACCTGGAACTCTTGTCCCAGACATTGTGAGACATTTTAGATATTCAGATAAGGTGAACTGTCCAGTGGGAATGGACAGAGACATGGACATCCTGATGTTTTAGAGAGAGAAGTGATAGAGCAGAGCTCTCTGCATGTTTCTTTCACAGAAGGAGTAACTAGACACTTCAATCTGGCTTTTGATCAGGAGGGTGAAAAATCATCAAAGCAACCCTGTAATCAATGCTGCTGAAGTGCTTCAGGGTTTTCTTACCAAAATATATTCCATAACTTTATCCAAAAGGTTTAAGAGGTGTGTCAATATAAGTAACAGTATTGGCCCCATGTTAAGAAGCATTTTGCTGACTGTGATAGTTAGTGCTTATTCTACAGTGCTGAATATTTTGCTGGTAGATGATATGCATCCAGTTACATCTGAACTCTAGTTTCAGACAGTAATGGAATGGGAAACGACAGTTTGGCAGATAAGAAATGAACTGGCCACACAGGAAAAAGTCATGGCATGAAAGAAAAGAGCTGTGCCTGCCTAGCTGTGTTTAGAAATGAATAATTCATTAGTATCTCTTTTCCTGAACTTTATATAATAAGTAGGCTTTTAAAATACCTATTCCCAAGGTCTGGTAACAGAATGATGAGTTAAGAGTATCTACTGTTTGCTCTCTGGCTTGGAAAAGGAACTATCACCTTGCCCCAGCAATGGTAGGAATTGAAATGGCTGTGAGGCTTTGAAAACATTAACCTCTTACTCCATGATTTCTAGAGTAATCAAGTCTGTCCTGTAGGCAGCAATCATACTTTCCAAATTCCCAATCAATCCTGTTAATTTCTTATTCTTTTCTGACAAGAGAGGGTCTTCAAGAATTTAGGCTGATGTGCTAGCCAGTACTGTCCTCCAAGTCTCTGTGCAAATCTGTGTTTTATAGTAAGGAAAAGTGATTTTGTAGTTGATATTTGATAGAAAACATTGAACAGTCAAGCAGCCAGCATGTGGTGCAGCTCGCTGTGAGGCAGAGGTAAGTAGATGCTGGTCACAGAAAGAGTGAAATAATAGTGCTGGAGTTCACCTGTCCTTAAATACTGTATGTCAACCATTCTCATCATAGCTAATAAAGCAAACATTCATGTAAATTGCAATGGCAATCAAATTTATAGGTCTATTGTGTTTAAATTCCTCCCTTGTTTCCTCCTTCCTCTTTCAGTCCCCCTCCAATTAGCCATGAAATTGTGAAATCTAGAGAGCTGTCAGTTCTCATCTCCCTTCACTCTGCCTCTCACCTCCTCTTCTCTCTTTTTTCTAGAACTCTGATGAGTTGATAGACCTCAGTATTTTTTGACTTCAGAACCAGGTTGTTCTTGCAGTGCTGTTAAACCAGTAGACAAGAAACAAGAGAAGCAAGAGAAAAATAAGCACAGAAATAAATTCAAAACTCAAACATTTTCTACTTTTAAATATCCATGTGAGTGGGTTAAGGATTGTAGAAAGTGATTCGAACTGGTGCAGAGAGAGAACATCGAAATAAAGGTGTGGGGTTGTTTTTTCATTCAAATGTCATTCTTTGGATGAAATTATAAAAGGTAATAAGAATTTGTATCAAATTATAAAAGGTAGTAAGAATTTGGATCAAATTATAAAAGGTAGTAAGAATTTCCACTCTTAAAAATGTTGCCATTGCTTCTATAAAGAGGAATAATAATATATAGCTCTAGGTGATCACAAGTAATGATTTAGATTTTGCAGGTAACCCTGAGGCTGGCAGTTATTTGACTTACCTCCTTAGTGAACTGCTCTAAATAACCACTAAGATGGTGCTCTGAGCTGGACTTGATGATCTTAGAGGTCTTTTCCCACACAAATGACTCTATGGTAAATGGTGCATAGATGTGTTGCAAAGGGAACATTGTTTAGCACCATGGTAGTTAGTTAATGGTTGGACTCAATGAGCTCAAAGGTCTTTTCCAATCAAAATGATTCCAAAACTCATCCATTATTTAGTATGTTACAAGAGTCATTGTCTTCTCCATCACAGCTTCTGTGTCCATCAGCACACAGTAAATGTTGTCCTCCCAATCCCATACAGGAATTTAGAGCTGCACATACTTTAATGCCTTCTGCTGAGAGACAGAATGCATCAGAACATTATATCCCCAAATGGTTGCTTCCTCTTATGGCAGATCTTTCCTCTGTAGATGACCACAAGCCATATAGAGATTGAAATGCCAACCAGTAACTTCTGCCTCATGCACATCAATCATGAGTTAAATATTATGGCTGGCTGAATTGCTCTGTCTGACTGATGTCAAGGGTGGATTCAGCCAGGCAAAAGCAAGCTGTAACAGACTGTGGACAGCCTGGAGATAACAAGGAAAGGGAAAAAAAATTGCAGCCACAGGATCTCTGCTACGTTAAAAGGAAGTCCTGGCTCCTGACAATGAATTTCATATCTTCTTTATGTCTTCTCTAACCAGGCTGGAGTTACCAGTGTTTTTTATTTAAGCATTCACTGCTGTTAGCAAGCTGACCACTCATGTACAAGGTTCTTTGGATGTGGAGGTTGTGTGGATGATCTGTAGATTTGCCTAGAAATTTAATCCATTCTAAGCCAAATTCTTGGCTTGGTTCCCACTGGAATTTATTGACCTACTGAACCTGGACAGATTGAGCGAGTAAATGAAACAGAGACTGGGTTTGGGCCATATCTTGGGCATTCATTCATATTACTGAGCTTAAGAACTTCTTGAGGTCCACACAGTAAAAAATAAGTTTCCTCCAAATTGTATTTTTTCTGAGAATTACTTACTTGTTAGAGGAGGGTCCAAACACACAGCTCTAGCCGTACGGAGTTCTTGATCTACAAGCTATAGAATGACACTACAAAGAAGTCATCCATTTGGACGCGATGATCTTGAAGGTCTCTTCCAACCTGGTTTGGTTTATTCTAAATAAAGAATTTACAAAGGAATAAATAAGTTTATTCAGGTGGCCAAGAGGACTAATGGCATTCTGGCCTGCATCAGAAATAGTGTGGCCACCAGAAGCAGGGAAGTCATTCTGCCCCTGTACTCAGTACTGGTTAGGCCATACCTTGAGTCCTGTGTCCAGTTCTGGGCCTCTCAGTTTAAGGATATTGAGACACTTGAATGTGTCCAAGGAAGGGCAAAGAGGCTGGTGAGAGGCCTCAAGCAGAAGCCCTATGAGGAGAGGCTAAGGGGGCTGGGGTTGTTCAGCCTGGAGAAGAGGAGGCTCAGAGGAGACAATGAGGTGTTGGGTGACAGGTTGGACTTGATGATCTCTGAGGTCTTTTCCAACCTTATGATTCTATGAACTACTTCATTAATGCAGTATTTTAACTGAAGGGTTATATGCATATATTCTTCCTATTATCTGGGTATCCTTGGGATCCTGCAAGCTTGCAGACAAGAAAACCAGAGCAGAGAATCTAAATCTGTGCTGTCCTTCTCTGAGCAGCCTTTCCTATGAGGAGAACCATGATAAAATAGTAAATTAGTGTTAAAAAAAAAGAAAGAAAGAATGAAAAAAAAGAGTGTGTTTGTTTTGGTTTTTTCTTGTTAAAAAAGCCATTTCATGAACCTATTGCAGCCTGAAATCATTGCTCTTTAGCTCCAGGAATCACAGTGAGCTAGAGCCATTGGTAGATTTCATCCTAACTGTATGCTTTGCCTTGTGTCACTGCTGACCGGCCATTGGTCCACTCCTTTTGCGTGCCTCTTTTTATTTGCTCAATCATTTCACAGTCCAGTTGTTCTTTTTGGTCAGGTGGCCTATAACATCTCGTTTACTGTCTGAAACATCTCCAAGCTCAGTACATAATGACTCAACACCATTACCCAGTTCTCCCCAGCCTCTTCTTACAGGGGCTAATAAATCTTTCACCAACAAGGCTATGGCAGCTCCTTTGCTTTTCTTATGTGTCTTTATAAAATAAAATATATCTTTTAATATCATGTTCCAGCCAGCTTTCAGTTATGATACAATATTTTCTCAACATTATTATCTCTCTGGTTCTGTTCCCTTTTTGGTAGCTAAACCTTTCGTTTCTGTGTATAGACAGACACTTTAATACCCTCAAGTTATGGAGCTTATTTTGCTCTCTATTAGTGTTCATAAATATGAATTTCTCTTTTATCTTTCTGCCCATCTATACCTCATGTGCATTCTTTTCATCTTGGTTCAGCCCTGGACTGAACTTCTTAGAACTCTGATATTTTAGATAAAGAGCATTGCCCCTGTGTGCAATAAACTTTCATATCTGTAGAAGGGCCTTTAACCCTGCAATGACTGCTACAGTGCACAGGAAAAGTTCCTGCCCCTTTCACAGATACCACTTGCAAGACAAATGTATAGCATAGTGTGAGGTGGCCCTGCCCATGGCAGTGGGGTTGGAACTAGATGATCCTTGTGGTCCCTTCCAACCCTGACTGATTGATTCTATGATTGTCAGAAAGGGATGAAATGCATTCAGTTTTTCTCTCACTGTCAGTAAATCATGCTAGATCTGAACTTCCATTACAGACAATTCACCAAGTCTAAAAGGCAAGCAACTTGTTAATTTTTCCCCACATTTTATTGGTTTGAGTCCTTACCATCTTAATGCTTAAAAAGGTTGATGGAAGGAAATTACATTCACCAGACAAATTCTCTTCCAGATCTTTTTTTTTTACCCTTTCCATGAATTGCCAACTGGAGCCATCTTCCAGATTATTTTTCATCATCTAGGTTGAATCAATGAAATGCAACAGGCTCAGTCATGGAGTCCAAATGTTAGACATTCTAAGTCTAGAAGTAACTGTGGCTCATCTTCCTTTACAAAACACAAGAAATTATTCATTTCAATAACTCTGACTCCAGACTATCAATCAGGGCAAGCATACCTTTGGCTTCTTGTCCATGATGAGAACTCAGGGGTTCTTTCCAGGACTACCCTGTGAAATTTCACCCATGAAAACTCACATCAGAGTTCTGCTAATGCACAATTTATTAATATTTTCACTTAAAGCCACAAGTTTTCATCAGCATAATGGAATAATTGAATATATTTTAAGACCTGATTGGTCTTAAAACCAACCTGGTGGGCTCCTTCAATAGCATTAGACATCAAATATGGATACCCATTGGAATGAGCTGCCCGGGGAGGTGATGGAGTTGCCATCACTGGAGGTGTTTAGGAAGAGACTGGATGGGGTGCTTGGTGCCATGGTTTAGTTGATTAGATAGTGTTGGGTGATAGGTTGGACATGATGATCTCAAAGGTCTCTTCCAACCTGGTCAGGTCAGGTCAGGTCTGGTCCGGTTCGGTTCGGTTCGGTTCGGTTCGGTTCGGTTCTGTTCTGTTCTATTCTATTCTATTCTATTCTATTCTATTCTATTCTATTCTATTCTATTCTATTCTATTCTATTCTATTCTATTCTATTCTATTCTATTCTATTCCATTCTATTCTATTTCTTGATATTCAAACACTTTTTTTTCCCTCTTGAAGGTAAGGAGTGTACATGTGATGTAGTGTGTTCTTTTCTTCTATATTTGACATGGCATCCATTGCAGGCATTAGTAAACACCAGTTGTCAGGCTGAATGTAGCCCTGGTTTTAGCCACTATGGCAATTCTTAGCTCTGTTATCATGCTTTACCAACCTGCAGGCCACTGTGCATAAGAAAAAGAATCCCCAGAGACCTGGATTTCTTGCCAACAGATTAAGAGCAACAACAAAAAAATAGTCCTTGCTGGCTAGAAAGTGGTTAAAGGTCTGGTGAAAGGCTTGGCAAACACATTATTTAGGTGAACAAATTGCAAAAAAAGAACCCCAACAACAAAAAACCCAAACAATACCAACCCACCCAACCAACCAACAAGCAACAAAACAAACCAGAAAACAGCAACAACCAACAAACAGGACAGTTTTCAGCAGTAGTAAAATCTGTATGTGGTTAGGCCAGCTCAAAACCTCCCTCTTCGAAAGCGTTGCTTTGTGGTGGGGCTCAAAGCACTGTTCTGCTGTCTCTCTGTGTCTGCCCACACCACCCAAGATGTATTCTGATCAGAAATAAAGAGAGAGACCTAGTATTTATTATTTTTCAAGTATTTAGGTGTGAAATCCATGTGAAATATGTATTATGGTGTATGGTTGGTTGGTTTTGTTTTACCAAGATATACATCCGAGTCTTATATGTCTTAGATTTTAGCCTCTTGGCTCACACTACTCACACAAACTGACACAAGGCTGGTTTGGTAACTGAGTCATTGACTAAAAATATAATAATAAAGAAATTCTGCTCAGTATATACAGTCCTAAAATGATTTATTAGTCATAAAAATCAAGCACAGTTAAACTGGGGCAAAACCCCCCACCTGTGTGGGCTTCGGGCTCATAACACAAAGAGCTTCTTCTGTTTTATGAGCCTCAGATTACCAAATAACCTTGACAGCTGAATCAGTGTTCCATGACAACAAGCAGGCCATTGATAAATAGCAACAAAACTATTAGATGTTGAATTTATGAGATGAGTAATAGAGAAGCTAAATTATAGGTTTACCATTTGACAAACTCCAGCTCAACAAATCTGTACTAATGTGCATGGGTGAATGTACATCAGCAACAGAGAGAGAGAAAAACTTTTTAAGACAAAGGGGAAATCTTCCAGGCCATACATGTTACAAAGGCAGAAATAATTCTTTTCATAGTAGTTGAATTCCCCGTGTCCATTCCCAAATACTTAACAAATCACTTGTAAGTATTTGTAACAGCTACAATTCATGGAGTTCTTTTTCTGGTTTTATTTTCAGTTTTGCTTTAAAAAAACAACAACCAAACAAGTAAGATGGACAAGAATAAGCTGCAGGGACCTGTTAGATCTGTATACTGGCTCTTACAAAGTAATATAGAATCAGAGAATCAATAAGGTTGGAAAAGATCATCAGGTCCGACCTGTTCACCCAAGACGTCATGATAACTAAACCATGGCACCAAGTGCCACGTCCAATCCCCTCTTGAATACTTCCAGGGATGGTGACTCAACCACCTCCCTGGGCAGCACATTCCAATGGCCAACAACTCTCTCTGAGAAGAATTTTCTCCTCACCTCCAGCCTAAACCTCCCCTGGTGCAGCTTGAGACTGTGTCTTCTTGTTCTGGTGCTGGTTGCCTGGGAGAAGAGACCAATCCCCTCCTGGCTACAACCTCCCTTCAGGTAGTTGTAGACAGCAATAAGGTCTAAACTCCAGTTATGCTCCAGTTAAAACTCGAAACCAGCAGTTTAAAAAACCTCCAGCAAAAGCTGGAGTTGATAAATTCTGCTGGAGTTGATAAATCTTTCCCAGGCTTCAGAGAGCAATCTGCACTTCCTAGGAAAGAAGCAACAACTGTGTCTTGTCACCGTCATGTAATCAAGGGAAGGTGTCAGGAATGATTTTACTTAAAGCTGAATGTCATGCATTCACTTATTTTAAAATGATGGGAACTACACAGGAAATCTAGGTGAGTGGCTCTTCATGGACAGAAAAAGATATGAAAAGGACAATCCAATGAATTGGTTTTTAATAGAGAAGAAACTTTCCAACATGAGCAATGTGCTTTCAGGTGGATTTGCAGTAGTTTGTGATTTACAGCTGCAAACAGTGGTGGTCATAGCCTGGTGGGACTCTTATGCTCTCATTTTCCAGGGCAGGTCTGTAGGTGGCAGGTGGCAGCAGGACTCCTACACTGATCTTGATCTTGTTTGTTAGCCTGGAGAAGAGGAGGCTCAGGGGAGACCTTATTGCTTTCTACAATTACCTGAAAGGAGGTTGTAGACAGGTGGGGGTTGGTCTCTTCTCCCAGGCAACCTGCAGCAGAACAAGCTGTGCCAGGGGAAGTTTAGGCTCAAGGTGAGGAGAAAGTTCTTAACAGAAAGAGTTATTTGCCATTGGAATGTGCTGCCCAGGGAGGTTGTGGAATCACCATCCCTGGAGGTGTTCAAAAAAGGATTGGATGTGGCACTTGAAGCCACGGGTTAGTTGTCATGAGGTGTTAGGTATTGGATAATAGGCTGGACTTGATCTCTGAGGTTTTTCCCAGCCTGGTTGATTCTATGATCATGATCTGCTAATTCCTGAGTTTGACTGCCCTTAGTAGCTGCAGTGACAACCCACTGTATTTAATAGCTGTTATGGCAGCCTGAAATGTTGCTGCTATAACATTATGTTGGTAGACAAAGGTTGTACTTAATGAGACTACAGCAGTTGACTTACTGGCTTTCTGTGGTTTCCCTTACCTTAACTGGAAGATGCACAACAGTCAGATGAATTCTCACCAGTGCATATAAACATCTAAAGGATGGAGGTCAGGAGGATGGGCCTCTTTTCAGAGGTGCCCAGTGATAGGACAAGAGGCAATCATACAAAATAGAACAGAGAAGGTTTCACTTAAGGAGAAACTTCCTTTGTGGCAGAACACTGAACTAGACTGCCTGGAGAGGTTGTAGAGTTTCCTTCTCTGGACACTTTCAAAACCCATCTGAACACTGTCCTGTGCCATCTGATCTAGGGAAACCTGCATTAGGAGGGGAGGCTGGACACGATGATCTCCAGAGCTCCCTTCCAACCCCAAACATTCTGTGATTACAGGACTAAAGCTGAAGAGCTAGGTGAAGTTATGTGACCTGTGTTGCACAGGAGGGCATTCTAGGGGATCTGTGTGGATCTTCTGCTCTAAAACTCTATTACTTACGCTTGTGTGAGAAGCAGTTGTAGCTTTGTCAAAGGGGAATCAAACTTGTCTTAAAGGGGAAATTCATCTTGCTCTAAACACTTTCACAGTCACTACTGCAGGTAAACTTGAAGCTTGACAAATAAATGAGGAAGATCAAAGGCAAACCTAATGAAGGTTTTGGTTGGTAAAAAGGACGTGTGTGAAGGGTTCTCAAACATTTTCCTGAACCAACATGAATGGTATGAATTGCCACTTATGAATTTGAATTAAGAAAGTCTTGATTGTATTTTCTTGTAAATAAATTATGCAGATTTGCCCACAATGCATCCATCCCTGGTGTCTGTTACGTAGGCATCATTTCCAAGCTTGTACCATTGTGATTCTGACCTTTAATATGATGTTAATGTTATCCTCTATTCATAAGCAGAGAAATAACACACAGGAGCCATAATATATTCAACTGCAGTAGGTGCTTAGCATCCAGGATTCCTGATGCCCACAGCATTTTAGCTTTCAGAAGATCAAGAATATCCACTGTGGCTAAGATGCATATGGTAGAATTTCAACATTTCTCCTAAAATGCAGATCTTCATATTTCCATGTCCTTCATGTTTGCAATGATAGGCTGCCAAGAAGGTGGTTAGCCAAAAATGGGTATTTTTGTTTTTCTATAACAAAAAAGCTCAAGTTAGTCATATGCTTTCATCCAAAACAATCAGAACCTGAGCCAATTTAGTGCACATAAGATACCTTGGAAGGATTAATTTATGCTGTTGAGCCTGTAATATGTGTAACCAATAGGAGTTCTCTGCATACATGGATTTTTCTTTTGCAAATCTTGCTGCTAAGTCAGTGAGCCAAACACAAAATCCAGCACCTAAGGGCATCATGTAGATGTGTAATGCACCCTGAGGGTGCCTAAGGTCGAGAAACCACTGAGTGGATTACACAGATTCATATATGTAGTTTTTTCATCTCTGACAGATATAATATGAGCACTATTATTCATACTACAGACGTTTCTTAGAGGACTGTGTGAGGGAGAGCAATGAAATGATGCCAAATCACTTAGGCAAAAAAGTTATTACAAAGACAGTGGAACATTCAGACCTCTTCAGTGGCCTGTTATATGCTATGTAACATCTCTATGCCATACAGATCAGCTGTATGGTGGCACAGGTTCTGCTAAATATCTGTGGAGGAAATTAAACGTGCAGACCAAGATGTAGAACTTACAGGAACTGAAGGAAGTATATCAAATCTGCTAAAAGTCTTCCTCTTTAAAATGCTGCCCTCCCCTCTCATGTTGGATATCTGAAATTTAGGCATCTAAACTGGGCAAGGCCTTTCCCAGGGAATGACTCAACCTGTTTATCAGCTAGATCCAGCTTGAAATGGGAGGAATTGATCCCTTGGAGGAGCCTTTTCCCAGCATTTATACAGACAGCTGAGAAGAGCTAAAATTAAGTGTCTATGGATGTAGTTAACAAAATGAAAGCAACACTTGGGACTGAGATTGACAGGGGGACCCTTATTGCAAAATGTTCTGCAGGTACAGTGTGTTTCACAAAGGGTTTATGCTGCTGAACTCCAAGGGCATGGCTGGAAATCCACACCGAGGTAAAGCTGCTGGGGCCAAAGGCTCAGGATGTTGTAGTATAGCTGGTAGTGTACTTTCCCCCTTAGCACCTTCCCTGAATTATCAACCTATCAACCCAGATTATAATTCTGCTCATTCTTTCCTGGGGATGTTAATTTTCCTGCAGAGCAGCTCTGAGGTTAGCATATGCTTACTTAGGATTAAGGATGTTGGGTTATGGATTTTTTTGCTGTTTGTTTTGTCTTGCTCCTCATTCCCCTTCCCCCAAACATATTTTGGCAGCAGTGAAAAGAAATGGGACTTGCCTGTGCCCTGAACTTTGAGTACATGAGCTAAAATTGAATGTCCACTCCACACAACTTGCTGAAACAGCAAGTGAATTAATATTTTGTCGGTCCTGGCTTTTGTACTTAGAATTAAACTAGAGGATGGTGTTATTTCTGAAACCATGTATCCTCTCCCACTTTTTTCTCTGTCATTGATGACTGATCATTGCAGTGCCTACAAGTGCTCCATGGCTAAGAAAAGGAAAGCTGAAGAACAGGTATCAGGCGTTCCCGTCAACAAAAGGAAGTCCCTGCTAATGAAACCCCGACACTACAGCCCCAGCTTGGAATGCAAAGAAGAAAGTGAAGACAGGACGGATTTACAGGAGGAGATTGTCCTTGGAAGCAGCTCAACTCCAGGTAGCTGTGCAGCATGGCTCCCCTTGAACCTGAACTCCACAGGAAGGGAGATGGGAAATGGTTTTCAAAAAGTATGCAGGATGTGTTAGACTCCTCTCAGGGTTGGAATGGTGCAGTTCTGCCTAGGTTTAAGCACTGCACTTCCAATTACTTTATATAGTAACTCCTCCTGAGGTCTAGCAAATGCTTTGTAGGTCACACAAAGAGACACCTACTGCAGCAGGTCAGATATGGAGCAGCATCTGCTTCTCTACTAGCTCTGTCACAGAACAAGGTTAAGCCCACCACTGAGAAAAACACATTTATGAAGAGCTGATTTTCAGTGGAATATAGAGAGCTCTTAGGAAGGAGAAAAAAAACCCAAACCGCTTAGCAAAACATTGTTGACTTTAACATTTAGCAAAGCAATTTCATGCATGTGACTGCTACGTGTGTTCTGTTTAACACGATTATTAGACTCAGCACTTTTATACTTGCAGTTCCAACTCTGCTAAGCCAAACATGTCCAACAATTCATAGAAACTTCTGCAGAGTGTATGCTGGAAAATATGGAAGAGGATGGGGTGACAGAAAGCTCTTGCCTCACTATGTCCTCATTGATCTTTCTGATATATGTTTATGCATGTTCAAGATGAACAAAAATACCAAACCAAGCTGGATGTCACAGATGTGTTGAAGAAGTTCCTGCACAAATTATTAGACAAATCAGAGGATATCAGTGGGATACCTTCTGCCTTTGTTTTAAAGGGGGGAGTTATCCGTAGATAGCAAGATAAAAGCCATGTGATCTGGCACTGGGAAATTAGCAATCACAGATAACATGAAAACAGAATGAGTTTATATTCAACTTGGTTGTTGGTTATTACAGGTGTTTAAAGGTGATTTTTGGGGCCATTTCTTACCAAATATTTTGGGAGGACAGGGTGCTGGATAATGTCATCTAGGCTCCCTTTCCCACAGAAGGTTGGGCCAGATCACAGTATCACACAGTATCACACAGTATCACTTAGGTTGGAAAGGACCTCGAGGATCATCGAGTCCAACCTGACACCGCAGACCCCATGACTAGACCATGGCACCAAGTGCCACGTCCAATCTCCCCTTGAACGCCTCCAGGGTCGATGACTCAACCACCTCCCTGGGCAACCCATTCCAATGCCGAATGACTCGCTCGGTGAAGAACTTCCTCCTCACCTCGAGTCTGAACCTCCCCTGGCGCAGCTTGAGACTGTGTCCCCTTGTTCTGGTGCTGGTTGCCTGGGAGAAGAGGCCAACTCCCTCCTGGCTACAACCACCCTTCAGGTAGTTGTAGAGGGCAATAAGGTCACCCCTGAGCCTCCTCTTCTCCAGGCTAAACAATCCCAGCTCCCTCAGCCTCTCCTCATAGGGCTTGTGTTCAAGGCCTCTCACCAGCCTTGTTGCCCTTCTCTGGACACGCTCAAGTGTCTCAATGTCCTTCTTAAACTGAGGAGCCCAGAACTGGACACAGTACTCAAGGTGCGGCCTAACCAGAGCAGAGTACAGGGGCACTATGACCTCCCTGCTCCTGCTGGCCACACTATTCCTAATGCAGGCCAGAATGCCATTGGCCCTCCTGGCCACCTGAGCACACTGCTGGCTCATATTCAGGTGGCTGTCGATCAGCACACCCAGGTCCCTCTCTGTCTGGGAGCTCTCCAGCCACTCCGACCCCAGCCTATACCTCTGCATGGGATTGCCATAGCCAAAGTGCAGCACTCGGCACTTGGACTTGTTGAAAGCCATCCCATTGGACTCTGCCCATCTTTCCAGTCGGTCGAGGTCCCTCTGCAGAGCCTTTCTACCCTCTAATTGACTAACATCTGCCCCTAACTTTGTGTCATCTGCAAACTTGCTGATGACTGACTCTACCCCTTCATCCAGATCAACGAATATGTTGAAGAGGACAGGGCCCAGCACTGATCCCTGGGGGACACCACTAGTGACTGGCCTCCAGCTGGATGCGGCACCGTTCACGACCACTCTCTGGGCCCGGCCCTCCAGCCAGTTCCTAACCCAGCACAGAGTGTAGTGGTCCAATCCACGGGCTGACAGCTTAGTCAGCAGTTTGCTGTGGGGGACGGTGTCAAAGGCCTTGCTGAAGTCTAGGTAGACCACATCCACAGGCCTCCCCACATCCACCAGGCGGGTCACCTGATCATAGAAAGAGATCAGGTTGGAGAGGCAGGACCTGCCCTTCCTGAATCCATGTTGGCTGGACCTGAGCCCTTGGCCATCCTTCAGGTGCGCAGTTATTGCTGCCAGGATAATCTGCTCCATCACTTTCCCTGGCACTGAGGTCAGGCTGACTGGCCTGTAGTTTCCAGGTTCCTCCATCCGACCCTTCTTGTGGATGGGGACCACGTTGGCCAGTTTCCAGTCATCTGGGACCTCACCAGTGAGCCAGGACTGGAGGAAAATGATGGAGAGTGGCCTAGCTAGCACATCCGCCAGCTCTCTCAGCACCCTAGGATGGATCCCATCTGGTCCCATGGACTTGTGGATATCCAAGTGGCTCAGCAGGTCCCGAACTAACTCCTCATGGATTTCCAGGGTATTACTCTGCTCCCCGACCCCAACGCCCAGCTCCGGAGACCACTCGTCCTGAACTCCTGCCTTGCTGTTAAACATTGAGGTAAAGAAGGTGTTCAGGACCTCAGCTTTATCCTCATCCTCAGTAACTGTGTTCCCCTCCAGGTCCACTAGGGAGTTCAGGTTCTTCCTGCCCTTCTTATTGTTAATATATTTATAAAAATGCTTTTTATTATCTTTGACTGAGGTGGCCAGCTTCAGTTCCAGCTGGGCCTTAGCCTCCCTAATTTTATTCCTACATAATCTAACAGCTTCCTTGAACATACCTCGAGAAGCCTTCCCCTCCTTCCAAAGGTGATACAGCCTCCTCTTCCCCCTTAAATCCTCCAGGAGCTGCTTGCTCATCCAGGCTGGTCGCCTTCCCCGCCGGCTTGCCTTCCGGCACATGGGAACCGCCAATTCCTGTGCCTTCAAGAGCTCCTGTTTGAAGTAGGTCCAACCCTCCTGAACCCCTTGGTTCATGAGGGCTGGTACCCAGGGGACTTTGCAGACAAGTTTTTTAAATAGGCTGAAGTTCGCCCTTCGGAAGTCCAAGGTGGAGGTTCTGTTGGTGCTCCTCCCAATCTCCCTGCATAATGAAAACTTCACTATCTCGTGGTCACTGCACCCTAGGCAGCCTCCCACGATCACATCTCCCACCAGCCCTTCCCTATTGCAGAACAGCAGGTCAAGCAGAGCCTGTCCCCTGGTAGGCTCGCTTAACAGCTGTGTCAGGAAGCAGTCCTCCATTCGCTCCAGGAATCTTCTGGACTGCCTCCTCCCTGCTGAATTAAGTTCCCAGCAGATATCTGGGAGGTTGAAGTCACCAACAAGGACAAGATCAGATGATCTTGAGACAGCCTCCAGTTGCTTGTAGAACAACTCATCAGCCGCCTCATCCTGGTTGGGTGGTCTGTAACAGATTCCAATCAGGATGTCAGACTTGTTAGGTTGTCCTCTGATTTTGACCCACAGGCTCTCAACTACCTCATCTTCCACCACAAGTTGTGTGGCAGAGATTGACTCTCTAATATACAGAGCCACCCCTCCTCCTCTTCTCCCTCGCCTGTCCCTCCTAAAGAGCCTGTAACCCCCCATTGTAGCACTCCAATCGTGGGTGCTGTCCCACCAAGTTTCTGAGATGGCGACTACATCATAGTCGCCCTGATGGATTAGGACCTCCAACTCCTCTTGCTTGTTGCCCAGGCTGCGTGCATTGGTGTACATGCATCGCAGCTGGGTTCCTGACTTCTCAACTGACCCTACCTTGCGCCCTACTCTTACCTCTGCAGAGGGACTGATTGCCTCACCCACCCCCTTCAGACCTAGTTTAAAGCCCTCCTAATGAGCCCTGCCAACTCCAGTGCCAGGACTCTTTTACCCCTTCTAGATAGATGCACCCCATCAGGACCCAGCAGGTCAGGTGCAGTGAAAGTTGCCCCGTGGTCATAGAACCCAAAGTTCTGCCGCTGGCACCATCCCCTGAGCCAATTGTTGATGGTGTGAGTTCTCCCATTCCTCTCAGTGTACACCCCTGACACTGAAGGAATTGAGCAGAACACCACTTGAGCTCCTGCCCCATCAATCAATTGTCCAAGGGCCCTGAATTCCTTCTTAATTGTCCTAGTGCCCTTCCTGTCAATCTCATCACTCCCAGCCTGTATTACCATCAGAGGGTAATAGTCAGTGGGCTGGATTAATTCAGGGAATCTCTTCGCAATGTCCCTAACCCCTGCCCCTGGTAGGGAGCAGACCTCCCTGTGGGATGGGTCGGGACGACATATGGGTCCCTCAGTACCCCCCAGGAGAGAGTCCCCAACAACTATAACCCTTCTCCCTTTCTTTGTGGAGCTGGTCATTATAGCTGGTGGGGACCGCTTGGGCTTAGGCTTCCCCCCAGAGCCGGCCGTTACAGCTGGTGGGGTCCGCTTGGCCTTAGGCTCCCCTCTGGATGGCTGCTCCTCAGCCTCAGCCCTCTCATCCTTACTGCCCTCAGCCTGCAGGGCCTCATACTTATTATGCAAGGGCAGAGGAGGAGGAGGAGAGGGTCGGGGTGGATTTCTCTTGCCACCCCTGGCAGGGACCTGTATCCATCCCTCTCTGTTTCCAGGAACCCTTCCCTCAGCAGGGGAGATCTGCAGAGCCTTCTCCCGCAAGTCTAACTCCCTTTCACTTTCCCTTATGGTCCTTAGCCTAGCTACCTCCTCCTTCAGCTCGGCCACTTCATCCTTCAGCTCTGCCACCATGCTGAGGAGAAAATTCACCTGCTCACACCGGACACAGGTGTCCTCTCCCTCCCCCTCTATTCCAAGTGCCAGGCTGAAGCACTCTCTGCAGCTGACAGCCTGGACTCCAGCATGTTGGTGAAACAGCTCTGTCTGGGCAGACGCTGCTTTTTTACCCTTCGTCCGAGTGACGACCATGATGCAATGTTTAAGGTTCGGGTTTTCTGTTTGGGATTTTTTTTTTTTTTTTTTTTTTTTTTTTTTTTTTTTTTTTTTTTTTTTTGTCACCCGGCTGCTAGCCTAGCTACTGAGCCAAACTGGCGCCGCGCGCACAGCCCGGGCGGCTTTTAAAACTGCCGCGGCTGACGTCAGGCTCCCGTGACCCGTGCAGGCTCTCGTGAGCACGATCCTGCCGGCTCCTCCCCCTACTAGCAGTCCTCCCGACCCGCGAAGCCCCGAAAGGAAAGCAAAAGCAAAAGAAAAACCCCGAGAAACTCACAGCTTAAGCGGAGTGGCTCCGGACGAGCGGTCCCGATCAGCTACTGAGCCAAAATGGCCAATATGTATAGCAATAACAGGGAATAAGGTTCACAAGGGCAAGGAACAAGAATGGATGGGAGGGGAATAGAAAAAAAAAAAAATAATACAAAACCAGTCTGTCTCTGAAGAGGCGCAGAGGCAGCAGGGAGAAGGATCAGGTCCAGCCACGTGGTTGAGGATCAGGAGAGCAGCTGCAGCAGCTCTCATCCAGCAGAGGCAGGAGCCAAAAAGGACACCTTTCACAATTCCTTCCAACCTGAGTTACTCTGTGATGAACTGGGGTGATGGATTTCTATATTTATCCGCTTTAAATAGAATTTCCTTAAAACCAAAACAAAATTTCCAGATTTTGTACACATGAATACTATAAAATATGAGGAAGAAGGCAGCTGTCTTTTCAATCAAAGAGTCAAGTCCTGGTTCTACCAAAATCTGTGTCATTTCTATACAGCAAAGATTTCAGCCAGTTGTCACTTGCCAATGTTCTAGGAGGACTCTCTTCAAGGGTCTACATCCCATTGGTGTGAAACCCTAGAAGGGAGCTCTCTCTTCATATAGAACATTAATTAAGCAGGTGAATACCCAATATCTTTGCTTTTTGGGTGACATTACTGAGATAAATTCATCAAGTGAAACATTAATGGTTCTCAGTGCCTGTCCAGCCTACAAGGAGTAATTTTATCTCCTGACACCATGTGTGTCTTGCATGAACCTCAATTGTTTAACTGTTTCTTTCCTTTCAAAAAGGGTGAACATTGAGCCAAGTTTATTGATACACATGCAGGGGAAACCTATTTGCACTCAGTCCTCTAGTCAAGATTAAAAAACCAACTCACTTGCATTAAAAAATATTGGATAACAGTTTTCTTCCAACCTGCCTGTGCTGGTGATAATACAACCTACTCCTTTTGCATTATTTTTGCCAGCTACAGCCCCAATTTCTCCTAAAGCTTGTGCAGCTGGTCTGAGCATGTAGACTTGGGTGCAATTTCTTAGTGTAATATTGCCCATTTTATTATCAACTCGTGATTCTTGTCTGTTGATCAGTTAATGGTTCAGTTCAGGGCTTGATGCAAGTGTAAACTAAGCTGAGTTTTGATTGTTTTAAAAGTAAACTTACTGCCCGTGGCAGTGAAAAACAAAGCTGGGACAGCTGGGCCATTAAGACTGGTTCAAAAAAGAAATTGTTAAACATTGCCTTTCAAAATTGCTGACTGTTCAAGAAGTAAAAACTTCTTACCATGCATTTATTACATTATTTTCCATCTTCTACTCAGTAAAATGCCTGTCAAGACCATCTCCTGTGATCATGTTTTGGTTTATTTTCTTTCGAAGGGTGGGGGAGTTCTTCTAAAAGTAGAACTTTGTGCTCTTTGAAAGGACCCACTGATGGGATTCTGTTATGTTCCAAATGGCAGAAGAGCAAATAATAACCCCCCCCCCATTTGACCAAAGTTGATTGCAGAGCCAAATCATCGTTCTTACTTGCCGAGACGTGAAAAGACAGCAGACTTCTTTATTCACCACGCCGCAATGTGTGTGGTGCTAGGCCAGCTGCTAAAAAGTTACACCGCGGTTTGCAGACATTATTTTAAACACAACTTTATGCACACAGTGCACAAGGCCACCTCTCCCTGCATGAGTCCAATTTTCTGAAGAAGAATAAGAATTAATCAATATTTTCTTTTAGCATATAACAAACAGTTGAACCAAACAATTATGTAAACTGGAAATGACCCAAAATGCTAACAGTTTGGCAGCAGTAAAGTGAAATGCATTGTGGTGCACATGTGCATTTTTGTCCCCCTTTTCCCCTCCACAATAATCTGCACTTAATAGGAATATTTTAAACTATGTAGCTAAGCAACAGAGGTAATTGTTGCTTTCTAGAGCTTTTGTTAGGCACTCTAACACAGCCCAAATATGCATAATTAGGTATAATGTCTATAAATCATTATTGTACACATGTGGGTAGTTAAGTGGATTGAGAGAATAGTTCAATGAATTGGACATATTCAGTGAAAATGCTTTTTATTTGTTTTCTGTAGTTCATAATACTTTAAAATTATCATAACCCTTTACACTTTCTCTTAATAGCTCGCTGTGTTATTGAGAGAAACTTCATTTGCATTTTAGACTATGCTTAATTTATTATTTAAACCTGGAGTCGTTCTGATTCGGGAGAGGACAGACACATCTTGTGAAATACTCTGTGCTTGTTTATTCTTCCTCCTTTCTAGGAAGTAAAATGTTAAATTTTCCAGTTTATGTTGAATAGATCCCAACAAAAGAATGTACCCTATAATCAGCATTATTGAAGGGGCTAGTGTTGTGACTAAATTCTTCCCTTCATCCAAAAATGCTTTTAGTTACTATGGCAATATTTACTTGATCCTGGCAAACCAGTGTTGATTTTAGAGAGATAATTACCAGAAAGGAAGATGATGGAGATGTATTTTTGAGTGTCCTTGTCAGAGGAAATGTTTATAAAAAAATTAAATGAGATACAAAAGGCATATTGTCTTCCACACCGACAACCTCTCCTGCATGCAGCCTCTATTACCTGCTGGCTGCTGCTTTTCTTCTGAAGAAAGATGTTTATAAAGACAGGATGCACTTCAGTGGTGTCTTTAACAAGTCCTTTATGAGTCTGTACATAACAGCCATTTCTCTTTGCCTGTGCATGACCTGATCTATCACTTAATGTGGCAATTGTAATAGTGACCAGGAGCTTGCCCTTAGTGAAGTATTGAGGTCTTTTCCATCAGGGTCTTCCATGGTATCTGGGGTGACTGGGAGAGTAATTAGGGTCTATTTTGAGAAAATATTTGGCAACCTTAGAAGAAAGGAGAGTGAAAACAGTCAGAAGAATTTTAAGATGTGTGTGCATATGTATATACACACACATATACACACACATATATATACACATACACACACACACATATACATATATACACATATATACACACACATATATACATATACATATATATAAAACACATGACACAGGCATTTATCATATAGGTAATATGATATATAAATGATATATAGATTTATGTGTCTAGTCAGTATCTAAATATGCCCCTTTGTCTTTACATGAACATCTATGAATGTGCCTGTGTTCTCAGCTAATAATGTCTTCACCATCAGGGCAAAATGGCAGCGTATCTATTCCTCAGATAGCTTTGGAGCTATAACCTAAAGCAGTTATAATCTTAGAAAGGTTTTCCCAGATGCTACAAGCAGTCATCTCAAACACAGTCTTGGTGTGAATTCAATCAGTTCTGAGTACCTTTGAGTAAAGAAATGGTGACCAATCAGTAAATACCTTCACATCATTTCTACAAGGTACAAAACACCCCAGATGTTCTTATGTGTTTCTCTCTCTTTTTTTCTCATGCAGAGGAAGGTACACCAAAATCATCTGAGGAAACCCCGCATTCAGGTGGGAAAGAAAATTCCAGTCAAAGAAAAGATAACTACTCCAGCTATCAAGATGCTTTGATGAACATGGGGAAATCAGCAAAAGACGCACCCAGTCAAACAGTGGCAGAAAATCTGAATGACAGCGGCATTCAATCCTTGAAAACAGAAAGCGATGACACGGATGAATGTTACCTGATTAACTCAGCCGAAGGAAAGGACAAGAGTGTTATTTCTGACCCCAAGTACTGTTCCTCTGAGGAAAATGAAAGTAACTCTGAAACTATGGACAACGAGTGGGACAGCTCTTCAAATTTCTCAGAAGAAACTAGTGTAAAGCCCCATGTCACTCAGAAGTACCTTGTAGAGTGTAACCAGCCCAGCATCCTGGAGGTCCCAGAGATTAAGAAGGAAGAGGTAGAATTTGGCCCTTGTGAAACACTTCGTGACTCAGAAACAGAGCTAAGAGCACCCCAGGAGTCTCACCCCGACCCTTTTGAGAAGAGAATCCAGCACCCCTTCCCTGAAAGTGAAGAAGACGACAACGAGTGCCTGTCAGAAACCACAGAGGTGTCGGTCGAGCTGGACAAAACAAAAGGGAACTTGAGTTTGCTAGAACAAGCAATCGCTCTGCAGGCAGAGCAAGGGCATGTGTTTCACAGCACCTACAAGGAACTGGATAGGTTTCTTCTGGAGCACCTAGCAGGGGAAAGGAGACAAACCAAAGTTATTGACATTGGTGGGAGACAGATATTTAGCAACAAACGTAAGGAAGTATTTTTGGCTGTTCTTACTGGCTTAAGCATTTATCCTGTGACTGATAGAGGATTGTGAACTGGGGTTTATAGCAACAGTAAAGAATCTGGAATTTAGCTGGTAATTTTGTTAATTATGTACCTTCACACCAGCGCCTTACATCTAACCAGGTTAAATGCTAGGTACTTGGCTTCCTGCCAGACCGCTATATGAAATGATCAGTAATGGGTACTAAAAGGGCTGTGTAGCTGGCACTGACACTCCTTCTCCTCCTTTTCCTCCTCCTCTGCCTCCTCCTTCATAGGGCACTGATACATAGCTCCTAAATTTCAGCAGCCAAAAGAGAAGGCATTAAAACGGTGCTTAAGAAAAGGTTAGGGTGAAAAATTGGCCTCTCCCAAACACGCCATCTAGTCCCTACGCCATGTGTTTTCTGAGGTTAGTCTGCTTCACGTATCCACATTACATTTTGCCACAGCCAGCACTCCTGAGCCAGGAAAGCACAAGGCGTGCTCTTCTGCCTCATTCACCATCAGCAGAATTGCCAGTAAGTTCCAAAATCTTTATTGTTTCTGATGGTTTGTGGCATCCTACAAAGCTGTAGGAACATTGCTCCGTTTTTGGTACTTAATCAGGCTTCCAGAAGTGGAGGTTTAAAAGAGTTGGGTTTGATTTGAGAACCAGGCTGTCTCATATGAAACTCCTTAATTAAGGATAATTACAGAACATCAAGAAATGTCATTTTTGTAAGCACACTCCCCACTGCAGTAAGTAAAAATACATTCATCTGTCCTTTAACCTTTCCTTTGGGGCTTCCAAATACACTGAGGTCTCTCCAGCATTGCTGCAATTCCTGCTTTTGATGAACTACTTACTTTGATATTTCTAGTGTTGCTTTAGAGCAGTCTCTGTGGGCATTGCAGATATTACAGTAGTTCATTTATCTAACATATTTAGTGTGTAAGATAACTGGCAAGCTATTCTAGGAGTTGTAACTACAAAATGTTTCCTCTAGTGTTTGGGAAGGACATGCATGTGTCTCATTTGGCTCTCTCAAGCAGTCTTTCCATTAGCATGCCTTAAGCTTTCCATGCACGGTGTCAGCCTACCCCCCTGCTAAACTACATGAACCTTTATTTGCTCAGATGACTAGGGTATATGTAGGAATTTTACAGCTGTCTTTTCTCCTCCTAAGCCCAGCTGTGCTCACCAGGTTCACGGTGGTGTCAGTATGACTTTCTCACAGTACACGTGGTAAGCATGGCAGAATCTGTCCCTTTCTGATTTGCTTCATATTATTATTAGCTGTAGTTTGCAGGTGAGTTCAGAGGTAGCACTCAAGATGGAACAAAGTAGGCCTTGTTCAGGTTGCATAAACACCATATGGTTTTGATGAGTGCGGTATCAGGAACATTATCTTTTCACTTTACATAATTACCTGGGGTTTATTTCTGAAAACTCCACCATCAGCTCTCAATTTTCCTTCTTGGATATTACATCAGGAGAGCATGGCTTAAATTTGTATTTTTACATCTTTTTCAATGACAACCTTTCCAAAGAGTGGGGGGGAAAAGAAAAATCAGTCATATTTCAAGGTCCCTCTTTATTTTCTGTCCACTATAGCAGCACTTTCCATTTGCAGTGATTCTCCAAAGCATGTGGTCTCCTGTTGATGCTCAGCCTATTTTCTTTCCTCCCCATTACTCTGTTTGGTTTTTGCTGTTTTGCCTTTTTGGTTTTTTTCTTTTAACCTAAAGTCTTGCCAGGAAGTTTAACCCTCAGCTGTCTCTGGCGATCCTTCTGTCTCTAAGCACATCCTACCTCGTGGTCCAACAAAATGAGCTTGAAAGATGCTGCTCCCTGTGCTGGCTGCAGCTGTTTTCTCCCCCAGCACCGAATGCTGTTGGCAGCCAGTCACAGATGGAGCTAAAACCATCCTCAGCAATTTATGCGGCCACTTCCTCCAGATTTCTCACAAGAGAATTTCTGGACCAGAATTCATTCCTTTCTCACCCAGACTTTTGATCCTGCATTGGAAAACAAATAAAGGCTTTCTGACCGGTGCTTCTTGCACAATTCTAGGTGCCTGAAACAAAAAAATTGGGAATGCACTGCGGCCATTACAGAGTGGCAGCTGTGGGGCTGGGCTGAGACCTCGCCTTTGAAAGGGTATCGCCTGCTCCATGTTTTCCCTGTCATTGTGGGCTGCTCCACAAAGCAGCATTGCCATGTGTACCAGAGGGAGCTGCTTGCCTTGCCTCTCAAATGTAAAGTGGCATGTATTCAGTTTCCTAACAAAGAACCTACAGCCTAGAGATCTGCGATATTTAAGGAATGGCTTCTGGTTGAAATGCTTTTTGTTTGTTTGTTTGTTTGTTTCACACCTCAGCTTTCATTTGGTTGTCCCAGCTTCCTGGAGTCTGACATTAACAGAGGAAAAGATTGTTTCTGCCTTTTGTTGTTGTTGTTGTTGTTGGTTTGGTTTGGTTTTGTTTATTCCTTTATAGATCTTGCTGTTGGCTGAGGCTGCCAGTTTTCTGGCTTATTGGATTGTGGCTTCTGTCCTCTTTGAGGCTCTGAATGGAAAAAAAATGACACTGCAGTCCTAAAGCTGTATAGTTCAGCAGATAAATGGCAGATTGGGACAGGGAAGCCATGGTTTAAAGACAGTGTGGAAAGTAAAGTGGTGCTTAAATTGTGTGCGTCTCTGTTAAAGCTTGGTGTAGGAACTACATCTGAAGTACAAAATAGAATCACACCGCTAGGATCACTCAGCTGAGTGCAAATGGGGGCTAAACCCAAACAAAATCCTTATTTGATTTCTCTGCAGATTCACCCAGGCCTGAAAAGAGAGAAACCAAATGTCCCATCCCAGGATGTGATGGCACAGGGCACGTGACTGGGCTCTACCCTCACCACCGCAGTCTCTCAGGCTGTCCACATAAAGTTAGAGTGCCACTAGAAAGTGAGTATCATCACTCTGCAGTCCAGAATAACTGCTGGATTGGGCCCGGTATTGTGGGTACTGTGTGTTCATGCTGGAGAAGAATCTCACTGCCACTGGGTGAGATTGCAGAATGAATTTGAGAGAGGAGCCATCACACCTTCTTTGCCCTCTAGCTCTTAGTCCTGCTTTCCAAACTTGTGAAGCTCAAGTACTCCTGAGCAGCAGCATTACAAACAACAGTAGGCTCCTTAGGTGATCTAGGATGGATAAGATCAGAGGCAAGCTACCCCCACCTTGCTAGCAGACCTGAACTCTGTAATCTCATGAATCTTCAGGACCTTGCTTCCCTATGCCTTTACAAAGGCATAGAGCACACAAATCACCTGCTTGTTTCAGAGCTGCTGTAACCAGCTGCTGGTGTGTGACTTGCTGTAACCACACACCAAGGCTGCTGGTTTTCATTGCCAATAACTGAGAGGCCTGGCCATGCTTATGCAGAGATGTTTCCAGTGTCTCCCTTACCATCTAGCTCAAAAATATTGCTTCCACCAGCATGTACTAGTGCTGGTCCACAGCACATCCCTCTCATACAACTGTATCGTGCCAATCCTTTTATGCCCAATCTAGCCTGAATTTCCCTGCTTCTTCTGGACTGTGTTGATCTGATTACATTGGTTTGTGTGTGTGTGTGTGTCTGCAATGTGATGCAATGAAATGCTGCATAGGAAGTCAAAACTGAGTGTGTAAATTCTTGTTTAAATAACCTAGTTAGTCAGATTGTTTTTTCTGGTGGCATGCATAACAATGTAATTAAGGGATGCTTTACACTTTACCCACATCCTGTTCCTAACCATAGCTTTCCCTTTGATAAAACCTAGTACTAAACTGTATTTATGGAAACATCTGCTGAGTTAAGCAGTGTGCTCCACGTGGAAGGTCTTAGCTACTTGAACTTTCAAAGAAGTTAAAATTAACAAGTCCTTGTTAATGATCATGCTTCTAGTCAGATGTGTTCTGGCCCACTGGCACTAAATAAGTAAATGATAATTTGGTTTGTGACAGAACAGCCAGCTTTTCTGAAGCACTGTGCACCCAAAGAGGTAATGCTGAAGTCCTAAGAGCAGACCTACAAAGACATATTCTGTTTTACACAGACACACATCTCAGTCAGAGTAAAGATGATCCACATCAAAGGCCATAAGAAATGTACTTGCAAGAGGTTGTAACTACTGCTGAGAGTGCAAGCTGCCACCTGGGAGCAGGACCAATTGGTCTACAGGAGTTTAAACACAGCTCAGATGATCAGAAGGTGTCAGGGTTCAAAGGAGACATAGTCAGATCAGATCACCTTACTGAGGTACAAGGCATAAAAAGCCTTCCTGCAACAGAGAGTTGCCCTCCCTGAGACAGAGGGGGACTGCAACTGTACACAGCATGACTGTGTGGCCTGGAACTCCTCTATCACCTTCCCTTTTTGTAGTCTATGGTTAGTGGTGTTAGAGCTGGAGGACAAAGGGCTTCATGATGTAACATCCTTGCAAACTTCCCCCTTTGTTCTTTTAAAGTGTCTAGAAACAACGATGTGCATGTGGGAAGCCACACTACAGCAACATAGGGACAAACTGGCATAGGCTGGAGGCACCAGCCTTGCCCTGCTCTAGGTCCTTTACTTCTCCTTTTCTTTTGCCGTCAAAATGTGAAAAAAAATTGAGGATCTGAGCCCAAAGGAGAACTGTTCATATTTTCTTATTGTGGGTATTTCTGATTGATGCATGCTATTATCAGGTTTTTCTCCTTATTCCTCTTTAGTTCTTGCCATGCACGAAAACGTTTTGAAGTGCCCTACCCCAGGATGCACTGGAAGAGGACACGTCAACAGCAATCGCAACACGCACAGAAGGTAGACCAGAAAAGTTCCAGTCCACTTAGAACCTAACATGTGCTCAGGAGTAAATTGATGGGTACCTCTTAGAGCTAAGCATTGTGTGCCATGCTGTAGAATGTCTATGAACCGCAAGGGCAGCCTGTATTATTTATAACCAAATAATTGTGTTAATTTCACTCCATTAAGAAATGGCTGCAGCACCGGGGGATGGCAAATTCCACTAATATCTTTCACAGACAAAATTTCGAGCTACAATTTCATGACATTCTTCACAGTGAAACATCATCATATCAAAGGAGTATGAATGAGCAAACACATTATTATTATTATTATTCCTACAACTGGAAAACCCAGCAGAAGCCAAAGCTTCTTCATTTTGCACCACATCCATGGCAGGAACTTCCCATTAAGGCACATTCCCTTTGAGCAAACCAGAAAATTTCAAGTGGAGTATTTTAAAATCTGTATAAAAATTGAACTCCATTTATTACCCTGAGGAATGCCATCTTCTTGCTTGGAACAGCCCTATCTGTTTAACTTGCTGCCTGCAGGGAGAAGCCTTCCAGCCAGGCAGCTGGGGAATCACAGCTGGGCTGCAGGTGAGGCAGGGCGCCGACGCGTTCTGTCTCCAACAAGCCACTGCTGTCAGCACAGCTCTTGTGAGCCAGCGAGCCAAACTATTTCATTGCAGTGCTTGTGGAAAAACAGGATGTCAATCTTCCAATCAATCTCTGGACATAAAAATTTCAAGCCCAGTTTTCTTTGTTGATCTGAATTTTTTTGGGTGGGATTTTCTCTGTGGTTTTGCTGCTGATTGATTGGTTGGTCATCGTATGAGCACAGTAAAACCAAGGGTTGCCATGCCATGTTACTATCTTTAATCCAAACATGTAATCTTTGCCAGAGAGATTACAATCTCATCTACAAGAATATAGGAGGAAGGAGTAAATATTTTTTCTCATTGTTTCCTGTTTTAAATCCTCAGCCATCACTGCAGCACATCAGCTGTCTCGCAAGCAGCCCATAAATAGGATAAGAAAACATGTTCTAATCTAATAAAGCAAACAGATGAAAAAAGAAGTCACAACTTGAAATGACAAAATGTAACAGTCACTCACAGACACCTGTGTTGTTTTGGGTTTTTTTTTTCCCCCCCAAATTCACTTTTCCTTTTAATCAGCAGGAGGCTTACATGCATGGTTTAGCTGATAAAGTAAATGTCATTTGTCAAAAAATTTACTAGTGACTTGCCAGCCAGCCAACATCAAAGCTGAACTGTGGAAAACTCCTACGTGATACAGTTTCCAGATATATCATCTCAAATATACAGATTTCACAGTTTTGCATTAGGGAGTGAAAACCAGATGAATCTGGGCTGTAATAGCAGCAGCTCTCAGAGATCCACAGTGCACCAGAGAAGTTAGAAGTCATTGGCTTCCACAGCACACGTTTCCTTTACTTAAGATTTCATTTTAATGTGGTGCTCTTTTGTTTTGTTTTGTTTTGTTTTGTTTTGTTTTTCCCCCTTTTTGTTTCTTTTCTTCACTTTTTCTTTTAACAGCCTTTCTGGTTGTCCAATTGCTGCAGCTGAAAAGTTGGCAATGTCCCAGGAAAAGAACCAGCTCGAGTCTCCAAAAGCTGGGCAGTGCCACGATCAGGCTCACAGGTAGGAGCCCTCACAAATTAGTCTCTCCAAAGTGTTTCTGCACAGGCCCTGCTGAGCAGTCCTCAGGTCTTTCCTCCATTTCAGATTTTAAATACTACAGGGCTAACTTGGTTTTTCAAGGTGGACCTCTGCAAAGTTAGCTACTTTGACTTTATCTCAAAATTAACAAGCAGCTTTCTGCTGGTTCTGGTGCATGTGGTTGACAATAAAGACAACAGATCTTCTGAAAAGCAATCAAATATGTTCTACTAAACAAGTAGCCTTATTGATGGTCCTCAAATGGTCCTGTAAACCAAATCTCCAATCTACTGAAACGTTTTAAGCACTCTTCAAGGACAGTTCCTTTGTTACAATATTTTGGCCACTGAAACTTGAAAATCCCTTTGACCCCACTGCACTTTTAGCAGATCAGTCCTCATTTATTTCATCAGTCTTTTCAGAGGAATCCTTCAGTGATCCAGTAAGTAGCATCATATTTGAAAGAGTTGAGAACTCTGCTCACCCTCTTTCCCCATCACTGAATAATTCATATTTTGAGGTTCTTTATTTTAAGTGTATTGGTTTAATTAGTTTCATTTCTTTTTAGACAATGGCATCAAAAAGGGGAGACATTTTTTTATTGCAGTTGCATTTTGTTTGAGAGTTCTATGGACCCTACAGACACGCATAATTTGCACATCATTGGCACCATGACCATTACAACCTATTATATTCAGGTCTATTTGGGGAGACTTTAATTTGTGGATTATTGACATGATCAGCTCTAATGGTTCCTTCAGAGCCATTACAGGATATTATGTCCATGTGCCTGCCAACTGCACGTGCCTTAACTCTACATATGAAAAGTCCTTAGGAAATTACTAAAGACATGTAGTTACTGAGCAGTAACAAAATGGAATAACACAGTATCAATCATGTGTTCCTCCCAAATAGCACAAGCAATTATTTTGGATCATCTTAGAGTATATTTATACCATACTAATTCACAGCAAAGTGAGAACAATAGTGATTCATAAAACTACAAGTCCTTTGACTAGCCAAAATTCAGACAATCCATAGAAACAAAGGAAGCACCATGGTAAGTCAGGTTCTGACTTGAATATAGCCCACACTGCTCCCAGAGAATGATAGAATCTTTATGTCTTCAGCTTTGAACTTTTGTGAAGTTCAAGTTCTCCTTTCTAGGTGAGCCCCTGTATTTATGGTCTTTATTTCTTGTATACAGCTACCAGTCAGTCTCTCATATGAACATTGCATTTTCTGATAGTGAGCTGAAGCTCTCTGAGGTTATTCACAAACAGGTTTAAAGATATTCTTGTCTTTTTCATCATCCTTTTCCTCCGCTCTGCAGGACAAACTTAGCAAAGCAGCCTGAGGTATCTCAGTACAATTATAGAACTTCACAGCCAGTCACCTCCTCCAGGGCCACCCTGGTGAAAGAGCAGGAGAAGTTTGGGAAGGTACCGTTTGATTATGCCAGCTTTGATGCACAAGTCTTTGGCAAACGCACAACAGCACCTGTGGCACAGGGACGAAAAACACCGCAGTTCCTTGAATGTAAGCTTGAAATTCCTTTATGTCTTGGAAAATGGGCAAAGGGACAATGACTTGGGGGTGGGGTGGGGTGGTTGTTGTTGTTATTTGTGTTCTTTGGTTTTTCTTTTTGCTTGTTCTGCTGTCAATCTTCTAGAATTGAAAACAATCTCTGTAGGAAGCATCTTTAACCACTTGTGGCTAGAATGCTAATCACCAGTGTGCTAAATATAGAGTGCTAGAATGCTAAATATCATCATTATAAGGTTTACTTATTGGATGTTTCTTTTAAAGGCAGTTACCAGGGCAAAAGAGAAGTAAAATTGAATGGTTTATGTATTATCTGCTACATTCTCCGTTGGTTAAGTTATGATAACTTCATGTGACAGGATGCTGCCATGAGAAGTCCCCTAGAATGTGTCTGCACAAGATGTTATGAATTGTAGTACAGAGAAATCCAAGTTAGATTTTAAAGGTATTTAAGATACCTTTTAGACACATCCATAAAAGTATTGTAGCTCCTAGATGATCATGTGCCTTGGCTGCATTACTTCTAGACCTGGATTGAACTCATTTAGATGCCTCATATTTCTGTACTACATCATATTTGTAGTGCAGACATATCCAACGCATCAAATTGTTACCTAAATTCCTTTGCTTGCATCACTTACAGATTTGATGGGGCACTACTCTGAATAAATGAGGCACCATGGTGTGAATATTGATCATTCACTGCAGATGCTCTTCACAATCTGCATGGGAAACTTCAGCAAGATTCTGCCATCCTATTGACCATTATAAAATCCCTTTTCGTTCAAAGGAACAAAAACTTCCGTTGCCGTGAAGGAAATGGACAGAAACCAAAAGGGTTTCATTGCACCAAATTTGGGTTCAGGGAAAAAAAAAAATAGATGCAAACCAATGTGCCAAAAAATGCTCTTTAGTTGAAGTTTGTTTTGTTCATGACCAAAGAAAACCATCCACCAAAAATGAGTGAAGGAAAGCAAATTGCATCCTACTTTTTATCCCAAAAGAGGAGGCTATTCAGAGTAAGGTGAACAGAGAAGCAGAGGTTTTCTTATATACATAGATGAATAGAATAGAATAGAATAGAATAGAATAGAATAGAATAGAATAGAATAGAATAGAATAGAATAGAATAGAATAGAATAGAATAGAATAGAATAGAATAGAATAGAATACTTGTTCATGAACCAAAGAAAAATCCACCAAAAATGAGTGAAGGAAAGCAAATTGCATCCTACTTTTTATCCCAACAGGGGAGACTATTCAGAGTGAGGTGAACAGAGAAGCAGAGTTTTTCTTATATGCATAGATATAGAATAGAATAGAATAGAATAGAATAGAATAGAATAGAATAGAATAGAATAGAATAGAATAGAATAGAATAGAATAGAATATTTGTTCGTGGCCAAAGATAAATCCACCAAAAATTAGTGAAGGAAAGCAAATTGCATCCTACTTTTTATCCCAACAGGGGAGACTATTCAGAGTAAGGTGAACAGAGAAGCAGAGGTATTCTCATATACATAGATGAATAGAATAGAATAGAATAGAATAGAATAGAATAGAATAGAATAGAATAGAATAGAATAGAATAGAATAGAATAGAATAGAATAGAATATTTGTTCATGAACCAAAGAAAAATCCACCAAAAATGAGTGAAGGAAAGCAAATTGCATCCTACTTTTTATTCCAACATGGGAGACTATTCAGAGTAAGGTGAACAGAGAAGCAGAGGTTTTCTTATATACATAGATGATATAATTAATATAATGTAATATAATAATGTAATATAATAATGTAATATAATATAATGTAATATAATATAATATAATATAATATAATATAATATAATATAATATAATATAATATAATATAATATAATATAATATAATATAATATAATATAATATAATATAATATAATATAATATATTTGTTCATGGCCAAAGATAAATCCACCAAAAATGAGTGAAGGAAAGCAAATTGCATCCTACTTTTTATCCCAACAGGGGAGACTATTCAGAGTAAGGTGAACAGAGAAGCAGAGGTTTCCTTATACACATAGATGATATAATATAATAAATATAATATACTAAAATATAATATAGTATACTATAATATAATTAAATACACTGTACTCTAATATGGTATACTATAATATAATGTAATATACTATACTATACTCTACTATACTATAATCAATATTATATAATCAATATAATATTATCAATATAATATAATCCATATAATATAAAATATGCTTCTAATAGTATGCAATCTTATATGCATATTTATATATATATGTATATGCTTATTTCTGCATGTGTCTGAATGCACACACACACACACAAGTCTGTAGACTTGTAGATATCTATGTGCTTGTGTATATATAAACACCCCATTTAAAATGGAAAATGGAAAGTAGATATTTATTTAGCCTGGAAAATAGGCTTGTTCAAATGAAAGCAAATATGTGCATTGCCAGCTTCTTGGGTGGCAGATTTTCCAATTTTGTTTGTAAAATTGAATATTCCCTATTAGCTGTCTCTTTGCACAGATGTATGTCTATTTCACAGGTTCATTTCAAGGGGAAAAAAAAAACCCCACAAACATATATGATTGAAGTATTTTTATACAAATGCAAATGCATAGGTACCCAATTTTATGTATAAAGTATATCAGGGCTGAAGTTTCCAGCCTGTTGTTCTTGCAAAGGCTGCAGTGTGCAGCTATTATTTTAATGGAAAGGTGAAAGTAAAAGGGCAGGTGAGTGCTTTAGCTATGCAGAGAGACAAAAGTTGGCAATAAGAAGCTGATGATGTAGTGATAGGTTCAGCATCTTATGTAAATATGTAGCTGGCCAAAAGCTCCTCATTAGCCCTCTGTGGATTCTGCACCTACCAAAGTTGATTTGTTAACAAAACATCCAGCCTTCATATCAAAGCATGCACCCTTCATAGCCTGCCTTTTTTTTTGGTTGTTGTTTTGAATCTTGCAGGGTGGTTAATGGAAAATGAATCTATTTTTTTGCTCTTTAAACATAATTTGAAGCTAGCTGTAGTAACAGCTGAAAATGTAAACCCTGTTGCTTTGCTACAGTTTTACAGCAGGGTAGATAAATCCTTTTTCATTTGCACTAGAGAAAGGGAGAACTGAATCATGAGGCTGTTATGTATTGCTCCACTGAGATGCCTCCAGTACTTAGACAAACTGAATGTGGCAGTCAGCTACAGCCAGTGCACACAAACAAGCCTTTATCACAGGGCATCCCACGTTTGAGAGAAGATGAGCTCTTCCATGTCTTGTGTAGGTCTTAGCATTAAAGCAGACTCAGCCAATATTCCACATCCAGAGGAAACCAGAGACTTGGGGCTCAGATCTTTGTGGAGTGAGCAGATGGCCACAAGCATAAATGTTCTTGGTGTATCTGGGTGTAGGCTGAGAAATTGGATTTTGCTTAGTTTATCTTTGTAGGACACTGTGAAAACCACAGACAAAAGAAGCCAGTGTTGCTTCCTAAGAGCTGAAATCACATTGCTGTTTCCCCTGCAACACTTAATGACATCCCAGAGTCAAAATCCAGATCAGGGAGCAGAGTTCTCCCTATTTTAAAGCGCTGCTGCTGTAGCAGAAAACAAAGAACCACACACCCCATTTCTGTCTGCGAAACTGCTTTTCTGTTCACCTGTTAGATATGCACTTCCAGCTGCCCTCTTTGTGCCTAACAAATCTATGTACTACTCCAAACGACAGCCAACACGAGGCAGAGAGCAGTGAGTTTTGGTCTCAGTGTTCATTGCCATTGCTTTTGTTAACTGCTAAAGGATAGACTTACATTTCTAAAAGTTTCTACAAAATCAGGATCCTAGCAGGTAACCTTAACTGATTGCTCTGCTTCATTCGAGAGCCTGGTCTTGCTCTCCTTACATAACAAAGCTGTTTAAATAACTGACTTATTTAAGCAGGGTAAGCAGTGTTGTTTTAACTAAGTCTGGACAAGTCACTGTTGTTTTTTTGCACAATGGAGCTCCAAGAGGAAGCCTTTACAAGGATACATTTACAATTGCATTTGCCTTCCCGTGTTGTCAGGTCACTCCAGATAGCACACTAATACTTGTTCAGTCTTGGACATCATTGTTTTTAACACCTGAGCAAAGAATGAGTAAACTCTGAGCAAAAAACTGAGTATGTGCCTCAGATATTTTGTTGAAAGGTGTGTATTTATCAGGTAAAAATCAAATTGTTGTGTATCCGAAGCCATTTTCACAGCAACCCCTTGCTGCTGGTAGGACATGGGTGGTTTATAAATGTATTTGAATATTTGAATGTATGAAATTGTAGTCTGAGAAACAAAACTGTTTAATGGGGGGGGAAAAAAAAATCTCATGCATGCAATTGCTAATCAAATCTCTCTTCAACAGCAAAGCATTTTTCAAATCCAGTGAAATTTTCTAATCGACTGCCTAGTGCTAGCGCCCACACACAGAGCCCTTGCCATGCCAACTCTTATAGCTACGGTCAATGTAGTGAAGACACCCACATAGCAGCAGCTGCTGCTATCCTGAACCTTTCCACCCGCTGCAGGGAAGCAGCAGAGATCCTCTCCAACAAACCACAGAGTCTGTCTGCCAAGGTAGGGTAGTCCAAGAACCTGGAGGGTGTGCTAGCTACTGAACTGTGCGAATAAACTGTCTTTCATGTTAGCGACTGCATTAAATCCCCAAAAAGGAGGCTTCTGTTTGCATGCTCTTTTGAAGAGAGGCAGAGGGGAAAAAAATAAATCAGAAACGTAGTGACCAGTTCTGATAAAAATAAGTAAATAGCAGGAATTGTGCTGTTAACTCTTTTTGTAATCGAGCTCTAAATATAAAGGGGGAGTTCTGTGGGAGGGAAGAAAGGAGGTTATTTGAAATCCAGCGACAATCTGTGTTGGATAATGTGTTAGATCTGTTTAAAGAGGGAATTTTCCTTCTTCTGAAGCCTGCCATAAGTGATCATTTTGGAGGCTTATTTAACAGGGGGAAAAAAATTATGCAAATCATGTGATTAATCAAGGTGATATTTTGCTAGCAATGGAACAGAACTACACCTATTGAGTCTGTGGTGTTTGGAGTTCATGACAGTTTGACATGGTCTGAGGAGGGAAATAACAACTGAGTTGGGTAAAAATTTGCCTTTCTCCTGGCAAGAAAGGAGAATCAGGCCCCCAGTGTTTGGAGATAGATAATTTGGGCAAGTCTGTCATAGTGGAAAGCTGCCTAATACCCCAGATCTTTGTGTGGCTTTCATGTTTTCGTTTCTGCTCTACGTTTCCTCACAGATATTTCTGATTTACAAACGGTACCGTGTGGGCTACGAGCCTTCTTTCCTTGTGCTGTTGCATGCTATTGTATTGCTGAGGAAAGCAGACAAGATTCTCTTCTGCTGACTGTGGTTGTGGGAGCTCTGTTGTTTGTCATTTGTGTTGAAGCCCCACATGCTCCATGGCAATGCAACTTTCGAGAGCTCTGTGTAGATGAGGCAGTGCCGTTACAAAAGAAATCACTGGGGAGTGAAAAGATGTGTATTTATCTAAACCCAGGCAGCAGGTGTGTTTCTGCTGTGGGATTCTGAGTCATGATGTGTGCTCCAAAGGACAGATGACCTATTTCTCTGCAAGTCAGTGCTGCTCTACCTTGTCTATTTTAGTGCTACGCTCAGTCTCACTACAGGTGGCTTCCACAGCTGTTGGTCCACAGGTTTTAAAAGCTATTATTCCTTGAGTGGAACCATGAATTTTACCACCAGCACAACACCCTGTTAGGTATTCCAAGCCTGGCACTTCAGCAGAGTGGTATTCCTTACTCTTCTACCTTGACTTTCTACTTGTGAAATCTTGGATCTTGAAACCTATGTTGGGAAATGCCACGGTGTTAGAACTTTTTGAGTGTGTTCACATGTATCCTCTGTAACTCAGACATCTGCTCCAAAGATGGATCACAGAGCCCTTCCCAGATGACAGATCCATCACTAATACCTGCTGCAAAAGGCTCCTTCTAGCAGTCTTCAGTGGTGACTTGTAGCATGGAAATGGAAACTGATGCCAATGGTTGGATGCAATTGCTGTCACAGCCTTTGGCTGACCTCAGCAACAGGCATTTCTTGCCAGAGAAGAGCAGTAAAGGGACCAGGCATAACCCAAAGATTTTCTCCTCCGTACCTGCTTCATAGTTGCCAAATCATGGGGAAGGTTTGAATGGAAGTGAACATAATAGTAATGATATGGAGGGACACTTGGGGCACATAGCTTACTCCTTTTTCGCAGCCAGGAATCCAGCCTAAAAGAAAATCACCTGCACACCTTGCTATCTGCCTGCCTCCACTTTTGCCAGACTTTCTGGAGGGCATACTGCTACAAAACATCTGACAGAAGAATCAGAATTAGCTTCTGGCCAGAATACAGGCAAGTAAGCCCCAAACAGGTCTGGTGGCCAAAACCACACAAAACCATTTTTATTTTGTTTTATCACATTTATTATACAGATTTTGAGGGGGGAAAAATAAATACATTTCCAGGGTCTCTTCAGTGAATTTGATTTCTTACTTTAAAACACACAGCAAAAAAACCAGGCTATTTTTCAAGAGACTATTGCCTCTTGATTAATGTTTCTGAGTTGCTTTGTGACTGGTACTGGCCACAAAGGTAAATATTTGACTGCTAGAACACCTTACAAATTTTTTGATGTTAAAAACAATCTCTTGACACTTTATCAGTGTTTAGACTCAAATAAAGCAGCATCAACAGATGTCTACAGATTTAATGTTATCCTTGCTAGCACAAACATCCACAAGGCGTGAAAATACCTATGTGGAGTGGCTGTATCCAGATCTCCATAGTACCAGATTACTCAGCCCTGCCCCTTGACACATTCCTTTGTGCTTTTGTCTATAAGAACTTCTAATGTCCATACTTTAGCAGATCAAAGCTTCTGGCTTGTAAATGTGACTGCTCTTCTAGGAGCTTCAAGCAACCTCCCAGTAATCCAAGCCGTGACACTTTGCAGGTGGCAGGCAGCATGGTGGTAAAGCAAGGACACATGGGACAGCAGAGGATTTCCTGGACGTAGAACAGAACAGAACAGAACAGAACAGAATAGAATAGAATAGAATAGAATAGACCAGACCAGACCAGATTGGAAGAGACCTTCAAGATCATCATGTCCAACCTATCATCCAACACCACCTAATCAACTAAACCATGGCACCAAGCACCCCATCAAGGCTCCTTCTGAACACCTCCAGTGATGGTGACTCCACCACCTCCTCAGACAGCCCATTCCAATGGGCAATCACTCTCTCTGTGTAGAACTTCCTCCTAACCTCCAGCCTAAACCTCCCACGTTCACCACTTTTCTGTAGACAAGATTTCAATGGGGGGAAAAAGAAAGTATTTCATTTTTATTTCACCACTTTTCTGTAGATAACATTTAAATGGGGAAAAAATAAGTGCTTTATTTTTGCAGCACAGTGCCAAATTTCATTAATGTAATGGCTTTTGAAACGCATAGTCCACATTCTCCATGTAACAGTTCAAAAGGGATAGTCTAAATAAATAAAATAGAAATAAAAGGGAAGGGTAACAAGGGTTAAAAAAAAAAAAGCAGATTGACACCACCATTGAAAGGCCTTTCCAAAGAGATATGACAGAGAAAGGTGATCTACCAAATACCTCAAGATTAAAACTATGAATTTATAAATGAAGCCATTTCAAGAATAAATTGATTCTGAAAGGAGCAGTAAAATGGATCCTAAGCTTTCTAAGTGAATTATCAGCTGCATACAAAATACTGAGATCATCAGATACCTTCATCATGCTGCTTCCAAAAATAATTAACACTACATTAATGTTACATCATCTGAGCCATTTGACATCTACCTGGGGCTGTAGTAAACTGTTCCCCTGACTATAATCCTTGATCAGCCAGTTCTCATGCGGTCAATACCCCAAAACAGTCTCCTAGTTGTATTTGATTTGCAGTTTACGTAGCTCCATTCAGCTCCCATTGAAGTCAACAGGACTCCCCTGGAAGGCTTAGCTTACAGTTTCTAGCACAGTGCAAGACTCTACATTCTCGTTAGAACATCCAGGGATCTTCCCTGTTTACAACCCTCACCACATTCACATCTCACAGAGGTAGCTGCAAGCAATACAGTTTATCTGTAGCCTCGTCACTACTGCTTGCCAAACATTTTGTTGACTGTTTTGGTGTTTTTCCCACCTGTTTAGACAAAATGGCATATGCACACTATGCCTTGAAAGAAAACAAAAAATGCCACTTGCTAAAAATGTTTAAAGTTCAAATTCTGTTTTTGAACAAAATTATGTCATCTCTCCATTCTTGGATATTGATGATGGTGCTAATTACATCAATTATTTCAACAATGCAGCTAGTACTCAGCACGTTTGTCAGGCAGTCCTTTACTCCAAATACCTTAAAGCCTAAATACAGGATGAAAAAGCAGCCAAGAATATCACTAGGTACCATCCTGTTGCACTGCTGTGCATATTGCTCCTTGAGTACATTCTTGGCTAGCTCTTTTTTAATTTGTGAATTGCTCTGGGCTGAAATTGTGACTTCATTTTTGCCTCAGATGTTGCCGGGCAGCTACAAGCGTTCTCATCTTGACACAAATTGGGATTTTAATTTGCTGCAGAAGAACTTAATTGTTAAAATTGAAGCCTGGAAAACTGAGGACCAGGTGTATGTATTTTTATGAGCTGGAGGGAGAAAAGATTTTACTCTCTTGGATGGTGTTGCATTAAGAATGGAATTCATATACACATGGCAGGGGAATGGAATGGAATGGGATGGGATGGGATGGAATGGGATGGGATGGAATGGAATGGAAAGGAATAGAATAGAATAGAATAGAATAGAATAGAATAGAATAGAATAGAATAGAATAGAATAGAATAGAATAGAATAGAATAGAATAGAATAGAATAGAATAGAATAGAATAGAATAGAATAGAATAGACCAGACCAGACCAGGTTGGAAGAGACCTTTGAGATCATCGCGTCAAACCTACCAATCAATTCAACCCATCCAACTAGTTCCAGATTTACTCCCAATAGCAGAACTGAAGAGCAGCTGTGAGTTTTCCAAGGTAGACTGAATTGCTAGTGGGAATACAAAATCCCTAATAATGTTGTTTCTTTGGACTCACTTGGTATTAAGTTGGATGGCTGATACCAACCAAAGAATACATACCTCCCCTTACATCAAATGATGCAACCTCCCTAAGGTCACAGGTTTGAAATAAGGCTCATGCAGACACCACAAGTCACTCTTCCTGATCCAGCTATGAGATAAAGCTTAACTTGTAATCGTTACTAGAGACACACTGCAGAGTATTAAATGTTGTGAGTGATCAGATGGACCCAAAGCATATGAAAAAACGTAGGAGCAATTTACCACCAAACCCAACATCCTTTATTGTCCAGTTCGTGTAGTTCAGTTCTAAGCACAAGACTTAATAGTGTGCTAGAAAACATTCTGTAATATTTATGTCATAAAATAAAGAGGCTGAAAAAGCTTGACTTTAAAGCACAAGGCACTTGAAGAGGAGAGAGACCGTTTTTTGTTTACATGGTTATATTAGTCTTGATTTTAGATGGATATTCATAGCAGAGTACTACTTGTACCTCATCTTTTCAATGAATAGATCCTGGAATAAAGAAAATATGCTTCAGTCATTTTTTCTCCCATTTTTTTATTCTGAAATCCTTTTTCCAGCTGCTTGTAAAACCTGTGGGGGTGATTACACTGTCACTGATATGGGAGTAGATAAGGAGTAACCCAAATTTAATAACCGTGTGTATCCTCTCATCCTCGTTGATTTTTCCTCGTTGCTTCAGTGGATTTTTTTTTCCTGGTGTACATCAGTGCAAACATAAATGTAAATAAGGTCTGCATCAGGCTCCAAAGATTTCCATAGCTGCAAACTAACAGAAGTTAGAGGCATTTGCATCTTTGTTTTGCTTACATTTTCAAGGAAGGATCAGGAGAGTTTGCATTGTTTTGGTAGCCATATTTCAATTATGTCATGAGAAATGGATAAATATAGGCCTGTTCACACATGCACTAGAGCTGACAGTAATAAGATCTTGCCTTCACTGAGGAGAGCACAGCCTTTACAAGTCTGAGCTAAGCATAGGAAGTGCCATTTTCTGTCAGCATGTCACAGCACTGATCAAGTTTGTTATTTATTTTTTTCTTTGTCATTTGCCATTTTTGCCTTTGTAGCTCAATTTTCAAACTGATGTAAAAATAACCGTGGTGAAACAAGCGAAGGAGACATATTGAGAGGAGGGCGCGATGAGAGCAGAAATGAAAACTGGAACGCTAGCTTTGACTCTCTCTTTTTACTCTGCCATTTGGAGTTTGCTATGAAGGCAGCAAAGTGGTAGCTCTTTCATACCATTCTGAACCAAAAGCCATGCTATAAACCTGTGATCCATCCTGTGATGGGCAAAAGGGGATATTCTTTTTTCTATGACTTTATTTAATTGTTGTGTGCATCTGTGAGCTCACTTAAACCCCATCTGTACACTACTTCACAAACACACAGACCAGCCTTCCCTGGTCAGAATTAGGTACATGTTGGACAACCCAACTTCTACATGAATTTCAGGAAAGTGCTGAGGAGGCTTGAAATGTCCACATTAGTAAATATTCTGCTTATCAGCCAGAGCTCCTTGGTGCAGCTAATGGTACCTGTTTCTCAGAGACAACACATTTCCTGACATTTTTCTCCATCCAGTTTCGCTGAGGAGAGGACCTTGATTGGTTTTGGTCCTTTTTGCTGTCACTGCTGCCTTCTGAGTAGTCGATATTTTGTCAGTGACAGAGAATCTGCACTATTTATGGGTTTTGCACTATAAAACTACTGCAGCCCAGTCACATGGCTTCCTTTCCTAAGCCATCTGTCACAGAGGTCTGGAATTTTATGTGAATGTTGGTTGTGCAGACTTAACCCAAGTTTTTTTTATTATGAAAAATGTCAGCAACTACAATATTTAGCATTTTACTTTACATTGGTCATTAAACTTGATTACTGTAGCTCTGTTTCATTGCTATAGTTACATATCAGCTATGAAGCCAAAAAACACTGGGGCAATCATGGCAGAGCTGTACTGTCAGATCCTGGAGAGTGTGCTTGGCGTTTATATAGTTAATATCTTGGATTTTTGTAACTAAGGTTTATTAATGCTGGTATAAAAATGTATTTGATATTATACAGATGGCATAAGATGTTGTGGTTACTAAGTTATTATCCAGGATAAGCTGCACTGTCAAATTCAGGGCTTAAAACTATCACAGGAGATTAAACTATTTACTAAAAAGGGGCAGAAAGATATAACCAAAGCGTCTTAGTATGAACATATTAGAAGTGTATTTACTTCCCATAAATATAATAAAACATCTCTCTCTTTAAGCTCTGTGATTGAAAATGTGAACTTTGCTACGCAGGAGAAGCAAAGATAAGAGGTGCCTGAGTTTCTGAATGAGGGACAAGCAGATGGCTTGGTGGTGCTTCGATCTAGGTGGGCATCTGGCTGAGGCCCATGGGCACAAAACAGAGTCAGGCTGTCTAAGTGAGGAGACACTGCTTGGCCTTAATTTTTCATCTCCTACCAGCGTTTTCATCAGACATATTTTACCTTTAAATTAGTTACCACTGGCAGTGGTGGAAGACAAGGCTGCAGGAAGGAATCTCGTGCCTTCAGTCCAGTTGGTGTGGCCGTGTCACACTTTCCACGCAGGAGAAGAATTCCTCAGTTCACCACAACCATTTTCACCATCCTCAAATAAGAATAACTTTCATTGCCCTGTCTTGCACCATTAAAAGGCTGACTAATCCTCAAGCTCCAGCAATAGTTGATGGGAAGAAAGAGGGGATCTGTTTGCTAGTGTTCCATCTCTTCTTAAGGAAGAGGTGTAAGAAAGCTGGAAGAACATACCTGGACACACCAGTCTCTTTCACTTAGAGCACTTAGGTGATTTGACTTATGCTGCAGGTCTACTTTTAGATTATCCAGGTTAGAAAATCTTCATCTGGATTTATATGTCTGTCTCTTACAGTTATGCAGCACCTAATAGATCTGAGCCCCAAATGCCCAAGTGGTATCTGGGCCTTGTGGTGATGTAAATAAGACATGGTAGTGATGACATGATACAGGGCAGTGTTAACTACAGCATTCCACAGGTTAAATCTCTGACTTGGTTATTTATCTTTATAGTCTTTGAATGTTTTCCACATTCTGTCAGGGCAACATGGAACTAGACTACTATGTGCTCCTCCAGAGTCACCTCTCACTTCTTCCTCCACTTCAGTAACTGTTGGCAATAGCAAGGAGTTTTATATTCATTATACTCATCCCTCTATACAGAATAGGTCAGCATGCAGGGTTGCATATTGAGCATGAGGAGAACTTTTTTGTGGCTTTCATGAGTAAGTTGCAATTAAAGGAGCTTTTTGTCAGCCCAAGAAGAGCAATATGTTCTATGGTCAGGCAGGGTAAGACAGAGCAGCAAGCTTTCCTTCCCTTGCTCTTCTACAGCTGAGCAGTCCTTGTGCCTTCTTGTGTGCAGGAGCTGCTGCGGGAGCTTCTCCCAGCCTGGAAAGAGAACCTGTGTCTCTCCCCAAGCTGCACACATCCCTGCAAGCAGGCTGCCCTTTGCTATACTTCCCTGGTAGCAAAGTTTTATCACATACTGCATTTCTCCATCAGGGACAACCTCCTAAAGCCCTTCCTGTGGCTCCCAGTGGTCTCAAAGCAGACCTGTGCCACAGCAGCCTAGTCAAACTACAATTAAGGCAAGCTGTTCTCTTGAGAGATGTACAAAACCAGTGACAATTTCTGCTAATGTGCTACTTTTAGACATATTTCTTCCCCCCTCCTTCTCTCCCCCATGATGCAGATGTTGTAATATTTCTGGGGTGTGGGGGGAAGGGAGGACATCTAATAGTAATGCTGCTGCTGACCTAAACAATGCATTAATGCTTTTAACTGTGAATTGGGGTCATAGTTCTCTGTAAGAGTGAAAAGATCAAGAAGATTTAAAGCTAAACTTTTTTTAAATAAAACTAGATTTAGAGTGTATAGGTTATGGTTTAGAGGCATCTTATTTAAATTCCACTTACTATGTTTAAGCTGAGATGCAGGGATACCATTACTGAAGCTACTCTTAAGTCTGCCTAAGAGTTGGACATTAGCTGACATAAATCGAAAAGCTGGGTTTAGAGTCAGATAAATTGAAATAAATCATGCCTTTGTATTTATCCTTTAAAAGCACCACATGGTTATGTTGCAGCCTCACCACGTCCATATCTAAACATGTCTCTGTTTCTTGTTGCATGTCAGGGAGCTGAGATAGAAGTGGATGAAAATGGCACTCTGGATTTAAGCATGAAAAAGAACCGGAGCCAAGACAAAGTTATGCCTCTCACTTCTTCCAGCACAGCACTTCCTACTCCTTCCTCGTCTCCTTTCAAAACAAGCAGCATCCTGGTAAATGCAGCCTTCTACCAGGCTCTGTGTGAACAGGAAGGCTGGGATACGCCAATCAACTACAGCAAGACCCATGGCAGGAAAGAAGAAGAAAAAGAGGTATTCTTCCAGTTTCTGAGTGATTTGTTTTCCCCCCTTGGATAAGTGGTCATCTGATGGTCTTTGGGATGACCGATCTAGTACAGTTTAAAGGGAATCAATTTCCACAGATAGAGGTTTGTGAACATTGAGCTGACTGTGCTGTCCTCTCAGATGTGGCATAAAACCATCTCATTCCTCACTTTGAAAAAGCTTGCTCTCAGAGCCCACTTGTGAAGGCCTGTAAGTCTCTAAGTCTCCTTTCTTTGGCTTCCTTTCCTATTCCTCTATTTTGATAGCAAGTCTGGCTTTATCTTTTTCTCTTGAGCCTAGCTGTCAGAATCTCTATTTCTTATATTTTTCTTAAATCAGGAAGGGATCATCAGCACTTTCAAAGGCTAATTAGATAAAATCTTGGTAATTAACATAGACAAGCCTGAATGATAGCTTTCTGAAGCAGAATAAAAGATGTCTCAGTTTGGAGTTTTTATTCAGCTTCAAATGCATTACCTCCCTATTAGGTTTTACATATTAAGTAGCAGCATTTGAGCATTATATTTACAACAACATTATCTTTTGGTCAAATATGCAAGAATATGGCACTTCAAGAAGACATAAGCAAGGTGTAAATCTACTTAGGACTGAGGTTAAGGGATCCAGGCCTCCAGTTCCAGAAATATCTAGAAATAAAAGATAATTCAGTTGTGTGAGGAAAGAAAATCTGCCAGCACTGAGTGGAGATCTGTCTGATGCACTTTTCACCATGATAGGTTGCTTCTCAGAGGTTAGGTTTCCTTAAAGAGCACTTTGTGGTCACCCCTGTGGGGCTGATGATGCTCCTTACCTCTGCAATGAGAGCATGAGCCCCATATCAGAGTTGTGGACTGGGTTTGACAAGAAGGGGTAGGCTGAGGGCTCAGTCTCTCCCCGTTGATGCCGCATACTGAGCGAGCACATCCAGCTTGGAGAGAACAGCCTTGCTGCAGGGGATCAGGCGGTGTCGCAGACTTGGCAAGGGGCCTGTTCTGCTGCTCCTCCTCCCTGCTGCCACCGCAGCTCAGCAGGAGCTGTGGCAGGAGCACCTCCACATCCCTCTCAAACCTTGCTTGGCTTTCAGAAGGCTGCAATGGGTGGCTATTTCCCCCTCCCTTGCTGGCACAGAGATCTGGAAGCATCAGCAGACTACCCAACAGGACGTAAAGGTCTGTGCTCAGGCGCTCCTGCTCCTTGCACTCAGTGCTTTGACACTGTGCAGTTTGTCCCCAACCAAGGATCTGGCCTCAGACCTCTGCTGTGAGCTTTTGTGATCTCAGGGAGCACTGACATGTCCAGTGATCTCAGGGCCAGAGGCTCTGTTTTGCAAATCAAAGACTGGCACTCATCCTGCTGCAAGGAAAATGACTGATTATATCTATTTCTAATTCATTGTTATCTGGTTCATATGCACAACAGTTGCTTAATTTTGGTGGTAATTTCCAGAAAATATTGTCTTTCTCTCTCTCAGTGAAATAGCCTGTCCAGATGCCCCCTTAAAAAAAAAACCAAAACCAACCAACAAACACACACCAAAAAATTAAACCCAAAAAGTCTGAATTTGGACAAAGCTCAAAATCTCTCCAAAGGAAAACGCCGAGAAATAACTAGAGCTGTCAGTTAGTTCAACTGTCAGTTCTCCAAAGATTTCAGGGCTTAAAAATGTTAAAAGTGCCAGATGCTATTATCTGTTATTCATGTTACCATTATGTTCTGGTCTTTGCTGAAATCAATATAAACTTCCATCTGTACATTAATGGAGTTTCATTGCTTGCTTGCTTGCTTGCTTTCTCTGGTGTGCGTGAATACACACATGCTCTTTGCAGGAAGTAGTGCTGTTTGCACTGCTTGGCCTGGGTTTCCTGGGTTGTATTTTTGTTTGGTTGGTTTTGGGTTTTGTTTTCCTTTTAGTCTGGAATTCTTCAGCATTTTAATAGCATTTACTGATAAATCTGTTCGAATGGGAAAGGAGAAAATTATGCACCAAAAGGCTGGACTTGAGTAGCTGTGATGGTCACCACCTAACAGACCAAAAAGTGGGAAGTGCTAAAAGTGTTTTCCCAAAGGATTATCTCTCCCTCTGAAGCTAAATCTCTGGGGAAGCACACAAGCCAAGGTTTGATGTTCTACACTCAGTCCTAAGTGCAAAGGACCAAAAAATATTTGTCCTTTAGGTCTGACCTACTCAATTCAGATAGACACAGTTTCTTTTGGGCCACACGATGTAAGATCCTAGAAAGGCAGAGCTTCGTAATTCCTTTGCCTGCATTCCCTTTGCACTGTCTTCAGCCTCTTGCAGCTCCTACCCATTTGAAGATTTCACACTGCTAGGCTACTACCAAGTGTTCCACATGGTGCTAAGCCAATGCTGAGGAAATCACCAGTTTACATGTCTGTGTCTCCCTCATTCCTGGAAAATATATTAAGGCGTGTTAACTAGGAAACAAATTGTATTCTGTTCTGATCCTCCTTAGATGATGTTTTTCTATCTCAGAAGAGGAGCTACTATGAAATCATGCCATTGTCTAAATAGGTGTGTGTGCAGCTTATAGGCTCAACAAAATTACAACTCACAGGAAGTCAGGGGAATTAATATTTAAGATTTGAAGAAGAGAATTTATTCTTTCAAAGAGAGACAATATGAATAGTGCAGTTCTAAACCCTCTATCACCAGTCATGGTGGTGGCTTTAGATGTACTCAAGTCAACCTTCATCTTGCAATCTTTGTTTTTCTCAAAGGATTTGGTGGAACACCATTTAATGAAGCTGTGATCTGTAATGCTGTAGTTTTTTGTTAAGCCTTGAGGTACATACTTCTCCCTGTGCAGCAGGTATCAGACAGTGACATGATGAATAACTCACACATACCAGTTTTTGGTGAAGCACCAGCAAATGACCAAAAGATAACTTTCATTCAAAATAAAGAGCACCAGCTCTCTATATGTAAATGCTAATAGATCCTGCAGCACAAACAGCTACAGCTGCTCTTTGTTGCAGGTGCATCCAAGGTGTACCCATGCAGTTTAAGAGCCCAGTGGAGTGCCACAGTAGCCTTTCTACCATCCTCTACATCAGGCTCCAACCAGTTGGACCTTTGAGAAGAAGTAGAAGAGGCTAATGTTACACAGCATCCAGTCAAACCATATGCTAAGTGTTTAGAAATGCAGTGTTGAGCATAAGCCCTATGAGGAGAGGCTGAGGGAGCTGGGGTTGTTTAGCCTGGAGAAGAGGAGGCTCAGGGGACACCTTATTGCTCTCTACAACTAACTGAAGAGAGGTTGTAGCCAGCAGGGGGTTGGTCTCTTCTCCCAGGCAAACAGCACCAGAACAAGAGGACACAGTCTCAAGCTGTGCCAGGGGAAGTTTAGGCTGGAGGTGAGGAGAAAGTTCTTCACAGAGAGAGAGTTAGCCATTGGAATGTGCTGCCCAGGGAGGTGGTGGAGTCACTGTCCCTGGAGGTGTTCAAGAAGGGATTGGACGTGGCACTTGGAGCCATGGTTTAGTCATGAGGTCTATGGTGACAGGTTGGACTTGATGATCTTTGAGATCTCTTCCAGCCTTGGTGATTCTGTGATTCTGTGACTCTCAGCTCAGTGATACAGATGCAGCTTATCAGAGCTAGCTGGCAGAGAGGAAAGTGATAAGCCAGTCATCTTCAACCTCCATTACATTAACTGGAAACAACCTTACCTCTGTTTTTTTGAAGTTATTTTGACCTCTGAACACTTCCAGCTGGCAACTGGGAGGATCATTTTGTTGTTTCTTTTGGGAGCTTTTGATTTCACAGTGAGTTACACTGGTGATGATACCTGTAGGAGTTGCTTTAATGCGTGTGTAAGAAAGACAGGTCAGCACTTGTGGACAGGGAGAGTCAGGAACTCGAATCCCCATACCATATGCCACTGGAACCAGGATTTAACTCAGTGCTGGAAAACTGTTTTGAGCTTCCTGAATCTTTAACAAAGCTGGCACTCATTTTTCCCCTTTTGGTTTTTAGTGGTTTAGTTTCTGTGCTTGGAGGACTTTCAACTATTTATTCTTTCTTTACTCACATTTTAACTACATCTTTGATTTTTTTCTCTATTTCTCCTCATCTGAAGTTTTCCTTTGGAAATAAAATTCTAAAAGCCTGAAATAAGTCAGGACTGGGTTTGGGTTTGTTTTGTTTTGTTGGGTTTTTTTTTTTTTGGTCTGTGTGTGTTTGGGTTTTTTTTAAATAATTATTTGATAATTACTTTGCAGAGTGCTTAGAAAAGCTGAATAGATGCATTTTTGCTTTCTGTATTTGCAGCTGATGAGATTATTCTCAAACAAACCAACCCCACAAATGTGGTTGCAAAAATCAGTAGTAATTGATACAGCACTAGCGTGGCATGGTTTCTATATGTGTGTGTAGTGTGAGTTTCAGTAGGCAGTAGGTAGCCAGTACCAGAAAGCAGAAGGAAGTCATATTGAGGATCCAGTCTCCAAACAGGCAAAGATGAGCTGCCAGAACTGAGGACCATATGGAAGCTTTATCAGAAGAAACACCCCCACAGAGCTTACAAAGCCCGTTAGGCAGAATCTCCATTTTCAGTCCAGATTCTCCTCAGCCCTCTGCTCTGTGTTAACAACTCTGCAGACATCCCTGTGCCTCTGTCCTGGCATGTTCAGCAGCTGCACAAGCCCAGAGCATCTATGGCACTAACCCCGTGAGTTTAGCAGGACCTGGGAGATTCTCCTCTCAACCACAGGCAGCAGTTCCAGCTCCTGCAGGCAGTAATCTCTGGGTGATATCTACTTGGGGATTGCAATGGAGTCTCAAAACCAACATGAAGTCCCAGAAGGGATTAACAGAGATTTGATAATTGATGCTATAGGCTTTGGAGAGTTCTTGAATGGTGCAATACCCACAAAGCATTCCCCTAGAAAGGAAATACTTACCCTTCATAAAAACAATAATAATTGAAGATATTCATTCTCAGAATAGCATCAACCAAGCAATGTTGAAGTGATCAAAGAAGATTTTCTTGAGAAAATAGAAATGTAATTGCTTTTAAGGACTCTGGATTTCCTAAATGATTCCCAAGGGAGAGAATCTTCATGATGCATCCATCAGGTAGCACTGTAGCAGTGATGATGTTAATCTACTAATAGTAGAAATCAAGAACTAGCCTTAGCAGCCTGCTACTAAGGAAACTTCCAAATGGATTTGTTCTTACGATTTTTACTTTAACAAGGCTCTGCTTTTGGGGTAAGCTAGCAAGCCATTCCATCCTGCAGACCTCTCCTTCTGCACAACAGGGGGTTGTAATCATGAGTGTAAATTTGTGATTCACACTGCAGCCACACTCGCTTCAGTTGTTTAGGTGGGTTGGATTGGTTGATGGGTTGGATACAATGATCTTGAAGGTCTCTTCCAACCTGGTCTGGTCTGGTCTATGCTATACTATGCTATGCTATGCTGTGCTATGCTATGCTATGCTATGCTATTCTATTCTATGCTATTCTATGCTATTCAAAGCTATTCAAAACTCAGTGAGGTACTTGCACTTCCCTTCATTATGGAAGTCCTGTTTGGTTCTCTATGTATTCAGCAACTGCTTTTTATTCTCTTTGTGTGTTTTTCTTTTGCCTTTAGCAGAATTCTGTACATCTACGCCACACTTTCCCCCTGCGCAGCTTTAAACCAGGATCTGCCTTTAGAAATACTTTCAGAAATACACAGCACTTTTAAAAGTCTGAGGCACTAAACTGGCCTCCTCTCTCTCCATCATTTCTTAAGATTTTTTGCTTTTTTTTTTTATTTAATATTGGCCAAGAGATTCTCTTCTTGCCACAGCAACTTATTTGTTGATTCTATGGGAATCCTCAAAGAGGGAAACCTTTAATCACATTCTCATCTAATATTTCAGAAAGATCCAGTGAGCTCTCCAGAAAATATGGAGGAAAAGAAGTACCCAGGAGATGTCTCCATACCAAGCCCGAAACCCAAGCTCCATTCAAGAGATCTCAAAAAGGAACTCATCACGTGAGTCACACAAAATGCCCCATTGCCCCCTGCCCTGCTGACAACTGACCACACCATTGTTCTGAGTACTGGTTTGGAGCAGATTTGTGGGAGCTGAGTAGGGAGACTTGCAGGATAGTTCACAGCAGCAGTTTGTTCCCTGTTGTCTATACAACTGAGTAGACTTGAGGTCTGGGACTGAAACAAGCCAGGGTAGGTCTTGGGGGTCTGGGCAGAGTAATGACTAACATTACATTGAGTACCACACTCTATTCCTCAGATAAACAGGGAACTGGGGGTTTCTCAGATAGGAAACATGCAAAGTTCATAACAAGATAAAAGACAAGATAGAAGTTGCCCCAGGATTTCCCAAGCTGTACAAAAGCTGTGTTCAAGTCCTTCATCTGCTCTTTCAAAGCAGAGTTGGTTGTTTCTGTCCTGCTGAAAATCCAGGGGATACACAAACTCACCCTCTGGGAGAACAGGCTAATACTCTCTTTTCCCAAGTGCAGACTCACTTGCTCTGCCTTAAGCTCCAACCCTTTGCTGTCAAAACCAGGATAATTCCATTAAATATTTCTATGCAGCACTGTGTGTTCCAGTTCAGAACCCCTTCAGTAAAATTGTCCCAGACAGCTCATAATACTAATAACTGTTTAAAAACTCCTCTAGGCTCTTGGGAAACCCACTTTGCATTCACATCAACACCATGTTGATATCAATAGAGTGAGTTTCTTTTCTGTAATTGTCAGCTAGGACTTAGCCTTCACTTACACCAAATTTCTTTCTGTCCCAAACCAAAGTAGGTCTCTCCAGACAAGTGTACTTTGCATGACTTAGTAGTGACAGTGTGCAGTGTATCTGTAGTGTAGCCACATCCCAGCACCTTGTGTCCCGCTCCCCAGGCTCAGCAGCACTGATTCAGATTTGTTCCTGTCTACATTTCCCTGGAGCAAGCTGCTGTGAAGAGTGATTCTTTCCTCATGCAGACTGCATGTTGTCTGCTCTCCACATTGTATCTGCAGTTGCAGTTCATGACCTAAATTCTTACAGGTCAGGTTTGATTTGCCTCTTCAAAACCAAAATGCATACAAAAATCACAGCAAGTTTGTTTGTGAAGACTAATGGCTTTTGTTTTTGGTTAATATTTATTCATTTGTGATATTGACCTGTTTTAAGATGTCTGAGGGAGCTGGGGGTGTTCAGTCTGGAGAAGGGGAGGCTGAGGGGAGGCCTCATCGCTCTCTACAACTACCTGAAGAGAGGTCGGAGCGAGGAGGGGGACCAGCCTCTTCTCCTCGGTAACCAGCAACAGGATTAGAGGAAATGGCTACAAGTTGCACCAGGGGAGGCTCAGATTGGATATTAGGAAATATTCTTCACTGAAATGGTCTGCTCAGGGTAGTGGTGAAGTCACTATCCCTGGAGGTGTTCAAGCACTGGCACTTAGGGACATGGTTTAATGTTGACTCTTCAGTGCTGGGTCAAGGATTGGACTGAGGTCTCTTCCAGCCACATCCATCCTGTGATTCTGTTTGTACAATGCTTCTCTAGTCTCCTAAAGAATAATTTCCAGATTATTTACAGGGGCAATGAGCAGCTTACAGCTGTTTTATTGTATTATTTTCACACAGAGAGTAGCAAAAGGCATCCAAAATGTAGCTGTTGAGAGAGTTAAATAAGAAGCAGTTTTAATTCATCAGAATAGCCTATAGGTAATACAGGGAACAGACTGCATTTCTGTGATCACATTGAGAACAATTCAATACAGGTGGCTCCATCATGAGGAAGTTTTTAAAATGGCATATGCACTTGCAGAAGAAAACATTCTGACACAGCTCAGCTGCAGTGAACTGGTTTAGAAATGCCACCTCCTAGCACATGCTTTCTGTTTTTCTAAGTCAGTTCTCCTGTCCAGAACTGCATTGCTCAGGTTGAACTGGGCTGTGAAAATGAGGCTGATGTCTCCCTAAGGTTTCTTTACAGATTTGAAAAGACTCTTAGCTCAGAGAAAACAGCCAGCTGAGGATCTCAGGTGCCTCATACTCATTACTACAGAGCACCAGCTGAAAGTTTTGTACAGTTTCTGCACACCCTTCTTACCCACAGGCCCAGTGAAGGAAGACACAGCCCTGTCTAAGATGATCCTGGAGGGCTGGTGTTACTGTTGCAGGATGCTGTGGAAAGGCACACTTCATTCACCTATTTCTCCCCCTCATGCACAAATTGCATTCCCTGATATTTTTTTCCCTCTTGCAGAGGACTGTATCCCAAGCTGATAAATAAGCTCAGTGCTATGACTGAGGAAGAACAGAAGCTATAATATCATCTCCAAGTTCGAACTTCCCTCCATCTCTTGGCATAAAGGCATACATTTGTTGTGCTAAGTGTACACCACCTTTGCATCGCTTCTCAGTATAGCTGAGAAACATCTTGGGAAACTTCTGTGCTGATTGCTCTGCGAGCAACTGTAACCTATATTTTTTTCCACTTATGTCAGCAAATAGAGCTTGGATGTGTTTCTAAAGAAAGTGCCTTTTTTTTTGAAGATTGCTGTTCTCTGCTCTGTATTACACAGGAGGTAAAAACCAGAATTTCATCACTAACACTTATGAATTGCTGTCAAAATTTGGTGCCACTACCAAAACTGTCTTTTCAAGAACACATGTAAGAAAAAACAATCTACACAAGGCAGGGTGCTTTCACATTGGATGAATTTAAAAAGTAAGGGCTTTTATGCTTTGCATAGAGGAAATAGAAAAAAGAAAACCCCCCTTTTACCCCCCATCTCAGCAGTAATTGAAAACTGGAGATCTCATGCAAACTTTGCTAGTTCCCCACAGCATCATGAGAGTGTTGAGATGTATATTGATGAATGTGATTGCCCTGGGATCATTACCCAACTCATTGCAGGGCAGGCTGAGCTAAGTGGTGTATTATTCATACTCTAATTTCTCGTTGCATCTTCTTTGCACAGCTGTCCAACTCCAGGATGTGATGGCAGCGGTCATGTAACAGGGAACTATGCCTCACACCGCAGGTAAGAACTAACAGGAAGCCTAAAGCAGGACATGCAGCTACTTGTACCTGTTGGCTTCTTTGAACATTTTTGTAGCAACCACAGATAAATACTCAAAAGCAGTTGGTAAAGAATAATCCCTGTGGTTGTTTTTCCTGGGTTGGTTATACTTTTGAAGGTCTCAGTAGACCAGCGGAGTGAAGCAGCACATGCTGCTGTTGTCTGTCTTAGCTGAGACCTGCAGAGAAGTCATTTAGGAAGGTTTTCATTTCCCTCAGTGTCCTAGCACTCTGTACAGACTCATGAGATACTAGATGTTGTTTCTACAGCTATCTCTATGAATGGCTTTGAAATCCAAAGTCAGCTGAGAATCTGAGGTTGCTAAATGTTTTCCTCAGAATAGCCTAAACTCAGCAGCCAGTCCCTGGGAACTGTAATGATCATTGCCTGGCTTTCCATTTGGGAGCAGAATGGAAGCAGTTTCTGCCTTCTCAAAGCCACTTGGCCAGGTGCTCTACCTGACCTTCATGGAGGCAACATAAATGAAGGACTTTGTGTACCTCTGCCTCCCCATGAAAAGCTTTACAGGGGCTTAGAAGCCTTTGGCTCTGACTCTGTATCTTCCCAGCATTTTAAAACCCACAGCCTGCTATGCCTGCACCTCCTTTGCCAAGAGCAAATATTTGAGGTTCTCTTTTCCCCCCTTGTAAGTCACAGATTGTCTGGAGGTTACTGTTTTAACACAAATGGTTGCTTGAAGATTGATGTTTTAAGAAAAGGAAAACCAAAAAAGTTCATGTTTAGTAAAATATTTCACATCTTGTTCGTTTCCAGTGTCTCTGGGTGCCCATTAGCTGACAAGACATTAAAATCCCTCATGGCTGCTAACTCTCAGGAGCTTAAGTAAGTATTGATAATAGAACAAATGTTATTGCTATTTACCTTCAATCAACATGTTCCCCACAGTAATGCAGTGGTTCACTTCAATTGCTCTGAGCTAGGGGCAAACCTTTGTCCAAAACTTGAATTGGTTTGAAGGCTTTTGAGTGAAACAGAGCTTCCTTTTCTCCATTTGGCTTTGTCATTTTTGTACCCTTGCCTTTCCATGAATTAACCAGGACCTGAGGGGTAAAAATAAAAAGAAAAGAAAAGGAAAGCAAAGAAAAGTAAAGAAAAAAGTGAGGTCTAGGAGAGAAACTGCTCTCACAGTATTTGTGAATCAGAGAGAAACAGAAGATATCTAATGTGTTAAGACTGACCTGGCAAATAACTCAGCCTGATCCAGTGAGAATAAATGAGATTTAGTTAGTTAGAAATAAATCTAGTTCAAAACAACAAGCAAGCAAACAAACAAACCCCACTCAAAACACTGAAAATTAGACCAGAACTCCTGAAAATAATTTTTTAGCATTCACTACCACATACTATGAGTTTAATGTCACTGAAGCAGACATCAAGTCATCTGATTTTTGTGCTGGCATAATTCTCACCATGAAATGTCACTTACAAAGGGGCTGTGCAAGCTCTGCTATATAGACAGATGTATAGGGACATATGAATATTTCAAAAATCTGTAGTCAAGAGAGGCACTGGCAACCAGTCATCTACTTATTGAATTGGCTTTGTCAATAAGAATGTGGGGGAAAGGAAAGGATAATTAGAGTTCTTTCATAGCTTTCCCTCGGCAACTTGTAAATTGGATCCCATAATGGATGGCTTGGAAAAACTCATGGATGTGTGTAAAAAGGGGAGAATCCTGTGAGTGTCCTTTTCTGTCCTCTGGGTTCATGCCTAGTCCAGTTAGAAGGAAATAAAGTTTGATCATGGCTCTATTATGCTGTTCTAATGGTATTAACAGTAGGAGCGATTACGTTTAGGCTTGACTCAGTGTTTAGTCACAAGTTTCACCACTGGAAGTGTTTAAGAAGAGACTAGATGAGGCACTTGGTGCCATGGTTTAGTTAATTAGATGCTTACAGAATACAGAACTAACCAGGTTGGATTGGATAGAATAGAATAGAATAGAATAGAATAGAATAGAATAGAATAGAATAGAATAGAATAGAATAGAATAGAATAGAATAGAATAGAATAGAATAGAATAGAATAGAATAGAATAGAATTTACCAGGTTGGAAAAGACCTTTGAGATCATCAAGTCCAACCTCTCACCCAACACCATCTAATCAACTAAACCACGGCACCAAGCACTCCATCCAGTCTCTTCCTAAACGCCTCCAGTGATGGTGACTCCACCACCTCCCTGGGCAGCACATTCAAATGCTGTTGGTTGATAGATTGGATCTCGAAGGTCTTTTCCAACCTGGTTAATTCTGTGTTGTGTAAGTCAGCTTTACCAGATCAAATGTTAGTGGTCTCACCCTTTAGCCTGAATTGTAAACAAAATGCTGAACTGATGGTAGCTGTGGAGTTGAACCCACTGGAGAAGCACCAAACAGGCAAGAAAAAAAAAAGGCTACTAATTGGGGCAACTGTTTGAGAGTGGCTTCCAAAGCCAGTAGACAAACTGACACATTGGCACAATGCTTCAATTTTTTTTCCACCACTGAGATTCAAAGGTAGAAAATTGAGGTTCAGTTTGTTTTGGGAAGAGCAGCACCATCAGCAAGGGGCTGCCTCGTGAAAATGCTGACAAATTTGAAGTCATGTGCTGAGTCATATATATTTGTCCCTGCTTTTATTGGCTTCCTGCCATACATAGACACTCACACAAATATTTTGAATAGTTGCTCCTCATGCAGCACCCCTCCCCTCCCCATATTCATGTGTGAATAAGGAAATTTGCATACCAATATGGTTATTTTTCCACTAAAGCTTCTAGAGTTTTGGTCATGCCATAAGGAAAGAGGAGCAACAGCATATGACTTAAATGACAAACTGCACACTGTACGCCATGTATAATAAGTGAGTTGTGAAAGACAAAGTCAAAGTTCATGAACGTTTCACAGACAGAAATATGTTGCCTCACGCACTCCGCATTTAATTTCAATTAACTCGAAAAAAGAGCAAAAATCAAAATCTGTTCACAGACAATTTGCAAAAGGGAAAAGGGGCTAAATAAAATTATTTCCCACACATGCAACCACCTTATTTTAGCTTCCTGCAAGCATTGTTCAGGTGATTTTTTTTTCCAAACCGAGCCCTGCTTTCGGTCAGCGTTAGCGCGACGAAATCTTGTGCCAAAACCTGCCGTGGTGCTTGCGCAGGTACGGCGGTGTGATATCAACAGCTAATTTCACTATTGCTGTATGAGCAGAGGGCACAAATGCTCCTTGAATCAGGCCATGAAAGTGCCCTCATGTACTTAGGCATGGATATGAGAAAGCTGTGTATTTTTTTTTCCAAATGTTATTCGTGCTTCATTTGCCAGAATCAAGATATGATTTTGGCTTCAATTATGAAAGTCTAAGCCAGGAAAGATACAAGGCTTCCATGTGATCTGCAGCTTGGAAATAAGGAAGATCTGTTCAGAAAGTGAGCCTTGAGTCTGAGTCAAGAAATTTTTCCCTCTGCAAATTCTTGCTGCACAGAGCAATGTAAGGTGGTCAAATTAAAACATGCTAAATGTGATGATGACTCAGATTTTAAAGCTGCAGGGGATAATTGTGGCTGGTTATTCTGTTTCACTAAAGAAGGGGGTTGTAGACAGGCAGAGGTTGGTCTCTTCTCCCAGGCAACCAGTACCAGAACAAGAGGACACAGTCTCAGGCTGCACCAGGGGAGGTTTAGGCTGGAGGTAAGAGGAAGTTTCACACAGAGAGAGTGATTGCCCATTGGAATGGGCTGCCCGAGGAGGTGGTGGAGTCACCATCACTGGAGGTGTTCAGGAGGAGACTTGATAGGGTGCTCGGTGCCATGGTTTAGTTGGTTGGATGGTGTTGGATGATAGGTTGGACACAATGATCTTGAAGGTCTCTTCCAACCTGGTCTGGTCTATTCTATTCTATATCAGGTTGTTTGTCGGACCTTAGAGAACTTTAAAAGTGTACTTGAGAAAGAGTTCAGAGACTTCCAGGACTAGGTAGTCAGCTCTATCCTTAGACAGCTTCTTGAAGTGCATAAATGTCGATTTTTAGGAGGAATTCTTTTGGTTCCTCTAGTTAGGTTTCACACAACACAGTGATACTGATCCATATTCCACAGAGAGCAGGACGTATTTCAGTCGGTGCTTTTCTCAGCTGATCTCTCTGGGTTTGCCTTAACTACAGTTCATATCCAATCATCCCTGTGAGCTTCCTGGGGAATAAGAGTACCAGAAATGCTTCTGGATCTGCAGCTCAGTGTATCAATTTTAGATGTAGGTGTCATTCATCAACCTGAAGACAAAGCAGGGCTGTTGGAGAAGGGCGCAAAATAGGTGTTCAATGCACAGTTGCAGGAATTTCCATGTGAAATCACTGACAGATTTTTTTCTTGGAAAACCAAACCAAAAAATACCACAAATAAAAAAACAAATCCCAAAGAACCAACAAACCCAACCTTGCTGAATTGTAAAATTCAGAATCTGTAAGTTACACTCACATGAGAGCTGACATCTTTCAGGCTGAGCTCCCAAGGCCCTGGGCCTCCAAAGCAAATCTGATTTTCTTGGATCTACACTGGAATCCAAAACAGAGGATGACTCCCTGAGCATCATTTCAAACTCATCTGCCAGTTAAAAGCTGATGAAGGTCCACAGCATTGCTGACTGTAGGGCAGTACATTGCTGGTGTACTTTGTATTGTGGAAGTTCATAATCTATACAAAGATATAATCGATATTGGGAAAACCCAACCCAGGGGTCAAGCTTCAAAGTCTTGCTAGTGAAGCTTCTTGCCAATTTGTCAGTAGTCCACCTGAAATATTATCTTATCATTTCATCAGTATGGATAATATCTCTGCCTCAAATCTGCTTCAAATACACTTCAGACTCTAATCTGATTGTGAAATCTAACTGCTGATGGAAGTAGTAAATGTGGATGGGGAGATTCTGATTCAGTTCAGTGTCTTTTCTAAGTCCTTAACTCTCAGGCTCACGATCTGAATGTCTTCCACAGAGAGCTTTGCTGAATTAAAATCCAGTCTATGCAGATAGCCTTTCTATCTATGATCATCTGATAAAACAAGGAGCCCAAATTAATATCCATAGTGTGTGGCAGGTGTTCTGGATTTACGTGGGAGCATTCACACTCTCCAGACATCTGCTCCTTGCCCCACACTCAGACAGGTCAACCTTTAGTGCTCTACATAGTCAAGCATATCTGGCACTCTGCAACCCACACCTCTACCTTTGCTGTCAGTGTGAGGCATGTCATTCTGCCAAAATATTTTGCTCAGAAATTGTCACCATGAAGTGTTTTGACGTGGTCTTTTAAAAAGAAAAGCATGTCCCCTTTCCTTCAGCTGAAATGAGTTGCTGAATTCTACTTCAATCGGGGAATCATTTTGCTTGTGTCCAAAAGAAATCAGATTCCTGACAAATTAGTTGTTCACAGAAATAGAATTGTAAATATTCAGTGAAGAGATACACCTGCATACTCAGATGTGATATTACAATTCTATTTGTAGATGTTTTCCATGGCAGCCCACTAGATGAAACCACTCATCTCCTCACCTCAGAAAGATTCAGTAACAACAGAGACCCTTAAGAGAGTATTGAACAATGCAAGTTTCCTTCACGGTTCAGTACAAGATTACTTGGCACAGCTCTGTCTGTAATTCTGATTCTCTGTAAAAATCATAGTGTTCAAAAGGCCCCTAGGGATGCTTAGCAAAGAACTTTGTGCCGTGTAATACAGAAACCTAGCAATGGTTGGCACAGCTTCTAAAGGTAAATATTTGTGTTTGTGCTGCTTTGTGTGCTAAGGTGTGCTTCTCTTCCCTTAAAACAACCCAAAAACTCCCACAAGGAACACAGTAACCTTAAATGGAATGTAAATCTGGACTTCTTATATGGAAACTTCGTCCAGTAAGGTCCTGCTCCAAACCCCACTGAAGCCAGTGGAAAGAGCTACTAACTCCAGTAGGCTCTTGGAGCACATTCTTCATGTATGACCAGCAAATAAGAAGCCCTCCCAGTCCACTGGCAAACACACAGCAACAGGCAGGTTTGTTTCTTTTCATTCTATGGATGTTTCAGTATTAAACATTCATACTTGAAAAGGCTTGTTTGCTGCACACACAGAGAAACCCCTTAACTGTGAGGCATAAGCATAATCTGATTGCCAAACTGAATACCCAATTGAAGCTGCTGCTGGAAAGATCTGCTCCTGTTGTGTGCTTACGGTGCTAGAATATACAAATTACTCAATTCAAATTCCGGCTTTCATCTACTGATGCCCAAAAGTAAAACTGCTTCTCTGCTTCTGCTTCCCCTTCTGTAAACACTGGCAAAGTGCTTATTTCTATCTGTACCTGAAAGCATCAGAAGAATAGCAAACAAACACCTAACAGTAAATTTACAAATAGATCTATATCAAACTCTCTTTTTCTTTATTTATTTATTTCCCTTTGTATGGTTTGGTTTTGTACAAGGAAAACTGTTTGGCAAAAGCAGTGTTAGAAACTAATTTAATCTGCACATCACATCCAATCTAGTTCCCATACCTTACTAAACTTCTGGTGCTAAAATCCCAAAAGCATGTGAAAGGAGTCTGTTCTTTACACAAACAAAATGAGGAAAGACAAATCAACCAAAACCTGGTTTTAGTTATTCAACCAAAGCTTTGCTGCTCTTTCTTCCACCCTAGACAAGCTGCAGGAGGTGCACAGTGTTTCCTGTGTAGCCCTGAAGCTGTGTTTGGTAAGCTGCCTGTGTTATTCTGCAGGTGCCCGACACCTGGCTGTGACGGCTCTGGCCACGTCACGGGGAACTATGCCTCCCACAGAAGGTAAAATCTGTCCCACCGCACGGGGCTGCAGCGCTCAGGGCTCTCGGCAAGCAGCAGCAGCAGAAAGAGGTGGCTTTTATTCTGTGTGCTTCTTTCAGCTTGTCTGGTTGTCCTCGTGCCAGGAAAGGAGGTATCAAAGTGACTCCTACCAAGGAAGAAAAAGAAGACCCTGAACTTAAGTGAGTACTAAGCCAGCAGAGGGGCAATATAAGTCTAGCAGACCTCAGGACTTGAGGCATCATAGAAGGCAGAATCATAGAACTGTTTCAGTCTGAAAAGATTTCTAAGATCATTGACCCCCTCAGGTGGCTCAGTTGGTAGCACATTAGACCCTTAATGGGAAGGTCTTGAGTTCAAGCCTGCTAGTGGGCAGTAATGTCCTCTCTACTCTAGTAATGAGGTCTGTGGTGACAGGTTGGACTTGGTGATCTTTGAGGTCCCTTCCAACCTTAGGAATACGGACTCATAGTGTCCATACAGCTGGACTCAAATACCACCATGGACATTAAACCATGTTGTGAAGTGCCATACCCACACATTTATTGACCATTTCCAGAGATGGTGACTCCACCACCTCCCTGGGCAGCCTATTCCAATGCCTGACCACTCTTTCTGTAAATATTTTTTTCCCTAATATCCAACCTAAAGCTCCCCTGTCACAACATGAGGCTATTTCTTCTTGTCCTCTCACTTGATACTAGAAGACCAACAGCCGTCACTTTCAGTGAGCTGTAGAGGGCAATGAGGTCTTGCCTCAACTTCCTCTTCTCCAGACTCAACAATCCCAGTTCCCTTAACTGCTCCTCACCAGACCCCTTCCCCAGCCCCTTCACCATCTTTATTGCCCTTCTCTGGACATGCTCAAGATGTTCTGGTTAGTCTGAGCCATGTGAGAATAGTCTGGAGCTGGAGCTAAAGGAAGTGTTTCTACTTCTAGTGAAGCTGGTGGAATCCATCAGCTTGGAGCTTGCACAGCGCGGGAGGATTGCAGTAGCTGCTTGCAGTGGTCCAGTTATTTTAAACAGTGCTATCAAAGTGCCCCAGGGTTGGAAAATTTGGCAAAGTGAAGGAAAACAAATTATTTCTGCCTGTAGTGAAATCTTATCTTCAGCTAATTAAATCAGAGTGGCACCTTCAAAATATGTCCCAGAGAACTTAAATATGTGTATATCTCATGTCTTGCCTCTATAAATAAATCAGAATTTCTCTTAAAGTGATAACTGGAAACTCAGTAGAGATTCACACAACGTTGTTCTTAATACTTGCTAATAATCTATGAGAGGCTGCACAACACTGAGTAGCACAAAATATCCCAGACCTTCCTTTGCAAGGCTTTCCATGAGATGATACAAGTTTTGGAGGCAGGGGAACCCATCCCCTGCTTCATGCCAAAAGCCAAGATAGAGAGCAGCAAATGTTGACTTTCCATATGCTTGCAGAAGCGTGATTTACTGCCTGTGCTTGAATTCCTGTTTTCTTTTCTGGTAAAATGCTATCTAAATAATGTTTGGTGGGGTTTATTTTTAATGCTGTATGACTGCATTTTAAATTGTCTAAATTCAAAGTCAGCTGAACCTCCTTGACTCAGCTTGACATCAATTGGATGCTCAGGTATAGCATGCCTCCAGGGACTGAGTCTTAATCCATTAACCCAAAGTGGCACAGGCAGCTGGAATTTTTTTCTCAGAGTTTCTTGGGACTTTCTTTGCCTGCTCTCTCCAGTGAAAATGGGGGTTCTTTTGCTGTGTTTCTGTAGATGTCCAGTGATAGGCTGTGATGGCCAAGGTCACATATCAGGTAAATACACTTCTCATCGCACTGCTTCTGGTTGTCCTTTGGCTGCCAAGAGACAGAAGGAGAGTCCTGTCAATGGGTCTTCACTATCCTGGAAACTGAACAAACAGGAGCTGCCACACTGTCCTTTGCCAGGCTGCAACGGGCTGGGTCATGTTAATAATGTTTTTGTCACCCACAGAAGGTATAACTTTGTGTTTTCTCTTTTCATTTCTCCTTAACATTCCACTGTTGAATTGGCCACTGGCCCGGTCACAGTCTGAATAAATTGTGCTGAAGTCTCTAAAGTAACAACATAGTTTACATTGCAGCTGAAGTACCGTGGATCAGAATAACTTGCAGAGAGTTGGGATCAACTTTTACCTTTTTTTATGATGTTCCCATTGCAGTGTGACTTCCCAAGGTCTTTTCTTCAGATTAGCACAGTTTCTATGTGGTTTAAAATTGAATAGAGTGATTTCCTAGGCAAATATGCAGTTATATCTGTACATCTCTTAGGGAAAGTACAAATAGCATTGAAATGTCACCAGAAAAAAAAGATTTAGCAAAGCAATGTCTGCATTCATTTCATTTTTTGTCTGCTAGTGGAAAAGCTGGTTTCATACACTTTGTATTTAAATAGCTAGAACCACACATGAAGAACTCATGTGGATTACACAAGTCTGAAGCTATACAAATATTACTGTCCTTAGGGAAAAAATCCCTGTCCTTACAAAGCAGGAATCACACAACTAATTAGTGACAATGAACACTACAGTTCTGTGAAAGCACTAGAATAACCTGGCCATGTACAACCAACATTGCCCAAAGAATCTGGCTATAAAATCTGACTTAATAGCTGGCAAAGTCTGATCTTCTGTCTGTAACATGAGTTAAGTGTGGGTTCCTTGCCTTGTTTGCTTTCTTTCTAACACTCTGACCCTACTTCCTCAATACAAAAATGTCCAAGGTGAGTTGAACAAATTCAGTCACACTCCAATGTTATCCTTTCTGATCTACATCCCCTGTTGTATTCTTTATGACACTGCAGTAAATTGGGGCTAATCAACTCATGCTGAGCAATGTTCCAACCTGGTCTGGTCTATTCTATTCTATTCTATTCTATTCTATTCTATTCTATTCTATTCTATTCTATTCTATTCTATTCTATTCTATTCTACTCTACTCTACTCTACTCTACTCTACTCTACTCTATTCTATTCTATTCTATTCTATTCTATTCTATTCTATTCTATTCTATTCTATTCTGTTCTGTTCTGTTCTGTTCTGTTCCAGTCTACTCTATTCTGTTCTATCCTATCCTATCCTATCCTATCCTATCCTATCCTATCCTATCCTATCCTATCCTATCCTATCCTATCCTATCCTATCCTATCCTATCCTATCCTATCCTACCCTATCCTATCCTATCCTATCCTAAAACATGATAACTTCTAGGATATAACATAAATGGTTTTTAGCTGGTTCCAACTCATACTACAGATGATGTCTGTCCTGCACTCAAGGTCATGTTAGTTAAAATGAAGTAGCAAATGCATTTTTGTGATATGACACCCTTCCCCAGCACACCTGAAATCGTACAAGTTTAACCCATGGTTTAGAGCCATTCTTCCAGTTGTCTGCTCTGGACAGAGATAGAGCAGCATTTTAGGACTGGAAAAGTAGCAAACTAGCATATTTCCCTTTAAAACTTTGAACTAATCCATTGTGAACCCATCCCCAAACCACTTTCCTATGGAAGAAAATGTTCCTTCACTCCTTACTCAGCTACATGGAGACACAAAATCCTTCTACCAGTTTTTCAGCATATGGAGAGCTCTTCTTTATTATTTGTAAAGATAGTATTAAGACAGCACAATTCATCTCAGCCCTTTAGTGGGCTATAAAAATTGCTTCAGATAATTACCAGCTGATGAAATTGTAAGCTTTGAAACAGCAAAATGTAATTTAATGTGAGGGGTGGTTAAAAGCAAACTGACTATATAATAGACCCATTCCAAAAGGCTATTACAGTCTATAGGCAATACCCAGACTTATTGTATCGATCATTATTATGTATCAACAAACCGATGCAATAGTTGGGCACCTTGGAAATCATTGCATCACCTGATTTAGTAATTTTTGGTTAGGATAGTAGACTTGCCATTTTAAAAGATCTGCTTTTCTCCCCTGGAGAACAAGCCCTCGATTAAAACCATTCAGGGGTTTTTCCTTCGGAAGTGTTGGAACTTCCAGACCTCTGTAAAATGCATCTTCACCTAACTCAGTGCTAGCTGCCACTAGTGCTTTGATTGTTTCTAAAATATGCTTAAGAGATGTTTACTTCTAGGTTGAGGTTTCTGGGCCAATTTCCAAGCTGGAATATACAGTTAAATGGCTCTTTATGAGTTATGTCGTTGCCCAAAGCTACGCTATAATGGAGATACTGATGTGACCTTAGGTACAAGAGGTCTGTCCGAGTGCATGATAATATTGCCTGAAAGGATTGTTGCCATTTTCAAGTGGGTACTAATGTTGTGTGGTGTTTTTTTTTGTTGTGTTTTTTGTTGTGGTTTTTTTTTTTTTCCCTTATCCTTTTCAGCCTGTCTGGATGTCCTCTGAATGCACAAGCCATAAAAAAGGGCAAAATTTCGGAAGAATTAATGACTATCAAGCTTAAAGCAAGTGGTGGTAAGGAGATTTGTAAAAGATGATGACATTTATTTAGATGGAAGGGCCCTGACTCCCATTTATACTTGTGCCCCCTCATGCCATTCTGGCATTAATTTCTCGCTCCTTTCAGTTGTCTCCAGCAATAACAAATCTTGAATAACACAATTCTTTGCATGAGAGATTATAAAAATCTTCTAATTTGCATTGTGATAACGCTGAAGGTATGCTCTCATCTCATTTCCTCTCATCTCATCTCATAGCATTAATTGTTTTTTTCATTTGGGTATGCTTTTACTATTGTTATTACTAATAAACTCTTAGTTATAGATCAGGAGGACTTTTTTTTTCTTCCCTTTTAAATATGTTTCTAATATTGTTGTTACTGATAAACTATTAGTTACAGATCAGGAGGACGTAGCTATCTGATCACTGTGGTAAGGAGGGGTGAATGCTGTGTGCAGGAATTGGTTCCTTTCCTTAACTTGAACACCACATGGGTTCTCTTCTGTGCAGTACTTGGACAGTTTTGCTAACCCAGGTAGTAAGTGGAAAGGAGCAATTACCAAATAGGCACAGGGGGAAATATGTAGGAACCTCCTTTCTTATACAAGTTGCTTTATTATACAGCTGGGCACTGAGCCAGGATTCAGGGAACTTAGTCTTTAAAACTCCAGCTGCTGAGGAAAATAGCCGTGTTGTGTTGGGCAGATGAGTTTGGTTCACTGAGGTAGGGATTGCTGTGTACAGGTTTCCCAAGCTGGTTCCCCAGTAGACTCTGCTCAGGTCTTTAGATTGTAAAGCAGTTGCAACAACCATGGCACAAATCTCAAGGCAGAGCTGGTCTCAGAGTGATCCTGAGCAGAAAGAGGAACGTGTATTGCCAGCAGCTTTAGCTGCTCACTGTTTTTCAGGACAAGGTTTTCATTAAAGACTTGGATGTGTTTTACTTTGCTAACATGTGAGGATGTAAAAGCCTTCCTTTAATTTTTTTCCTCCACCTTTCCTCTCCCCCCTTTTTTTTTCCTGTAATGCTTGCTAGCTTCCTAACCCTTTCCCTTTTGCTGCTATTTACATTTCACTGCACTTCCTGAAGTTATTCTGCACAGAGATTTGCCCCCACAGAATTTCTTGCAAGATCAGAAGCAAGTACAGATGAGCTTACTGTCAGCAGTTATGTTAGCGGAGAAGTTTTCCTGGGGTGTTCCCTGTTGAAGAAGGACTGCTGATACCTTTCTCTTGAAATTAAACCCCCACATTGTAAATGTCCCCTCATGTTTTATAACAAACTTTCCTCTTTCTGGGCAATTTTTCCTTTCTGTACCCTCCAGCTTGTAGTTGTACATTGCACTGGAGAAAAAGAATTGTGAGACACAAAGACTCAGAGAGTCCCTTCTATGTTTCAGCTCATGTGGATGATTTACAGCTAGGAAACAATTTTGACAGTAAAAGCAAAGTAAGAGGCAATTTAAGGAACAAAATCTTGTTCCTTAAAGATTGTAATCTCCAATCTTGTTCCTATCTTCCTCTTGTTCAGTAACAGATGACACAGCTCATTAATCATGCACCCACTTGCACATGGACACTTTAAATCTGATATTGATATTCCAACTGTTTGCAGGCATTGAGAGTGATGAAGAAATCAGACACTTGGATGAGGAAATAAAAGAACTAAATGAATCCAATCTTAAAATTGAAGCTGACATGATGAAACTTCAAACCCAGGTAGGACACTGATATGAAAGTTTTGCCTTTTATTGTGCTGTGTTTAAGCACAATGAATAATTGAAATGCTATGCAAATGCTATGCTTAAACACAGATATCCCTCTGTGCACTTGGTTTTGCTCTCACTCTGTGGCACTTCCAAGTACCAAAACCCTACACATTGCTTTTTTTCCCCCAAAGTTCTTTGTTTTGTTTTGTTTTCTGCAAAGAAGCAGCAGATTCCTGGGGGTTGTCCTCAAAGACCTGGCGAATGACAAAATCAGGGCAGTTAGGAGGTAATCCTGGCAAGCAGAAAAATCATGTTTGCCAAACAGAACATTAATTTTCCATTGTTGATCAAACCTTTGTTGACCAAACTGTGCAGAATCACATGACTGTGGGGTTTAGGGAGGATACTGCATCTTACCAGCACACTCCAACTCTTAATGCTAGTGGACTTTCTTCTTATGTGTACCCAAGAGTCTCCATCACTGGAAGTGTTTAAAATAAGACTGGTTGAGGCACTTAGTGCCATGGTTTAGTTGGTCAGGTAGTGTTGGTTGATAGTTTGGACTTGATGATCTTGAAGGTCTTTTCCAAGCTGGTTAATCCTGTATTCTGTAAGAAAAGATGCCTAGTTCATTTCATCCACTGTCATTGATTCAAATAGTTTGAATTTTGCCTTCAGGCAACACCTGGTAAAGAATTGATGCCTTTAGCTAATTTGTGTAGCAGATGAGTTTGACAGGAGCTATGGAAAAGAGTCATTTTCTATCATTGTTTTGGATGCTGGAGAGATTAAATTGGCTTTACTACGCTGACAGTGGTTCTACAGAGTGAGCTGAATACATTCATCCCTACAGAGACTCCTCTGTGCACCTGGGAGCTCATCTGGGCAGTCTGGGTCTTAGCAAGGACAGAAGCTTGCTCAGTATTTTAGGAATCTAGGAACTTAATGTGAGTCAAAACTGTTCTAATCCAAGCTGAGTATAGCCATACCCCTCCATATTCATTCCACACTGGAGTTTGTATTGTGGATTCATTACTGGGTTTGCAAAAACCACTGCATTTACGGTGTAAATAAGGGCAAGGTTTATGCTGCCTACTCTGGATCTAAATAATCTGGCTTCACACTGCAGACGAGGTGGGGATATCCCCCCTAAATTGCACTGCAGTGGGGAGAGGGTGGTGATGTTCAGTGTCATGACACATATTTCAGTTCTCTCTGGAGATCAGTGTGCTGTTTGCAGAGACATTTCCCAATTTAGGCAGTCACATTTCTTCTCCTCAGACTGCTCCCTGGTGAAGGCAGTCTGACCAGCAAAGCCCGAGCTGAACTACAGCTGAAGCAATGTGTCCCCTGCATGGCTTACCCCATTTCCTCTTCATGTAGCCTGGATGGGTGTCAGGCTGCTTCCACAGGGGAGGCACTAGTGGGATCACAGGCAGGCAAAACAGATCCCTCCCTTTGGGGACAGCTGACGTGTGACAGTGTGTGGGGAAGGAAAGTAAAGTGGCCACAGCCAGAGACATCTAAGTAGTGCTCAATTGCAGGAACAGGAGTGGCAGCCCTTGGTTCTGCCCTGTCCTGCCGCGGGGCGAGGAGCTGAGTAGCAGCCAATGAGGCCCTGCCATCACTGCCTTTAGTTTTTTAGCACTGCTTTTGACACATAAGCCTTTGGGGCTGCCTATACTCCCTGGGCTCTCACTCAAGATATATTTTCTACCTTGGTTGCTCTTCCCTGCTCTTTCCTAAATCCCAATTTGCATTCTCTTGGTCGGAGATCATCTTCGCAAGGGTGGTTGTATGCTCAACCTCTTGATTTCCTTTCCACTCCGTTTTTCTCTCATTGTTGCCATCCCTGTCACTAATCACAGCCAGCCCACAGCCCTGCCCTCTGCCCAGGAGTGGGGCAGGAAAGTAGCACAACAGCTAACAGCTAGGACCTCGCTATTGTGGTGGATCAGCAGGGATGCCCTAAGAGCAGGACAGCAATGTAAACATCAGCTTCCTTTCTCCTTCCCTCTGCCAGCCCTGAGGCTACACTCTCATCCAAGCTCCACAGTGACCTGCCCCCCAACACACCCAAACTGATTTCCCTCCTGCTGCCACAGGGCACCCTCCAGTGCCTCACTACTACAAGGTTTCTCTGTAAACCAGCAGCAAAATCCATCAGTTCAGAGCAAATACAACTGCTTCCTTGCTGTGCATATTCTGTGGTGAAGTTATGTCTGTCCTAAAGGAACTTATACTTGGGCCTCAGGTCCGTGACAGCCCTTCTCTCTGTCACACAACTGCCCTTTTGGGTTCAAACCACAGTTACAACACTGCCAAAGGACTGTTTGTGTGTTTGTGTCTGCCTATGTCTTCTAGATCACATCTATGGAGAGCAATTTGAAAACAATAGAAGAAGAGAACAAACTCATAGAGCAGAACAACGAGAGCCTGCTGAAGGAGTTAGCTGGCTTAAGCCAAGCCCTCATCTCCAGCCTCGCTGACATTCAGCTTCCACAGATGGTAAGACCACAGCCAGCAGCTTCACACCTTCATTGAGACTGTTTTGCTAGCACTTGAAGCAGATGAGCAAGCTCAGAGAGCAGCAGGAGCACTGGAGCTGCATTAGCAGAGAGCTCTTTTAGCCTAATTTCCTCTGCAGAGATGCTGGATCTGTGTGATAGCAGGCACAGGTCTGAGCCAGCCACGGTGTCCCTGGGCTGTGCAGTGAGGACTTTTCCCCAGCTCCCCATGCTCCACCCTGCACAAAGAGAATCTGTAGTCACTCTGCTCCTAGAACAAAACTTTGACCTGATTCATACAGGTGATTTTTGTGGAGCTTTTGAGAAGGTCCATGTCCTCGATGTCTCACTTGCAAATCCATGTCAAACCCAGAGTTGTAGTCCCCTTTCCCCACTTCAGGAGAGCTGCTGGGAAATTAGGAGATGACAGTCAGAGGGATGTCAGCCGCAACCCCAGAGCCAAACAGGCCACAATCAAAAAGCAAGTTATACTGGTGATAGAATCTCCAATCCCTTTCCTTGCTTGGAGAGTGTGTGGTTTCCCCCAGCACATGCAAGCCCCTTCCTTTCTCCAACCCCTCCATTCATTTGGATGGCTGCCCTGCTTACGGCTTCTCCCCGGCTGCCATATCGCTGCCTTTTCCATGCTTTGGGGTTACGTGTTTGGGGTTGGGGTTTTTTTGCCCTTAATTTTCTCTCCTACAATTATAATCTGTTTTGTCTTCATTTAGGGGCCAATCAGCGAGCAGAATTTCGAAGCATATGTAAATACACTCACAGACATGTACAGCAATCTGGAACGGGACTATTCCCCCGAATGCAAAGCTCTGCTGGAAAGTATCAAACAGGCAGTGAAGGGCATCCATGTGTAGGATGTGAAAGCTGCTGGGCAACAGAAATTACTTAACAGCAGTAAACTCCAGATGGATCTGTTAGGAGTTCATGTACTGCTAAGGGGTGTAGGTTGCCATGCTGCATTTACAATTGCAACATTGCACTAATGTTTTCTTTTTTTTCCCCAGCTGACGTAAAAATAGAGAATAAAACCACAACAGACTATTTGTATTAACAGCAATGCACTCTGTTAGTATATTGTATTTATTTCAGTACAATTCCTTTTTTCCCTTTTTTTTCCCCTTCCCCCCCTTTTCACCCTTTTTTTCCCATTTCACCCCTTTTTTCCCCTTTCCCCCCCTTTTTTCCCCTTTTTTCCCCTTCCCCCCCTTTTTCCCTTCCCCCCTTTTTCCCCCTTCCCCTCTTTTACCCCTTTCCCCCCCCTTTTCCCCCTTTTCCTCCCTTTTTTCCTTTCCCCCCTTTTTCCCCCTTTTTGCCCCTTTTCCCCCCTTTCCCCCCTTTCCCCCTTTCCCCCCTTTCCCCCTCTCCCCCATTTTCCCCCTTTCCCCCTCTTTCCCCCTCTTTCCCCCTCTTTCCCCCTCTTTCCCCCTCTTCCCCCTCTTCCCCCTTTTTCCCCCCTTTCCCCCTTTTTCCCCCCCTTTTTCTCCCTTTTCCCCCTTCTTTTTCCCCTTCCCCCCTCTTTCCCCCCTCTCTTCCCCCTCCTTTCCCCCTCTCTTCCCCCTCCTTTCCCCCTCTTTCCCCCCTCTTTCCCCCCCCCCTTTTTTTACTTCCCCCCTTTCCCCCCCCGTCTTTTTTCCCTTTTGCCCCCCTTATTTTTTTCCTGGTCTCCCCTTCTTTTGCACTCAGTTTTGGGTTCGTTTGGGGTTTGTTTCATTTCTTTTGTAAAGTGAATGTAAAACAAAGTGTGTATGTGTGCGTGTGACTATTTTTTTATACTTTCTATTTATTTCTAATCAAAGCGTTGAGTTTGGTGTTTTGGTTTGGTTTGGGTTTTTTTTGGGGTTGTTTTGGGTTTTTTTTTTAACCTTTTCACAGCATTTTTGCAGCCTGCCATATTTTTACAGATGTGTTTATTAATTTATTTTCCTGCGGGGGTTTTAAATATATTATACTGTAAATTAAATGACTTGCTGGGTTTGTACAGGAAGAAGAAGAAGAAAAGAAACAAAATACACACCACCACCAACAAAACACAAAAAAAAAAAGAACTATGAAAGTCACAAAGGACTGAACCATGGTTCTGGTTTTATTTTCCTCACATCCTGCTTTTTTATATCTGATGGCTTTGTATCAGCAGTGGGTTTGCAGTAACACGCGAGGTGAAGATGCCTGGAATGAGAAGACGAACGGTGCCCACTAGTGGGAAACTTGGGCTCCCAGAAGCACAGAATGCTGGAAATCAGAGTGTGTAAAAAAGAAACAACAAACAAACAAACAAACAAACAAAAGAAACAAAGAAAAACATTAGCAATAATGAAATATAGCAATCAGCAGAGCACTCGACTTGGCTGTGTGATTTTAGCCTATGCGAACGGTTATTTGAACTGATGGTTATTTCAAATGTTTCAAGAGAACTCCAGATTTATTTAACCATTGCAGGTTTGTTGTTTGGTTTTTTTTTGGGGGGGGGGTTGGGGTTCTATTTTGGTTTTTTTTTTTTTTTTTGTTTGTTTGGATTTTTAATCAGAGTTGGCTCTTGGAGGGAAATGACAATTATCTCTAAACAAGAAGGATAATTCGATAGGTATCTGGTACTTTAGTACGAGACGTTGAGGTTTATAACCGAGTGACCAGTATTGCTATGGGTTTGGATTGGAAACAAACAAACAAACCACAAACACATCCCAAGCTGGAGGCTTTGTACATAATGAATCGAGCACATCTCCCCTGAAATGGTGTTTAATACTGGTTTGAACTTAATGGCAGCTGAGAAGGCAGCGGTCTGGAGAGGGATAACCTCCCTCCGGCCCAACGGTGCTTGCTTTTCTCTTTGCACCAAGGGTAGCAACACCGTGACTGGTTTCTCCCTTCCTTCTTCACTAAGACTAGGCTGATGCTGGGTTTGTTACCAGTCCCTTGGTAGGGTACCAAGTGCTACAGAGACAGACGGAGGCGCGGCCAGCCGGGCGCTTGGGTAACTGGTTGGGCGTGGGCCTCCTGAATCCGTCAGAAAGCAGCGGTTGCTATAACAGAGGCAATGTCTATTTCAGGGATTGTAAGTAATGAAGCATTGTTTCAAAAGTTTTTTTTATATTTATTTTTTTTAAAGAAAACAAAAGGTATAAACAACCAGCTGAACTGCCTTTTTTGTATGCACACACACCTCACGTGCATATGTGCCTCAGTGTAAATGTATACATGGATCTAGCGTGTGTTTAATTTTTTCCCGTGCTATAATGAAAGTGTTTATTTTTCTTAGCCTCATTTATATCTAGATTGACTATGATGGCATTCACAAGGCTTGACATATACAATTATATTATTACTGTTTCCTGCACAGAAGTACTATTGGAAAGTGATTCGACACTCATGCACTGTGGTCACTGTTCTGCGTTAGGTGGGGGCTTGCTTTTTTCGTTCGAGGGTTGCCTCAACTCTCTGATCTTAGTTTAGCCAGGGGGAAATGTATGTTCTTAGGAGCTGTGTTTATTTTTGAACTGATTTTTTGAGAGCTACCATATGTGCTGTCTAATATAAATAGGAAGACACCAAACACAAATTTGCTATTAAAGTTATTGTCCTTTAGCTACGGAGGAAAAAAAACACCACCACCACCACCAACAACCACCGACAAACAAAACACAAGGCGAAGCAAACGTTTGTCCTACTCGTTAAATGCATACAGAAATGAGTTCACTCATTTACAAAGACTAAAATTTAATTTACTAAATATTTTAACAAATTTGTTATATATTTTATTTAAGTAAAAAAATAAAAAAGAAAAAGAAAGAAAGAAAGAAAGAAAGAAAGAAAGAAAATCTCTTACTGAGCTACGTATTTATTATGGTTTACTGCGGCTTCAGGTTCATTTCTCTGTGTTGGGTTGTTTGCTCAGGATGTTCTGTGGAGTATGTTTGTATTTCTTTGCCTCCCTCGTACTCGATGTGTTTTTGTACCGTGCACTGATTTCTATTTCTTTTCCTTTCCTTTCCTTTCCCTTTGGTTTCTCTTTCATTTACTTTCCTTTCTGTGTTTCGCTGCATTGATGAGCTACACTGTAAATTAGACCTTTTGTAAAGAGCGATGACGTATGCATTTTTTTAATTTGGAGTAGTTTGTATACTGTTTCTTCATACAATTAATATTTCTTACATCAAAACAACAAAAGTTGTGTTCTGTGCTGTACATTTGGTGTATGGTAGGAAATAAAAATTGATAATGAAACGTCGCAGCGAGTTTCCTGGGTGTTTCTAGGCTTCAGACGCCGACTTGCTTTACACTTTCTTCGCTGCACCTGGCACTATACAATGTGTCAGATGTTTTACTTGCTTTGTGTACAAAATGTGTCATCCCTGTAAGTAAATTCCTGGTATAAATAATTTAATTAGTGTTTTGCTCTGTCAACTTGAAATAAGCAAGGGGGGGGGGGGGGGGGGGGGGAAATGGAACTGCTTAAGAGGTCCTTTTCACTTCTGAAGGGGGGAAAAAAATAATCAAGATAATAATCACTGCATTATTTAATGCATTCTTTTCTTGGCAGTTGTAGACTTCATTTATAGTGATCAAGTGCAGGATTTGTGCTGACCTTTAACAGCTGCTAAATGATGTTTAAACATAAAAGCCATTGTAAAGTTTCCAGCAATTTGGAACCGCCCACTGTTCCAGTGCAATTTTCTGCTGAGATTTGCAGTGCTTAGACGTTGCACACATAAAAATCTGCTGCTTTTAGAAAGGCAATATTGCCAGTATCTGATGGACTTTCTCTTTTCACTGCTGGTTGCAGCAAAACCAGGCCAGATTTATTTGGGATGCATGCTAAAGGTTTCTTGTGTCAGCTTCCCGTGGACGGCCCAAGAGTAATTTTCATGTAGAGAGCAAGGGAAATGTAAAGCCCATAAAGGAACTGTGTGTTTGAATAGACTTAGACAAATAAAATCAGACTGTGATACTAGAAAAACTGGCATGTCCTGGGCTGAAATAGAGCAGAAGTGTGGGATTTGGATCATGACAGGAATCCTCACAGATCTTGCTGTATAGTCAGCAAGACAGAACCCGTTTTGGGAAGCTCTGCTCCACTGGCATTCAACATTTCCTTTGCTCTAACACACAGATGCCAGGACAGAATGAACTAGTTATGAAGTAATGAATAGTTACTTGAGTAATGATTCTTAATTTTATTAATTAATGCAAACCAGTATTTTTTTCAGAGTCCTTTAAAATTAGAGTTTACCTTTAGCTGTAGACCTTCAGGGCAGCAGACGCTGATGGGACAGTCTCTTCTCACAGATCACAGCTGAAGCAGAGAGAGGTCTCCATCAGCAGTTTGCCCTAATTATAAATAGATGAAGAAAGACTGAGGCAAACACTTTCATTTTGTCTGACTGCCTAAATTCAAATGACAGATTCAGAAGGCTCTTTTGTCAGAGGGGCAGCTCCCCACAGCTAATTTTTTAAAGATCTATTCTGATTCTCATTACCTTCTGATCAGAAGATTGAAGGAGGGCAGTGGTATGAGGGCATTAGGCTCTAGGAACATTTATTGAAACAAGACTGCATTTTCAAATGCTTCCAACAATCTGAGAGAAGCACATTTCCTAGTAGCTTGGGATAGGAAACAGAATCATTAAATCAATAAGGTTGGAAAAGACCTCAAAGATCAAGTCCAACCTGTCACCCAACACCTCATGACTACTAAACCATGGCACCAAGTGCCATGTCCAATCCCCTCTTGAACACCTCCAGGGATGGTGACTCCACCACCTCCCTGGGCAGCACATTCCAATGGCTAACAACTCCCTCTGGGAAGAACTTTCTCCTCACCTCCAGCCTAAACTTTCCCTGGTGCAGCTTGCGACTGTGTCCTCTTGTTCTGGTGCTGGTTGCTAGAGAGAAGAGACTGGCCTCTTCCTGGCTACAACCACCTTTCAGGTAGTTGTAGAGAGCAATGAGATCTCCCCTGAGCCTCCTCTTCTCCAGGCTAAACAATCCCAGCTCCCTCAGCCTCTCCTCATAGGGCTTGTGCTTGAGGCCTGTTCCCAGCCTCATTGCCCTTCTCTGGACATGTTCAAGTGTCTCAATGTTCTGTATGATAAAGGTTTTTGAGTCTATGATGTAGGACATATTCTGTTTGCTGCTGCAATCTGATTTCAGTTTACTAATTAAGCACCTCTTCTCTCCCACTGGCTTTTCCACTCAGCAACCTCCATCCTCCTCATACTTTACTTTGTTTCTAATAAATCACAGAATTTCTTGATGGGAATTTGCTATCATGCAGTGACACAGAGCTATGACAGAAGCCATCTCCTTCAGTTCCTCCCATGTTCTTTCAGTGCTTTAGTTTCTACCTGTTCTGACATTTCTGCTGTGCTTAAAGTTTCTGTATGGTTTATGCAGCCATATAACTTGGATGCTGCGAGGAGATTTGCACCAGACAAAGTCCTTTGTTATCTCGCTTGTGGGATGATAGAGCTCCAGTTAGCTTTTGTGTAATGTAGGGCAGTGACCTAGTTTCAGTACCTTTCAATATCTCATTCTGGCTTAGTTTTCTTCTGTCTCTTTTGCTCTAGTAAGTCCTAGACAGCCAAGCTTACACGTAATTTCATCAAGGATTAGTCTGATTTCCTGCCTGACTTCATGGCACAAATTGCTTCAACTGCATTTCATTCCTAACGAATGTTCCCAGGGACATTGTCCAAGTAAATCTCAGGACTTTTAAGTTATGTGATAACAATTGCTATTTAGGTTGCTGCCAGCTCTTGCACACAACCCATCACATAAGTTCAGTTCTCTTTTTTTTTTCCCCTTCCTAAGAAAGACATTAATACAGTCTTCATTCTATTGCTACCCTTCTTACATAATTTCCTTTGAAGACATCTTTCTGTTGGTGCTGCTGGTCAGTCTGAAAGTAAATGCTCAAAATGCCCAAACTAGATTTCCAGCCAACAGAAGCAAAGGCAGAAGAATAGAAATTGGGAAAATGAAGCTATAAGGGCAAAATCATGATTCACCCTAAGAGAGAAGAGGAAGGAGGTTCAGCTGCTACAGGTTCTGTTTGGCAAGGGCCTGCTCATGACCAGCCTTGATTATAGTGAGGTTGGGGTCATTCTCTCATTCTCTTCTCCTAAGATAGGGTGAGAGGAAACAGCCCCAAGTTTCACCAGGGGAGGTTTAGATTGGATATTAGGAAAAGCAAAACAAACCAAAACCCAACAATTTCTTTACTGACAAGAGCTGTCAGAGAGCAGCCATTCCTGGAGGTGGGCAAAAAGCATGGCACTTTGGGACATGGTTTAGTGGGCATGATGGTGTTGGGTTGATGGTTGGACTGGATGATCTTAGAGGCTTTTTCCAACCTTAATGGCTTTGTGATTCTATAATTCTATACAACCCAGGCTAGCAGTGAGAGTTAGTAGAAGGTTGGACAGAGAACTGCAGTGATAGGGGCAGGGGCACAGGACAGACGTCTACAAGAGTCCTTCAGGGGCCAGGCTGCATCAGTTGCACCTGGTGCAGAATAGGTCCATTTTCCACAAGTGGCTTCTTCACCTGTTTGCCAAACGAAATGCCCTCTCCAGCTCACGAGTCCTGTTACAAATCCTGCTTCCTGGGGCAGCACAAACTGCCTCTGAACTCTGACTCACCCTGAGACAGGTTTATGTCTGGAAGAATGAAGGTGACCATTTCTCACAACACCTACTGGGCAAAGCCTTGCTGGGGGAACTCTCCAGCAGTGCAAAACTCCAACCACCAGCATGTCTGGTTTCATGGGCTGATTTTGTGTGGGTGGCTGGTGGTGGGGAAGAACCAAGGTGCTCCCTGTGTGCTTTTTCTCCTCTGCCAGGTAGCAGCCATCCACCTGTGCTCCCCCCCTCCCTACCCAGACCAAGCTGAAGGCAACTCTTGGGTTTGTTTTTCTTTTGTGTTTTTTTTTTCCTGCAAGAGGCTTAAATCTCCTTTTGCCATCTTGGGAGCAGAGCGTGACTGCAGCCATCCCTGGCTGGCCTGGCTGCCACGTTCATGATGCCCTTTTTATTACCAGATTAGAGGACATTGTCGCCATGCGGATGAGGCCTCTCAGATAAGGCCCTGTACAAGTTCCAGCAGGTTCCAAACACAACAGCGCAGCTTTCGCATCCAGCCTCCGGGATCAGAGTTTATTTCCCCAATGCAGACAGCTTTGCACTGCCTTCCTGTTAATTAAAGTATTGATTACAATACTGCGCTGTTTACATGCAAGATTTTGCATGGTCTTGGCCATTCACATGCAAATGAACTCGTAAAGCCTTTCTGTGCCCTAAAATCTGCTGATGCCAGTCTTCCAATTCTAACTCCGTGGTGTGGGACATGTGGCTTTCTATAGCTTAGCTTTGATGCCCCCAAGTCACATTATCTCAGTTCTGAGGTTCATTATGATAAATCTTTCACTTGGTTTCAAGTTAAAAAGAAATAAAACCCCAACAACTTTAATTGTACTCCACTTATTCAGGGTTTTTTTTTTTTTTTGGCTCCTGAAGGCAGCAGTTTTAATTGCATCATTTGTATAGTGGCCCAATATGTTTTGGTGTGAAAAGTGCATTGCCACGTTTAATTTTGCATTATTTCTACCATATGTTTTAGTTACACTAAAACTTCAGAGGGGAAGTGATGAGGCTTTCCCCACTGCTCCCCCATTCTCTCCTCAGTGCATTTTTTAATGAGCTAAGACCACACTATTTTCTTTTGTTCTCCTCAGTTGAGGTTTTAGGGAGCTGTTTATTTGTAGGGTAATTCTTGTATTTATGTAGAGCAAGGCATTAGACATTTTTATCCTCTACTTATTAACAAGCCAGATGGTACCGGCTGCTTCCCACACAATTCCAATTATCAGATGGCAAACTGAAATATACGTGGGGCAAATGAGAAGATGTATATTAAAGAAGCATCACAGAGAATTAGCTTCTCAGAGATGTTGATTCACAAAGGGGTACTAGCAAATAGGGTGTGACAGCCTGCTGCTGAATGTACAGCGTTGGCCTGGGGACATAATCATTCAGCCTCCAAAGTTTTAATGCTATCTCTCATTCCCCTGTGATATGAACCTTTTCAATCTGATTCAGGTCTTTCATCCCTTGGATTTCTTGTCCACTTCAGAGTGATATGTAATATCAAAGCCAGTCAGTAAGTTAAGGTCTCCCAGAAAGATGCAGGAGAGTTGAAAATTAACATGAAGTTTGTGCATCACTTCCCCTACTGTACTCTCATGCACCTCTTGGCATGCACCTCAATAGCAATGGAATAGCTCTAGCATGGAAATGTAGGATCCAGCAAAGCATTGCTAGTCCACATCTCAAAGTGACCTAGAAATTACAATTTACACCGTGGGTTTTTGCTTAAAGGGCAACTTTCAACCTCAACTTTAAACACAAGGAGACTTGCTGTGCTTGGTTTTATGATGTTTTAAATAGAACTTTTATCAATTCAGAACCCAGACCCAGTCCTTACTTAGGGAGTTACACTGCATCAATGGCACAGGCTAATACTAGTGAAGAATAAGTGTTTTAATGGAAGCTTTTATAATAACTTTCTTACCACCCACCACCCCCTCCTTACCCCTTCCCAACCAGAAGGCACAAGCTCTATCAGAAATGTTTCTAGGGAAAGCCTATGCTCTACTGCTTCCTTAATTTTGATATAGAAATTGTACCCATGAGCTGCCTGGGAAGATAGTGAATTATCTGGGAAAGTCTTTGTGAGCCACTTCCATTCGCTTTCCCCACTGCCTCAAGCTGAAAGCACTAACCTGGATCAAATTGTGGAGAAATGGCTGTCCTCAGGTCAGATCAGCTAAAGGAAAAAGTTATTTGAGTTAAAGTAATGGCTTTCTAAAATCCTTCAGTTGTTCATTTGGGCTACTAGGAGCTTAATCAGCTCTGTGAGTGGATTTTGCAGTACTTGTAATGTGAAGCATTTCAGATGATCTCTAGTTTCTGTTCAGAGTATCCAATCAAGAGAACACCTTCTCTTTCAACAACTGCCAGGAAAGGTTCACTCCTTGCAGCTCTTCCTGATTCTGACACCTCTAACCTACAGGTCTTAGGGAAGTCTCTTAACAGGATGAGACTGAAAACCAAACGTGCACGATTTAAACTCCATTTACACTTAAAGTACCTGCAAATGGTGCACGTGCAAATTCTCACTCCTGTTCACCAAGAAGTGAAAGATGTCTGGAGACATTTGTCTACCATTTGGTTACACAAGTGCAGGAATCCACAGCTCCAAAGAAGCTGCTGCTGCTGTTTCTGTCTCACCTTCCATCCAAAAAGTGGGGGGACTAATACTGTTCCTTTCATCTTGCTGTTAGCAGTAGATGTGAGCAAGATCTACAGTGGTCTCTAGGATGTTCTCAAGGCAATCCTTAAGTGTAAATCACGGATAACATCCGTTCACAAAGTCTTGAGGAGTTCAGACAGGGATTTTTTACCTAGCTTGCTAGCTAACACAACAAAAACTCCACCCAAAACCAACTAAACAAACCCCAAAACCAACCAAACAACCCCCCAAAAACAGACAACAACCCAAACCAACAACTCCAAGCCATTGTCCAGTGCTTGCTCCATAAATACTCCTTCCAGTGAGAACAGCCTACTGCCTACTTTGTGTTACTGACCTTCCTCAAAACAGGCAAAGCAGAGGGACTCAAAATAAGCATCTTCTTGAAGCTCCAAGGTGCAACTGTCAGCCTCTTCCAGTCCACACAATTGTCATGGATGTTGGCTTTTTTGCTTCAGTTCTTCAAAATCCACAAGGCCAAACCTAGGTTTGATTTCTCAAAACAAGAAAGCCAACACTGGATCATGATGCTTGAAGATCATCAACATCCAAATTATTGTCAGGCCTGGATTGCAAAGAAGTGATTCAATAGCTGAACATCTGTGTACTCCCTCATGCAGAGTTGCTGCTTCAGCCACAAGCAGCTGTGGAGTAGACAGGCAAAATTCTCTACATGGTGATAATTACAGTCTGCATTACAAAGGAGGCATAGTCATAAGAGCATGCAATCAGTTTGGGGGGTTTTAACTTTGGAACAGGGCAACACTGCTAGATCCAAGGCTAACACACATAAAACAGCTTTCTTAGCCAAAATAGAGCAACATTTAGTCAGATCTGTGCAGGATTAGGAAATTCACTTATTGAGCAGAAAACTTTCCAGCCTTAGTTTTGCTTCTATAGAAGAGATGATTAAGACCTACCCCAGGCACCCAAACTCTTCCAGATACTGAAATACAATTGATTGTCTATGGCTTTGACTCTGCTTGAATATGCTTTTATTGCCTGCCTGCTCTACCTTAGGCAGTGACATTAGCCATTATATTATCATTACTTACCACCAAGTTAGTGGTGGCAGCTGAGTATCATCAGAGCTCAAGAACTTTTCATCTCTTAAACTCTGTCAGCCTCTTGGTCACATCTTTGCGTGAACATTATTGCAGCCAGAAAAAAAAAGGGGGGGGGAAAAGCCTACAATGAAATCTTTCTCTCACCCAAGGCAAGCAGCCATGCACTGCAGAAAGCCTATGAAGTAGAGCTTAAATGAGATAAAATGGGATTTAATTAATGCATAAGCCTTGTGTGCTTGTGCAGCTTGCTTTTCCCCCTACATTCTGGATCTAGGAGCTCAACTTTCTTTTTCACTGCTGGAAGCTGAAAGGCATTGAAGTATGAAACAGTGCCTTCGTTGGGTTAATTCTGACACTTTGAATTTGCTGTTCCAAGGTTCACATGTGAATATGAGTGTGCTGGGGATGACTGCCCACGCAGCCAGGGAGAACAATCTCACCCCACATAGGCAGAGCAGCCTGGACTGTTGCAGGAGTGAATATATCACACACACACACAAAAAAGAAGAATTATGCCAAAGTAGAAGAAGATTAAACTATGTCAGGAGTTCAGTCTTTTATCATTGTAAAATGGCTGGGGTTTGTTATCACAGTAATGTCTACACACAAAAATCCCTTTTCTAAGCAGTAGTTTGGGGTTCATGACATTTGTGGTGAAAAGATCAGAAATCAAGTCCCTAGCATTTTTCTGACCAACAGCAAATCTTGGGTTTGCATTTGAAACATTCAGTGGTTGCATTTTACTCATTATCTAAACAGGTTCCAACATTTCACATGTTTTCCTCTGAGGGAGTACACCAGGAATGGCAAGATTTGTGAGGGGAAAAAACTGTGAGGTCATTCTATAAAAGCAAACCAGCTGTCAAGGTTTTGCTTGTTCCCTTAATAGGTAGCTCTGGAAAAGCATTGTTTGGATAGAATAATTGCAAATCTGGGATTGTGGCACTATACAATGTGCTTAGGAGGAAAATATGGAAATGGAAGGTTTAATTTAAAGTTAAGAAAATAATAATAAAGGAAAATCCAATAGAGATGGAGAAGAAATGATCTGAAGAGTGGTAATAGAAGCCCCACTCCTGCCTGGAGTCAGGGCCAGGTAGTAGTCACAGGCTGGGCATGGACTAAGGAGGACTGGTCCTTGCTGAGCCTAAATATAATTTTCTGACATATCTGGCACAAAAGTGTGTGGGCAACAGGCACTACCTGTGTGCTTAAAGCACAGGATGTCTGGCATTGACAGTGCTACAGGCCCCTGGCTGGGAAAAATCCATGGAATGAGTGCAGGCAGCCTCTGGCTCCTGGGAGAGGCAGGCTGGGTTTGCTAGTTTGGCCCAATGGCATCCCCTGTGCTTAAAACCTGCAGAGAAGGTTTGCCTGCGCACAAGGATGTGTCTCTGAGTGGCACCCAAGACTCCTACAGCAGCGATGTCCAAGGATCTAGGGGCCTTGTAACAATTTATACTAGCTGGGATCCATCCTTATCTATTTTAAATCCTGCAACAGATAACAAAATTTTGGCAAGATGTTTCAACACCTTACTGTGAGTCAAAGCCAGAGTTCCTCTGCTTCAGGACATGGTTTAATGGCCATGATGGTGTTGGGTTGAAGGTTGGACTTGATGATTTTAAAGGTCTTGTCTTTTCCAAGCAGAATGATTCTATGATTCTATTCAGACACTGCCTGCACTGAAGTACGTTGCTGTATCAGCTCTTATGTGTACTAAAATACAACAGCGATTTCTGCAATCAAGGCCAGTGCCAAGCTCTGGTACATCCCTGCCTAGACTCAAGATATTGGACCACTGCTGTTGTGTGTAGTAGCTGGCATTGTAGCTCCTCTTCCCAGGCCTGCTGAAGATGAGCAGGAAGCATCCACACAAATTGGCTCGTGCCTCTTCTTTAATAATTCATGTATTTTTGCTCTCTTCTATAGTTAATGAACCTCCCCCCACTCTCCCTCTCATTCTCTCTCCCTCTCCCATTCAGTCAGTTTGTTGTGGTTTCATGTATCTAATCCATCTGTCACTCGATTATAGCTATCGAGCACCTGTTATGGATTTCTAGAGTTTCATTCAAGCTGTTGACAAGTTATTCACAAATTGGCCCTTGTCACACTGTCATCGTGTGGAGTGCACTTTACTGAATTCTTTTGGGTACACAAAATAATGAACAGAAGACAGCAAGCCTTGTGAATTAAGCAGCTTCGTGTCCCTAACATTTAAAGAACCGTTAACAGATTGGAAGTTTCTTGTTGGTGATATATTTTTCCAGCCCTTTTCTTAAAATATTTTGTCTTCTCCATACAGAGCCTTTTGCATGAATAATCACAACACAACTTGCTTGAGCTGTCAGGGCAAGCCATGTTGATAATGATGCCTTACTTTATACAGCCTATGGTGCAGCTGTGACGAGTTGATCATTATTTCCTCCGCGCAATTCTCCTTGCCTGCGCTGCCTCGGTACTAGCAGGGAAAGCAAAGGGCTGGCTGGCCCTCCTTAGCTGCAAAGCTCCTCTCCTCAGGTGGTTAGTTGTGTTATTTTTGTCCTGGAAAAAAGAAAACAAAAACCTAGAAAGCAGGTAGCAGAGGCAGCAAAGGTCACTACCCGAGAGCGAAGCATCTCCCTAAGAAAAGTTGAGGTTAAGAGCAAGATGTCTTGAAGAATACTCACTTTCCTAAGAGAAATTCAAACATTTCAGTACCAGGTCTAGGAATTAATTTTTTTTTCACCCAGTTTTTACTTCTGATTCCACACAGTTGTTGCTTACTTCTTAGACTTTCATCCTGGACTGCTCACGTAGCTCTTAGCTACTCCCTGTACTCTGTTGTCACTGGCCAAATGCTTTTGACACTGCAGTTCCTGAGTGTGCAGTAAGAACCTCGAAAGCAGTACCAGGAGAAGGAATAGAATAGAATAGAATAGAATAGAATAGAATAGAATAGAATAGAATAGAATAGAATAGAATAGAATAGAATAGAATAGAATAGAATAGAATACACCAGGTTGGAAGAAACCTTCAAGATCGTCGTGTCCAACCCATCAACCAATCCAACCCACCTAAACAATTAAACCATGGCACCAAGCACCCCATCAAGTCTCCTCCTGAACACCTCCAATGATGGTGACTCCACCACCTCCCCAGGCAGCCCATTCCAATGGGCAGTCGCTCTCTGTGTATAGAACTTCTTCCTAACATCCAGCCTTAACCTCCCCTGGTGCAGCCTGAGACTGTGTCCTCTTGTTCTGGTGCTGGCTGCCTGGGAGAAGAGACCAACATCTGCCTGTCTACAACCTCCCTTCAGGTAGTTGTAGAGAGCAATAAGGTCACCCAACATAAGCTGAAAGAAAATTCTACAATATCCTCAGAGTGCAGGGTGTTGCTAGTGTAGAAGAATGCATTTGCAAAGAAAGGCAGAGTGACTGATCTGTTTGCAGCTAGGAAATAAGTTATTTATGTGCAATTTGGCTCAAAACAAGCAAATGTAGTGTATGCATCTCTGTAAACTCCAATCTATTTTACATCAATAAACATATGTACACTTCTCTATGCAGGAATTAGTCTCAAAATCCTGTACTGCTCTGCAGAAATCAGTCTGCAAATCCTTTGCATAAGAATCCAGGGTGTCAGTATTTAAGTTGCTGAATAGAATTATTATTATTATTAGGTTTTTTTTCTTTCCCAAATTCAAAAGGTCAGAAACTAAAGTTTAGCAATTGCCTTGTCCACATGGGGTCCTGACACAGCACCAGAAAATCAGCTGGCAATTGCAAAAGGAGCTAAATTACTTCTGATCACTTATTAGGTTTTTCTTACTCCTTCAGGGTTTGTGCTGTAAGATACATTTTCCTTTGTGGCTTCACAGGGAGAAATCCAGCTGGTCTGATATTGCTGTGATAAACCAATAGGTGGCAGGACGTCAAAAGCAAACTGCGGAATAATGAAGCCACGTTCTGGTAAAGCACGGCTTAAAATAGAAAGTGCAGCTGCCTCAAGAGTTAATGGTGTAACAGTGAACTCGGAAGAAGTCCTTCTTAGAGGTTTTTGAATATGTTTATAACTATTCAGTGCTCAGTCTGTGTGCTGCAGTTTAGAAACTCACCAAAACTTCCTTCCAGGGAAACACAACAACGTTTCAGGGGAGTTATGGGCTAAGTCTGTGAAGGCATTTAGGTACTAGAGAATGGAATAGAATAGAATAGAATAGAATAGAATAGAATAGAATAGAATAGAATAGAATAGAATAGAATAGAATAGAATAGAATAGAATAGAATAGAATAGAATAGACCTTGGAGATCAAGTCCAACCTATCATCCAACACTATCTAATCAACTAAACCATGGCACCAAGTTCCCCAGCCAGTCTCTTCCTAAACACCTCCAGGGATGGTGACACCACCACCTCCCTGGGCAGCACATTCCAATGGCCAATCTCTCTTTCTGGGAAGAACTTCCTAACATCCAGCCTAAACCTCCCCGGGCACAGTTTGAGACTGTGTCCTCTTGTTCTGGTGCTGCTTGCCTGGGAGAAGAGACCAACACCCACCTGTCTACAACCTCCCTTCAGGTAGTTGTAGAGAGCAATAAGGTCTCCCCTGAGTCTCCTCTTCTCCAGGCTAAGCAACCCCAGCTCCCTCAGCCTCTCCTCATAGGGCTGTGCTATAAACCCCTCCCCACCTTTGTTGCCCTTCTCTGGACACATTCCAGTAACTCAACACCCTTCTTAAACTGAGGGAGTTGGTCACAACACCAACTTATGCAGCTGAAGAGGCTTCACTGAGAGTTTTAAAACCATATCACAGTGAGACCATCAATTCAAGCCAGTAATAAAACCTTCCCACCTTGCTGCTATCCAATGCATTCAAAACATCCTAATCCCAACTTCAACACCACAGTAATAAGCTGCTCTGACCCTCAAAGGCAGCTCCTGCAAGGCCTGACACCCAGGCTTTAGCCCAGCTACCAAAACAGTCCTTTCATTAGTGGCTTACTCATCCAGCAGTGTCCTCAGCAATTCTGAAGTATGGTCTCACAGGACCATGGCTGAAAAAAAATAAATACAGGCCACCTCTAGACAGCAGGAGCCTATTGACAGCTGAGGGATAATGTGAATAACAGAAAAAGCTCAGGAGAGATGGCCTTCAAGACAGGCAGAGGTTTTGTCAACTAGGGCACAGGCTGCTTAAGTCATTGACTTGGCTGCTGTGCCCACGTCCAGCAGTGAGCTCGCAGCCAAGGAGCCTGAGCGAGGGGAGCCACCTCTAAACTGGCATCACATCAGTTGCTTAGACACATAAGCTCCATTCTTCAGCCTTGCACTATTGGCTAATTTAGGCAGCTCCCTGCTCAGCTGTTTGCCTTAAAAAGCTGAAAATCCCTTTCTTACAAGCTTAACAATTCCCATATAGGGATCCCAAGCAGCAAACAGCCACTCAAGTTGGTGCTGAAATTCCAAGCTGCGAGCAGCTGAGGAGTTGTGTCCGTGCTCCTCTGCCAAACAATGCTGAAAACCATCTAAATAAATCCCTTCAAATCCTAAATCTTGCTGGCTGTGAGGAAACTAGGCTAGGGGTGCTTAAGCAACTTTTGAAAATGATGGAGGGTCCTAAGTCACTTGTTTACCCCCAGAAAGGGAACACTGAGAGATGATTTCCTTCCCAAGTACCACTCTTAACTTGGTGAAATTATTGCTGAAGTTTGCATGAATAAAATTTATTCATAGAAATGAGGGTATCACCATCTGTCCAAATAAAAAGAGAGCACAAACCAGGCCCCAAACCATATTGGTGTTTGGGCTTTTCCAATGAATCACTTTCAAATGGATAGGTTTTCACTGGCTTTGTGGAAAAAAAAAGCATAATGTGATCCTTCTGCTTTTTTAAACATATAAACCCAACCTGTTTCGAAGTCTCTCTGATTGGTGATCTGGGCATTTGATTAAAGAATCCTGGTAATGAGGACATTGTGGCCCTTTAATTTTCTTGAGTGATGTCAAACAGAATTCTCAGGTGTTTGATAATTGCCAAAGTATTTTACTCTAAGAACACTCCCCAAATCCCAAGTCTGACTTCTGTATGAAAAAGGAAATAAAGGTGTATAAAAACTTAATGTTTTACCGTGATTTCAGGTGATGTTAGTCTTTGTCTTCAATGATAGAATAGAATTAATCAGGTTGGAAGAGATCTTTGAGATCATCAAGTCCAACCTATCACCCAACACTGTCTATCATCAACTAAACCATGGCACCAAGTGCCCCATCCAGTCTCTTCCTAAACAGTTAAGTCTTTCTGGTTAGTATTGTTAAAAGTGAAGCTGGCATTAACTAATTAAGTCTTTACATGTGTCTATTTTTATTAGCATTTAAATAAACATTGAACTAAATGCTTCCTATGGTGCTTATTGTATCTTCTTTCAGCTCTCTACCACTGTGGTAAAATACTGGAAGTGGCTGCCCAGGGATGTGGTTGAGGCCCCCAGTTGTAATGATCTTAAAGGCCTTTTCCAATCAAAACAGCTCTACGGTTCTCTGTTAGTTATGGTGGCTTCATAGCTTTATATATATAAATATAACTAAATATGTTTTGATTTTCATGACATTATTTTGGTTACCACTGTATCTTAGACAGTTGTCAATAATTGCACGAAGAGCACCAGATCAGAATGGTAAATACTTGCCCACACTGCACAAGGGTGTATAAATAATATCAAAGCCCACACAGGAATGATGCATCAGGCTTGTCACAGGAGTTTTGACTCATTAGTGGGCCAGGTCATAAAAATTCAGTGTCATTTAAAGCCACTGTATGAAGTATTTATTGTAACTCAGCTACACAAGAGCACAACTCCTCAAATCAGTCAGGCAAGGGTAAGATTCTCTTGCAATGACCTGTCCAAAAGCTGCATTTCTGAATGAATCCCCTTCCAAAAGACTTTCACAGTCTCCATGCACTGACCTTTCAGCAAGCACAGGATAAACTGCCATTAAAGGGGTTTTAGGACATTATTGGTGAGTGCAATTTTTTTACTTTAATTTTCATGCTACTTTGCTTTTGACTATGCACCAGGGATATTTTTAGATTATTGATGACTGCACCATCTGGCTGTACTCTATTAATACCAATAGAATTGAGTTTTGCAAACTCTTTCTCCTTCAATTCAAACCTTTAGGCAACATACCCTTCCACAGCTAGGGCAGGTACTCTAGAGTGAATGACCTTGGCTGCAGTGAGCACAGAAAGTACTTGCCCCTCTTCTAAGCAGAGTTTCTACCTGCATCTTCTGGTAGTTTGGAATATTTCTGAGGAAGAGGAAAGAAAAACAGATTTCAAGGTTAATTATCTCGTATCCTCAACTTGTGAATCCATCTGGATTTTGCTGAAAGCAGAAACTTGATGTTTAGGGGGCTGGTGGTGGTGTCACGGCCCAAAGATATGTTGAAGGACCTTGCACAGTATGAAGAGTTCCAAAAGGGCTCTCACCAAGGAACTGGAAGTTCAGCATCAGATTTGTCAGGCCAGTGGTGGAGCTGGACATGAAGAAATCCCCAACATTTGTGAGCCTGGAAGAATTCTTTTTCACTCTTTAATAGGCTGATCAGAAAGCAGTGTGCAGGGCCTGGTGAATATTTTCCACATGGTTTCCACTCAGTACCTTGAAAGAAGGATTCAAATAGATTAGCTCTCACTGCTTTGTTTTTCACACCAGCTTTGGCTGGCCTGTCTGTTTTGTTTTTAAGTTCTGGCTAAGCCATATGATATTTTCAGTGCTTCCATCATTTAAAAAGACAAAAAGCATATTAATTCACAGAATTCATAAGGATCATGGACTGAACACTTGCCAACCTCGTGACACTGATTGTTGTCATTTGCACTGGCAATAATAAAGTGCAACCATCATTTTAGAGTCCTTAGAACTGTGATGTTTCCCTGATTTTTAGTTTTCCTTTTTAAGAGAATGAATCCTTGACTGTTTCCAGAGGCCTACAGTGATAGGACAAGGAGCAATGGTTTGCAATTGCAGAAGGACAGATTTAGATTGGATGTTAGGAACACTGAACAGGTTGCACAGGGAGGTAGATGAAGCTCCATCTCTGGAGATATTCAAGGTCAGGCTTGACAAGGCTCTGAGCAACCTGATCTAGTGGAGGATGTCCCTGCTGACTGCAGCAGGGTTGGACTATATGACCTTTGGGGGTCCCTTCCAAACCATTCTGTGATTGTAGTGGTAATATCACCTGGCTAGATAGACTCTTCTTAGAGAGATGACAACGGGACTTGAAACGAGGATATTTCTGCTTTGTGAGCTGCAGAACAAAGTGCATTATCTGAGAGCAGGAGCAGGGCTTTAGGAACTTTTATTCAACCACAGCAGAGAAACAGTTGGCTAAACCCACAGTATACTATCTTTGTGCTGGTTGTAAGCCCCTGACTGTAATTCTTATGGAAATTATTTTTATCTTCTCCAAAGGGAAAATGTTTTGGAAACTCCCTGTGGGTTTCTCAGACTGTTGGTTCATTACATGGATTATTCCTGCAGTGTTTTGGGCTCCCACACTCTGGACTGAGTTGTGATTCTATATCTCTCTGCATTTCTTTCTTTAGCTGCCTTTTTCTTTCTCCAACCCACATTTTTCCCCACTGGGAAGTAAATTGTTTCATATTTTTTATTGGAAGCTAAGGCTCCTTAAATGACTTCCATTGAGTTTCTCCAAATCAGGTTCCATTAGCAGAACAAAAATGAAAACAATTCCTGCTGTGGTGAGCCTTAAGAAATGGGTTGTGTAAAGAAGCAGCACAATGTGTGATTGACAGTCAAGAATTTAGTTGGCTTTAGCCCATTTCACAAAGCCGGGATGCATAGGAAAAAAGTCTCACCAAGGAATAGCCTCCCATGTCTTCCCCAGTGTCAGCAAACACTCAGCCTTGCACACCAAGGTAAAAATATACCCAGGTTTAAGGGTTTCAATAGTCTATGTCCCTGACAATGAAAAACCACAGTAACACACTTTCTTGGGGTTACAGAAGCAAAATTCACTTCAAAGTTACAGTTGCCTGCCCTGTGATTTTGGACCAGGGCACAAGCAGCAATGGGATGGAGGAAGAGCAAACATGGGTATTGCAAAAAGCACAAAGGATGACAGGCTTCAGGTTGGCAGAATCAGGGTGAAGTGGTGTCACACTTAGTTTTGGGGTCTTAACAATGATCTGTACAGAAGACACACTGCATTGCACAACTAAAAACATTTCTGGGGACTAGAAGCAGAGCTTCTGTTGCCTTGAAAACTTCCAAGTCAAACAAGGTTCCAGCTATCAGACAGAAATATCTCCAGGATTAGAGAGGACTATTTTAGGTCTCAGTCTGGGATTTGGGAATCCTTCATGCTAGCCAAGTCCTTCTGGAGGGTTTCCTAAACTCCATAGCAGGTATTTATTTCAACTAATTACAGACAATCTGTTCTGGAGAAAATGAGTATTAGTACAGGACTGAAATGTAATAAAAGTCACATCTGAGTGTCTGTGAAACATTCTCACTTCCAAAGGGACCTGAGGCCATCTGACAATATAAAGTAACCCTTCCCTAAACCTTCAAAACTCACAGATGCCTCTCAGCAGCTGATCCCTTTTGAGAATTTCTTGTGATCCTTTTACTGCTGAAACATACCAGCTCACAAAATGAAAACAAGGCAGCCATGAGAGTGCCCCTGTTTCAAGTGGCAAGTGCAACCATGTGCATCCTGCAAATTTCAGGTTGCAGCCTAGGATCTATAAAAACCTCATCCAAAAGATATGAAGGAGTTAGCCTAATCTGGGAGTGTTATCCACATCACCAGTGGTGCTTCTGAGCAGGTGTACCTGGATACAAACTGCAAAGTATTTTTAATGACTCCAATCTACAAAGGTAGGGGAAAAAAACCCTGTGATAAAATCAGAAATACTAAAGCAACACCTTGGGAAAAAGGACATTTCTATTTGAAATTTTTTCTCCCAGGCAACCAGCACCAGAACAAGAGGACACAGTCTCAAGCTGCACCAGGGGAGGTTTAGGCTCGAGGTGAGTAGAAAGTTCTTCACAGAGAGAGTTGTTAGCTATTGGAATGTGCTGCCCAGGGAGGTGGTGGAGTCACCATCCCTGGAGGTGTTCAAGAGGGGACTGGATGTGGCACTTGGTGCCATGGTTTAGTTAGTCAGGAGGTGTTGGGTGATAGGTTGGACTTGATGATCTTTGAGGCCTTTTCCAACCTTATTGACTCTGTGATTCTGTGAAATTAAATTTATATCATTTAAATAATTTATGCTATGGTAAACACAAACTAAGGACAGAGCTGTAAGACTAAATCACAGCCTAGTGTTTGATTAGTCCTGTAGCATAAGCCAAGAAAAATAAAAAACTTATTAGAGATAACAATTGGACAACTGGGACTAAATTTTAAGGAACCTTTACAAATGCCATCAAATATCAGCACCTACAATTTACAATTTTCCTATGTCACTTGCTAGCACAAATCATTATTGGATGAGGCCTTCAGCAGCTGAGTCTAGTGGAGAAGTAACCCTGCCCATGGTGGGGAGGTTGGAGTAGATGATCTCTAAGGTCCCTTCCAAGCTAAGCCATTCTATGATTCTTGATTACCTTGAAGCAATGAAATTTAAACCTTTGGATCTAGGAACAGGATAGTTTCCTCAGGCAGGCTGCTACTAAAGGCTCCTAATCATCCTTAAGATTGTTATATTGTTAAGCACCATAGACTGTAAGAAGTAGTGATCAAATATGTAATCTTCATTGTGCTGTCCAACTTTCATCCTGACTTTTTTTCTCCTTAGTAAACTAAACAGACACAGAGTTATTCTGCTCTAAGGGGATCAATTTTTTTTGCTTACAGAAAGAAACCATGAAATATCTGTATCCTTTAATGCTAGGCCATGGTGTAGTTCATTCCCTTTGTTCAACAAAAGAAGTACAGTACTAACAAGGTAGGAGCCCTCATAATGGAGTATCCAAGGATGGATAAAGATGAATTTTACAGCCAGGAGAATTTCCTCAAGATTCCTTGGCTGATCTGCAAAGTCCTTCATTCAAAGTTGTCATCTTACCTTTAATGCAGATTCTCTGACCATTTTCTCTTCCCTTTCTCAAATACCCTGGAAATAACCTTCAGCTTCTTTAAAACACAAAGCTTTGGCGTTTTGGAGAACCTGTAATGAGCCAATAAACCCAATTTGGAGGCTGGTTAGTACCACATAAATTAATTTCCCTGCTAAATGATCAGAGTCACATCCACCTTTTTCACCACCATCTGCCTCACAACAAAGTTGGCACTGTACTCCTTTGAGAGGTGGACTGTAAAAGTGTCATTTAGAAAAGGCTTATTAACAAAATCCCTTCTAAGTTCCAATTTTCCTGTTCCAGGGTGATGATCACAGGCAGCATATACAGCATTAGCAGGAAGTGCTCAAATGTCCATATGGCATGCACTTAAAAAAAAGAGAAGAGAAAAGTTTAAAAAAAAGTCAATGGAAAGCATGCCTGGGTCTATAAAAAATAGTCTCCTCCATTTGCAGGGATTTTCCTACTCTTTGAACAATTCTGCTAGGAGCAGTCCCTGCCAGCTGGGGTGTTTCCCCTCCTTGCTGCTAGACTATAGAGCTGAGCGCTGTGCCACACCTATACAATGGCCCTGGAATAAACCATTTTCCCTTGAGCTTACTCTTGATATCCACTCCCCCTCTCACCACTTCTGTGTGACAAACATTTGAGGTCACTCACTTGGCCATGTCATAGAATTATAGAATCACAGAATCAATAAGGTTGGAAAAGACCTCCAAGATCATCAAGCCCAACCTGTCACCCAACACCTCCTGACTAACTAAACCATGGCACCAAGTGCCACGTCCAATCCCCTCTTGAACACCTCCAGGGACAGTGACTCCTCCACCTCCCTGGGCAGCACATTCCCATGGCCAATTACTCTTTCTGTGAAGAACTTTCTCCTCACCCCGAGCCTAAACTTTCTCTGGTGCAGCTTGAGACTGTGTCCTCTTGTTCTGGTGCTGGCTGCCTGGGAACTGCACAAAGTGTAGCCAGTCTAGACCTGCACAACAACCTCCTCCATGACTTCAGGGTGGTTGAGGAGCACTGCCTGTTTGCTGGCAGCAGCCTAATTGCTGCAGCACAAAGCTGCTGAGCAAGGTTTCTTCCCTTAAGAAACAGGACACACTGCACTAAAGAAAGCTTAAAAATACATTTTCCTGAGGTTTGTGGTCGGCTGTGGGAATAGGGAACATTCTAGCAATGCTTGATAAATACTGCTTGTGTTTGTCTTATTCTGGTCCTCAACATCTTACAAACAGAACCTATATTTCATCTGTGGTTTACAGGTTCAGAGCAGTCTCACTGCCAGCTCAAACCACAGGTATTGTTTCTACTGCTCATCGAAACACCTATTAGAGTACCTGAGATCTCAGCTTGTCAAGGGAACATTAGTCTGGGCACCTTTCCTCTGCGTATATGGTCATAAAGAGCAGAACCCTGCTAGTCCTGTGTGGAAATAAGATTCTGTCCCCAAGAGACATTGTTAGTATTATCACTGAAAGCACACCGTGCAACCACATAAGGCAATTTTAATGTGCTTCTGGAGTAACACACCTTCTCATTGACATGGGTACTGACTTTAAAACAGAGCCATTTTTGTTAGCTTACCCTGTGAGGAGAGACTGAGGGAGTTGGGGTTGCTTAGCCTGGAGAAGAGGAGGCTCAGGGGAGATCTTATTGCTCTCTACAACTACCTGAAAGGAGGCTGTAGACAGGTGGGGGCTGGTCTCTTCTCCCAGGCAACCAGAACAGGAGGGCACAGTCTCAAGCTGTGCCAGGGGAAGATTAAGCTGGATGTTAGGAAGAAATTCTTCAGAGAAAGAGTGATTGGCCATTGGAATGTGCTGCCCAGGGAGGTGGTGGTGTCACCATCACTGGAGGTGTTTAAGAAAAGACTGGCTGGGATGCTTGGTGCCATGGTTTAGTTGATTAGAGGGTGTTGGATGATAGGTTGGCCTTGATTATCTCAAAGGTCTTTTCCAACCTGGTAAATTCAATTAAATTCTATTCTATTCTATTCTATTCTATCCATTCCATTCCATTCCATTCCATTCCATTCCATTCCATTCCATTCCATTCCATTCCATTCCATTCCATTCCATTCCATTCTTCAAACCAAGTTTAAAGCTTGAAATCCAGCTGCCATTTCTGTACACATGCTTTTGGCACAACCACAATTTATGTTTTTAGGGCTTTTTTAGAGTATATTACTTGGTGTTCTGCAGATGAAAATGAGCCTGGTCACTTCATGTTTTCAGCTGACTGGACACAAATCTTCCAAGATGCAGAAGCTGTATAACAACATTTAAGATGACATTGTGCTTGAGGTGGCAAACCCTGCTCAAGCACAAGAAGATACTATTTGGAAAGCTTGCAAGGTTTATTAGCCTGACCACAGCCCCATGTAAAATGTGGCTCTGCCACTTACTTTGCTCTGAGCGTATCCAGACATGAGACACCCTGGCTAACTGCATTTTAAAATGCAATTGTGAACACAAAACACTCAGATGGGAGGAAGGCACAGGCAAGTAAACTACAGTTCAAGTTGTTGTCTGCTCAATTTCTACAGTCAATTGACTTCAGCAAACGAGGAGCAAGAGGAAGCCCCAGAGCCTGAAGCTGTGCCCTCTTTCTGGAGCACAGACCACCACCAAGCAGGACTGGAGAGAAATTTTGGTACTGTTTAGATGCTCATCCTAAATCAGGCACAAACAGCACTGAGGTAGATCTGCATAAATCTCTTCCTTGGAAGAAATGTGTAAGTCAGCTTTTCTCACAATAGAAAATAGAAGAACATAGATTAAATCTGAGAGCACTCAAAGCAGAAAGGGAAGACAGAAGAGAATTTGATGATTTTTCCAGTCCTGAGTGCTGCAGCTAGGATGAGGCAAGGAGGCTTCCTTTCTGCTGAGCTATCATATGCTTTTAAGGGAAATTAACAAACTTCACACTCCCCATATCCCATTCAAATCCCTCAAATTCATCACAATGCATCTTCAAAACCAAAACTAAAATAAGAGTTGGTTGTTTTTTAAAAAGAAAGGAATTCCATCTGGGACACAGAAATGCACCAAAGCTTAACATCACCTAACAAATGTGCCCCTGGAGAGCATCCTCCTCAGCTGGAGAACAGAACACATGGAGCAGACAGACAAAGAGTAGAAGATGACACCTTTCCAAGCATCAAATACATTCCTTCTTTCCCTCCATACACACACACTCTAAAGCAGTGCTTCCTGAGTGTGCTCTTGTCTGGCAAGTTTGCACGTGTTGAGTCTCAAGCAAGATAGGGATCCCCTGATGCAGAGGGACTATGTGAGATATGTGCCACATTCAGCACTTCAGGGGTGGCTGCTCAGCATTTTGACACACTGGTACCCTGCTGAGTGCTCTGTTCCTGCAGTCTGTGAGCAAGTCCTGGGGCACAGGGGCAAGTCACCCACATCCAGTGCAACAGCTCTGAGCCTCAGCCAAAGGCAAAGAAACAAAACCTTCAAACCACCTCAGCTTTACCAAATGTAAAGACACGGTCTGAAGAGCAAATAACAAACTTGCATGAACAGAAGAGAGTTCAACTGTTTAACAGCTATGTTTGGGAAAGCCTTCTTGGTAACCTGGGAGTAGAGATGGTGTCCAAGAGGTTGATGTGCTGTTTCAGACATCCAATTGCATTTTCTTTCCTTATATTCTGACCAAAGCAAAGCCATTTGGGACAGAAAATCATATATTCACTTCAGTGCAGAGGTGGAACTGAACTGATCCTTGCCTTTGTCAGCAGACTATGAGGAACAGGACTAAATACTGCAAGCAGAGCACTGAGTAGGTCTCCACACAGAGAGATTTGCCTGGCTCCAGGTCGACATTTATCTCTAGCCCAAAGCAGCAACTGAGCAAAGCTACCATTGCCTGCTCCCTGTTGGCCACACCCAAAGAGAAGTTGCTTTGTTTGATCTAAAATAACAAAGGTCAACAGAACATTTGTCATCTCAGTATATCAACCATGTAAACACTGGGGACAAACATCTGCTCAGGTTTAAAATTAACTTTTGCTGGCATAGACTGACTTCAGAAAGCCTTGGGTGCGGATGTGTGAACTGGGAGGCTCTGAAGCAGCCTTTTGGTAGGAACTGCGGGTGGCTGGGGAGGGGAAGGCAGGAGGAGCAAGCTATATTCAAGTTATTTCTTTACAGACTGTAATTAGGGAGTGAATCAAGAGCTGTGAAGGAAAACAAAAGAACCTAAACCAACTGGGAAAAAAAGTAAAAGGGGCAAAAAAAACCCAACTAAAAAGATGGTAATGGTTAAGGCAATAGAAAACTAACCTGCTCAGCTGTTTCCAGTCTGCCTGCTGTTGATAGATAGATTTTGTTGGGCTTGGAAGGCTAAAGTCAGACACACACAAAACTGGTGATGCATAAGCAATGTCAGTCTGCAGGAGAGTGTGAAGAGCCAGTGGCTGTTTAGGGAGTAAATTACTCAGGTGCTGTTGCCACCCAGGAAAACTAAAGCTTCTTTGGCTAAGAGGTGAAGATGTTTCCTGTGCATACATGCTGGTACCAATCTTTCCCTATTCTAAAATCCTGGTTTCCTTGGTTATTCAGCTTATTTCATGGCCCTGAAGAGTTGCAGTGGCTATTTGCAAATACCTGACTGGGGGGGGGGTGGGGGTGGGGGTGTGAGTGTTTGAGGTTTGTTTTTGGTTTTGGGGTTGACTTTTGTTGCGTTGAGGAAGAAAATGAGAGTGAGGTCAACAGCACAGCTATCCTTGACCTTTGACAACCTGGTTCTCCCTTACAGTTTTGTGGGGCACTTAGGAAGATCACTGTCTGTTCCCTCAAGATACATGGCATTCAGAAGCAAATCAGTCCAGTCAGGATGAAAGCAGGGAAGAGATTGCTGTTGCATTAGGGTTTCACTTGTTTCAGACTTATTTTTGCCAGTGGCAATAAGTTCTGGGGTCTACTGCTTGGGTTTTCCTTTTCTTGTTTGGCTTCTTGCTGCAGATCCATGCAGGGAGCATCTGCCCAGTTCACTGCTCACTAGCAGCCAGCTGCTGTGTCCAGCAGTGGGTCCAGAGCCCATCCACATCCCAATAACCCCCTTTCAGCAGCAACAGAGATCCTCAGTGAAATAAACTGTATTTGGCCTTGCTGTGCTGGGAAGAGGAACACTCTGTCAGTCCTGCTGCCTTCTGCAGCTAACCCACTGCTCTCTAAACCATAGGAGGTTTGGTTTTTTACCCCTGGAATATACTCCATTACATATTTCTGTGTCAAGAAATGGTACTGCCTGACCAGTTAAGTGCTCCTCTCTCATTCTCCATAGGGGTCTACCCAGACATTGATCTGCCAGGTACTGAAGGTGTGGTGTTTAGATATTACCATGGTAGGGCACTTCAATATCTAGAAAGATCCCTGATAAATGACACACTCTGCAGATAAACCTCTGCCAAATTCTATTCAAATGGCAAAGAGATAATGTGAATGTGACTCTAATGAAGGAAGGCTAGAGTTGCCATAATGCATGCAGGTGCAATTGCTCCAAATCTCTCTTAAAATCCATTTTCCTGCCAGTGCTCATTCTTCCTTTAAACAGAAGTTAATACTCTGCTGACATTACCGAACTTCATCACGCTCATTATCTCAGGCTAGCATTTAGATCAGGTTTTTGGAGGTGAAAGACCAGTTCATTAACTCTATTGTGTCACTCAATGACTTCCTGTAGAGAGATCATAAGTCAGATGGTGGGTGTCACTGCTGGAAGATAAAAGACAGCTATAAAGTAGGAAGACAACTGGTGTAATTCACAAAAATGAGGGGGGGAAAAATTTTACTCTATAGCCCTTAATTTCTATTCAGAGATCAGGCTTTAAGTATGTTATTTAGACAACAGTGCATATGAGGGTTTGGGTTTTTTATGAGTTTCAGCTATGGAATGGAAGAGGTTATTGGTTGCTTATTTCTTTGGGATTTAAAGAGAAACAATAATATAGGTAACAAATAACACAGCACTTGCTGTCAAAATGATTTTAAAATGCGTGTTTTAAACCCAGATGTGTTAAAATGCCCACAAAGACTAATTTGTCTCCATTTATGGAGGGGGGGGGGAAGTGTTTTGGCAAAGTAATCATTTTCCAAATCATAATGTTATGAAACTTTGAATTTTAGTTAAGGGGGGGGGGGGTGGAATTAATAGAACCAAGCCAAGAAAGACCCCAAAGAGCAAACAGCTGCTAGGACTTAAAGCCCACCAATTTGATACAAACAAAATCCCCACACTGTTCCCTCAGAGCAGAGAGCATGCTTATTTTTGGAATACTTTCTGGGATGAAAGAGTTTGGAGACTTTTTAATGGAAAGTAGGTTCCTACTGCTACTGATTATCCACGGAACGTGAAGCTTCTCGGTCTGCACATGGGAAATAAATGCACAACCCCCACTTCTCCTGCTTGCAATTGAGTTTTTCCTGAAAAGAAAAATAAAATCAAATATGAGCCTTTGCAAGTGTAGTTAACAACTACTTAACTGAAAGAAGCAGTGTCAAACTGAGATAACCCTTGCCAGAAAGCTCCACCGCTTCTGCTCAGCTTCTTTCTCCCTATTATTCCACAAAACCATGGGAGGGAGTTTGCCTGACTTTTTCCTCCTTAAGCTGCAAAACTCACCGTGGGAGGGGGGGAACCTTCTTGTAACATCAAATATTTGCAGGGGTTCTCTGTGCTTCAAAGCACAAACAACAAGTTTCCATGTTTTAGGAGAGGCTAGGCAGCAGCTTTGCAGGAGAGTCATGGGCTTCCTGGAGGACTCAGTGGGAGTGTGGGCACCAGCAGCAGCCACCTCTCACCAGTGGCTGCTCCACCTGGTTGTTACTGGGTGGTACTGGATGAGACTCTTGCTAAAGATTAAGAAAAGAATCCTTGTTGGACAATGTCAATTGTAAAACAACTAAACACAGTATGATATCTTTTCACTGCTTAGTACCTTTCAGCAAACTCCCTTCTTTAGCTGACAGCACAGAGACTTCCAGCCGGCGCCACTGTCCCACAGCTGTGAGCAGACCTGAAAGCAGCAGCTGCTTATCAGTCACAGCATGAAAAGCAACTGCACCACTCTTTAATACTTGCAAGGTCTCAAACTGCCCCTGGAACTGGAACTGGAAGTTCAGGCTGGAGGTCAGGAGGAAGTTTTACACAGAGAGAGTGATTGCCCATTGGAATGGGCTGCCTGGGGAGGTGGTGGAATCGCCATCACTAGAGGTGTTCAGGGGGAGACTTGACAGGGTGCTTGGTTGCATGGGTTAGTTGATTAGGTGGTGTTGGATGATAGGTTGGACATGATGATCTTGAAGGTCTCTTCCAACCTGGTTTATTCTATTCTATTCTATTCTATTCTATTCTATTCTATTCTATTCTAAAAAATCATGACTTGGGAAGCTTAAGATCTTGTTCAGTTTCAGATCTATTCAAACACCCTTAGCCCAATAAACCCTGGGTTTCCCTCTTGATTCCTTGATATTCATTAATGATGAAAAGCAGTGCAGTTTCCAAGCTACAGATGAAAGAAGAAACAAGTTTTTCTCTCTCCTAACTAGTCTGGAAACAGCTACCTTCCCTTCCTCACCCTGCCTCCACTTCAGCTAACTCTCTTTAATGCTACCTTAAGTGAGAAGACCCTTCTCAGCTCATTTAAAGATGAAAGGCACAACTGAAAGGAGACCAAGAAGAAAGGAGTGCTACAATGGTACCAATTTCTCTATTTATTGGCAAATTTGGTTACTCTTATTGTGTTATCTGGCAGCATCCTTTGCTCTGTTGTTTCACCTGAACTGAGGCACCCTTCACATCACCCATTTTAATTCTCCTGTCCCCATTCCCTGCACCCTGCAATCATAGGCTGGGCTCACTTGCAACATTTTCTGCTGTTAACAGACTGGTTGAATATTTTTTTTTGCATCAAGCAGCAGCTTTGTAATTGGAGCCCTCAGAGTCACTTAATATAAAGATCACTGCGAATCATAAACCATTTTGTTCTTGACCTTTCCTACCAAAACATTAGCTTCTGAGTCAGCCTTTGAAGCTACAGAAGCCCTACATATTGTCTTGTTGATTTCTGACTTCAAGCAATTCTTCTCTTCCATTTCCTCCTATTTTTAGCATCTGAAAGCTGAAATTTTACAATGTGCTATTGCTCTTTTGCTGTGGTGTTTTTTTTTTTTTCCCTTCTTTTCCAGGAACAAATGTCAGCACATCAAGAGCTCACTGCTTTTAGTGTGTGTCACTTGAGATCACTGGAGGCAAAAAAAAAACCCAACACTTGGTAAGTCTCCATATTGAATCATAAACCGTGGGTGCTACTATGAATACTTCTCACAAAAGTTCAGGGCTCAATCACTTGAGCATCACTTTGCCAATGAGCAAAAATCCATATAAACTCTCAGCACTGAAGAAAGAGTGGGGCTAAAAACATTGTGCCAAAGGGGAAGGGGGATGCAATTGTAATATTGCTCTTGCATGCAGCTTTTAGCATGTCTTTACCTGAAGGGAGGTTGTGGCCAGGTGGGGGTTGGTCTCTTCTCCCAAGCAACCAACAACAGCATGAGAGGACACAGTCTCAAGCTGCACCAGGGGAGGCTTAGGCTGGATGTTAGGAAGAAATTCTTCCCAGAAAGAGAGATTGGCCATTGGGATGTGTTGCCCAGGGAGGTGGTGGAGTCACCATCACTGGAGGCATTTAGGAAGAGACTGGATGAGGCACTTAGTGCCATGGTTTAGTTGATCAGATGGTGTTGGGTGATAGGTTGGACTTGATGATTTCAAAGGTCTTTTCCAACCTGGTTAATTCTATTCTATTCTATTCTATTCTATTCTATTCTATTCTATTCTATTCTATTCTATTCTATTCTATTCTATTCTGTTCTGTATGTAGCTTTTAGCATGCAGACTCATGACCATATAGCTATGGATGTGGGCAGGGTCAGTCTCCTCACAGAATAGACAGCTTCAGCTCTTAAATAGCCTTCAACATCAGGCAGATATTAAAGAGTTAGAAGGACTCTTTATCTTTCCATTATAAGCAATGATTTGCAGTCCTGCCACCTAGACAGAAGCATTCAGAGGCACTCATTGAATGTAACGAGCATCTAGGAGAGGTAAGAAAAAAAATCATTCACTGTGTTTGGCAGGCACAGCCAGTAAAGATTTTCCAGAAGTTTGTGCAGTTTGCCATTCATTGAGTTTGTGCCTAATGCAATCAAGACATGGAATATATGAAGCGTTTAAAACAAGGCTGCTAAATTGCCACCTAGTGGTCTTGTAACGAAGAAAACGTCCCTGGCATTATCTGGGTAGGAAAATACCAGTCTGCTTTTTGTATTTCTGTCAGGATCTTGGTACCAGTGGTGACTGACCCCTTGACCACAACGTGGTCAGAGGGGAGAGGCAGTAGAGCACCATTCCCAAGCCCGTGCAGGACAGGACGTTGAGAATGCTGATGCGCAGGGGAGTGTGTGCAGGACTGAGACATCAAAAGGGAATCTCTAAGTCAATCAGCCAGCCTGTGCACAGGGTTCACTGTGCTGCCAGGTGGGAACCTTAATCTATTTTCTCTAACACTTGTTTATTTTTCCTTTTTAGCAAAAGAAAAAAGTCAATCTTTTTATATAAAAGGAAAGAAAAGGTTTTCCAGACTGTTGTGGCTGTTTACTTCTGAGTAAAAAGTTAGGCTCAACCAGCTCCAGTGTAGGAAGCACTTTGCTTTGATGGGGTATTCTCCCACCTCCCAGTCCCACCCCACCTGAGCCATATGCTCATCAGCATGAGCTGGTTACACAGAGCCAAGCAGATGGAAAACAACAAAAGGACACAAGTGGAACGATAAGTTTTGCTGTTCTGCTTTTGTGATTAGTCACACAGGTCTGACCAGAAGCTACCACAAGGGGATAAAAATAATTCTCAGTATGACAAGCAAAGCCTTTAGGGATTAATGCATCCTCAATTATCTTACCAATAACCATCTTGGGGTGCACTGGACTGTGTTTTAACAAACCTGATGCTCACAGGAGGTGGAGGCAGAAGAGGACTCATATTGGGAAGCAGTCCTGGAGCGGGGGCTGAGGGCTACGTCTCTGGGAGGATGCATCAGTTGTTTCAGGGATAAGTCAGTCTGTGGCAGCAAAATCCAAATGATTCATCTTCCTCCTCCATCCTGTCACCTGCTGAGATCTAGTGCAGAGTAGCTAAAGAAGACACATCAGCCCTGGGAGATAGACTGAGAACCCACATCACACCTTCACTGAGGTTCTGGGTAGTTTAAGGTGTCACATGAGTATGGCATTGGTCTAAGGATGATGCATAACCTAAAAGCTTAATCCTGGCCAAAACACATCCCCCTGCAGATCCTTGACACTTCTCATTGTCCCCTACCCTCTTGTGATACACTGAAAATTCTGTGAGCAAAGATCATCACTTCCCAAAGAATATGAAGTGAGACAGGCAGGAAAACTATTGACAAGGAGAAACCAAACAGCAGTGGGGTAAGGGATAGAGCTTGGGCAGCAATATAGACACTAAATTGGTGACAAGAATATTGTCTTCCTACACTTCAGGTTTTGTGACAAGGTTTCACGCTGTACTTTGTTCTTTTTCAGGATTGATTCAGTTAAATCTGCACCTTCTTTCTTCTTGCTTTATATACTTGGTTCCCTGGAGGTGTTCAAGAGGAGATTGGACGTAGGACTTGGTGCCATGGTCTAGAAGTCATGAGGCCTTGGGTGACAGGTTGGACTTGATGATCCTTGAGGTCTTTTCCAGCCTTGTTGATTCTATGATTCTATGGTTTGCACATTGCTTTGCTTTAAACAAATACTTGTTTCACTAGTGCTTGCCCTCACTCCATTAACTCAACCATGTTTTATCTCACTGCAGAATGAATAACTCTCTCTAAACTGATTTACTTCATTTTATTTTTTCTGCAAGACCACAGCTTCCCTATTTTTCAGACTGTATGAAAGCACACCAATAGAGAAAGCTGTAACCACAGACCACAAACTGATGTGCCACTAATCCCAAGTACCTAGTGCTAGATAAAGGCATGCAATGGAAAGTCAGTTTACTCCTTAATGTGCTCGAGCAGATTTGATCTTAAGGGCTATGCAATAAAGGGTGAAAGGTAATCAATACTATACTGTCTGAAAACCTGTGGCTTTAACTGCACAGCTCTGTCAATAAAATTATCCAGAGACAGAATATCCTATAAATGCAACCAGCCTTTTCAAAAATTAAATGACCTATTCCAAACCCCAGAAGCTGGTAAGCCACAAAATAGCATCTAGATGGTGATTACTCATTTGAGCTGTGATGTGTGGCATGAGTTTCCATTTCCCCTAGCCTTTCCTGAGCTGCTCTCCTCAGGGTTTATTAGGATTGGCTTTGACTAAGGGATTTACCATAAAGTCAGTCTGTCAGTGTTCTGCTATCCCAGCACCCTCCTGGTTTTTTTCAGATTGCCATGCCAAATAGCATCCATATAACTCTGGAAGACATGCCTCCTATTTCTGGGGCCTGCAGTAAATACTGAATGCCTCAAATACACATCTGCTGACAACTTCTGCTGCTGTTTCCAGCAGCAAGTCCTAGAACCTGCTGTCTTCATCCCCACAAGCAGCCAGAGTTAATGGCTTGATAACATGTTAGATAATGGATCATTAAGTACTTTTACTTGTTGCTTATACATACTTTTACAAAGCCAGCAAATGCTTCCAGTAGAAAGCAAGCACAGCCCAGTGTTCCTGTCCTAGCCTCCAACAAGAGAAAGAACTATTCAGTTATCACATGTAGAGAATATGTGGCAGCTTGAGAGTGCTGAGAACATAATTGCATTGGCTCTGAAATGGTATAAAGCTATACTGGGTCAGCCTGGTCTTCATCTTATAGGGCTATGAAGTTTTTACTCAGAGCAGTCAGAATGAACTTGTGCCCCTCAAAATAGCAAACTGGGTGTCATGCCTGAAGATGTGCTGCATAGGGTAAGTTATCCACACTAGCTGTTCTGGCAGACAGCTGCTTTAGGACTTTGAAAACTGAAGCAGAGTCAGCCAATTCAGAATGGACCACAGCTTTCTTGTCCAGTTAGCACATCTCAGGTTAACTGTCCAAGCAGGGCTTTCAGGGGAATTTGTCTGAGATCTTTAAGACATGAACAAGGTACTCACAATAACAGGACAGCTGTGAGCTAAAACAAGATTAGGTTTTGAATGTTTTTCAGCCAAAGGGGGGCAGAAGTTGAAGCCAATGGAGCTTGGGGTTAATTCTCAATTAAAATGGTGTGGATGAAACATGCTTGACCCTTTACAGGCAAGAGCTACTTTTATTTCTTCATTTATTTTCACTTTGTCTGCATGACCTGCAGGAATAAAAACAGCTGCAGATACTGAAGTCAATTCCCTTCTGCCTTCCTTTATATGGAGCTGGTATTTACAATGAGCCTCCAGTCAGCTCTGTCATGTTAAAATGAACTTTCTGAATTATTGTTGTTCGCCTGATTTCACAATCAGCCCTCTGCAACCCACAACACTGTCACTAACAATCCAACCAAGGGCAAACATTTCTTTAATGTCTAGAGCAGTTTGTGTTGGAGAATATCAACACCTCTCAGCAGCAGCAGTATTTAAATACAGCTGGAATGGAACAGAACAAAACAGAACGTCTGAATTTTGTATGCATTCATCTCTCTCCTGCTGGAGTCCTGTGAGTTATAAATGTTGTGGCTTTTTTACCTTTTCTATGTCTTGCTAACACTGTGTTTCCTGTCTTGGCTGTAAAGGTTAACAAGTTTTAAGAGTGATGGTCTTTGACACAGGAAAATGACTTCTGTTAGAAAGCTAGTAGACTTACAAAGCTATAGATAAACATTGATTATAAACTTAGATATATTGATAATCTTTCTTGACCTATTAGGTGTATCTCTGTTGTCCTTTTGATGTGGATAGAGCATATAAGCCATTGTCTTTTGGAACATCATGGGAATGAAAAGGCCAGAGGCAGCACCTTTACTTGCAGCTTGGAAGTCCATTCCCAGTTACCTCTTTACTTTTACTTACTGTTTTTCAGAGAAAAATAGCATCAGGTAAATGGGATTGAAGGGCAGGAAAGGTTGCCTGTGCCATTTTTACATTCATCATCTTTTCACCCCCTCTCCCACAGAAGCTCAAATGCTTCACACAAAAAAATCCAACAACCCACTAGCTAGCTAATGCTTCTTCCATAAATATATCCTTTGGGGTAAAATATTTCCACTGTCTGTTTCCAATATGGGGGGGGTGGGGTGGGTGGTAAGATTCACAGCATTTCTTTAAGAATTAGGTATGCAAAGCATTAATAAGGTTTAAGAAATAATGACCAAAATATTTTATCTCTGGCAGCAATAGAAGTGTTCAGCTGCTGAGCTCAGTTCAGGTTGAGATGAGCTGTGAAGAATGGGTTAGAGAAAGGTTTTGCTCTGTTACTGTGTTTATCTAACATGCTTATCTAGCCCTCTTTGTGCAGCAATGACACACAGGTATAAATTCTGAACAGGACTAGAAAGAAGTTGCATGTCTTCTAGTAGTTCAGCTCAGACTAAAATCTGACTTTAGCATTGCTTCAGCACTGGCAGGAGTCTGTTACCTGTTCCAAGGGCTGGGCTTTGTACCTCTGAAGCAGGCACGGCAAAACAGCTCTGTCACTGATCTGTAAATCAGAGGGGAAGGAAGGAATCACTCTTTCCCAATTGCTACTGGTACCTTAACTTGACATACAAGACGTGCACCAGCAGAGGGCATTACGTGCCCCAGTAAAATGCAGATTGACATTTTGAGAGGAAGGGGAAATTCTTCCAGCCTTAGGCTGTTGGACATTTTCTATATCTAATGAAAAGCTTAAATGCAAACTGAAATATCCCAGGTACAGGGTCTATCAGATAACTGTGAACTGCTCATTCAGTCCAGTAGCTCCTTTACCAAGAAACCCAGGAAATTAGTTCTTACTTGTAAGTGAAAGGGAAAACTATGCAATTAGAACTGAAAACCTATTTTTTCCTTCTAAAGAGAGTGTGTTTATTTTTAACTTATTCATTGCACAGTTTGCTTTAATTTCTCTACTCTTTAGCTAACACACTGCAGCTTTTCTCTACTTAGGGAGTTTGTGGATTTTGCCTTTTTTAGCATCAAGAAATGCTGAATTCCATCAGTTGAGGAGCCAGCCTTTAGGATATCATTAGTTACAGCACTATGGCATAACTGGAGGTGCATTTGTCATTTTAAAGTTATATTAGAAAAATAAACCTTTACTGCTTTCAATTCACAAGTCTTCAAGCTTGTATAAGGAACATGAACTGCCTCACCCCCCTCCCCCCCTTCCATTTCAAAGACCTTAACACATGGACAGCCCCTAAATTTATATCTATAAATCAAGCAAAATTAATGCAGTCACTGGAAGACAATGACTGTGAAAAACACAAAGCAAACAGCATTTGTCATAGTTCTGGGCAGCTTTTCATCACAGTTGGTTTAATGTTTGCATTGAATTGTTTCAGCCTGCAGGTTTAGCTGTACTTGTAACGACCCCTTGGTTTCACATGTGAACACAACCACACCATGGAATAAAAAACCCTGTCCATCTCAAGATCTCAAAAGAAGCTCTCCCACAAACATTTTCCCAGCAAGTAACATCTTACTACTTCGTAAAACTGTTGTATTAATGTCCTTTGGGTAGAAGGAGGATCTTCAGGGAAAGCAAGACCACAGGAGAGATACTAATACATTGATGAACAATGCTGTGTTACTAGAGAATCCAATATGCTATTCCTTTGTGTAGCATACTAGCATTTTTCTAGGCATTTATATATATTTCTTAATATGTATATGTAATATATATATATAAAGAGTACAGAAATTTTCAGTTTCACCTAGCAAACAAAGTCTGCAAATATCTGTATTGGAATGGAATGGAATGGAATGGAATGGAATGGAATGGAATGGAATGGAATGGAATAGAATAGAATAGAATAGAATAGAATAGAATAGAATAGAATAGAATAGAATAGAATAGAATAGAATAGACCAGGTTGGAAAAGACCTTCGAGATCATCAAGTCCAACCTATTATCCAACACCAGCTAATCAATTAACCATGGCACCAAGCACCCTATCAAGTCTCCTCTTGAACACCTCCAATGATGGTGACTCCACCACCTCCCTGGGCATCCCATTCCAATGGCCAATCTCTCTTTCTGTGTAGAACTTCTTCCTAACCTCCATCCTAAACCTCCCCTGGCACAGCTTGAGACTGTGTCCTCTTGTTCTGGTGCTGGTTGCCTGGGAGAAGAGACCAACCCCCACCTGTCTACAACCTCCCTTCAGGTAATTGTAGAGAGCAAGAAGGTCTCCCCTGAGCCTCCTCTTCTCCAGGCTAAGCAACCCCAGCTCCCTCAGTCTCTCCTCATAGGGCTTGTTCCTGAAATGCATTATTCCTGGAATGCAGTAAATCCTAAAGTTTACCAAATAAAGCATGGAAAGGAATACATTTCCTTCTAGGAATATTCCAAATTCTCATTGGAGCTTTGGACAAAACATATAAGAAAATTAAAACCAAAGAGTATTTAAAATGTAGTTAAGTCATCAAATTGTAAGAATGAAGAGCAATTTCTTTTTTCTTGCACCATGATGCAAAGCATATAGCAGCCAGTGATCCTTTTAGTACACAAAGAATTCCAGCTCTTCAAGTCTGCAGACAAGTAAGGTAGTTTAGAACTTAAAATGCAAACATAACATCATAATGTGTTTGTTTACAAGGCAGGGGTGTGCAGTGACTTATATCTATTGCTTGGATATCCCAATCCATTGGGTAATTTAAGGTGATTTATGTGATATCATTACTGGGTAGGATGCCCTCACTTACCTGTTCATCCAGTGTGGTTTTGCTACCTTACTTGAATACTGCCATATCAAGTGAATAGCTTCTAATCATTTACATATTTAGAAGTACAAAGTTTAATGTAATTCCAGTCCTAAAATGAACATACTATTTTCTTCTGCTTCAGTGGACCAGAGTAAAAATTTCTTCCCAATAAAAGAATTAAACCCCAGCAACAAGTATAAAAATGACACCCTCACACTTCGTGTGTGTTTTCCTTCTGGTTGTTTCAGAACCCAGCAAAACACTTCCTTGGTCATAGCAGAGAAAAGTCCTTTTCCAGCAAAGCCTAAAATTATCTGAACTTTCAGCATCACTTGAGCTGGTCTACAAAGAGGAAGGACTGTGCAAGAAAGCAGCTATCATTAGAAACTGTAGGGAAGTATTAATTTAAACTCTATGGTTAAGGTCTAGGCTTAAGCCTGTATCTAGGGCTAAACCACAGCAGTTGCTCTATCACCTAATGACCTCTCCCCAGGGGAGAAAGGGGAACCAAGAAAAGAGAAGACAAACAGGCTGGAATGAAAATGGATTTAAAGAAACAGACAAAATAATACCAATGTCAATATAGTTATACTCAGGCAAGCAAAGGCACAGCAGTCACAAAATCCAGGAAGGTTGTCCTCCAGAGCAGGAAAAGGAAGAGGAGCAAGATGAGGCAAAGGCTCCCCTCAGCTTAGTAAACTTCCCCATTTATACTGAGTGAAATGCTCATGGTCTGGGATATACCTGGAGCCAACTCCAGTCAGCTCTCCTGGCTGACTCAGAATCACTGATGGCCTGCAGCCCACGGCTGGCCTGGGATTCTGTCCCAGCACAACCAGGACAGCTACTAGGGACAGTATTTAAGATGTAGAACTCTCTAATGCAAACAAACAAGTGCTTTGAGTTCAAGCAAAGTGATGTTTACTGACTTCTCTCCACAAAGCCTGCAGGTCTGTGAACTGGCACTCAGGTCACAGCTCATCTCTGGATGTGGGCTCTGCAGTCCCATGTGCTGCTGCTGTGACAGCTTCTGCAGGTGCTCTGAAATTTGAGCAAGTCAAGGAGATTGCTCTCAGGGAAAAAAAATGAAATACATCTTGTGCTTCATGTTGGAAAGAAGAGGTGGCAGAAAGCCTGGAAAGTACCTTACATCTCCTACTGCTTTGACACTTCTTTTTTTAAATGTCAGCTGCATATCACAAACACCATGTAACCCAGTTGGCATGCCAAAGAGGTTCATTTGCCTGACACCAGCCAATGCTTCTTCAGGGGCAACTTCTGCAGAAATTATAAAGACTAAGTATATATGTGGCAAATTTTCATCCATATCTAAAGCAGCAATAAACTTGCTGAAAAGTTGTGGTTTCTAGCCAAAAGAGTGGATTTCAACAAATGTTTTGAACAGTTGTTGTTACTACATCATTATCAGGTCTATGTGGCTGGAAAGCTGCCCAGCAGAAAAGGACCTGGGGGTGCTGCTTGACAGACGGCTGAACATGAGCCAGCAGTGTGCTCAGGTGGCCAAGAAAGCCAACAGCAACTTGGCCTGGATCAGGAATGATGTGGCCAGCAGGAGCTGGGAAGTGATCACGCCTCTATATTCAGCCCTGGCAAGGCTGCACCTCAAATACTGGATTCAGTTTTGGGGCCCTCACTGCAAGCAGGACATTGAGGTGCATCCAGAGAAGGGCAATGAAGCTGGTGAAGGGTTTGGAGAACAGGTCTTTTGAGGAGCAGATGAAGGAACTGAGGTTATTTAATCTGGAGAAGGCTGAAGGGAGATCTTGCTCTCTACAACTCCTTGAAAGAAGGTTGTAGTGAACTGGGGGTCCATCTCTTTTCCCAAGCAACTAGTGATAGGATGAGAGGAAAACACTTCAAGCTGCTCCAGGGGAGGTTTACATTGGATATAAGGAAAAAATTCTTTACTGGATGAGTGGTCAGGCATTGGAACAGGCTGCCCAGGGAGGTGGAGTCACCATCCCTGGAGGTGTTCAAACACTGTGTAGACCTAGCACTTTTGGGATGTGGATTAGTGGCCACAGTGGTGATGGGTTGACAGTTGGACTTGATGATCTTAGAAGTCTTTTCCAACAATAGATAGAAGTGAGTTGATAAAAGCCATCTCATATTACATCAAAGCCCAGACAAAGGGGAAATCTAGCCTAGCCCACATGAGGTAAAATATGCTGTCATTACTCCTGGTACCAAGACCAGGTCAATAGCAGAAGCTGACAGGAGTATGAGAAGCAGTGAGAGAATAGGAGTCACTAACATGGCCAAGGGAGAGATGCCTCTGCATCAACTTGTAAACAAGAACTTTAATCATGTTTAGTACTTTGTTAGCATTTGAACAATTCAGATTGAAGTATGAAAGATGGTTTCAGCTCCCTTCTCTTTCATGCAGGTCATGGACAGCTTTAAGCAAAACGCTTCTCATCTGAATAATGAGGATAAGAAGAACATGATTTCTCTATCTCAAAGGGCTGATTATGACAATAAATTACATGCTCAGATGGTATAGTAAAGCAGCCCAGTAAATTAAGAAGAAAAAAAATCAAAACAATCACATTTGTATTATTTTTTCTAGATATCTACAATTCAAAAGTCTCTTTTTGGCATTCATAAGCTGTCTGTATGTGAGCAAGGAATTTCTAGATGGTTAATCCCAGAACACTTATCAGGAAATATCTCAGCTAGTTGACAGCAGAACAGATAAAGGGAGGATTATTAAATTATTAAATGACCTACACCACAGATCCTCCTATGCAGTTGTGCAGCTGGAGGAGAAGTGACTGCTAGGATGCTTAGTTTGGTCTCTTCAAAATGTCTACAGTGAGGCTCTGGTTTGAAAAGTGATTATGTAAAAATAGCACTTCCTACTCAGCAGATCTGTTCTTGTGTGCTTTAGTGGGGAGAGAGAGAAAAAAGGAACAAACCACTGCATGTCTTCACTGCTGAGCTACCATGTCTCTGGGGGAAGAAACTGCATTATACTCCAGTTTATGCAACTTCATCAAAATCACCAATTTAAAGCTACAGTGCACCTAAGCAAACCCCATCATTTCTAAATTCTGCCCTTTGAAATCAGACTTGCACAACCTCATTACCTTCAGCTGAGTGGAAATGAATGAATGAAAGGAAAGGAAATAAACCCTTCAGACTGAAAAATCATGATTGGATTTCCTCCAGCTTCCTATCATCAAACTAATCAAGCCATTTCTCCCCCAGGTGGAAAATGAAAAGAAAGAGAGAGGTGGTGATGATTCTGTTTTAAAAATATTTGGCAGGTAGCCTCAGAGCATGAAGCCCCTCTAAGTTTCAAGAGGTGATACGAGGACTAGAGAAGGATAATCGGATGGTTAACAGCTGCTAGCACAGGGATGTAAGCAATGCAGAAACCAGATTCATGCAGTTTGGTCAATGTGTTGCCAGAGTTGTCAGACTCCTGAGTGATGATGGAGTGGGCTTCACCACCATCAGCTGCTTCCAAAGGATCAATACATCACAACAAATGTTCCTCTTTCAGCCTTTCAAAAGAAGTCTTTTTTATCAGTGTGATTTCCACCCCCCCCCCCCCCCCCCCCCCAAGAGGAGCAGATGAGGAGGCTCTTGTAAAAAGGAACCAAAAAAAAGAGTACAATTCTTAACACTGGAAAATGCATACTTAGTATCTGACTAGAGATTTGAAAGGATACTTTGATCATTCTTGCCAATTACATACCTGTTAGAGGCGAGTATATTTACATATTTAATATTCAGCTAATCTCCCCAAACTCCTTTGATCAAACAGACATGCCATTTATCCTCAAACACTGTGCCAAAAATCTCATCTCTAGATAGCCTAATGTGTGAAGTGATGAATTTGTTTTCAAGTCTCTTACAGCATGCTTTCCATTTTTCACTTCAGATTAAAACACCTACCCTTCTAACAAGTGTATTGCCTCTCCTGAACACTATCTTTAAATGTAACAGAAATCCTACCCAAATGGTTCCCTTAGGGTTTTTGCCTTTTGACATTTTCTACTTATAGAATAACTTCAGAGAAGGAAAATCAATGGCATTATGCTTGCAGACAAAATCCTCTTCCAAATGAACAGAAATGTCTCCACATTTGTCCTTCCCATTTGTGACATATTCCAGTGTGCCTTATAGATACAGATCCTGGATGACCTTCACCAAGCCCCTGGAGCAGCAGGCTTAGAAGCTTGACTAGCCCTAGAACTCCATGTTCTGAGCTAGGGCTTCTGCACTCATTGAAAATGTACATGGCTAAAATGAAATCACCTTCAGCATGAAGGCTTTTTTAAGGGTTGTCTTACCAAATCTCTTATTGTTTTTGTTCCTTCAGTCAGAAAACTCATTTTCTTTACAAAACCACGGTTTTTATTTTTCCCTCTACCTGGGACAAATTTATAGAAACAGATTTACTGAGAGGGATTCTGGCACTTTCTTGGCAACTTGCAGTGATGCCTGGTGAAAGCAGCTAAATTTTGCTGTAGAAGAAATTTGCAAAGAAAAAACAAAAAATCCTGAAAACATCCAAATGTCATCCCCTGAAGACAAATCAAAACAGAAATGTCAGGGCTGTAATTTTTGACTCACTTGAGGCACCCCATTTAGTATACTGCCTATAGAGTTTAATGTTGAAGTGTGTTATTTTTTTCTGAATAAAAAAAACCACCCCAAACACTGACTTGAAGTGTTGATGCTGATTTATTTGTTGTTTTAAGCTGTCTAAGCTGCATATCTACCATGTAATTTTGCCAGGAGACTGTTTTGCTTCTAGCAGTTTCACCTCAAAGTCCCCCAAAATCTGCTATGATCTATCAACAAAGGGTATCCTTGTTTTGCCCAACTGCCCACAATCAGACACAGGCAAAGTAAAAGGAGGGTCCAAAGAAAGGCTAAGAGCTCTGTCCCTGCATGTCACGAATTACAGATCACTCTCCTTCACCTTGTGAAAAATGTAAGGCTTGTGTACAGCATCTACCAGAGGACATCTGATCTGTGATTCTCTTTACTTGTAGAGTAGGGTTAATGGTTGGACTTGGTGATCCTGAGGGTCTTTTCCAACCTGAATGTTTCTCTGATTCTGTGACATCACCAACATTTGAGGCCTCCTCCAGCAGCAGGAAACTTGTTCTTAGAGGAACCAGGCGGTACCACAAGCTGGCATTCCTCATATATAATGGCATCTTTGGTTTTATCCATGGCCCCAGTCACGAAAAGAAAGTCCACAAGAAACTGGCAGCCAACAAAGCAGGACAATGGAGACTTTAAATTGTGTATACCTGACAAAACTCATCTTCAACACAGGGCTTTTTATAACCCCTCTCTCGGTAGTTCATCTGCTAGGTGAAGTTTAGAAGGCTCTCATTTATATTCTTCATGGGTATAACCTGCTAAAAGGTGCTTCAGATGACAACTTAATAACAGCTGATCTTGTGAAAACAGAAGAGAACAAGATGACAAGGAATTAGAGTACTATTCTTGGTTTCCTTATTTTTTATCCCTTCTTCTAATTCTGAGAAATTTGTTTAACCTTGATGTGCTTCATTGTACTCTCTATAAAATAAGGATAATGATACATGACTATTCTACAGAGATCTGGGGAAATAATTATCTTTAAATTGAAAAGCTATGGGAATGAAAAGTATCATTACTTCACTGTTATTTAATTGTATTAAAAATTATCCTTCAGCTTCCATTAAAGTCTTTGGTATTAAATATAACAAGAGTGGGCAGAAGTAATGAATGCCATAGGCCTTTATTTTCTCCATGGGTAAATGTGTTTACATGAATTGATTGGCAGATCCAAGTCCTTTTAGAGAACCAGAGACTATCTTCTGTTTGAAGGAGGAAGAATCCTTATCAAATGCATATCATTCATTTAGTTTAGGTTCTTCCCAGCCATTTTGAGGTGTTTCAGGTCTGGGAGCTTTCAGGTTTTGCTAACATTACAATGCTGCTCTACTAATTACACTGTGAAGAAAAATAAGCTAAAAATAAGCTAAAGAAATCAAGCTCTCTGCTGTTAACATCCCAGAAAGGAGAACAGTAGGGTGCTGAATAAGCACAAGTATCTCTGCAGATTTTCAATAAGCTTTCCTCAGTACAGTCCTGACATAAATAAGTTATTTCAGAGAAGTTCTTGTTAAATGTGAGTATTATGACAGATCCAAGGTCCCACTGGAAATTAGTGACAATTAGGTGTGCTGCAAAATAACTCCCTCCTTCCTTTGTGCTAACAAATGACTCTTTCTGTCAGCAGCTCTTGCAAAATCAGAAGAGTAAACAGAGAGAGCATCAAAATCATAAGGTCAGAAGCTATTTGATGCATTAAAGGGGAGCACAGCCAAGCTACAGCCAAGCTACACAGGTGAGACGCAGTAATAAAACCATATAATGACATTCTCTGTTCCCAAAGACTTTACACTCTATTATTAGGCAGAGGTAATAATGAAGATATTTTGGGGTTTACTGACCTCTGCAGTAACACCACTTAGGGATGTTACTGACTCTTTGTGACCACTGGGGGAAAAAAACCAACTGAAAACTGTGTGCAAGGATAATGCTGAATACTTACAGGGTGCTCACATAATAAGCATGGAGGAAAAAGTTTACCAGAAGTTATTCTTCTCTTCATTAATATTTACTAAGTTTTTATGCCTTCAGATAAAATGTAGGTATTGAGTAACTTTAGTTGAAATTTTGCAGAGGTTATGGCAGGTCAGATGTACATCCCTGCGTGGTGGAAGGTTGATATATCTCACTAAGAAGGCAATTAGCATTGTCTGAATGCTGGGTCTTTCCCTCTCAGTGAAATGAAGAGCATATTTCATCCTCTAACTGTAAATGTCTTCAGAGATTACAGTTCCCTGCAGCTCTGTGTCAAAACCCAAGTGCTTATTACAGTCTGGACTCTGTATCTGATTGTGCTTTTGATTTCCAAGCTCTGATTGCCATGAATGGTGTTGCTTTCCTGCAACAGCTAAACCAGCTCAAAGAGGCATGCAAACAGTGCAGCAACATACTTTGCTTCTGTTGCAGAAAACTGATTAGCCTTTGATAAAAGAAATTAATTCTAATGTGTTAAGGAAGTCAGTGAATGAACTAAAATGAAGGTTCTACAGGACTTCTCTTGCATTTAATTGCCAGAATAAAGAGCAACTGCTATCTTCTGAAATGATCCTTCCTGGCTGCAGAGTGGAAAGTCAGAATAAAGCAAGGTAATACATTGAGTTTATTAATGTTAGTGATAGTAAAGATAGCACCAAATGAAAGGCCATCCAAAAAAAGCCTGAGAGTCACTTGGCTAGATACACTTAAAACAGCAGCATACCCACATGACACAAGGAGCTGAAGCCACTCTCACTGTCAAGGTCTACAAGGCCCAAAATTTCTAAGCTTCTACACTCTCCTCTTCACAGCTGAGGTTCAGGAAATTACTGCAATTCCTTTTTCTTTTGTGCTCCTAAATATTCCTCTAAAGGTTCTGGCAAATTTGAAATACAGAAGAATATCATAAAGTATACAAAGAACTATGCTTCATGTCAATAAAATAGGGGAGAACATTCAGGCCATTTGCTTTCTTTTATTACATACCTAATGGCATGGTGTACAGCCACAGAGAAGGGATTCTAGAAAAGCACTCCAATTAATTGGTTGAGAACAGATCTGTTCCAGAGATGTTTTACCTCTCCCTTAACAATCCAGTTTCATCTACCTTCCTAAACAATGTTCCCTTCAGACAGTTCTAAAATGTCACTGCCCCATCCAGCTGCATATATATCAAAGATTCCATAATAGTCAATTGCTTCATCCCAAAAGCAAAACCAACCAACCAACGGAAGGTGTCAAACCTCTGCCCAATCTGGAAAATTGTTTTTCTTTGGAGAGCATCAGGAGTTTGGAGGAGGCTAAAAGATTATATTCTGACAGAAGACCTTTGAGAAAGCAATCTGCATGCTGAATAGTAAGCACAAATCTCTTGGTAAGTTTGTTGGCTCTAATGCATTCTCTCTTACTTAAAATAAATACTTCAAATGTTGAGCATTGTATCTCATGAAGTAATGTCTTATAAAGCCAAACAGCACATTAATGCTAATTTCTATGAAACTAATTATTATTTCCTTGTCAGTTTGGTAGCCTGTTAGTAGAGGATGGTTTGACAGAGCCCAAAAAGACTAAATGAATGTCTTCAACAACTCAATCCTACTAAGAGACAGAGATTCTCTTAGGGGGAAAAAAATATCCCATAAATTTAACCTTCTCACTTTGCCATAAATATTAAATGTGTTGGAAATGAAACCAGAGGCATTTGGATTTTTGACAGATTTACAACATGCAGATCTTTCCTACTTAAAGAGGAAAGGAGCATGTAAGAAATAGATACCTAATAGGATGTCACTCTAAGTAAATGGCTGGTCTTAAAAGCCTCTGAAATTACTGCACAAGCCAGCTGCCTTCAGTAAGAGGACTAATGATTTATTATCAGTCCATAGACAGAAAAGAGAAGTCACCATCACTGGAGGTGTTCAGGAGGAGACTTGATAGGGTGCTTGGTTGCATGGTTTAGTTGGTTGGGTGGTGTTGGATGATAGATTGGACACGATGATCTTGAAGGTCTCTTCCAACCTGGTCTGGTCTGGTCTGGTCTGGTCTGGTCTGGTCTGGTCTGGTCTGGTCTGGTCTCTTCTCTTCTCTTCTCTTCTCTTCTCTTCTCTTCTCTTCTCTTCTCTTCTCTTCTCTTCTCTTCTCTTCTCTTCTCTTCTCTTCTCTTCCCTTCCCTTCCCTTCCCTTCCCTTCCCTTCCCTTCCCTTCCCTTCCCTTCCCTTCCCTTCCCTTCCCTTCCCTTCCCTTCCCTTCCCTTCCCTTCCCTTCCCTTCCCTTCCCTTCCCTTCCCTTCCCTTCCCTTCCCTTCCCTTCCCTTCCCTTCCCTTCCCTTCCCTGTTATATGTTAATTCACAGAAATTGCATTTCCTATTGTTCCATGTTTGTTTAACAGAATCAAGGAAAATTACAGGCAAATTCTCAACATTAACTAATTCCACAGTAAAATTTTGGCTACCATTTAAGCTACAAAATACAGTAACTTCCTTTCAATATGACCTATTCAAGGGAAGCTCACAGACTTTAGATTCAAACTATCGATCATGGCAGCACAGAATTTTTCTCAGGTCAAAGGATTGTGTTCGTTCCAAAAAAAACCCCAACATTATGTATTTAGCAAAAATATCCTATTAAGGAAAGGATGACATAAAGAGTCTGTTGTTGACTCACTGTCAGCTACAGCTAGAGACAAATCAACATATTTCCATGGAGAGTGTCTCGTGCTTGCAGTTTACCATCAATGAGTAGGACAGAGGTGATAATATATGACACTTTCTGCTGACACATTCATTTGGTATCCTAATATAATTCTGAGACGAGTTACAAATGGTAAAAAAGCAGAAACACTGTAGGAAGACATCTCTTTTCCCATCATGAGTCATGGGAAAAATAGAAACAATAAATAAATAGAAGGAATTGAAGGAGGTATCCAGAACTTTCAGAACCTTTTGAAAGTGAATAATGGCTTAATATTCCCTCCTATTTGTAAAATGTCATACAGGTTTTTAGGTGACTTCCTATACATGAAATCTGAAAGACAGACACTTGTCTTGGTAGCAAATTTTAGATTATTTGGTTTTACCATTTGATTGCAGGACTTTATTTTACAGTATAGCTTAACTATGAGAGGATTGATGCTGTATGTGCAACCGCTTGGGTTTGGCACTCTTTAGGGACTGATCCAGGTGTCTTCTGGGGGAAGCTGAAGACCACTCACTATAAATCTTTGGGAATGGCATGATGGCTGCTGGGGCACAACACTGAAAGCCATCAAAAACCACTTAAGATTACTATGTGAGAGTGTCAAAATGGAATTTCTTGCTCTTCCACTCCCATTTCTCTCATGTAAAGGGGCAGCAGTCTCAGCAGTATGTCCATCTGTAGGACTATGTGAATCCCTCAGTGCAACTAACAAAAAGTGAGGATTAGCATAGAAGAAACTTTCCCTCTTACAGTATCTCCACCTCAGCTGTTTCCATCTACCACCATTGTGTGCCACAGGTATTAATTCTTCCCCCCAACAGAGTAATACTCACTCCTGGCCTCTTACCAACTACATTTTTACTCAGAAAGCCTGTTCTACTGGTACACAAACTTTGGCTAAAGCTCAAAACTTTATGCCTCTCAGCTGCTTTTAACTAAACTCTCAACCACTCCAGATTAAATTATCATTGCAAATGTCACCAAGTTACCTACATTTTTATTGTAACATCCACTCTAGATCTTTGGGTCCATAAACTTCACACCTTTTCCCTGATGATCATTTGGTGAATATGAACTTACTGCTCCACAAATGCAGGTATCATCCCTTTTCTGATACTGATCTCTGCTGTTTCTCATTCCTTTCCTTAATGGAAAACTTATTAGCCAAGCTGCTGCAAGTCCTGACACCCGTGTGCTTTTATTCCTCCGTCACACCAGAAGCAGCTTCACTGACTCGCTGAACTGCATGGCATTCCTCCACCCCCTTTTGAAACCAAACATGAGACGCTGCCTTAGAAACCTCACCAGAGGCCAGGGCTCAGAATGAGCCAGTATCTTTTGTCCACCTCATGCTCCAGCATCCTGCACCGGGCCCCTAGGCTGTCTCCACTTCCACTTAGTCCTGCCTCTTCCCTTTCACAGTGCTTCCTCTTTTCCCAGATTCCTCTGAGCTGTCCCTGGGATGTCTCTTCCTCCCTGTACTCTTCAAACGATCCCATCTTTCAGAGTATCAGCAACATCAAAGCCTTAAACCCCTTCTCTCGGAGGGGGGCAGTTCCACTGGCTGACTTCTCTTGTGAGTGGCCCTATAGAAGGGGCATTGCGAAGGGGCATTGCAAACGTGCCAGCCTCTCCCTTGCCTCTGTTTAAAGACAAAGGCGGAAACCGCCACAAAAGCAGGAGGCCCGGTGAAAGCTGAACAGGTATTGGTGAGCGCTGGGCACCTTGAGCCTGTTTTATAAACAGGCCCCGAGATCCTGCGTGTCCTCCGGCTGCGGCTCCACCCACGCCAGTCCTCCACTGAGAGACTCTGAGCCTGTTTCCCATCCTCAGCGGCTCACGGCAGACAAATGAACCGCGTACCACGGAGGGCAAGGCCACACAGGTGTCCCGGCCCGGCCCCAGGCAGCAGAGCCCGACCTGGTGACGGAGGCCAAGGCTCCCCACGTCCGCAGGCGACTGGTGACGAGCGCCGCGAACGCTGGCCTCCTATTGGCTCTCGTTCTGGCGAAGCGCGCCAATAGCGACTCGCCTTACCCCCGCTCGCAGGCGCCCCGTGGCGCGGAGGGGGCCCGGCCGCCCGCGGAGGCGGGTCACGTGACCCTGTGTTTACATCCTCTCAGCTGTTGGACCCCGCCTCCCCCTGCCGTCTCACACCAACGGAGCCGGCCGCGACCTGCGGACCCCTGTGCCGTGCGGCCCGCGGTAGCGCAGCGCTGCCTCCCGCTCCCTTTGCCGTCGCCTCTGCTTGCACTCCCACCCGGCCCACGGCAGCTCTCTCCCGCCTGTATTTACCCCAGGCGGGGATCTCGCCGCTGTTGCCCCGCGCAGGATCCGGGGCCCGCTGCAGAACGGGTGAGTGTCCCGCAGTGAGGGGGGGGAAAGGAGGGAGTCGGGGGTAGAGGGCAGGCAGAGCTGCACGCCTCGGCTGCGCTGTGTGGTGTGGAGGCCGCCGTGGGACAGCCAGGACAGTGAGTTGCGGTGAGGTTGGGGGTGAGTGCGGCCCGCTGGCCCCTCGCCCTCCCCTCGTTTCTCCGGGCGCTCCGGCTCCCATTGTCCGTTGCCCCGCACGCAGGCGCGGGGAGAGGTGGGGGGAGGAGGGGGAAGGTTGTTTTCGTGCAGCCGGGACGGGCAAGGGCTTGCTGCCGCCCGCCTCTGCGGGGTGGGGAGGGACGGGACGGGGAGCGAGCGCGTACGCCCTCGGCAGCCCAGTCCTCCTGCTCCTCCTCTGCTCGATCCCCCTCCGCCACCCCCCCGCGTCCCTTCGCCGCCTGCGTAACGAATAATCCCTGGCCCAAAAAGGGCTGGGAGGAGAGGTGGCTGCTCTAACGGCCGCGGGCCGGGGGCAGGTGTGTGGGGAATTGGTGGAGGTGACGACGCGAACCAGAGAGAAGGTTCCAGCCTTGAGGAGGGATAGAGGCAAGGTGAGGGCAGCGCTCGTCCCCCGCTGCGGCTCTGCGCCCTGCCTCCTCCCCGTGACGACTGGGGATTTTTGCCGTTGAGGAAATGCGGTGAGAGCGGGAGCTAGCATGGTATTGTTTTGATTGTCCGTGGGTGGTTTGGGTATTGCTTTTGTTTTTTTGTTTGTTTTCCCTCTCCCGAACCTTTATAACCCCAGGGTGTTGTTGGGGCTGATTCTTCCAGGTCGAGAGATTTTTTTGGAGGAGGAGAAAGGGATTGTGAGCCAATGTTTTGTTTTGTTTCAAGAAAAAACTGTGAGCTAAGGAAGGGTAAGGAGAGGAAGTGGTGTGGTATCAGCGACAGGAAAACAATTCGTTTACATAAGTGTTTGAAATGCCTGATAACTTAGCTTTTCGCCTCGAAAGCCAAGGCAGGTGGGCGGCAGTAGGAGTGAGCGTTCCAGGTGCAGCGGGGAGGGGAGGAACCAGCCGCCTCTGCCCCCGGCACTGCCCTCCACGCACATTTTGTTTCTGTTTACATTGCGGTCTCTGTTTTGGCTGCGAGCAGCGTAAGGGGAGGAGCAGGAACTCTCTCCGGGGCAGCTACCTCCTCCTCTCTGTTTTTTTTTTTTTGTTGTTATCTGTACGGGGGAGGCGTCCTGGGGTCACGTCTGCCTGTAGCTGAGCTGCGGTCACCGGTTAATGTGATTCCTCTTCGTCCCCGAATCTCAGGTCGCCTACTCTGCATCTGCAGGTCTTGTGCCTCCCTCGCCGTCTCCCTCCCCCCCCCCCCCCGGCAGTTGTCCGCAGCTCGCAGTGAAGTTGGAGGAAGGGGAAGGGAGGGCCAAGGGGAAAGGAATCTTGGCATTTATTTGATACGCAGTCAGCAGTCTGGGCCTGCTTTGTTGCAGCTCTGTCCCCTTTGACAGCAGAAGGGGAAACACTTAAACCTCCTATGGTGGACGGGCGAGGGGCATTCATTTTTCTTGATGACGAAGGAAAACATCCTTAGGGTCTGCATGAGAGGGGAGATGGAAGTACTGAACTGCTGCAATGTGTGGAGAGTGCTCATGTCCTTGCAGTACTTACCAGTGCGTGCCCATATAGCTGCTGTTCTCCTAGTGGGTATTTTTCACTCCTGTCAAGTAAAAGTCAAGCACAGCTGAACTGCAGACTTCAGCAAGGCAGTAAGGTTTCTTCTGGTAATGAGCAGTAAACTGAGAGAAAGAGACACAGGTAAGGCTAGTCAGTGAATTAATGGAGATGCCAAATCCCTCTTGACTGTATGCCCTCTGTATTACAGAGAGTGCTTTTAAGATGCAAAAAATTGTAATGCTTCAAGTTAGCAAATGACATGGTTGTGTTGTGAGAATGCCACTGTAACCATAATTGCAAATGAATCATACATGTGATACCTTATTTCCCCCCTCCCCCCCCCCCCCCCCCAAGAACTCTTACCTTAGAGCAATCTCTGGAAGGAGGTCAGGCATGGATAAATGAGCTGTCTCCTGCCTGATTTGTTGGGAAAGTTCTGAAAATATTTTGGATGTGCAGGTAGACAAATACATGAAAGAGTTATTGGTGTTTCAACATTCTCTGAGTGAATAAATACATGATAGGAATGTAAGAAGTACATGAGTGAGGTCAGAGAGCCACAATAAGGGCTTTGGGGGTGGACACTTAGCCAGATGTTCTTGACAACAGTCAGTGTCCCTCAGAAATGCAAGGATAAACAATTGCATGTTGTTGGGAGGTCTACAGTGAGGAAAATGGCCTGAAATCACAGAAAGAAGCATGCAGTAATGGACAGCCCTGGACAGTCAAATGTTATCCCTTGGTCTGTGCAGGATTAGGTTCCTTCCCTGCATAATCACAAATCTTCACTGCAGAATTCTTGTGAAAATCTGTCTGCTTCTCCTAGTTGGCTTGCTTTCTGCATTTTCTTCAGTCTCACACTTCATGTGATGGCTTGCTTTAGATATTTGACCAGCCAGTTTCAATTCTGCACTATTCTATTTATAAATCTATGAAGTCTTGCCATTTTTATAGTCCCATCTTGGCAGATTGGTGATATTTATTGCTTAGTCTTGTGTTTGCCCATCAGTGGCTGCCCCAAGCTCTTTTTGAAGAGGCTGCTGCCTAATAGGAGACTAAGAATAGGACCTGACTACCAAACATATTGTAGTTTTCCATGCCTCTACTGGACCATACCAGAGCAGTCACTTGGCTGTGTTCCCCTAAACTTGAAGTGTGATTGCTTTGAGATGCTAAGTGTGTGTTCTGAAGCTCAGGCATGTCTCTAAAGAGCAGGTTGCCTGTACCTTTTCTTTTTTAGGCAAACTTGCAAGAAGAAACCATAGCACAAAGATCAAATTTGAAGTTGCTGCTGCAAGATGTGGTTAGTACTACAGGTTTCTTTTCCCAAAGATGTTTCCAAAACTCTGTAGGCAAGATGGTTTTTCCCTGCAATATTCCAAAAAGGTTTGTGCCATAAGCTTTAACAGTTCTCCAAACCAAATACATTTAGACATTGTGAAATAGTTAGGCAGGATGGGAGTGTTCATTCAACTCTTCAGAGCATGGTGGGAAGCATCTGAGAATATAGCCATTGTTTCTGGATTGGAAGTCTCTTTAAGTGTTTCTGTTCAAATTTCCAGCTTCCTTCCCATTTTCAGCAGAGATCTGCTGGTTGGTACCCTGCTGATTGAAAGTGGTGCTTTGTAGCTGATCATTAGCTAGCTCTCTGTGTGAGAAAAGGGCCTTGAAGTCTACAGCTCTTGGCACCCTTGAATGCAAACTTCATTCAGTATTATCATTTATTTGTTTTACTTGTTTAGAATGTAGACTCCTCAAAGCACAAGTGGGAAGAATACGTGTGCCACCTTGTCTTGCAGATCAGGTGTGTCACTGGCCTAAAGGCACTCTAGGAATCTGCCAGCAGGGTGAGAAGTTGTTCTGCATGCTTCATCTTCTCCAACCAGCAGGTGTAGATTTTTTTAGAGAGAATTCTTCCAATGTCTTTGCCTTGCAGAACTGATAACTCTGTTCCACTTCTTTCTTGTATGGGTTCCTAGGGAGTAAAGTGCAGTAGTTTTGTGTTAAATATTATGGGTGTAATTGCATTACAACATCAGGAAATAACTACTGTGCCCCAGTTCCCTTGGAACTTATTTGTGTGCACTGGATATTAATGAGAGCCTTCAGGCCTTCTCAGTGCAAGCTCTTAAAGGAGTTACTGCTGCTGTGTTGTCAGAGACCATTGGGCAGGACTTCTGGACCTTGAAGAAGGGGTAGAACTTACAGCAGCTTAGAATGCTGAATATCATCTCTCTTTTTTTGCTTTGCTTTTTTCAGGACTGAAAGATTAGCTGGCTGCCATTCAGAACAGTAGTGTTAGTTCTCTGTCCTTTTTGTCCTAGTACATTATGCAGATTTCCTATTTCAGAGTAAGTGTTGCTCCTGCAATGATGACAGTGATGTTAAGTAATCCCAAGGAGCTTGAAATCCTGATAAATAATGTCTGCATTCTTTTCAAATGTGCTGGATCAGAAGCCTTGAAAGTAAGAAGTAAAAGTGAACTGAAAGTAAAGATATCTTTAAAAGTGTCAGCTTGTCCTAAGGAACTTGTTTTATAAAGCAAGAAGTATTGGAAGTTGTATCTAGAAAGCAGCTGCAGTGTCCATCACTTGTAGGTTGTGACTGCAATTGATATGTGACTTCTCAACTAAGTCTGTGAGTCTTTGAAATTGAAGCACCAAAATAAACATTCCACTTCATTGTGAGGAGAAAACAGTGGTCGTAGAGCAGTTTGGGGGGGAAAAAAAAAGTCAAAACCTCAAGCCCCACAGCCCTAAAATACTTTAGAGGTGACATCAGAAGTTGCCATGGTAACTCTCAGGCTACAGATTCTGATGTATTCTCATGTGGAGGAGTTGTAGAGTGAGGATGTGACCATGGTGGAGCATGAATAAACTGCTTCTCTGGTTAGAGGGCTGTGTTGTGGCAGAAAAAGACTCAGAGCCCTCTGCTTAGAAGATGCATTTAATGAAGGATAGTTTTGGAGTTCAGGCACTTCTCTATCGTGCTTTGGATGTAAAGATCTAATTTGTTGCAAGTGCAGAGTGTTGAGTTCTGCGAGTTGCACAGAGTTGGAGATTAATGATGCTGTGAATGTTGTTAAGGTAACCTGAAATACTGAGGTTTAGTATTTCTCTCAAGTACTGCGTTTCACTCCAGGCTTTCCCAAAGTAGTGTGCTCAGCATACAGTTGCAAACCAAAAGCTGAACTTGGATTAGCAGTGTTTCTAGAATGTAAAAGGCGAGTGGAATTAGTGTTCAGAAATTTGAGGAAGCAGTCCAGAAGGTGCCAACAAACATTTACAATAAAGTTTAAAAACCAATAGTCTTCAAGCAAGTGGTTTGGAATTCTGTTTGAAGGACATTTCTGTGAAGGTGTTACAGGCCATCTGAGTTGTCAGCGTGGAGCTGTTAATTATGAGATAGGTTTACTGAAGCCTACATTCCTCTGAGGTTAACAAAATAAGTATGGCAGGCAGGGTAAGCTGAAGCTGGGGTAGCTGAGCAGTTAGAGAAGGGACAGTCCTTGTCCATGCTTTACTGGAGATTGTACACATATAACATGTGTAGGGCCAAGCAGTTGTGGGGAAGTGTGGTCATTGTGAACAGGGTCCTGTCCTGAAGAGTCATTAGAACCTGGTGGGGGTGGACTGCACATTTGGTTCTGAGTCTCTCCAGGTTTCTTCTTTTGGTCTTTTTTCTTACGAGTCTTTAGCCAATAACGTGCTAACTTCTATCTGTTTGCTTTTCCGGGCCCTACTGTTGCTTTTCTTTCAAAGGACACATCCCTCAGATTTGTGTGTGGTTTGTATTCTGTGTGGAAGTCTTAAATCACACAACAGCAGCTCTTTGCAGGGAGGCAAGGACAGGATGTGGGCAGAACTTCTCTGTTGTGTTACTTAACGCTAATCATTGCCATATCGTAGGCCAGGTTCACATGAGTGCCTAAAATAGCACTGGAGGTCTGTGTTGGAGCACCTGAGTCACTCTGCAGGTATCAAAGACTTGCTGTAACTATTGCAAAAACTTTCCTTTGCATAATTTCTAAATAGATAATGCTTATTAAAACTCATGTCAGTAGTCAGCAGTAGTTCTGTTTTTTTTTTTCCCCTCTGAAAATTAGCTTGCTAGATGCATATTTCTAATGGCAAATGAAGCAATCTTCAACTCTTCAGGATGAATAGCAGCAACCTTGTGATGCTGGTTAGTGTTCAAGGAGACACCTAATCATCATTGAGGAGATTTTATTTATTTTCAATGGATGTCTGCAGATGTTTTAGTAGATTTAGCAGTAGGAGTTAGAGTTAAATTGCAGTTCTTACAGAATAGTAGTTTAAGATGAAAGGCAGCATGCTGTAATAGTTGGCAAAGAATACGTGCACTGCTGAATGTAACTCTTCAAAGTATGCCTATAGGTAGTATCCTTCAAGTAAAGCAGCATTTGTCATCAGTTCCTGTTGTCTTCAGGAGTGGGAGGGAACTAAATTTCAAAGAGAACATCTCAGAGATGTCTTACTTCCGTTTGGGGTTGGTTTTGGTAAAAGGACAAGTTGCTGCTTCTAAAAGGGATGGCTGCATCAATGTATGGCTTCCATAAGTGAAGTGAGAGTCATTGAAACTAGTGAATCTCTTTCACCGTCTGATAGGCTTGTGGTGTCTCTCCCAAATGAAAGGCTTGGTTCCTGTAAGTGGTTGTTTTAATATTGACAGAGGAATTAGGACCCTGTGGCTGGAAGAAAATGAGAAGTGGTTACTGTTCTGAGAATTTATATGTGTTATTTCTGTAGCAGATATTTTCAGTGGCTATACAAGAATTACTATGTGGTTTTCTTGACAAGCAGTTGAAAGAAAAAGCCAGTGCAGTTAGGACCACTGTTCTGTCTAATGAAGCTAAAAAGAATACCAGAATTGAAGTCACTGTCCTGGTAATCATATTTTCAACACAGTTCTTTCACTTGACAGAGGTGTGGCTAAAATGTATGAAAGTTAGCATTGCTGCGAGATTGAACTCTGAAGTTCATGAAAGGAGATGCTTAATTTCAGCAAAGCAAAAGGTTAGGGTTCCTGCAGTAGTAATAGCTTCAAGTAATTAGGCATGCTGTGAGGGTTTTCTGCTAGGACATCAGTTTGCCATTACAGGGTTTGAATTCCATCTGAAAAATGTTGCTGAGTTCTTGTTTATGCTTGTTAGTGTTGGGTTCTGGCAGGTAAGGCATTGCTGGCTCTTCTTTTGGGGCATGTGGCCTTGCTGTTTATTTGCAAAACTCTCCCCTGTACTCTTCTAAGAATGAACTGTGGGTTTGTTTCCATTCAGTATAATCACCTGCTCTCCAGTTTCTTATGCTTTGCTGTGGTCCCTAAATGTGACATTATTTTAAGTGAGGAGGTCAGCAAAACTGAATTGCTGAGTTTCTTTATGACTTCTGCTGAGCTGACAGTTAAAGCATTATAAAATCCCATAGGCCTTTGTCTCTGCTTATTTACTTCAGCTAATTATGCATTCGTTGTGACTAAGACTCTACTGCTGAGTTTCCTGAGATTCTGTGGTGTTTTCTGAAGTTCTTGATTTGTCAGGAAAAGTCTGTGTAGGATTTGGCTCCTCCATTCTGGGAAGCTCTGGACGAACTGGAGCTGTTCATATCTGTGGCAGGTTGTGTGACTGTAGCAGCCTCTTGTGTCACATCTGTAAACTACACTCCCCCCAGGTGAAAAATGCCTTCCACGACTGAGGAAAGTTGGATGGGACGGGTACATTTGGGCTGTGCAAATGCACAGCTGCTACATAAGCAGTGATAAAAGCTTCTCATATGCCATTTCTTGAAATATTTGTATGAATAGTCTCTGAAGCTTTCCCAAATGCTCCAGATCCTCTCCAGACCACATCTGCTTAGTACTGTAAGTAAACCATAACTTCAGAGCCATATTTGTGGTAGTGCTTGACTCGTACGTGGAGACAGAGAAGCAATAGTGGCAGAAAGATTTTAAACTTTAAAATGTGCTTGTGTATTTTGCTTTTGGCTTCTAAGGAAGGCTTATGAGGGGTTTTGTTCTAGTCTTTCTAGTTCCTAGTTCAGGCAGGCATGGCCCCAGGTCCAGACAGTAGTGAGGCTGAGCACGTAGTCTGAGTAGCTCACAAACGTGTATTCATACATACATAAATACGTAGCTGGCCACCACAGCATGGAAAACACAGCACTGATGCAAGCACAAATGGCCAATGGCCTTACCCTATTGTCTTTTCTTGATGGTCAAGCTGAGTGTCTGCTGGCAAACATGTGCATGTATACAGTATGGATCCTTCCCGTTACTGGATTTCAGACACTTGGTCTACCCTGAAACTGGCTCTTGGGTCCTCTTATCCACCATTGCCTCTTGTATACAGACATTTGGGCTCAGCTGCCAGTCCCAGGCACCACAGATTCTCTAGCAGCTCACTTCAACTTTGCTTGTTCTCTGGCAGCCAGCTCCTTCAGTTGCCTCACTTGGGCAGTCTGCCTTGTCCCTGGTTTCCAGGCCATGCTGCCAGTTTGCTCACTGGTCTGGCTCAGTCCTCCCTGTCATCCTGACCCACAAAAAGGTCATCTCATTTGCTGGCACCACAGACTCAGGGACCTCTGTGACCTGTGGTCTGCCTCTACTTGTCACGTAGACCCACAGGCATGCTGAACAGGGTTCCAGGGAAAGGTACAAAGAAGAAATTACTGGGCAGATAGGACAGACAGTGGTGATTTGGGGTAGAGCACAGCTAGACACACAGAATGACCTGCAGCCTGTTCACAGGTGACCTGTTCCCTTTGACACTGTAGCCCTGGTTTTTCCATGCTTGTTCCTTTCCAAAACATATTGATTTCTTCTTCCCTTTCCTCCTTTGGTTCCTCCAAATCCCATAGCAGTACTTGAGCAATCCACAAATGCTTTTCCCCTGCTTCTCTTGGTAAATCTGGTAGCCTTGTAAGCAATCACAACTCTCAGTATGAAAAGTGCTCGGGAGAGGATCAGTGGTGGGGGGCCAGAACTGGCAGTTCTCCTGTGATAGCCTTGGGGAGGAGCTAGATTAGGGTATTTCAGTGGGCTCCCCCACCCACAAGCGTGCCCCTGCTCCCTTGCTGTGTGCAGAATAGATTTTTATTGCATAACCTTTGATAGGTGCTGGCAAATAACCTGTTAATCATTTGCAAGCCCAGTTGACAATTCATGGTAGGAGTTAGTGGCTGGCCACGGAGGTGTGAAGTAAAGTGATAGGGTTAAAAAAAGAAATACTTTGAAATGTTACCTCAAAGGAGGGTAATTTAATAGCAACAGGAACAGGGAGAATGCTGGAATGATTGCATGAGACTTTTGGTAACAGGCATTAGGAACAGTAGTAATGCTGTAACCTTTTAAATTATAAAACAAGGAGTTGGTCTTTTATTTCTGGGTTACTTGCACTTAGTTAGTAACCATTTAAAATAGATTTAGTTGATGCTTGATTTGTACAGTCAGAAAGTTTTGATGAAGGATTACTTTGGTAAGAGCCATGAAGGGGGGACAGTCAGTCTCTGTTTCATATGAAGTAAGCAGTGTGCAGTGAGAAGTGGAGTCCCTCAGGGATCAGTCCTGGGACCCATCTTGTTGAACATCTTTGTGGGTGCCATGGGCCGTGGCACTGAGTGCACCCTCAGCAAGTTTGCTGATGACACCAAGCTGTGTGGTGCAGCAGACAGGCTGGAGGAAAGGGAGGCCATCCAGAGGGACCTGGACAGGCTGGAGAGGTGGGCACAAGCCAACCTCATGAGGTTCAACAAGACCGAGGGCAGGGTCCTGCATCTGGGTCAAGGCAGTCCCAGGCACAAATCCAGGCTGGGCAGTGACTGGCTGGAAAGCAGCCCTGAGGAGAGAGACTTGGGGGTGCTGGTGGACAAAAAGCTCAACAGGAGCTCTCAGTGTGCACTTGCAGCCTGCAAAGCCAATCAGATCCTGGGCTGCATCAGGAGAAGTGTGGCCAGCAGGTCCAGAGAGGTGATTCTCCCCCTCTGCTCAGCTCTGGTGACACCCCACCTGGAGTACTGAATCCAGTTCTGGAGCCCCTATTACAAGAGGGATATGGAGGGGCTGGAAGGTGTCCAGAGAAGGGCCAGGAGGATGAGCAGAGGGCTGGAGCACCTCTCCTATGAGGACAGACTGAAGGAGTTGGGGCTGTTCAGTCTGCAGAAGAGAAGGCTCCAAGGTGACCTCATTGTGGCCTTCCAGTATTTGAAGGGGCCCTACAGGAAGGCTGGGGAGGGACTGCTCAGGATCTCAGGTAGTGATAGGACTAGGGGGAATGGAATGAAGCTGAAGGTGGGGAGATTCAGGCTAGATGTGAGGAGGAGGTTCTTCACCATGAGAGTGGTGAAGCCCTGGGATGGGTTGTCCAGGGAGGTGGTTGAGGCCCCAGCCCTGGAGGTGTTTAAGAGCAGGCTGGATGAGGCTCTGGGCAGGCTGATCTAGTGTGGGGTGTCCCTGCCCATGGCAGGGGGGTTGGAACTAGATGATCCTTGTGGTCCCTTCCAACCCTGAATGATACTATGATACTATGATCTTAAGAAATGAGGATTTATTGACAGGGTCGCATCATTTTAAGGCACACTGTTTATGGAGAATGCAGCAAATCATGCCATGGGCCTCTAACTCTGAGGCACTTGGAGATATGTGGGATTTGGGGATTAAAAAGAATAAAGTCAGGTGCAAGTAGGTAACCATCCTTTGCTTTGTCAAGATGAAAATAACTATTAGTGTGCATGTGGTTTAGGAAACAAGTGACACTGGGAGAAAACTGCTGAATCCAGTGTCATGCTTCTGGAAGACTGCATTTGTGAAAGTTTCACATCACAATTTAGAGCAAGATAAGGAGGAAGCAGGAGTAGGCTTTACTCACTCCTCCCTGTTGAGCGTTACAGCCCCAAGTAATAAAGTAACTTCTCAAAGCACGCTGACGGACTGCGCTGTACTATTTTGAGCCTATATTAAACAGGATCAGAACTTGAATGTTTTTACTTCTGGTTACTCAGTGTCTCAGAAGAGGACAAATAATAAAAGTTGAGATTCTCAGGCTGTGAAAGTAAACATTTTGATAAGACAGGACTAAAAGTTGCCTGTGCTGTGATCGTTGCCTGCAATTTTAATGCTTTGGGAAACATTCGTAAAGATCAGAAAGCCAAACGGTTTCAGTGTGCTTGGAGCTTGACAAAATGGATACATTGGGATTTTATTTGGGCCTGGGTTTTTTGTTGTGTTTGTTTTCTTGCAGAGACTGCAGTAAATGCATAGCTTTAAGATGAGGTTTCAAGTGTCAGGAATGTAACTATCTTCTATTTTCGTACTTGACCTCATTTCTATTTTCTTTTGCTAGAGGCAACAGGCGTATGTTGTTCTGTTGCTGTTGGAAGGGAGTTATTTAACTTGAAATGTTTATATGCAATAAGCTTTTGAACTTTAGCACTGGCTGAAACAGTGACTATTTTGTCACGGGCCCCATTTTGTGCACTCAAAATTATATGAGCTTTGACTTGATCTGTTTAAGGGCTAATAACTCCAGAAATTACATTTGTGGTGAAAGGTGAGGAAAGTGCATTTTGGCTCCTGGACTAAACCTGCTTTGTATTTTGTTATAAAAGAGGATTCTCCCTCTTCTCTCTCCCCTCCCCCCCCACCCAGCTGTTACTGGCTGCGCTGTGAAGGTGATACTGAAAATAAAGAACCATCACGTTTTACTGTGGCTTGTTGCATTCTGGTCACCACAGACTTAAGCATCTCCTTTCATGAGGAGCAACAGGTTTTGTTTTAAACAAGTTGAGTATTTATTAGAATAAACCAAACCAGGTTGGAAGAGACCTTCAAGATCGTGTCCAACCCATCAACCAATCCAACCCACCCAAACAGCTAACCCATGGCACCAAGCACCCCATCAAGTCTCCTTCTGAACACCTTCAATGACGGCGACTCCACCACCTCCCCAGGCAACCCATTCCATAGCGCAATCACTCTTTCTGTATAGAACTTCTTCCTAACATCCAACCTGAACCTCCCCTGGTGCAGCCTGAGACTGTGTCCTCTTGTTCTGGTACTGGGTGCCTGGGAGAAGAGACCATCATCCGCCTGTCTACAACCTCCCTTCAGGTAGTTGTAGAGAGTGATGAGGTCACCCCTGAGTCTCCTCTTCTCCAGGCTGAGCAACCCCAGCTCCCTCAGCCTCTCCTCATTTGGCATGTCCTTTCTGCCCAGGTGACCTAAGCAGCTTATGGTTAGGGTAATGTTCAAATTTGCAGAAATATTTATGTTACTTCTATGCCTTTCACCTTTTTTAGACTAAACAGAATTAGTTATTCCAAAAGTTTTTTTGTTGCTTGGTTTCTCACCCTCTCTCTACAGCTCTTGAGCATTTGACTGTTGTGGCTTATGTAAACCTGCTTGAATTGAGTATCCTCTGTCAAATACCCTTGCCCAAAGCTGTGTGTTGTGGCAATGAGTTTTGCAGCCTGGTCACTGTAGCTCACTAATTCCTGTGATAGGTGTGCACAGACAGCAGTTTCTCTTCTGAAAGCAGGGGCATGATCCAGACTCAGTGAGTATCAAACATCTGCATGTTAAGCATCGCTGACACATCTCTGTCTTACGAAGCCCTGGATATTTTAGTCTTGCCAGTGAACCAGCTGCTGTTACGTGGCACCTCCTGTTTCTGTGGGTCTGTTAGGTCTGAAAGGTCTGAAAGATGAGAAGCTTCTCATCTTTCTCCTTCCTCACAGCCTGTCTGTGATAAACCAGTAGTCTTTGACTAGTCTATGCGGGACAGACTTAAAATAGTTGTAGTCTGGGCAGAGGCAGAGCTGCAGGCATACTTCTCGGGAGCCAAGACCTTTAAAAAGCGTGCTGAAGAGAACTGCCAGGTTCTTCCAGGATCAAATACCGTTACCAGGAGCTGTCTCATTCTACCACTCAAGCTGTGTCATGCACAGTCATAGATATCAATTCTTGTCCTTGCCAATCAGGTATTCAGACTTTTTTTTAGCAGTTAGCAGTGCTCTCTGAAATTACTGAAACAAGTTAGAATTACTCTGGGTTTTTTTCAGACAGTGTCACTGGACTGACACAGCCAATTTTTCTACTTCTTTTTTTGGTCTAATGATACCAGAGAACAACATCTTGCTGCTTTGGAAAATTACTTTTCAAAGCATTTGAGAGCATCTGAAGTCTTATCAGCACATCTCTTCATCTGCTGAAGAATATGAGGAGGAGCTGGTTCTGAGCACTGAGCAGCAACTGATTATTAATACTGCCCATCAGTAATTGGCAAAGTCTTTATGTCTGATGCCAAGTAACAGCTTTAATGCAGGTAATGTCAGGTGCTTCAAATCTCATGAGACTTCAGCAAAGATGAGCTAATCAGACTATTGCAGAGCTGATTATCATTATCATCAGCATCTCATCCATGGAGGCTTTTTCACTTTATAATACAAGTTTTAGAACAGATATTGGATACATTAAAACTTCCTGTGAAATTGGCTAGTAGCAAATCCTTCTAAGAGAAAGGAGTATTTCTGTGCTGGGTCCCAATTTAAAGCTTTTCATAACATGAATGACTAGATTCAGAATGTTTGTAGGTATGAAAATCCCCACAATGTTTTGTTTGAGGTGGGGAGAACATTGTTTTATGCAGATGACCAACATATTCTTTGCTAGTGATTAATGAGTCAGTAAAGTAGGGCAGTGAGACAGCTTTCCTGTTTCTCAGCAGGGAGTTTTTGCAGGATATAATTAAGAAAGGTCAGTTCGTGGGCCAGAGGGTATTCTAGGATGTCAACACTGAAGCTGGGTCTGTTGTGGTGACCATAGTGACAACTATTGCAGAATCATGAGCACAACCCTAAATAGAGACCACACAGCTGAGGGCTTGCTCTCTGAAGAGTACAGGGCTGCCTTAGTACTCAGTGGGTACAGATCTACACCTTCACATTTCAGAAACTATCCTGTACTGTAGTTTTCCCCCCAAAATGGCAAACTACACTGCTAGCTATCTTGGGTAGACACGGTGGACTCTTCTGCTCTGAAGCAGGCGTTCAAAACTTGTGGTGTCACAGGTGGGAGACTTTGCTGGGAGAAGAAACTGCTTCTGCAGCCTGGTAGGCTCACCTTTGCAAACGTTTTTTGGTTGCCCAGAGCTTAAGCAGCAAGAACAACTGAGTCAGGATGTGATGTTAAGCTTTGGATTAAAAGCTCCATCCAGGAAGTGTGTGGGATTCTTTGCTTCATAATGAAAGGTAATGAATTTAAATTTCTTTTATCAGCACACCTGAAAAGTAGGTCTGGCATCTGGAACTGGGGTATAGAAAATGTTCCTTTCTGCATCTGATCCTTGCCATTGTGTGAAGAGAGTAGACAGAACTTCAGATGAGTAAAACAAATGCAGTACAGTAGAAAACAGACCAGAAGAGGAATGTATCCTAGCCCAAGGAAGGAAAAAGAAAAATGGTTTTGTGCCTGAGTGGACAACCACAAAATTGTCTAAAAAACCCAACCCAACCAACCAACAAACCATTGTCTCCCCCCCAAAAAACCCACAACCAACCAAAACCAAACCAACCAACTAAAACAACCCACCCAAAAAACAACCTACAACCCACCAAGAAATTAACAAAAAATTCAAAGAGTTGTATAGACATTCATGAAGTTTTATCCCCAAATTCCCCCCTTGTATAACTACCAAGGTTCAGTCTGATCATGCAGTCTGTGCTGATGTTGTCACTGCTGATATGCTTATGGAGTGCCGTGGGCTTCGGTGCGTCTTCCCAGCGAGCGCAGTACCACGTGCTGTTTGGTATGTTCAGGTGACTTGCAGGTGGGGGTAGGAGGAGAGCAAGCACACACCTGGAATTTTGTATAAACAGCTGTTGAAGGCCTAAACAGGAGGATCAAGGTTAAAGCTTACATCAGACTTGACAAACATTTCTGCCCAAGTAGGTCAATGCAATTCAGGTTAAGTCAGTAGTTGTAGCTGTTTACATTCGTTTGGCTTAACGTTAATCTTCTCCCAGGCACCCAGTACCAGAACAAGAGGACACAGTCTCAAGCTGCGCCAGGGGAGGTTCAGGTTGGATGTTAGGAAGAAGTTCTATACAGAAAGAGTGATTGCGCTATGGAACGGGTTGCCCGGGGAGGTGGTGGAGTCGCCGTCATTGAAGGTGTTCAGAAGGAGACTTGACGGGGTGCTTGGTGCCATGGGTTAGCTGTTTGGGTGGGTTGGATTGGTTGATGGGTTGGACACGATGATCTTGAAGGTCTCTTCCAACCTGGTTTGGTTTATTCTAATAATAAAGGTTTATTCTAATCCTGTGGTCTGTTCCTTGTTCCATTGCTGTATTGCAAAGAACCTTGAAGTATGCTGTGTGGACTGCATTGCATTGGGAAGCTGACTGTACTTGTTTTTGTACTTGTTCCTATTTGACTGGAGCAGCTTAAACAGTAGGCTAGGAGTAAGTTTGTTTGAGTTAAGTCTAAGGTACATGCTTCCAAAACATGCAGTCTTTCCCATAGAGTTTTCTTTGATGTATCAAGTAGTTTCTACTATATTCTGAAAACAACAGTTTTCCTATCTGGATTATTTAGAATGACAAAACAAATAGCTGTGGCAGAGAAGGCAGTTAAAATAGCAGCTAATTTTCCCAAGCACTTGGACTTTTTCTTGCTTTTAGTAGCAGTTCAGCAGCAAGGCTTAGGAATAAAAGTTTTAAAACTCTTTGTAAAGCTTTGTTCTGAAACTCCTCTGTGTCCTGCAGTTCATTCTGATTTTCATCACTGCAGTTCTCTAGCATACAAGTCAACATTTTGGGTGTACCCAACCTTTGCTTAGTGAAGCTAATGTTACTATTTCTTTTCCCTTCAGATTGAATAAACAGAATGATTGACTGCTAAGGGTGCAGCTGAAATCTTAACGCTCAGCTCTGCAGTTTGGAGCTAAATTTCCTCTTGTGCAGCACTTAAAATACTTGGGAGGAAAGGGGAAGCTAAACTAAAAATGGAGTCCTTTTGTTGTAGGAGTTGCTGGACAGGGCAAGGACAGGCAAAACATGATCTCGAGTTCATTACAGCTGTAGAAGTGGCACAAATTGACTCTGTTCAGAAGTAGATCTAACACTTGGTTATTTGGGGGTAATTTCAAACCACCACATCTGGGAAACTTTAAACCTCTGTTGATCAGAGTGGTGTTGGTGACTTCTGCCATGAAGAAATCAGAACTTAATTGTACTGAGGTGTTTCAGGCCCTTGTGTACCTGGGTGGTTAATTTCCTTCTGTGGCCAGTCACAGAGATACATGAAAGCTTACTCCTTTGCCTGTATCAGTGTATAGCTCTCTGGTTTATTGTTGTCCCTTCACACTCCTGGGTAAGGGGGAAGGTTCTTCATGCAATTGTGTGCTATCTACGAAGGTCATGTACTACAGCCTTGTTTCAGAGTAGTGTGATGTGCTCCAAGCTGATACCTTAATGAAAATATCAGTGGCTGATCCCCACTGTTTTTCATCCTTTGAAATAAGAGTCAAGTCAGTGGGATCAAATGGCTTCTGTTTTTAAGGAGCCATCTATGTCAAGTCAGGATAGTCAGTATTGCAAGCTACTAAATTTGTAAGATGCTTCCCATTGTATGAATACAGCAAAGGCAAAGCTTTGTCAAAGTAACTTGGATACCTTGTTAGCATGGTATTCAGTCTGATTTCAAGGGCGTGTGCAAGTCCTTAGTGACCAAAAGAATTAATGTGAAGTGCAGATGCACTTGTAAAAAATCTGGGATGTGCAAAACTTGTGTCCCTGTGAGAACTGGCAGAACAGCTTGGCAAACCTTACATCTGGTCACTAACTTCTCAGTGAAGAGTTAAAATACACTCAAATTGTCAGCACTTCTTAGATTCCCATAACTGAGGAGCACCTGTTCAATTAATAGGATAGTACTAAAAACCAAATCCCACTATTTATGATAAGGGATTTCAGTAAAATCTGTACAAGCTAGGTCAGAAACAAGTCAGGAGTGCTGTGATAGTTGTGTGGATTTTCAGAGAAGCTGGGGAGGGTGTTGACATTTTTGGTGTCAGTGTAAGAAACTCCAAGGTAAAATGTTCCCACTTGTAAAAATCATGTCACAGTATCACTAAGGTTGGAAGAGACCTCAAAGATCATCGAGTTGTGGGTAAGTGTGGAGTGAGAAACAGTTGTCTTTAATTGTAGCTGATTTTAATCAGCAAGTGGACTTAAACATTTGTAAGACTATATTGAAATTTTATCTCCTAAGTTACAATTCATGTTGCTGTGCAAGATGCCTAAGGCAAGCAGCATTAACTGTGTTTTGTTGCCTTTAGGCACTCTTCCCCTTCCTTTGGAAGTTTCTATGCATGCTGGTGTAAAAGGCATCAGAATACTGCTCCTGCTCTCTGAACTGCTTGTGTTTTAATTGGGGTATCTGTGAGCTTTGCAGCTGTGTAGAAAGTTTTACCATAGCCTGGCCTGCTGTCTTGGTCCTGGGTTAGCTATCACAGGAAACTTTGACTAACTCACCTTTTTTTTTTCTGCAGCTGTGCTAAAATAGCTTATGAGGTAGTTTCTTTTGTGTGTTTAAAATAGTAAAAAATGTATCTGCCTTCACACATCCTTTGCCTCTGCTAGGAGCAAGTAATTTTACTTAAGGGAAAAGCTTCCAAACATGAAAGTGTTGGAGGAAAGTAAAATAGCAATACTTCTCTACAGCAGAAGGCTTTTCATGGGGAAAAAAAAAAAAAATCTATTTCTTTAACTTCCTGCAGTGCTTTGTTTGTTGTTTTTAAAGAAAAATACTTTCCACTTGAGTATATTTTTGCTTACTTAGAGCTGTAGAGTCCAGAGTTGAACACCACAGCTGATTAATGAGAGCAAACCAAAAGCAAGACACTTAAAAAGCAATCTCACTGCCTGCCTGAGTGTCACCTTTTCCAGTCAGGAGCAGTGTACCCAGAATAACACACAACCTTTTAACCACACTTAGGTAGGTACACAGGCTGCTGCATAAGCCTCCTGTTCTTGAGAGGAGGCTGTTTTCTCCCCTGCTTCCTACTGTATCATGCTGTGCACCAAACCTTTTCTGTTCTTGCCTTTTGGGATTTCTTCCTGATAACAATTCCTGAAGGTGAAACACTTTGTGGGCATCACCAAGAGAAAATCTTGTGACAATACACCGACTTCAGCTGTCAGATAGGTAAGACCAAAGATAGGAAATAGCAAAATTCCAGAATAGAATGGAAGGGACCTTCAAGATCATCGCCATGGGAGTGGTGAAACCCTGGAATGGGTTGTCCAGGGAGGTGGTTGAGGCCCCATCCCTGGAGGTGTTTAAGACCAGGCTGGATGAGGCTCTGGCCAGGCTGATCTAGTGTGGGCTGTCCCTGCCCATGGCAGGGGGGTTGGAACTAGATGATCCTTGTGGTCCCTTCCAACCCTGACTGATACTATGATAATCACGGCCAACCTATCAACCAATCACAGAACCACAGAAACAGTCAGGTTGGAAAAGACCTTCAGGATCCAACCCATATTTCTTCTTGTTGTAGTCTAGTGAGTGCATTGAAGTTAGCAAATACTCCACATAAAACTTCTTTCCTGTAGATAACTAGTGAAGACATTTTTTGATAGGAACAGTAAGGCTTGGAAAATAAACTTTTTTTCCACCTGAGCTGTGCCGTTTGCTCATTTGCCTGCTCAGCAGTGGAGTGTAGCTAGCTGGTGAAGCTCTCCATCTGCTGGTGTGAGGCAGTGAATGCACTCTGCAGGCAGGGCTGGCAGTGACGCGTCTGTTTCTCTGGTGTAGCAGCTGCATTAGTCCTCGAACAGCTCAGTTCTTACACTTGCAGTTTCAGTTCCAGTTATTTCCAAACATCTCAAGAGAATCATTAATTTTTTAGGATGACAAGCTGGCAAAGCTATTGCTGTAGTCCCTGTATGTCTTTTAACTTGTTAACTGTCATCTGATTCAGTGGCTCACTGAACTTGTAGTTGTGATGCTAGAGCAGATATGTGAGCAGGGATGGAATATTTGTACAGATTATTTTCACTTCAGTAAAAAAATTCCTGATGTGAGTACTGCTTTTGATAGAGAGTTGTTAAATGTAGATAAAGATTCATTAGTGTTCTACAAAGGTTTATTTCAAGTATTTCACCATAAAAACAGTGTCATGTGGTGATCCCCACAGTGTAAACTTGAGAGCTGGCTTCATTCTGATGTGTTAAATGACCTTGGGCACCTGGGATTGTGTTTGTGAATCCCTGACTCAGGAATTTGCACAAATAGGCATGTGCAGAGCAGGAATTTGCTGAATTGCATTGGAGCATTCTCCACACAAGATGACATTGTGGTTTTAAAAAGAGTGCTGGGTGAGATATGCTTGTTTGAAGGGGAAGAGGGAACTTTGCAAAAGGTGATACTCAGCAATGCTGCTGAAGAGTTGGGGGGGAGGGTGTCTTGGTTTGGGAATGTTCTGTGGTTTGGGTGGGTCTTGTTTGGGTTTGTTTCATTCCTTAGGTTGTCTAAAACTTGCAGCAAAACTCAGGATGGTAACTCATGCAACATCAACATTTTTAACATCTGGATCTGAGGGGTTTAGTGACCATGTAATAGCTGCAGATAAAATACAGCTCTCAAGGAATTGCTTTGAAGTGAATTTGCTGTGTGGAATTCATGGAATTGGTAGTCACAAGAGCCAGCAAGGTGTTGAAACTTCCAGATACTCAGGGAATTGGCAGTGCTCTGGTGATTATGGCAGGCATCAGGAGTAGCCGAGATGCTCAGAGGGGTTTCCTGGTCTGAATCCAGAATAGAGAAGTGTGTAGTTGTCTGCACTATTATTCTGTTTCAACTCAAAAGTGACCATCTGAGAAGCATCACCTGAACATCCCCACTCACCTGGCTTTGTCTGTCACTGCCGAATGACTTCAGTGTATACCCAGTTCCTTTCAGATATGATGTGTTCCAACTGCTGTTGGAAATTCAGTTCTATGGATGGGACCAGAGCTACTCCAAAGGCAGTTGCTGTCCCCACCAGATATTTGTAGTGTAGATAATAGGTTCTTAGCACTGTAGTAGGTTGTTAGCACTGTAGTGTTTTCTGAGTCTGTGAACTCTTAGGCTGCGGTGCTTGCTAATACAGAAAGCCCAACTTGCCATACCAAAGCTAAGCAGAGTAACATTGCATTCAAAACTGAAGAGCAAAACTTTGGTTATTAGGAGTCAGAACAGCTAGTGTTTATTTCTTCAGACAGTGATCCAATGCTAACCACATTTCATCACCCTCTAATAGTTGTTGATCTGTTTCTGTTTTAAAACTCAAGTTGTGTAAACATATCTGTTTTCCAGGCTTCAGTTGTGATGTGCTTCTGCAAGAAGAACTGAGAGTCCACTGCGTAGTTACACTTTGGGAATACTCTCCTCCTGATGCATTTTGAGAACTGACTGATTTGCCATAGAAGTTCAGCATGGGAGGAGCCGTGAGTGCTGGAGAAGACAACGATGACTTAATTGATAACTTGAAAGAAGCTCAATACATTCGCACTGAGAGTGTGGAGCAAGCCTTCAGAGCCATTGATCGTGGCGATTATTACCTGGAAGGATACAGGGACAATGCTTATAAAGACTTGGCCTGGAAGCATGGCAACATACACTTGTCAGCACCTTGCATTTATTCTGAAGTCATGGAAGCACTGAAGCTTCAACCTGGATTGTCTTTCCTAAATCTGGGTAGTGGAACCGGCTACTTGAGTACAATGGTGGGATTAATATTAGGTAACTGGAATGTTGTTGTTTCAATACAGTGTTTCTGTAGATTTTTACAGCATTACACTAGCCCTGTAAAACTTCTTTAAAAATGACAGTGCTATAGTTAAGACTGGTGTTTTGAGATGTATTGTTAAGATGCTGTGTGTTGTCTATGAGCTGTTCACAATTACTGTTCTTCAGGGATGTTTTCATGGAGTGTTTTCATAGAATCAATAAGGTTGGAAAAGACCTCAAAGATCATCAAGTCCAACCTGTCACCCAAGACCTCATGACTACTAAACCGTGGCTTCAAGTGACACATCCAATCCCTTTTTTGAACACCTCCAGGGATGGTGACTCCACCACCTCCCTGGGCAGCACATTCCAATGGCTAACAACTCTGTGAAGAACTTTTTCCTCACCTCAAGCCTAAACCTCCCTGGCACAGTTTGAGACTATCCTCTAAACTGTGACTGTGTTTTGAGGCATTTGTTCCTGCTTGCCTTCCTATACTGTAGGTGATCCTGCTTTTTGCAAGGGGGTTGGACTCAAATGATCTGTGGAGGTCCTTTGCAGACTCTTAATGTTCTGTGATTCTCTGAAAATTCTCATTTGAAACTTAGGGGCAAGAGGAACAAAGGCTTTAATCCTGCCCCCATTCCTGATGTTTAGAATACAGAGCATGTCTACCAACAAGTAACTTACATTTTTAACAGATTAATTTAAATCCATGAAATGCCATTTGTTTCACTATGCAGTTAATTACTATGTGGAGTTTTCAGTTGCAGAAACTGTGCTGACAGGTGATGCACAGATTTTGCACATGTTTATATACACAACTGAGGTGTGAAGAGTTGGGTTGTCTTCTTTCTTCTTTAGTTACTTCTGTTATAGAATCATAGAAACAGTCAGGGGTGGAAGGGACCACAAAGATCATCTAGTTCCAACCCCCCTGCCATGGGCAGGGACACCCCACACTAGATCAGGCTGGTCAGAGCCTCATCCAGCCTGGTCTTAAACACCTCCAGGGATGGGGCCTCAACCACCTCCCTGGACAACCCATTCCAGGGCTTCACCACTCTCACATCCAGTCTGATCCTACTCTTACCTACTCTTCTTTATCAAAGAGTGGAAATTGTGACTAACAATCATAAACATGACCTGTTGGCATTTCTGGCAGTGCCTTTTGTTCCAGTTAATACCAATAAATTCAGCAAACTTCACTCCTGTAGAAAGGGGAGTTCTTTTCCCAGGTTAAAAATAATTCTGAAAAGCTACTCTATTGATATGGCTTTGCCCTTTTCAAGAGCGTTTCTGTTTGGGAGTAGATTATTTTTACTCAGCTTATAATACTTCAAATTGAATTTTCTATTTCAGTGCTAAAACAATTAGTAAACATTGCTTCATTTTTTTTCCCTGAAGTGATTGCTTAGGATAGTGAGTAATGGTATTAATTTGTTTTTCTGCCTTGTAGAAACCTTTTTAATTTCATTATTCTTTTCAACTATGATGTTTAAAAGGCTTCTATTGCACTTGTATTCATCTAACCTCTTTTGAGTGACTGTCGGTTGGCTGTTGAATGCTTCTGGGTTGGACCTCTTGTTATCAGTCAGAATTGGTATCCTTCAGAGTATCATTTGCAGAGTAGAAGAAATAAAACGGGAAAAGGCTTGTCTTCTACAGAAGGTGAGATTGGCTGACATCCCCCAAGGAGCACAGTGACACTGGAGACGTTCTCACAGAGCCAGCTGAGGTGCTGATACTTCTCTAGCAGTGCTGAGGAGCCTGGAGCAGCAAGTGACTGCTCAACTACTTACAGAAGTATCCTACTATCAGTCAGGGTTGGAAGGGACCACAAGGATCATCTAGTTCCAACCCCCCTGCCATGGGCAGGGACAGCCCACACTAGATCAGCCTGGCCAGAGCCTCATCCAGCCTGGTCTTAAACACCTCCAGGGCTGGGGCCTCGACCACCTCCCTGGACAACCCATTCCAGGGCTTCACCACTCTCATGGTGAAGAACCTCCTCCTCACATCCAGCCTGAATCTCCCCACCTCCAGCTTCATTCCATTCCCCCTAGTCCTATCACTACCTGAGATCCTGAGAAGCCCCTCCCCAGCCTTCCATGTTTCTGTGGTGCTACACCTAGTCTCCAAAGGCTTCTTCCTGTTGTAATGGGGTTTGAGTGCTAGAGTAAGCATGGGCAAGGTGTAAGTACAGTTTGTGTGCCCTTGTTTTCTTATTCTGCTCCCTTTGGTAAAATTACTAGTTACATATAATCATGTTTCCTTATTTTAGTATTTGTTTTAAATCAGGAAACAGCTGCTTTAACAAAGAGAAGTAAACAGGCAATTTTCTGACAAACCCTATCTTATTTTGAAAGCTTTTTTTAACCTGACTTTGGTATGCACTGCAATTAGTAACAGAGCCATGTGGTTTTTGACAGGAATTGGGTATCTTTCAGCTTGACAACACAGTGAGTAGTATTTCTGCCATGTTGACAGTGTCAGAGTGACTACATTAAATTAGCAAATAATGTCAAACTGGTAAAGGCTTAGTATATATGGCAACTGACTAAAAAAACACCCAACTAACACCACTACACAGAGATTAAATTTAACTGTTACTGATGCTGTTAAAATGTAAGTGTAGCTCAGACGAGATGGTGGAATTGCTGAGAGAGGCCAGTTGACTTTGAAGAGCAGAAGTTAATTTCAAGTTTTTAGACTGGCTGACTCTGCTTAAATGTACAGCTGTGACTTTCCTGATTGGGGGGGGGGGGGGGAAGAGAGCATACTTAGGATATTTCTGTTCACATTGCAGATACAATTGTGTATCATCATGGGGGAGGTATCTGGCATTCCTAGATACCATTTCAAGCTGTTGGAGCAACTGGCATTCACAGGGGGTTTGGAAAAGTTCTTTCTTTTGCAAAACAGAGTATTGAATGTGTATGTGAAGCTTGGGACAGATGATGGGGCATCTTCAATTTACCTCAATTTATGAGGTTAAAGCAGTAGCAATTAGTATTCAATTAAAGAAAACAAACTTGGGATGCTGCAGCACCCTGCAGAACTGCACCTATGCTGGTTAGAAACACGATAGCCTATTATTGTGCAAGGGAACCTTAAAGGGCTAGGAGAGGGCTACCTATCCTAATGCTTTTCTTAATGTGATAGATAATAACTTTGCAGTAGGTGTAAGTGTCAGTGGGAGCCAGATGTTTTCACAAGTTCTAAAAGCATTTCTTCAATAATCTAACTACCCCTTGTCTGCCATCAGAGGTCTCACAAGCGCTGCCAGTGTTAAATCAGTGAGTTGGTTTTATTTCACCTAATGGAAAATGTTCTGAACTGTGCTAACAACTGCAGGAGTTAACCACCTTAGTGGCGTATACTTTATTTTTTCTTGAATTGGAATGCAACATTTCTTAGTAACCTTAGGTTAATCAGTGTCCTAGAAAAGACAGATTGAATTATGTTTCATTGGACTAACTTCTTTGAGCTAAATATTTAGGAAAGCTTTAGATTGCAGTAGCAGATACACATTTTGTCTGATCTTATTGATGTTTACTTTCACTTCTTTCCCTTCCCACTCCCTTTTCCTATTCTATGCTCCAATGACTAAAGTCCCTGGGCTATGAGTGCATGTTAAATATAGAATCCCCACAGCAAATGTGACTATCTGATTCAGATTCCTTCCTGATGTGGATAATCCTCATAATACTGTCTCATGATTATTTTTTCTTTTTCCCCCTTGGTCCTGAAAAAATAGCATTAACTTTTGGCACATAAATTGACTTGGAAACACACTTGAATTTGATAGCAGGAAAGCTGTGCTGCAGTTGTGATGGGATTGTGAGGAGTGAACATGTGGTCAGTTTCAGTGCTGTAGATGGAAATTAATTATTATATAAGTGAATCAGGATCTGGCTTCTGATGTCAGAATCTGCACAGCAGAAGAGCAGATGTGGCTGAGGGATAGAGTACCTGATCTCTGAGGTAGCAAAAAGCTGAACATTTTGCCATAAAACTTCAAAATTTAAATAACAAAACTTAGCCTCAATTATAATTTGAATTGATTATAGTCCAACACATACAGCAGTCAAAGAAAGTGCTCAAACTGGCAGACATGTGTTCAGATGAATTTGCTTCATGAGCATGCATAAAAATATTAATTCTATGAAATTGTTCTGTCAGAGCTCTCTCCTAGTTCTTTCATGGATCCTTTGGCCTTTTATGTTCCTCTTAATTTGTAAAGCAGGTGCAAAAATGTCTTTGCTTAGCAGTGTTTGGAGATTTCCATGTTTTAAGTGATGCTAGTAGTTTAATGAAAGGCATAATTCTGTTCCATGTAGTTGTGCTTAAGGGAAAAAGTAAACCACAAAAAAACCCACCCTGCTTTTTTTATTCACAGGACCTTTTGGGATTAACCATGGAATAGAGCTCCATTCAGATGTGGTAGAATATGCCAAGGAAAAATTGGAGAGCTTCATAAAATATAGTGATAGCTTTGATAAGTAAGTACCTGATTTGTCTAGTTCACCTTGCAGCAATGTGTTTATTTTCAACCTAAGTCATTGCTTACAGGCCTAGGGAAGGGAGAAGAACGGTGTCAAACAACCAAAACACAAAACCTCCCATGTTGTGACATTAGCTCATAAGGTAAGTTAAGGCTTAAGAAACTTCCACACTCCTGGAGTGCTATTTCTGCTGTGTGATACTTAAGGAAATTGAATTCCCTGTGTTGTGGCAGTGTGTATACACACACGTGCACACCTCTATGTGCACATACTTGCATATATACCTATGGACTTAGTGATGTGATATGCAGTTGTCTGTGCATGTAGAGAGTAATTTGTATCCATTGTCAGTTTTTATTACAGAATTGTACCTAGTCTTTCTGTAAACTGTCAACTTCTTTCCAATCTGCCACTGTTCTAGACGTGAATGAATTTTATCTGGTTGCTTTCGTGTTTATTAACTGAAGAGATGGACTTGAGTGCTCATCTGTGCTCATACACCACTCACTTTTACTGCTGTGCCTCTGGGTATGGGGTGTTGAACATCACTGATTCTATCTGTTCACCAAGTTTTTATGGGGGCCCATAAGAATCTGAATCTTGGGCCTCGGCATCTGAAAGGGAAAGAAAGCAGTGTTGTAGCTAGGGCAGTTCCCTGTAAAGACTTTCTTCTTTATAGGCAATGCAGGAAAGCTGAGATTGTAGGAGTACCCTAAGAATTGTATGTCCTATGCCTGTTTTCCAGTGGGCAGCACAGAGGAATTCTTTCTATCCCTTTTCATTTGCAGCAATGTGCTTTATGAGCTGCAGTGCTCTGGATTATGTTGGCTGTAGCTTAGTCTCCTGTTTTCCATACCCCACTTCAGAAGGCTCTTAATTACTGTTGAAATTTAAAGTGTCTTTTCTTTCAAATCTGGTAGACATAGGGAGAAACTGAGCAAATGGTTAGCAAGGAAATTCCTATTATTGCTTAAACATAATCTTGTTAGGATACTTATGTAAGTGAGTATCAGAACACTGGGACACCAAAACATGCAAGAACTGGGGGGAAAAAAAACAATAACACATAACCCAAAACAAAGTTGCTAAACTTTGCATCAGTGAGTTTGTGTTGAATGTTTATTGTGTTTGAAGGAATAAGTGATCATACATAGTAAATAATCTAAATATTCTTGAAGTGTATTTTCCCCAAGTTCAGTGAAGATCAGCTGTGGGGACAGAGTAACAGATGCTGTGTGCTGTTTGCAATGTTAAACTGGTCTTCAGTCATGCAGTGTTACTCCAACGAGAAGGCAGTGGGGTCAGAATGTGATCTGGATTTTATCCCTGATCTGTACATTATGCCTTGTCATGTGCCTTTTAACAGTCCACCTTTTCCTCATGACAGTGAAATACTAAGCAGCCCCTACAGAAATATCCTCCTCACCAAACTAACAAAAATTATCCCTCTGTCAAAGTGCTTTTTGATACAGATCTACTTGGTAGGAGCTGCACTGCAGCTGACATGATCCTGGGTGGATTTTGTGTTTTGTGGGGGGGATTTGTAATTGTCTTTGGCTAACTGCATGTTTTGTAAATGATCTGTATTTTGTGGTAGTCAATGAAGATGATGTGTGGAGTTTTCTGCAGTGGGGTACTTCTATATTTGTTTTTAAATATAAGCAGGTTTATACAACAGGTCTTGAATTTTAATCTGTCTCTCAAATAATGTGCTCTGGGGCAGTAAGTCTGGGTTGGATTATTTTTTTTCAGCAACCTCCATGCATCTTCATTTGTAAGTGAAAGAAATTTACCCCAAGTTGTGTAGATCTTGGCATCTGAACTTCACCGCTGATTTGGTGGGCTTAGCATTTGGATGAAAGCCCACCCAAGATAAAGCTGTGTGGTGTCTGTCTAGTGTTGAACACTGTTGTTTGTCTAGCAGGTGCCCTCACTGTCTGAAAATAGATTCTATGTGGCAGGCTGGTATGAATGAAGTTAATTGTCTGAGTGGATGGGGGTGTGTGATGGGGAAATACTTTCCAGCAGCCTCTAACAAGGTGCACAGGGGGCAAAAGGAGCACAGAGACCACAACCTCTTTCCTTTGCAGTAACTGAGTTACGCATGTAGGGAATCCTGGAAAACTTGGCACTGCCGCTTCCCTGCGTTCTCTCTTCAGTGCAAAATGTTCTTGAGTCTGCTCTGAATATTCTAAACAATCTCTTTTGGAAACAAAACCCAGGGTTTCAACCTGATGGGTAGGTACTTGAAGAGCTTCATCCTAACGAAATACTTGATAACTTCATGATACTCCTTTGCTTGGAGCAACAGACCATTGGCTTTGCTTCTGACTTGTGTGTGGAGCTGGGTGATGATGGTTTAGGTGGGTTGTTGTCTGTTTTGCAAGATGGACTATTGCTTTGCTCCCATTTTTACTGGGCAGTGATCCAGTGCTGCGTGGTGCAATAGCACATTTGTTTTTTCTTGATTCCTGGTAAGAATGTGATTGAAATGTAATAAAGAACTCTCTGTTCCATGATTGAGATAGGTGCTTAGCTAAAATCTGAAAGGAGTGTAAAAATAGCACGTTCAGAAGGAGTTGGGACACTCTCTGCCTAAAGGGAGGATTGTCTACCTCTGGTGCTTCATGAACTGTTCATCAAAGAAGTTTTTCAGGAAGACAAATAATTCTAGTACTCATTGTATCTGTATCCATATCCCACCAATCTATAACAGTAGATTTCCTCAAAATGGAGGTGGAGATGTTCATTCTGAGAGGTAAAATGCTGCCTTGGTTTCACTTGACAACGTGTGTTTGCCAGTGGAGTCAAAGGAGAAGATCCCTCTGGAAACATCTGAAAGTGTCGTCTTGCTTGCGGTGCAAGGATTTTAGGTACAGACTAAAGTTCTCTTGAGTCTGAAATATGCATAAGGCTCTCTTTCATTCTTAAAACCTTCAGGGAATGCATGCCAATTAAGGGGAAAAAAAGTCATTCCTTAAGAGGGCTCTATCTAAAACACATATGTGCAGTACCAGGCCCCGCTTCACCTGTTTATTGAAGGGGAATGTGTTGTCTTTTCTGCTCCCAGTCAACTTCTAGACCTAGAATATCCAGCTTGGAGAGAGAGCCACAGGGCAAGGCTAGGTTGCCCATCTTCTAGCACTCTATCAAAAACCAAACCTGGGTAAGCTGGTGAAGTCCCTGCTGTGAAAGAAAATCACCAACCCTTCTCAAGATCAAAAGAAACCACTTCAATGGTAAGTGACAAGAACCCTAGTACTACTTCTGGGATAACTGTTACGGGGGAAACATCTTCCTGCACTCCTGTAGTAGATTGTGTTGGCATTGAAAAAATAGCAGGCTTAATCTTCCAGCAGAATACTGATTTATTCATCTTCATGGAAAATTGGAGCTTCTGCTAGGACCCTGAAGGCTCACTTGCTTTTTAGTAGAGCAGGTTGGAAACTGGAAATGTTGTGTGTACACACAAACGAACTAAAGCTCCTTCTTGCCTGCACGAGTTAGTGCAGGTTAACAGCTGGTTAGTAATTGTAGTCAGGATCTAAGCAAGAAAAGCAAACTGTTTCTAAAACTCACTGATGGCTTTCTCACTTCAAATCTTACTGATAACTTTGTCCTAGTTTCCAGTAGTGTAAAAGATAGAGGGGGTTTGGTGGTACATTAGTTTTTGTTGAAGTTTGGTCTAACCAGAAGAAGGTTATGTAAAAAATGTAGAGATAATAAAAAGCAGCCCTGCTTTTAAGCCTACACTTTGTATGCCAGAAGGCTCCAAAAATGCCAACTGGCTCTTACTAAGGAAGGAAGGAACTAAACCTGCATTTTTCAGGTGTTGGATAGTTTAAGAAACACATCTATCCTTGCCCTCTCCAAACCACACCTAGAATACCTTTAATAAGTAAATGCCGTGGTGGGCACTGCAGTTCTCTGGAAATACCTCATTCCTTCAAACTTTGATGTGTAGAACATTTGTTCCATGAAAGCTTTATGCAAACCTTCAGTAGAAAATATGACAGTTCTAACCTATAAACCATTTTTACTTAAAAAAACAGCAGTGTTCTGCAGTTGTAAACAGCTAAGTTCATTTGCAGACTTCTATCTGTGGATGTATTGGAGCACTGACAAGCAACTGCAGTGACAAAATGTTTCTCTTGCCTCCCCATTCTTCTTTTTTGCTTTTTAAATACACTGTGGCATTGAAGGGGAAAAAAAATACTCTTTCAATATAATTTCTCATTTTACCACAAAAGTTTAGACATGCTACATGAAGCCTACATTTTGCAAACCAGTGCTGAAGGGATTAGTTGTGAGGATTTTTAACAACCAGTCTTTGAATTTTTCCTCAGACATTGAGAGTAGTGGGTTTCAGTCCACTTCAATGGAGCAATATCAGAAATTAGAAACATGCTAACTGAGGGTCTACAGTAAAAGCAGCAAGGCAATTTTGTCTGCAGAAAAAAGGGACAGCTAGCAACAAAATGGAGAAACAGATTTGTTACTCACTGCCCCTACAGATTTGCCTGAAAAAACTGTTCATGATGAAATTACTGAATAGAAAGGTTACCAGCATCACTTTCAGCTATTACACTAATGCTGATTAAAATTGCTGTTACTGTAATTGGAACCAAGGGATTTAAAGTTGTCACACAAATACTAGATTGGTGGATATGGATACAAGAGCACCAAGCTTTAATCTTGGTCCTTTGCTATGACTTTTCTTTGAACTGGATGTTCATTAGTAATTCATTTTGTTGGTACCTATGGGGAATCTTTACTTAAAAGAAGCTGGGCAGTAACACCCTACTACTTGATAATTTCCTTTTGCTGCAGCAAAGACCAAAATGCTCTTTAGGTTATACAGGAATGGTTTTATATTTAGCTGGAAGTAAAGTACTGTGGTGATGTTGTGGATGAACTCGAAATGCCTCTCCTTGAGGGATAAATGGTGGAAGTCCAAAAGGTGGAAGGGCACAATCAGGTCAGCAGATGTTTTCTGTACTTGAAAGTGCTTGATTGTCTTGGGCTAAATGTGATCTTTCCTTGCTTAAATTTATCCTATGGCAAGTGCTCATTCAAAGGAATCTTCTCTTACTGTGTTACCTCCAGTGGGAAGTCTTCTGCTCTTTTGGCTATTGGTTCTCTTGTAATCAAGATACCAGATTCAACTGAAGAGCCTCATCTGATTAAAATGTCTCCAGATTGTTCCAGCACTTTATTTTTGCCATTTGTTTTAGAATCTGTTGTATGAAAGAACATGTTATGTGCACGCATGCTATGTATATAACGCTCCTGAAGGCCAGCCTGGCCATTTGGTAGAGGTGAGCAAAAGTACAGAACACTTGGCATTTCTTAGTTCCATTTCCAGCTGTGAGGAAAACTTACTCTGTCCCAGCACAAAGTGTAACAGGAAGTTGCTGCTGTGTCTTCATTTTCACTTTCTGCCCTTCTGGTTGCAAGCTATGGAGCTAAATGTGACATTCTCTTCAGCTTGTACTGTATTTGTAAAGAGCACTGCGGATTTTCAACCACAGGACACACATGGGGTATTTTGCGTCTGGGTTTTAGTTTTGTCTTGTTTTGATTCCTTGGTGAGTTTGGTGGTCTTGCTTGTTTTAAGAGGATGTAACCAGTTGCTTCATGAACTTCAGGGTGGTCTGTGGTAGAGGAATCAGTTTAGGAGTGTCTAGTAATAAGCATCAGCTTTTAGAGGAGTGTTCTGAGAAGACCAGAAAAAGTGTTTGAAGTTAGGCAGACAGAGACTGTCTTCAGGTTTCTGAAGTTCAACAGTCACTGTTCCAAGATTTAAAGCTGCATTGCAGAAAAGTACCCTACTTTCTCTCCCTCCCCCACCCTGTTCTTTTGAGGCCCACAAAGATTTTTAGGTTTTTTTTTTTTCTTGCACTTTCAAATTAAATTGCTGTGGTGATGCTTGACAAGCTGTAGACAACCCTGAAATTAAAACCATATCACAAACCTTCACTGAATGATTGATCTTCACTGAATGTAGACGAATACCTGATAGTAGTCTAAGTGCTCATGAAATAAGATTGCACCTTCAGTACCTTGGGTTGCATTTCCTCCCCCCACCCTAGTGTTTAACCTTTCCTAATACATACCTCTAGATCTTTCTGTGTTAATCTGAAGTTATTTCAACCACAATTCAGGCTGGGCTGTCTGCTCAGTTGTGTGCAGTAAGGCAATTGCTCCCCACTCCTCCTTCCTTTCCTTTCTTTTTGATCTATCAGAGTTGGTTTTAACTTCTTTTTCCCTTGATCTGGAAGATGGAAGAGTGTTGTGGACTGTTGGCCACATACAGCACATGAGAGAGCTGTGCAGTAGCTGGTAAAGGATTCTGGCATGGGTTTGTGACTAGTCATTGCATTATTCTCAAGATCAAGCAACCTATCTTGGGGTTGGGGGAAACATCAAGCAAAACCTGCAGTTGGATAGAATTCTGATGGCAGTGCTGTTGATAGCAGGGTTAACCAAGCCTTGGAAGCAGGGAAGGCTGCCAAGCTTCCCTGTAACTGAAGAAATAACGATTTGCATGTTGTCAGGTGGTGGTACTGAGATTTGCTACTGCTAGTCAAGTGAAAAGAAAATGGGGAAAAAAAAAATCTCTTTTCCAATGACAGATGAAAAGTTCACAAAACAGCTACAGGTATTTGAAGAAGGTTTAAACAAAAGTACTCCTTCTGGCTGAAGTTTGAGATGCATTAGTACCAGATGAAGTTGATGAAATATTTCCTTCAACAACGAGGTGTTAGGTTTTAATTATTATTATTCTTTCCCCAAAGCAAACCATAAATCCTTTCTCTAAGCTACTTTAACTTCTCTTCTCAGTTTTCAAGTGCTTTAAAAAAAGAGCACTTCAAAAGTGTTTTGAAACATGTAATGTTACTTGCTGGGTGAGTTACTATTTTGTTTGTACAATAAGGTAAATTGCATGTACTGTGGTGTTAACAGCTGAAGCAGAGGCTTGCAAAATGTCAAACAACATCCTTGTAACAGTTGCACCTTTGGTAACAAAGCTCTCTCCTGTACATCTTTCCTTTGGTATTTTATGCACTGACAAAGAGTACTTACAGTCCTTGCAACTGCTGTTATACACAGGTCCACCTAAAAGTTGTAACTTCCATTTGCTGATGAAAATTAGATGCTTCTGTGGTAATTAATCTTCCCCCCTCCCCCTTTGTGTGCAGTCAAAAAATGACACATTTTTCCTGGTGTTTTTTTTTGTTTAAAGGTGAATTGGGCTGAAGGTAGAGTGAAATAAGTCTTTTAAAAGGCTAATCTTTAAAAGAATATATAAGAAATGAACTGTTCAATATTAAACAGCCTGGAGATTGCATATAGTTGGTTAATGTACTTTCACTGTATGGCTTATGAGGATTCTTCAGATGTGCTTGCTTGCAGTTATGAAGTCTGGTGATGCTTTGAACCTTTTCTGGTTTGCATAATACATAATGACAACTGCTAAAGTTTTTCTCCTGTCCCTGATGCAGCAGAAAAAGCCAAACATTATTTTTCATGGTAGTATTGAGTTAATGCAGACTTCTAAATTGTGTGCTAATCTTTCTTCATTTCATAAGGGGAAAGATGTGAAAAATGATTGTTTTGCTGTCTTTATCTGGCCTGGCTTGTCTTAAAAATCCTGATTTGAAATGTGTCCCCTTCTTGTTTGTTTTGTTTTGTTTTCTTCCCCTTAGATTTGAGTTCTGTGAACCTGCCTTTGTGGTTGGTAATTGTTTGGAAATAGCCTCAGACAGTCACCAGTATGACCGGATTTACTGTGGAGCTGGAGTCCAGAAAGACCATGAAAACTACATGAAAATTTTATTGAAAGTTGGAGGCATTTTAGTAATGCCTATAGAAGATCAGGTGACTTAGTGACCATTTCCCCTTTTTATCTCTGAGTATGAGAAATTGATTAAGGAATGCTTTTAAATGTATGTTTGACTAAGTTAATGTTCAACTAATGATGCTTTGATGTAGTGTGTTGTTACAGTTAAGCAGATACTAGTTGCCTTTATGAAGTCTTGAACATTTTTCCCTTTAACTTGGAGGAGAGCATCAATATAACAGAATCATAGAATGGCTTAGGTTGGAAGGGACCTCAGAGATCATCTACACCAACCTCCCTGCCGTGAGCAGGGATGCCTCTCAATTAGGCTTGGCTGCTCAAGGCCTCATCCAATCTGGCTTTGAAGACCCCCCAGGAAGGAGGCATCCACAACCTCCCTGGGCAGACTATTCCACTCTCACCACCCTTGCACTGAAAAACTTCTTTCTAAGATCCAGTCTAAACCTACTCTCCCTCAACATAAAACCATTCCCCCTTGTCCTATTGCTAGACACCCTTATGAAAAGTCCCTGTCCAGCCTTCATGTAAAATCCTGCTGTGCCAAAACTCTCTCCAGTGAACCTAGAGTTCCATTCATAGTATTTTCAGTGTAATACACCAGTTCCAGAACTGCTTTTAAATCTCCCTGCCACACAGACATTTATTTTCAGTCTTTACTCCAAACCAAAGAAGCTACCCTCTAAACCAAGAGAATTTATTTCAGAGAAATATAACATAGCTGTGATTAGTAGAACATTGTAAGGGGAGGAAAAAAGGAAGGGGGGGGAAAGAAACCCAAACTTCCATCAGTTTTCAGTGTTGCTTTTCCATGTTAGATTAAAGGTTTTCCAGACAGGTATATTTTAATAATGCTTCACACTTCTATCACTTTTTGTTCTTAGATCTCAAAAGGCTTTACAAAGGTAAGTATTATTCTCCCTGTTTTACTGATAGGGAAATTGAGAATGAGCCAGTTTGTGATTTAAGTTGATATCCTCCTAAACACACAATCACTATAATGCTTGTTGAGGAACAATTTATCTTCCCTCCCCAAATTACCACATTAGCTTTTTGAGAAAGCAGACACTGATGCAAACATAGCTTATGTGGTTCAGTCCCATAAGTAGTTTTGTCAAGTATTTGTTAGGCTAAAATACTGTCAGTAAAATGGGTGGAAACCACCTTGAAGTCACAATCTGAAAGAAAAGCTAAAATTGTGAAGATTTCTTCTTCACAGCATCAATAAGGTTGGAAAAGACCTCAGAGATCATCAAGTCCAACCTAAATATACGAATGGTTAGGAGACTAGAAGTGTATAAAGGATAAAGAGCAGCTGAAGGGTTTGAGTTAATCTAGCATGCAGAGAAGCAGCTAAGGGAACTTTTAATTCCTTACTGGGTTATCTAAAGAGGTGGAGAGTTTACCTAGTAGATAGGAGTCCAATTTTGGCAGGTGCACAGCAAACTGAAAGAAGTGTTACAAGTGGCAGCGAGGGACCATTCTGCCTGCTTGTATGAAAGGCCTTCTTTTCATGAGAGTGTTCAGGCAGGAGGTAGGACTCCAGAGGCTGCTTCCAACCTAAAATATTCTGTGATCTTTTGGAAAAACCAGAAAAAGCAAAACTTACCCTGGGCCTTAATTTTCCCAACTGCATCTCTTCCCATTGCCAAAGTCTTGTTCAGTACCCCAGTGAACAAGTGATGTTTCAAGGCATGTGAAAGTTTTCTGTTCATAAAACAGTTTGAAGCAAATGAAACTAGCAGTGTTTGAACACCAGCCTGAACCATACTGAGTGTGACAAAGCTAACTGCTGATTTCCTTGGGTTTTGTTTTTATGCAGCTGACACAAATCTTGAGAACAGGACAGAACACCTGGGAGAGTAAAAACATCCTTGCAGTTTCATTCGCTCCACTGGTGCAGCCAAACCGGAAGGATAACGGCAAACACGACACTGTGGGACTGCGTGAGTGTCACTTCTGCTCGCTCCCTCTGGCTTGAGGTTGTTCTGCTGCCTGCTGGTGGTGTCCTGAAAGTGTGGAGAGCCTCCTGTACAGACATCATGTCACAGGACAGGAACACATATCTCACTGATAGGGGAGGGTGGGTGTTTGGCTAGGGCAGGATCTTCAGGCTTTGACTTCCTTTATACAGTATGAATTGTTGGTTTTCACCAATTACAGCTTAGCTGGGGTGGGACTGGGAGGAGCTCTGCTCTATCTTTAAACCTTCTACATGATGTTTACTCCAAAATGAATTAGAATCTAATCAATCATAACTAGCAAACAAATAAAGCAAAGGGTTGTTTCATATTATCTAGCAGGATAAGAATGCTGAGAGCTTAGTACTTTTACTTTTGTTTTTTTCAGGATCCAGTGTTTAAAAATTGTATTCCATTCTTTTCTGAAGGAAACCTTTTCATTTCCTGCTGCTTTTATGTAGTCACTTTTACACTGTTCTGTATATGGCACAAGTGCCTGCCAATCCCTTACTTCAACTTTGTATACCTTGTGTTTGCATTTACCATGAGAACTTAGAGCCTGCAATCATGGCTTGTTTAGCCTGATCCTATGAATGTGCTCTGGATAGTTACATAGGGATTTGTTCTTCAGTTTTGTGTTGGTTTTAGCACTGGTTAGGCCACACCTTGAGTACTGTGCCCAGTTCTGGGTGCCACGGTTTAGGAAAGATGTTGAGTTGCTAGAACATGTTCGGAGAAGGGCAACAAAGCTGGGGAGGGGTTTGGAGCACAGCCCTGTGAGGAGAGGCTGAGGGAGCTGGCGTTGCTTAGCCTGGAGAAGGGGAGACTCAGAGGAGAACTTATTGCTCTCTACAACTATCTGAAGGGAGGTTGTAGCCAGGTGGGGGTTGGTCTCTTCTCCCAGGAAATGAGCACCAGAACAAGAGGACACAGTCTCAAGCTGCACCAGGGGAGGTTTAGGCTGGATGTTAGGAAGAAGTTCTTTCCAGAAAGAGAGATTTGCCATTGGATTGTGCTGCCCAGGGAGGTGGTGGAGTCACCATCTCTGGAGGTGTTTAGGAAGAGACTGGCTGGGGTTCTTGGTGCCATGGTTTAGTTGATTAGATGGTGTTGGATGATAGGTTGGACTCAATCTTGAAGATCTTTTCCAACCTGGTTAATTCTGTCCTATTCTAATAAAATGGGACTTGGTGGGGTGGTTTTGTGTGGGGGGGGAGGGTGTTGGTGGTTGTGGTTTGGTTTTGCTTTGTTTTTTTCCTGTTTCTGTTGGCACTAGCTGAAATCAGTTTTGTCAATCCTAAACATCCTTTCTGTCTTGAATATGAGTAAAGAGCAAAAATCTAAGCAATAGATTTTAGTTGAATTACACTGAGTATTTTTTTAAGTTGAATATGCAGTATTGTAAGTTTTAATTCCCTGATCAAAAATAGAATAGAATAAACCAGGTTGGAAGAGGCCTTCAAGATCATCGTGTCCAACCCTGAGTTGTTTCTTCCTTGCTGTAGTCCCCATTAATTTTATGCTAATTTTTATAGGAAAAAAAAAAGATAAGCAGGGAAGTTCAACAGGCTTCAGTGCTGCTTGTTGTGTTTTTTTGGTTTTGTTTTCCTTGGAGTTAGTCAGCTGTAGCTCACCCAGGGCAGGCACCCACCAGCCCTGCAGTATTTTGTCATTGCTTGCCTGTCTGTTGCTGGAAATATAGGTGACTTTTTGCTTTGTTACTTCAGGGCTTCAGTAAATTTGATTCCTTTTCTGCTGCAAAGATGTGGGTGACTTGCCTGGTTAGTCAGCTGTGAAGTTGACAGGCCCCCCCTCATGTGTTGGATTCAGTAGGAAGTAGGGAAAGGCATAGTGAGTACAAGAGGGAGGCAGAAAAGAGGCATTTGCCTAAACAAACGTGACACAGGGGTAGAAATTGTTTACCAGCTGCAGAATCCTCAAACAGTGCCATCAGTAGGTGTCAAGACTTGCCAGATGCTAGAAAGTGACAATATTTTTTGTCCCCTTTCTTAATCCCTTCATGCTTTCTACTTTTCTTGCACATCTGTCCAAAGACTTGACTTAATTCCTTAATTCCTGTGTCAAGTTGACTCTGCCCTTGCTCCATCTGCACTAAAATGTCAGTTAATTTGAACATCACTCTTCCTGCCTTGCAGAGGAGTTTTTTGCTGTTTGTTTTTTTTTTCTGGCGGGAAATTTCACTTGGTGTAACCTACTTTTCTTTTCCTTTTCAGCTCCATGTGCTGTGAGGAACCTCCAGGACCTAGCTCGAATATATATCAGGCGCACCCTTAGAAACTTCATAAATGAGGAGATGAAAGCCAAGGGCATTGCTCAGAAGGCTCCTCCCAAGCGCAAGCGCAGGCGATGTCGCAGGCGCAGGATTAACACCTACGTCTTTGTTGGTAATCAGCTCATTCCTCAGCCTCTAGATAGCGAAGAAGACGAAAGAATGGAAGATGACAACAAAGAGGAGGAGGAGAAAGATCACAGTGAGGCCTTGAAGCCCGAAGAGCCTCCTCGAAATCTCTTGAGAGAGAAAATTATGAGTCTACCGTTACCCGAGTCTTTAAAAGCATACTTGACCTATTACAGAGAGAAATAACTTGGTTAAAGTAGAAATAATGCCTACTGCTAGTCCCTTTATTCTTGAAAAATGTAGCATTTATTCAGAAGTAGGTGGACACATAATTATTAGTCTTTCATCAAGACTGAAGTACAGCGATAAATGGTAACTTGTCTCTATCTTGTCTTTGCTACAAGGAAGACTTGCATTCGACAGTAGAATCCCTTTTTAAAGATCTATTTTTCTTTAAACTTTGAAAAATGCTGTTTTAACTCTGATAGAAGTTCTATATATATATATATATATATATTCCATTATACAACACTAATCAATATTTTGCATGGTAAGTCTTTTTTTGATTCCCTAACAGATTTGTATTGATAAAAGGACGAGTGACATTTTATATATGCTAAATAATTGTTCAAAACATGTGCATCTGACTTGATGAGCAATTTGTCTGTATTTATTACTCTTATTGTTATTATTAGGGGAACATTTTAAAACATGCAGACACTTACCCTCTAATGTCAGAATCAGACACCCCCACCCCCTGCTTTTAAAGTTTATTTTACTATGGCTTTGTTGCAATCATTATTACTCCGTTGGTATAGATGTATTCCAACAACACAAGTGCAATAAATGTACACAGACACTGAATGAGCTGGCTTTAATGAAATATGGAAATGCAAGTTCTGAAATGTCAGATGACCCTGCTACTTCTGCATTTACCTTTTGCCAAAAGATCTTGAGAAAAGTCACAGCTTCTCTCCGAGCCTTAAGGAAACATCCTATTGAGTAAGGAGCAAAGCAATGCTTACTTCAGCTCTGCTTGTATTTCACTCCATTCTACACTTCCAGTATTTCTTAACCAGAGGCACTCCCCTCCTTTGTGGGAAGTTTAGGACAGTACCTTTTATTTCTGCAGCTCACAGACTTAAAACTGTTTGGTAATACAAGATTGTAATTTAGATTTCAGTCATCTATATTTACTGCTTTTAAGTAGAGGTAGAATTTCAACAGAGTTTAGTTTGTATTGCTTATTGGGGTAGCTATAATAGTAGAATACTTAGAACTTGTTCAGCAAATGCACTTTAGTAAGTGAATTTTATACTTAACATGCATCTCCAAGAAAGGTAGACTTGTGCTAGCCTATACTTTGTTTCTGAGCATGGCTCTTAGCACAAAGGTATTTATAAAATCATAATGCATCTTTTGGAAACCTAAGAGTAGCAGTGCAGCTGTGGGGACCCACAACAGTGCTGATTTGAGATCCTTTTTACAGTTTCTCCTCTCCTGGTTGTGACGTTACTTGCAGCTCTCATTTCTGACTTTGGTTTGCTTTTTACCATCTCCATTTCTTCCTTCTGCTGTAACAAAACCGTGAGGGAAACCACTGTTTGTTAGAACTTGGCATGGTATGCATTAAAAGCCACAATCATTTGAAACCTTATGCCTGTTGGACCCAGTGAAAAAACACTCCTCTCTGAAATGCCCTGCACGATAGAGTTGATAATACTGCTAACAACCTTTTGTGTAACAACAAATAAAGCAGAATAAGCACATTGTCCTAAGCCAGGAAATGTTCCAACTCCAAGTACTTACAACCAGCCAATATTCATGGGGTCTAACACTCCCAAATCTAGAAGCATTTAGTTGCATCTGAGAGGGAAGGGGAGTAGAGCACTGACTGTGTGGTGCATTTCATGCTGTAGTCCCTGTTGTTAAGGTACATCATAGCAATGCCCAAGTGGAACTTCCTGAAGGCCTGCTGTACCAGCATGTGGAGTTACTTTGTGCAGTATATTTGAGAGTATAAGTCAACAAAACTCTTTGAAGGAAATAACTATTCTCACTTTATTTTTAAAAGCAGGAAACAACTCATAGGAGGTAGTTTTCCAAAACTAATGATACTAATAAAGTAAATTGTGATGCTTCAGCTGTAAGAATTGAACATAATCTTCTTCTAAATGGATTCTTTTAGGTGGAGTTTGAATAATCTGAAGCTTTGAGATGGGGTTTTTTTTTTTGGTCTCTTTACTTGGAATCTACATCCATATGCTCAAGAGTATGAGATTACTAAATACTACTCAAATACTTTTAAGGACTTCATACAGGATGCTTTTGGAGAGTAAATTTCTGCATTCTTTCACCTGTATCCATGGGAAAATGGGCAGTGGGTGGCCTGTCATGATTCTTCAGTATGTAAGATTGTTGGTTGGTTGTTTTATTAATTATATTTTTGGGGGAGTCACTGAAAGAGAATGTTTCTTTGTTTTATATGTGGATTTATTTTACACTCCTGGATTTATATTTACATAAATAAAAAAGGTAGAAATGGAAAAGGAAATAAACCTTTTTTTTTTTTTTGCCATCTGGGTTGCTGATGGGGACAGTGTTGCAATAAACTGGTTTTCTTTTCTGTGGTTGCTGCTGGCTTTGAATTCCACTGTTTCTGTGCAAGTGTTTTCGGTTACTTGGCAATTTAGAACCAGTTTGTTCCCAGGCAGGTCAGTAACTTCTTAATAAAGGTTATTCTTGAATTTCAGAACTAGAGTAACAGACCTTCTTGAGAGATGTTTGCATTTTTGCAGAGGCTGGAAGGTGAGGTGGGATGGTGCAGGAAAGCTGGTTTGGCTCCAGCGCTATTTTGAAGTACTTCTAGGGAGAGTTAAGTCTCTTCTGGAGAGCCCAGAAGCTATCATAGAATCACAGAATGTTAGGGGTTGGAAGGGACCTTGAAAAGTCATCTGGTCCAACCCTCCCCTGCCACAGCTCAACCAGCTCAAGTGAACACACAATATTCCAGATGCAGTCTCACCAGCAGGGAGTAGAGGAGGGATGACCTGCTAACCACACAGCTTCTGATACACCTTCTTGGCTACAAGGACACAGTGCCAGCTCCTGGACATCCCTCTATCCAGCAGGACCTCTACCTCCCTTTCTCCTGTACTGCTCTCAAACAGGTTGGTCTCCAATGTATCCTGGTCCATGGGGTTGTTCTTTCCCAGGTGCAAGACTCTACATTTGTCCTTGTATTTCATTAAATTCCTCACCACCCAACTCTCCAGCCTGTGCAGGTTTCATTGAATGGCAGCACAGCCTGAGGGGGTGTCAGCCACTCCTCCTACCTTGGTGTCATCAACAAACTTGCTGGCAATGCCCTCTGTCAGCCAGGTTGTTGATGAATATATGGAATTGTACTGGTCCCAGTACAGAGGTACTCCACTTGAGTTACATACTCCAGAACAGTTTCCCATGGTGGGTTGGGTTGGGTTGGTTTTCTAACTACTGAGATAGTTTTCACCAACAGAACCACAAGGTTAAATTAAATAAGGAAAACTGTGTTAAGATCAGCAAGAATGGAGAGCATCTAGTGAGTCACTTCCTCCTGAAAATCCTTCTGGACACAGCCTGCCTTTGTTACAAATGAGGGGGGAATCCAAGGTGTAGGGGAGCAGTACTGTAACTGAGGCCATTGTAAGGAGGGATGTGAGGAATGGGAACTTCCATTTAACCTATCACTTTGTCATTCTGTGATTCCAGCTGTTTATTTCATCTTTGACTGGGAGGAGGTCTTGAGAACAGAGCAATCACTTCTGAGCACCTGGAGCTATTAATCCCATGTTATTCAGGAAAATCTGAGAAGCTGCTTCCCAGAAACTTGGGAAACAGTTTTCAGTGGGATGAGCTTTAACATCTCAGCTGAGCAGGTGTTGGGGGTGGGGTTTTTTTTTGAGGTAGTGATGGTGTTTGTTTTATTTTAAATCCCTTCGTTTTTTTTCTTCAAGTGCATCTTTACCTCTCACAAAACAAATAGGGGATGTAATCCAAAACAAATAGGGAATGTAATCTACTGTGCTGTGTTCTGATTAAAGCTGGTTTAACTCATTAAATATGAATCCATATCTCCTCTAGAGTGTCTCCTTCATATAATTGAGTAAAAACTTAAAGGCTTCTACCTGTGTGTGATGTGCTAATCCTTTCTAAAAGATAAAGGAGTTGTGTGCTGTACTCCTTAGAGGTGTGTATACAGAACTCCACCTTAATGAGCTGCTTATTATTTAGCTGACAGTTGAATCGTGTATGGGGTCCTTTGCATAAACTTCTTTTGAGAAGGTCATTGCAGTGTGATTGGCACAACAAGGGTTTAAAGTTGTGTGTTTCTTGATTTCCTTCAGTAAAATTCCCCTCAGTAAAATGTGGATGGTTGGCTTGATGAGTGCTTGGCTGGCTGCCTTCTGTAGCTTTACAGCCTGTGTGTCAGCTTGGTGAATTACTCTGTTCAAGCTGGCTTGTTTAGTCACAGCCTTGCATCCTGTTTATGGTCAATATGGAACAATGATAAATCAGCATTATAGTCTGGGGGGGGGGGGGAGGTTAAACGATGGTAATATTTTCTTTCTAGACTCTTCTGCCATCCTGTGTATTCTGTGATGCTTTAAAGAGGAGTCACAGGAGGACTAGGAAGGAGTTTTGATTCTTCTTTCAATATCTTTAATTTCTGCCCCTTTCCTAGTCTGTACAGTCTATAGTCTTTGTATGTTAGGTTGAAAGGAGATTTTGCTTGGTGTTTTAACCACTTTAAATGACCTGGCTTTAATCTTTCTAAAGTAATTTTGTGTCCTGGCCTCCACTTCGTTGTTCTGTTAAATGGGACCCTTTGCATTTGTACTGTAAAGAGCAGGAGCAAAGTTCTAATGCACAGATTTGCTCCACCTGTAGCAAATTCAATAATGAATGTAATCAGCAATCTGTTGCCAGCAGTGACCTTTTTAGATCAACATCCTGAAACAACTAAGCTAAACCAAACAAACTTCTTGTCTTCACAGCTCAAGGGGTCAGTTTCTCATGAAATTAAGTAGTACATCACTAAAAAAAGAAAAGCTTTCTAACCTTGCTAAGGACTTGTATCCAAAACACTGTGCATAATAAATTACACCAAAAGAGGGCAGGATTGCCTCACAGGAAGCCTGAAAGCTCTCTTTTGCCAGGCTGCTAGAGAAGACAATTGAATAAAATATCTACAGTGATGTTTTTGCAATGAAATATTTGAGTGACCTGCTTAAATATGTATCTGGAAGATGTAGAATCGTTCTCTGAGTCTTTTTATGATTATGTGGTGGGGTTTTTTCCTCCTAATTTATGAAATTTCTGGGTGAGGGGTATGGTTTAACAGTTTGAGGGTTGGGGTTTTTTTTCTGAGGCATGGTTTAATGTAATCTGAGACACCTGCAGAGCTGTTGATGTGGATAAAGCCTTCCATTCACAGAAACTGAAGGTCCCACACTGTTAGAAAGGTCTGGAAGTGCTTGGCTAGCTGTGTAATTGGGCATTTGGCATCTTCAGTGGCCAGTTTTGGGTTTCATACTAATGCTTACCTGAGAGACAGTATGTAGGAACTGGATGTTTGGCCATGAGGAGAGCATGGCTGTGCAGAAAACTGCCATGCATGACACCATCCATACCTGTTTGTGGCTCAGACCTGTGTAATGCAGTGGGCAGCTGCCTCTGTGCCTGCTGGACAGTGCTGCTGCTCCTCTCAGAGGGAGAGTTGTGTGTTGCAGAGGCACTGGCTGGAAGGGAGGCTGTGCCTGTGAAGCAGATGCACATTAAATGTTAGGAAGCGTGTGGCACTAAAGCCTGGTCCCAATGGGACAACATATCTCAGAGATGTAACCCAAGGAGGAGCACCTTGGAGCACTGCTTGCTGCTCTGCTGCCAAGAGAACCAACAAGAGTTTTATCCTTTCCAGGTCCTCTAGCTATGCCACAAATGGATCCCAGTCCTACCTTCAGTGTTTGCAGCAAAAGCCAAGCTGCTGTCCAAGCCTCTGGATTATGTAAACTGGCAGTTTGGCAGTCCTGAGAGTTTATAGTCTCTGGCAGTGCCTGATTTACTTCTGAAAATTGGGGAAAATATGAAATGTTGGCCAAAAAAGCAAGAGCCATATTTAAGGCATGAGACAAACAGATCAGTCATACTTGTTTCCACGGCACAATCCCAGCTTTGCTGATGCCAGTGCTGAGATGAGCGCTGGCTGCAACCTCACTGAGATGCAGTTTGAACTTCTATTGAAAAACAAAACATGTTTCTAAACTGTTGTGATAGCAGAGGGAGGATAGGAATGCTGGAGTGGTCAGAGGCCAAAATGAGGCTTTACATGGATGCAAAGGTTGGCAGGCTTCTTAAGCTCAAATAGCACAAGGTGCATAAAGTGCTACTAAAGCAGCTTTCAGACCAGAGCTTGTATGTGCTGAGCTGTGGGCAAGGGGTAACAAGAGCCATCTCCTTACAAAAACCCTGAGTGCATCATTCCACAGCTCCTCTTTCCAACTCTGAGACACTCCCTAAAATAGGCATTGTGTGAATATGTTGTAGAAAGCTGTTACAGAATCATCATTCTAAGCACCTGTGCTTGGTGACCTCTCCCATATCTGGAAACTGGGATTTTAGGTTTTCTTGAACCCTTTCCAAATCTTCAGTAATGATATGCATCTCCATCATCTTAAGTCACTTCAAGAAACCTGGTTTAAAAATTAATCAGGACTGATTTTTCCCCCTTAAGCACAAAAAATGTGTCTCAATTACTTTATATTTTTGTGGATGAGGGAGGTAAGTGAGGTTTTGGTGAGTGCTAGTGATGTGGTGCTAACAAGATTCATAGTAAGAATTCTGATGTAGTAATTTTCCTGTTAATACTTCCTTTCTAGTGCTGTCAAAATCATGAGGGTAATGTCCTTTCCTCTGCAGTGGTGATAGCTATTGTGGTGAGACATTTAGTTCTGTCACAGTAACCTTGTTTGGTTTTTGGTCCTCTCCACTACTGATCTTTTCCCCTTGTATCTAACCTGTGCACTCCAGTGGTCACTAATTGCAAGCCACTGCTGGGGTAAGGTATGCTTGGAGGGGAATGTCACACCTAGGATCTCAGCACAGATGAAATGTTCATTGTTAACAGCATGATAATGGAGTCATGAGATCTCTTTCAGACAAATAGAAATAAAATCAAAGGATTTGTCCATCATGCAGGCAAAGGTCCACAAAAGGTTGAAGTGTCCCACTGCCACCTGAAACACCCAAAATCAAAGTTTCTATGTCCTTAGTTTCTCAGTGGCTACCTCAAATCCCCACCTGCCTGCTATGGGGTTTAATAATAACTTAGTTGTCACCTAAGCCCCCGGAAGGATCCCAGAGCATGTATTCCTCAGTTCATTTCATCCTGAAAGCTGAAAACACTCCTGCTGAATTAGGCTTTGGATCTGAGAGACGTTGACTGCTGCTGTTGCAAAGAGCAGAAGATCCTGATGCAGGTGCTCTCCCAATACCAGGAAGATGAAGGTTTTTCAATCTACATTCTCCTGTGACAGGTAAGGGATCTAATGTCCATGTTGGGAGAAGTTAATGGAATTGAACAAGAGCCACCTTTTCCTGTTGTATAGGCTTCAATACTTGTGGTTGGTTGAAATTGTTCCCATGTCATCATACTGACTCCTGTGAATCCCATGCTGTTCCCCACAAGCTGTCTCACCAGTACCAGGATATCAGGCCTCACTTTATTTAACCTTTCTGGGGCAAACCAGAACCAAACCAACAAACCACTGTGGTCTTAGTGGACATAAACACAGAGCAGAGTGTCTGTTTACTTACATGTGCCTTATGGTAGGTTCAAATCTTTGGCTTTATTTTTTCTTTCCTCTGGAGATGATGGCATTGTAAGTCAATTGCCTTTAATAATGGAGCCTTGCTTTGCTGCTGTGTTGCTTGGAGATTTCAGAATCAATATAAAGAAAAGAGAGATTGAAAAGGCTACTGAAAGTGTTTGTTTGGTCACAAACACACCAGCCATGCTGCTTTGACGATTTTTAAAGCTCTTGAGTCAAAGCAGTTTTCCTAATTACTGCTTGGGGATATGGCTAAGACCAGTCAGTAAAGCCATTAACAAAAAATAGCTGAACAATAAGCTGCTCACTGTATTACACTCTAACACACTACAAATAAGTATCCTAGGAGCTACTACTTTAAGCAGAATATAAATTTCTGACTTGGATTATACTTACAACATTAACGTGCTAGCAGTGGCCCTGATGTGTTTTGACAAAGAGCAGCACTCTGCTCCGGAGTAACTGAAAAGATGAAATCACAGAAACTAAGAATCACCAAGGTTGGAAGAGACCTCAAAGATCATCAAGTCCAACCTGTCACCACAGACCTCATGAGTAAACCATGGCTCCAAGTGCCACATCCAATCCTCTCTTGAACACCTCCAGGGATGGTGACTCCACCACCTCCCTGGGCAGCACATTCCAACAGCTAACAACTCTCTCAGTGAAGAACTTTCTCCTCATCTTGAGCCTAAAATTCCCCTGGTGCAGCTTGAGACTGTGTCCTCTCATTCTGGTGCTGGTTGCTTGGGAGAAGAGACCAACCTCCTCCTGGCTACAACCTCCCTTCAGGTAGTTGTAGACAGCAATAAGGTCTCCCCTGAGCCTCTTCTCCAGGCTAAACACCCCCAGCTCCCTCAGCCTCTCCTCACAGGGCTGTGTTTGACGCCTCTCCCCAGCCTCATTGCCCTTCTCTGTACACATTCAAGTATCTCAATGTCCGTCTTAAACTGATGCTGTTCAAGTCAACAGGGGTTCTGCTCTCACCTACAGCAAACACTGGATTTCACTGTTCCAAAAACAGTGTTCTGTCTTTGAAGAGTTTATAGTATGAGACAAGAGGTGAAGTGCGTGGGAAAGGCGTTTGTTATGCAAGAGGTGTGCAACCTGTTTCATGGCACATTAGTTCTTATATTTTCTGTTTTAAAAAGGATTTTGTTCCCTTTTAAAGCATGGCCGTTGCTGGGTTGAAACTGGAACTGGAGCCTTGTGAGCTGAAGCCTTCCTGGGAGCATGAAGGTTTTACTAGGATATGAGCTGAGCAGGTAAAGCAGAAAGAAATTGAGGAGGGAGGTTGGTAGGTGAGAGGGAACTGTGAGAATAGACCTGGTTTGCTCTGTGATTCTACTAGTAGGAGAGGGAATTGGATGAGGATGAAGGAGAAGATTTTTGCTTGGAGGAACAAGCCACTGGTTTTCATACCCTGCATGGAACACTCCTGAGGTTTTGTAAGCCCAAATGGGACCAATTGGCTCCAATACAGTGTGCTACCTGAAGCTGCTAAGCGCTGAGCCTTATAGCCACAGCAGTGTGTGTTCTTCCTTCAAATTCTCCTTCCTGAAGCTCAGATCAATACAAATTTGACCCTAGCTCACCCACTTATTTCCCCTAAAGACAAGAAACAGCAATTTACAGTCACAGCACTTACCTAAAGCTGAGTGCTGGAGGCCTTTGTTAAGTGTGAGTGTTTAGCCTGGAGAAGAGGAGACTCAGGGGAGAACTTATTGCTCTCTACAAATACCTGAAGGGAGGTTTTAGACAGGTCGGGGCTGGTCTCTTCTCCCAAGCAACCAGCACTTGAACAAGAGGACACAGTCTCAAGCTGCACCATTGGAGGTTCAGACTGGATGTTAGGAGGAAATTCTACACAGAGAGAGTGATTGCCCATTGGAATGGGCTGCCCGGGGAGGTGGTGGAGTCACCATCATTGGAGGTGTTTAGGAGGAGACTTAATAGGGTGCTTGGTTGCATGGTTTAGTTGATTAGGTGGTGTTGGACATGATGATCTTGAAGGTCTCTACCAACCTGGTCTGGTCTGGTCTGGTCTGGTCTGGTCTGGTCTGGTCTATCCTATCCTATCCTATCCTATCCTATCCTATCCTATCCTATCCTATCCTATCCTATCCTATCCTATTCTATCCTATCCTATCCATATATAACTCATCAGTGTTTCACACAGCACTAATACAGGATCTTAGAAGACCACACACTCCATAGAAGGTGGAACATACATAGCAAATGTAAACCTCTGGGAGCAGAAGGATTTATTCTAAAGTATTTAATTTAATGGTAGCAAAGGTTTGCACTGTGTTATAAGCAATGCCTTGAACTCCCACAGTGTACCATTTTTCAGGCATGCAGCCTGCAAAAGAAAGAGACAAGTGATAAAAGCTCTGCTCTGGAACAGATCTGCTTACTTACCCTAAGAAAAAAATACAACAACTTACCCAGCACTGCAAATGTACCCACAAGCACGCTAGGGAAAGGCTTGTATGCATTTAATTGACCCTGTTTACTTTATTTATTAATTTAAGCTATAACCTTATTCTGTCAAAGTGTATAAAACTGGGGCTGATTAAGCACAAGCCAAATAAACTTCAGCTAAAATCAGAACTCTATCTGCTAGAAATCTTATATCCTGTGCTTTCAATATTACCCTGCTTATACGTGCGTGTGACACACCATTGGAGGCTCTCAAAGAGCAGGCATTCCCTTACCAACCTGAAGGGTGGAAAATACAAAATCTCTGGCTTTTTGAAAGGGATCAGAACATTCTTGGAGGGATTTAAAAACAACTAAAATAACAAATACAGGGAGGGTTAGATGCAGACTGACTGCTTGCTGACAAAGAGTTTTACCTTTGTCTCACATATCTCAGCTGAGTGCCCCTCAGTTTAAGATGTTGACTCACTGGAACCTGTACAGAGAAGGGCAACAAAGCTGGTGAGGGGTTTGGAGCACAGCCCTGTGAGGAGAGGCTGAGGGAGCTGGGGTTGCTTAGCCTGGAGAAGAGGAGGCTCAGGGGAGACCTTATTGCTGTCTATGACTACCTGAAGGGAGGTTGTAGCCAGATGGGGGTTGGTCTCTTCTCCCAGGAAATGAGCACCAGAACAAGAGGACACAGTCTCAAGCTGCACCAGGGGAGGTTTAGGCTGGATGTTAGGAAGAAGTCCTTCCCAGAAAGAGAGATTGGCCATTGGAATGTGCTGCCCAGGGTGGTGGTGGAGTCACCATCACTGGAGGTGTTTAGGAAGAGACTGGATGGGGAGCTTGGTGCCGTGGTTTAGTTGATTACATAGTGTTGGATGGTAGGTTGGACTTGATAATCTCAAAGGTCTTTTCCAACCTGGTTAATTCTATTCTATTCCTATTCTATTCTATGCCATGCCATGCCATGCCATTCCATTCCACTCCACTCCACTCCACTCTGCCCTGCTCTACTCTACTCTACTCTACTCTACTCTACTCTACTCTACTCTACTCTACTCTACTCTACTCCACTCCACTCCACTCTATTCTATTCTATATGCATTTTATTCATACTACCTGGCTGATAAGAATTTGATTTTTCAAATTCCTTGGGGTTTGTTTGGTTGGGTTTCTTTTTCCTTTTTTGGTTGGTTTGTTTGTTTCATTAGGATGCTAAATGGGAAACTTACTATCTGTACAGAACCCCTTTTCATAGAGCAGTTTGACATTTGCTAAGCCTGTTCTTTTTTTCTGTCTCTGTTTAGCTGTTGCTATCACTGTAAGAAATCTAGTGGGTTTTTTAACCACTCAAAGGGCTAACAGTTGTATAGCCTATCCTTTCTCTTAATCAGTAGAAGAAATCTTCTCTCAGGGCACTGTTAGTATGTGAGACTATGAAAAGTGCACTGTGTTTGTTTATGTATTGTGAAATTCTTAATGAGCAGACTAGATCTGGTTTATGCTGTTAAAAGAAGCTTCCAAGGAAAGACTACAAGAAAGAAAGCAAGCACTAACTATTTCTTAAACTCCTGTGTTTCTCACCACATTGCACATTTATGCTTTCAAAGTTTTAACCAATGCAAAGGAAGCTTCATGCTGTTATGATTCAAAAACCCCCAAAAGATCATGCTAATTACGTACAGCTTTTACCAACCCTTTGTTTAGGTATACCTGAATCTAACAAACCCTTTTCATTCTGTTTCATTACTTTCTTATTACAAGTTCCAAATCAAGCTCTTTGAAAGCAACAAGACTGTTGCCATGGTTTAATTCCTTGTAGCATCATTGTAATTAGTGGAAAGAGGCACTATTGGAAATGCTTTACCTCCTTTGCCTAAGTCATGCTGGTGTGAGTAATTCAAACAGCCCTTGATTGCACTTTTCTGGCCATTTCTGATGCTTCAGAGGTAGCTTCCAGCTTTAAAACTGTCTGCTATGATTTGAAAGAAGTGATTTCTAGTTGTTTTCTTTTTCTTTTTACATATGTTTCTGGTTAATATCTTCTTGCTTGTTGTTTCAAAAACACCAGTGTCTAAGTCCTGCTTCCTTCTACCCCTGCTCTCTGCTGAGGTGCCATGGAGCAAATGCATCTTAAAGTCTCATGTTAAGAGTGGAAAAGACAGAACACAGAATACAGAATTAACCAGGTTGGAAAAGACCTTGGAGATCACCAAGTCCAACCTATCACCCACACCAGCTAATCAACTAAACCATGGCACTAAGTGCCTCATCCAGTCTCCTTTTAAACACTTCCAGTGATGGTGACTCCACCACCTCCCTGGGCAGCACATTCCAATGGCCAATCTCTCTTTCTGTGCAGAATTTCTTCCTAACATCCAGCCTAAACCCCTCCTGGCACAGCTTGAGCTTGTGTCCTCTTGTTCTGCCACAGGTTGTCTGGGAGAAGAGACCAACCCCCACCTGGCTACAACCTCCCTTCCGGTAGTTGTAGATGGCAATAATGAGGTCTCCCCTGAGCCTCCTCTTCTCCTTCATCTGGAGCAAAGACACTTTGCTCCAGGTGAAGGGAGTTTTCTGTTTGTAGGAGAAAGTGTGTCAGTCCCTGGCTTTATTTAGTCTCTTTTTCATGTGAAAATAGGGAATAGAGTTGGAAAAACACATGAATGCAATAGACTGAGTATCTCTGCTCTAAGCTCTCTATACAAGAGTAATGCAGAGCTTATTGTAACCCTCTGCCAACTGTACCAATAGAAGGTGTGTTACAGGTAACTTCAGAAGAAGAAAGGAAAGGTCTTGCATTTTTCCCTGAGTTCAGGTTTATTTGGGAGAATTGAAATACAAAAATGTGGGGAGGTGATGGAACTCTAGGCAGCAGCCTCTGGCACTGGTGGTCCTGTAGCCTGGCAAGAGAGGAGCCTCCTTGCCGGAGGTGTTGGGAGGATGAAGTGGAGACGCTGATCATACTAGGTAGAGACCCAGGGCTGTGCCCTAGGGAACCTGAGAATGACTTTCCTGATCCTGGCAGCAGTGCATTTGGCATGGTTGCTAGAGTATGCACCTTAAGCGCTGCTTGTTTCCAAAGGAAAGAGAGAGAAATAAACCAGAGTTGTTAACACCCAACAGACCTGACAGTGAAGTTTCACAAACTGTCTTCATTCAAGGTGCTTGCCAGTGGCCATTTGCACTCTGTCTTACTAAATGAGGTTGAAACAACTTCTCTGGGAAATCTGCACCACAATACCAAAGCTCTGTGCAGCTCAACCAGCTTGACATTTGTACATTACCTCTTGTGATACAGCACAAGGTGTTATTCCTCGATGCTGGCTTTCTGGCTTGAACTGCAAGCTCTCAATTTTCCCTCAACAAACAAACAAACAAAACACCCCAACCCAGACCCCCAAATGTCCAAATCAGTGCAGCACTATTGAAAAATGTGCAATCACCTACCATTCTCCCACCTACAATTAGTATGGTAATTTTTGACTACTAGTGTACAATTGAATTGATTGAAGTTGCAAAACCTTAGGTTGTAAAAGGGGTGTGAAGAAATGGTGCCTAAAATAGCTTCACTGGTAAGTGGAAATTATTTTAGCACTTCTCAGAACGCAGTGGTGCTTTAATTCTTTGGGTGCACGTTTGTGTCTAAAAACCTCAGGTGTAGGATGGAGTATTGGGAGAGTTTAGGAATAATTCATTATCATCTCTGACTTTTTGATGGAGGTATTTAATTTGCTTCCATTTTCCTGGCCTTCTCTTTTTTCCTGTGCCAGATGGATACTCTGTACCAGCTAATGTGGCTTTATATTTGTACGCTTAAGTGCTTTAAAGTTTCTTTGTTTATGAAAGTGCTTCTCAGGGGCAGAGCCTTTCCTTGTCTCATATACCCAGGCACCCTCCCCTCCACCTGCTCATTTAGAGCAACATAAATGTGTGCTGCTACTCTGAGGCGCAGGAGAGCTCCCATCAGCAGTAATTGTTGACCTACCACAGTTCCAGTCGGTGATCAATAGATACTACTTTGCTGCACAGCAACGGCGCAGAGAAATTGCCGAACCCAGGCGAGAATTTGTTTTCCACGTGCAAAGCCAGCTGATGGCCTTCAACTGTAACAGATGTCAGAGAGTGACAGGCGCCCTGGGGCACCCTTAAAGTACTGCTGGAACTTGACTGGGGGTGGGGAGGGGGAGAAAAAAAGCACGCTATCACATTACTAAGTGCATTCTAACAAATCACATCAAAGTGGAGAAAAAAGCCTGAGCGAGAGAAAATTACTACTTTCATTTTCTTTCTTATCTTCTGCTCCAGCGCAGTGTGTGTGCTGCCTTATGCAACGCCATCAACTCCTGCACTAATGAGCAGTTCAGCTGCGTGAAATGGCAAAGCTTTTAGAGTGCTGGCCAAGGGGCTGTGTCGCAGGAGAAATTGGGGAGATTAGGAGGAGCACGCGCTCCCAGGAACACGTTGGCAAACTTCAGCATATGTAGATGCACAAGGATGACTGTTTGCTAACATTTTGCCCTCAGGTGACTGCAGGAATTCAATCCTACCCAATTCAATTCAGTGCAGAGGGAGGTAAAAGAGTAAATTGAATATGGCAAGTTTCCCCCCTTCTTCTGTTGATCTTGCATGTGCACAGCGCTTAGCCCAGCTGTTTTGCGTAGTTGTATACTGCCTTTGTGCCTGGAAAAGGGATTGGGACTAGGAATTCAGCCTTTGGGGCTAGGAATTCAGCCTTTGGGACTAGGAATTTAGCCTGGAGAAAAGGCAGCTCTGGGGAGACCCTTATAGCAGCCTTCAGTACCTGATGGGAGCCTACGAGAAAGCTGGGAAAGAGTTTTTTCAAGGGCTTGTAGTGATAGAACTACAATGGGGAAATGGTTTTAAGATTGAGGAGGGGAGATATAGACTGAAGATTAGGAAGAAATTCTTTACAGTGATGGTGGGGAGACACAAGAACAGGTCGCCCAAGGGAGGTCATAGATGCACCTTGCCTAGAGATGTTCAAGGCTGGGTTGGATGATGCTTAAGGCCTTGAGCAACCTGGTCTAGTTGGGGGTGTCCATGTCCATGACAGGGAGGTTGGAGCTAGATGATCTTTACAGTCTCTTCCAACCCAAACCATTCTATGAATCTGTGAATCCATGAATTCAGAACTGGGACTAAGCTGAATGGGGTTTTAATAAGTTGATAGCTTTGGCTATCTCTGTGTGGGAACTAGTGTGGTTCTTCAAATACTGTACTTCTAACAGTTGAAACAAAGATATTTATAGGAAGATAGTGCAGTGCTCTACATCTGCACCCTGCTATAGCCTGGGGATCATGAAAAAGCCCGTATCCCAAGAGGACTTTTTGCAGCAGAGGTTTACAATGGAGCTGGGTTTAAGAGATGCAGAACTGATCATTGCCTTGGGCTTGGAATGGTCTTTCCTGTGAGCACAATGAAGAGCATCTCTTGTGCAGTACAATTTCTGTTTGTGGGTGGGTGGGTGTGAGGAGAGCATGTGCTCACTGGGCAGGGCTGGTGCCTGTCTGCTCTTCATGAGACACCCAGAAGCTCTGCAGAAACAGAAGCAAAATGTGCAACTGGACTGAGTGCTGTGGAGGGAAGTTCCTATGCTTAGAAGAATATGAAGACATAATGTTGTGTAAAATTGTGTACTTTCTACATAGTCCCACAAGAGCTCACATAACATTATACCTAGATTCTCATTATGATACCAGGAGCAGGTAGCTTGGAAGTGTGTTTTATCTCTTTTTTTTTAAGAGAGTCATGTTCTCAGGAGGAAATGGATTCCTGCCTTGCTCTTCAGTAAAGGGTTTGGTGATTGATTTCTGCTAATTCTTTTGTTATAACTCTTCCAATATTTCAAAGTATGAAGTTACAAGGGGCAGACAGTGCTAACCTTTAAATCACCCAATTACAGGGCTACACAGCTGAAAGAGTAAAAGGTGGTCTTGAATACATGTGGACATTTTTCATAGGGTGCTTATGCTTCTCAGAAATTCTCCTTGTCATCAGCCCATCTTGAGCACTTGGCTTGCTTAAAAAACACCTTTGTTTTGGATGGAAAAAAAAAATGAAGGCAGAACAAAACAAAGCTTTTTCCCAAAGAACTTCAATTTACAATACATAGCTGCAGCCCAAATTAGATGTCTTAGCTCAAGGAAAGCTGTTCTGTTTGTACTTTAACACCCTTCACCCCCCCTACACACTCTGATAAACTTTAGCTTTTAAGACTCTCCAGCTGTGCCTCCAGCAGTAATTGGGGTCATTAGTCTTTGCCTCCCTAGGCTAATTACCAACACAATCCAAATGTCATCCCGTAAAGAAATGGAGCTTGAGCCGGCTAAAGGCTGCAGCAGCATGCAGGTAGAAATAAAGGGGAAGAGAAAAGTCAAGACTCTGTTCCGTGCCTGTATTTTATCCTCTCCCTCAAACAGCAAGTTGTACTCCCTTCTACAAACACTCTTCACTTCAACAGGCTCCCACATGTTAATGTTAAGTGAGGCAAAACTAAAAGAGATGTTCATGGCTTACCTGTGTTCGCACTTACCACACTTACATTGTTTGCCTTTTTAGTATAGGTCTTAATTAGAAATGGAGCCCTTTGTGTTTTAGTTTGAAAGGTGCACTTCAATAAAGTTCTGGTGGCTAGCACCTTTGTTTCTGGCATGGTGGAAGTTTGTCCAATGTTGACATTTTAATCATGGGATGGAAAATCCACAAGAATGGCTAATGCACTGTGGTATCCATTCTTCATTTGTAAAGGCAAACTTGAAGTCAGTCTATGAGGTGTGGCATACAAAAAGTGCAGATGAGGGAAGAGAGGTAAAAAGTGTCATTCTCACCCAGAAAAAAAATTCTCATTTGACCTTAAAATCTGACATGAACATTAAAATGTTATGGACAAATCCTTGAAGTCAGAGAAACTTACATAACGCATTTGTTTAGCAGCTTTGCTTTGGTGAGCAAACTCTATCTGTGACCCGGGTAAAAGTGTATGCTGAGCTGCATTCCCCTGATTAATAGAGGAAAAATAACTTTTTCACACCAGGTTTTGAATTTTGCTCTGCATTGTTGCTTGTGGTTGGCATACTGGGTCCTTAGTAACAGGAGAAGTCAAGGGTTCTGCCAGTTTGCAAAAGCAGTTCTGAGGAACAGTTCAGCGCACCACCTCATGTTTCAGGTAACTTCACAGTCATGCTGATAAGTCAAAATGATTCTATGAGGGGAAAATGCAAATCAGTGAGTCTCCAGGGCTGTATTTGCATTCCTTTAATAGGAGCATGAGACAGGAATGGGCACTATGCAATATGTTTTCCCTGGATAAGTACACAGGGCTCTGCTCTGTAGTTGTTACTGGGAACTGACCTTTAGGGCAAGTTTTTGGTCACTGAAGAGTAGATTTAGGGAAGATGCTTCAGGACTGTTGGCTGTTTGCTGCATTGGACCATTCAGAGCTACATAAAAGCTGAATAAAAGCAGGATCTATTCTCCATATTCCTTCCCTTACTGAGCAATACAAAACCTACCCATGGCCATGGATTAGTTAGTCAGGAGGGTGACAGGTCGGACTTGATGATCTTTGAGGTCTTTTCCACCCTTGTTGATTCTATGATTCTATCTTGTGTGATCAAGTGTGGCTCAGTTGGTAGCACATAAGACCCTTAATGGGAAGGTCGTGAGTTCAAGCCCGTAGTGTCCTCCCTACTCTAGTCATGAGGTCTGTGGTGACAGGTTGGACTTGATGATCTTTGAGGTCTCTTCCAACCTTAGTGATGCTGAATACTGAATGATTCTGAGAAGCCCTGCCTGCAGTACGTCTTGTAGGTTTGATTGTTGCTGCCCTTGACTCTCTTTGGGAAAGTTTAATTTTTAGAACAGACTGAGATAAAAACTTGCCATGTTGTTGCATGATAAATTAGATTTTGTTCGTGGTTTAATATCCAACATAATTTTTGGACTTGTTTTTTTTTATGCATCTATTCATAGGTCAGTTCATCTGTTTGCCTGAGAAAGCTGTCAGAAAACCTATTTATTTGATACTGTGCTGCATGTGCTTAGAAGGATTTCAATTTTCTCAGTGACAAATAACAAAAGTACAGCTTGAAAGCTGGTTGAAATTGCCTAGAACTCCTTTTTTCTTTGCAAAAAGAGTGGAAGTGTTTAGTTGTTTGTGTGTTTTTTTTTTCCTTCCCTTCCTCATTGTTATTAAGTTCAACTTTGGGTTTGTGTTTCTTTTCTATAACTGCCAACTTGAGGAGTGCCAGCACAGTTCTACCCATCCAGATAAAGTTCAGGCATCTCTTTCTGTTAAAGTGGAGAGATTGTGGCACAAATGGTTCATTACCTAGGGAGGATTCCACAGACTTTAACACAGCAAATAATTTTATTTACAGGCAATGGAAATAATAAAAATATTTATCTAACTGAGGCTATAGCTGCCTCTCAGGCTGGAGTTCTGAATGAAGCTGCAAATTGAATGTAAATTATGAACATAAACACCATTATCCATTTTTCCAGCTCATCTCTCTTTTGCCTGTTACCCTTTCTGATTTGTTACACAGCTCTGTCAAGAGGAGAAAGACGTTTGAGATCAGCTAATGTATAAGGCAATGTGAATGTGTGTGTGCACGCATCTGAGACTAAGTTCTTGGCAAATACTGGACCAGATCACTGGGTTCTTAAAAAAGATATTGATGTCTTAATCTTTTGTTGCATCCTCATCTGGGTACACAGCACCAAAATAAAAGACGTTTCAAGTAGAAAAGTCTTTTTATTTTCAAGTAGAAAAGTCTTTGTTTTTCCTCTACCCTTTTTGTTTTACAGCAGATAAAAGTATGACTTTCAAGAATAAAATATTCTATTATGTCTTTGCCAACAGGGATACTGCTGAAGCCACCTCACTGACTGCCCCAGAATTCCCCTTTGGTGGAAGACAAAAAACTTAGAAAATGCCCACATTGGTTTCTTTGTTGCCCTTTCTAATTCACTGTAGAAAATGATGTGTAGTCAGACTGTTCTCAAGCTTTGGTGACCCTTACTAGATGTAAACTTTGGGTGGGAGGGGAAAAAAAAATCAGGTCCATTCCCCTATTCTCTTCTCTTCTCTTCTCTTCTCTTCTCTTCTCTTCTCTTCTCTTCTCTTCTCTTCTCTTCTCTTCTCTTCTCTTCTCTTCTCTTCTCTTCTCTTCTCTTCTCTTCTCTTCTCTTCTCTTCTCTTCTCTTCTCTTCTCTTCTCTTCTCTTCTCTTCTCTTCTCTTCTCTTCTCTTCTCTTCTCTTCTCTTCTCTTCTCTTCTCTTCTCTTCTCTTCCCTTCCCTTCCCTTCCCTTCCCTTCCCTCTTCCCTTCCCTCTTCCCTTCCCTCTTCCCTTCCCTCTTCCCTTCCCTCTTCCCTTCCCTCTTCCCTTCCCTCTTCCCTTCCCTCTTCCCTTCCCTCTTCCCTTCCCTCTTCCCTTCCCTCTTCCCTTCCCTCTTCCCTTCCCTCTTCCCTTCCCTCTTCCCTTCCCTCTTCCCTTCCCTCTTCCCTTCCCTCTTCCCTTCCCTCTTCCCTTCCCTCTTCCCTTCCCTCTTCCCTTTCCCCTTTCCCCTTCCATCCCATCCCATCCCATCCCATCCCATCCCATCCCATCCCATCCTATCCTATCCTATCCTATCCCATCCTATCCCATCCCATCCTAGATTAAAAGCCCTCCTGCCCCCTGTCCTTTTAAAAACTAAAAGTAACAAGCAGAGCCGTACTACCACTCTGTAACTAAAATTCTGTTTGCTTTCATCTGGTAGTGGTATCTAAAACAGTCACAAAACCACACAATATCTTTCCTCTTCTGTCTGTTTTAAGGTCCTCTTTAGTGTATTAATGGCAACAGTTAATTTTACTGCTGTCCTTCATTTCGGCAGTAGTTGTTTATAAAGCAAGCACTAATAAGAGGATATTTCAGGTGAATGTGTTTGTTCATTAAGGAGGTCTTCCCAAGATGCCTCTACTGAGAACATTTTATTGATCACTGAAGAGTTAGATGAGGAAAATTCATCAAGACTTGTGGAAGCTGTTCTCTGTTTAAGGCACAAATGCCTTCTCAAACCCCAGCATTCATGGGCAAAATGTGTGTTGGGTTTTTTACAGCTATTAGCATGTAACCATTTCCTAATTATTATTGACAGAGCTTTATTCTTGTGCAGATATCTCCTTGTTGCTTATGAAATTTCTGAGTGAGTCTTTGAATCCTCAGTGTTGTGCTTGTGGGCAAGCTGCTCTGTTTTGAATCTTTTCCGTGTTGAGAGGTGGAGGAACCTTCTGCACAGAGATGTGTATACATGTACAAGGACTGTGAAGAGAAGTCATAGACTTATTTTTTAAAGGCCCTTGGGGGAAAAAAAAAGTCATAAAGGAATTAATTTTGGAATACCAGATACTCTTTTCTTCTCCCATAGCTTGTGTAGCTTGATTAGATAGTGTTGGATGATAGGTTGGATTTGATGCTCTCAAAGGTCTTTTCCAAGCTGGTCAATTCAATTCAATTCAATTCCATTCCATTCCATTCCATTCCATTCCATTTCATTCAATTCAATTCTATCCTATCCTATCCTATCCTATCCTATCCTATCCTATCCTATCCTATCCTATCCTATCCTATCCTATAGCCTGGCTTCAGAAAATGCCACATTTCTGTGGAAACAGGAACACATACTACAAAAGGGAGGAAGAGAGCAATTTGGCATTTAAACTGTCTCTATTCTTCACCCACTTATGACAAATTCAAGCTCCAGAAAATTTTAGTACAATTGAATTGCACAATGAACACTCATCTCATAGGAGGGAGAAGGTGTGATCTGCATGAATATTCTTTCTAAACATGTTATCCCTTGGGAAACTATTTTAGACTATGCTATAGGACATTCTAAACAGACATGAGAGTTGAGCTAAAGCAGGGCCGAGCCAAACAAAGAGACAAAGTTGATGATAGTGGGACACTGAACCTCTTCAGGTAAGCTTCTCATGCTAGCCTCTTGCTACAGCTGACAGAAGTAAAAACCCTCCCACCCTGCACCTCCCACCTGTTTCATTTGTCTGCTTTAGGATGCAATGAATCACATGCTAGAAGGAGTGTGTCACGAGATGGAGCTGAAAGGAAGCCTTGGGTGACTAGCTGAGATTTAAATGTCTGTGCTATAAAACTACAGAAGAGAAATCCCATTCCTCTTCCCTTATTTCTTCCTGGTGTGCGATGTGAAAATTTGACAGGTAAGTGATTCTCTGGGTAGCTGTGGAAAGCACCACATTTTGAGGCATAAAAGCCTTGATTCTATTATCAGTAATATTTAGCAAACTGCAAATTGAGATTGGTGGCTCACAGGGAATGCACGTGTTCCTGGCAGGTCACCTTCAGGGGAATGATCTTATTTACAACCTTGGAAAGAAGAATAGTTTAATGATATACATCTGCTTGACTGATTTAATATTTTTGCTTTCAAAGTATCATGCTCATCTTCTGGAGACTTGTTCAGACTCTATTTTACATTTGTACATGGCACTTGTAAGCACCACTTATTTGTCTGCACAAAATTCCTGGCTGAAATGAAAAAAAAAGCTGCTTTACCACTTTTTAGAAATAGGAAACTTAATCACAGGCAGACTTTGCCACGGGCCAAGGTCTGCAGCAAATCTATCCTGAGTGAGGACTCTGGAGAACATCACTCTGAGATCCTCAGCTTTAATTAGATGTTTGGGATTGCCCACACCCAGGTGCAGGACCTTGCACTCAGCCTCCTTGAACTGCATGAGGTTCACAGAGGTCCACATCTCAAGCCTGTTAAAGTCCCTCTGGATGACATCACAGAATCACAGAATAAGGTTGGAAGAGTCCTCAAAGATCATCAAGTCCAACCTGTCACCACAGACCTCATGACTAAATCATCCATTCCCTCCAGAATCAAGTTCTTGCTCTCTTCCAGCCTGGCCAGTAAAATAATAACTTACTGAAAGCTCAGTGTAAAGACTCATATATTTCCTCAAAAGTTACCATACCTATGAAAAAATATTTTCCAGGGGAAGGGAGGAAGGGAGGAAGGATGGAAGGAAGGAAGGAAGGAAGGAAGGAAAAGGAAGGAAAGAGAGGAAGGAAAGAGAGGAAGGAAGGAAGGAAGGGAAAGGAAGGAAAGAGAGGAAAGAGAGGAAGGAAGGAAGGGAAAGAAAGGAAAGAGAGGAAGGAAGGAAGGGAAAGAAAGGAAAGAGAGGAATGAAGGAAGGGAAAGAAAGGAAAGAGAGGAAGGAAGGAAGGGAAAGAAAGGAAAGAGAGGAAGGAAGGAAGGGAAAGAAAGGAAAGAGAGGAAGGAAGGAAGGGAAAGAAAGGAAAGAGAGGAAGGAAGGAAGGGAAAGAAAGGAAAGAGAGGAAGGAAGGAAGGGAAAGAAAGGAAAGAGAGGAAGGAAGGAAGGGAAAGAAAGGAAAGAGAGGAAGGAAGGAAGGAAGGGAAAGAAAGGAAAGAGAGGAAGGAAGGAAGGGAAAGAAAGGAAAGAGAGGAAGGAAGGAAGGGAAAGAAAGGAAAGAGAGAAAGAGAGAAAGAAAGAAAGAGAGAAAGAGAGAGAGAAAGAAAGAGAGAAAGAGAGAGAGAGAAAGAGAGAAAGAAAGAGAGAAAGAGAGAGAGAGAAAGAGAAAAAGAAAGAGAGAAAGAGAGAGAGAAAGAGAGAAAGAGAGAAAGAGAGAAAGAAAGAAAGAAAGAAAGAAAGAAAGAAAGAAAGAAAGAAAGAAAGAAAGAAAGAAAGAAAGAAAGAAAGAAAGAAATTCCCAGGCAGCTCTAATTCTTGTGCACACAAACATTTCCATTAGCTTCATGGGGATGACTTGTGCATAAGATCCACTTCCACAATTAACAGTCTTACAGAACTGAGTTTTAAATCAAGGGTTGGGTGGTTTTTTTTTCCCCTTTTCCAAGAGCCAGACACCCTGAGGAGTGAGAAAACACAGCCTCTGAGGACAAATTGATAGGATAGATTTCTGCAGGGGAAACAAATACCTTCATTTGTGTTAGTAGCAAAAACATTGCGCTGTCTAATGGAAAACAGGCTTGGGTGTTAATGCTTTCTTCTATTGCTAACACTCTCCACCAAATAATGATCAAGTTTCCTTTGAATTTTAAAATGCTTCCAGGCTATTGGTCTCTCTTTAATTTTCCCCCCTCCCCCCTTTCCTAATGACTATTAGTACCAGAATATATTGCCAAAATTAAACCAAAGTAAATTCTCTAAACCATGAGCTTATGCACTTTTCATGTCATGAGTTTAATTTGCTGGTGCTAATGTATGAAAAATACAACCTAATAAATACAGTTTGGCTGGGGTCAGATATGTCACAGAATCACAGACTCACCAAGGTTGGAAGAGACCTCAAAGATCATCAAGACCAACCTGTCACCACAGACCTTGTGACTAAACCATGACAGCAAGTGTCACGTCCAATCCCCTGTTGAATACCTCCAGGGATGGGGACTCCACCACCTCCCTGGGCAGCACATTCCAACAGCTAACAACTCTCTCAGTGAAAAACTTTCTCCTCACCTCCTGCCTAAACTTCCCCTGGTGCAGCTTGAGACTGTGTCCTCTCATTCTGTTGCTAGTTGCTTGAGAGAAGAGACCAACCCCCTCCTGGCTACAACCACCCTTCAGGTAGTTGTAGACAGCAATAAGGTCTTTCCTGAGCCTCATTAATGCTTCCCCCCCACCCCCCTCCATCTTTGTGTGTTTGTTTATTCTTTTTAGTTTCAGACAGACCCTCAAGAAATACCTGGATGAGTTTAGGTTCTGTTTTCCCCTCTGAGCTTTAAGGATGCTATTCCATTTTTCTTATGCTCTTGAGTTATTTTATTGTTTAGGGCATTTTGAGGGTTTTGTTTCTTTGGGGTTTTTTTGGGGGTTGTGTTGTTTTATTTGCATGGTTGGCTGGTTGGTTTGGGGTTTTGTGAGTTTTTCTGGTTGGTTGGGCTTTGGGGTGTCTTTCTGGGTTGGTTGGTTTGTTTCTTTTTGACAAAGGATCATTAAGATTGGGCTGAGTTTCCTGTTTCTGGAGGGAGTAGGTAATCACAGAACACTCAGTGCTTTGAGGTGAAACCTATCTTTTCCAACCTGGTTAATTGTATTCCATTCCATTCCATTCCATTCCATTCCATTCCATTCCATTCCATTCCATTCCATTCCATGTCTGTTTTGATTCCAGTCCTGAAACCAGGATGAGGAGCTGAAAAACTTGAGTAGACAGCAAGCTTGAAGTTGAGGAGGAAAGCTGAAAAGGAGTGGGAAGCTACAAGAAAGCTGGGGAGGGACTTTTTAGGGTGTCAGTTAATGATAGAATGAGGGGGAATGGAAAAAAAAAATAGAAATGGGTAGATTCAGATTGGATGTTAGGAAGAAGTTGTTGCCCATGAGGGTGGTACAGGTTGCCCAGGGAGGTGGTGGAAGCCTCATCCCTGGAGGTTTTTCAGGCCAGGCTGGATGTGGCTGTGAGCCACCTGCTGTAGTGTGAGGTGTCCCTGCCCATGGCAGGGGGGTTGGAACTGGCTGATCCTTGGGGTGCCTTCCAACCCTATGATTCCATGATTCCATTCTATGATTCCATGTCTTGAACATATCCTTCAGGATAGTATCTCACCAATAATTGCTTGAATTTTTGCCATAAACAGGTGATGCTGGAGCTGGTGCCCTGAGGTCCTGGATCACAAAGGAGTGCTCAGACAGCTGCCTTTGAAAGGATTGCTCTTTTTCTGCTCAAAGTGTAAGCAGCTGCTCCTGTCCTTGTGACTGAGCACGTCTGTGATGTGTTTGCAGTGTTTGTGTCCTGTTACACTCATGGCTCAGTTTTGCCCATCGGTTGAAGATGTGTGGCTGTACTCCACAGAATGGCTCGAAGACCTCTGAGGAAATAATCAAGGAGATGAAGCATTCTTGTTCTGTCCACTCAGCCTGTGCAGCAGCTCAGTGGCAATTGAAATGCCACTTGACATATAGATCTAAATTTTATATGGGAAGTACTAAAGCTGCTCTCATTCCTAGCAATTTGAGAATCTGTTCAACACAGCAGGCTCAAACCTTTAGTGCTGCTTCAAACTATGAAGTTGTCTGCCTTTGCTGCTTGCACAAGGCTTCAGAGAGAGCACTACTATAGACTGTAGGAAATGTAATGTTTTAAAACCTGTGGAGATTCTTCAGCATTTGTTGACTTCTAGCCCTGCTTCATAGTAAATGACCTCATACTATTCAGCTTGTCTAAGTACAAGGAAGGAGGAAGTATAATGAAGGAAGGAGCTCAGCTATTCCTTTTTTATTTCATCCTGTCCTTGACTTTCTTCCTGTGTGCTAAATGAACAGATGCAGGAGAAATGTCAGTGGTGACATGGCCAGTTCTGCTGTGAACCTTCCTGTAAACAGTCATGAGTCCCACGCAGTCTCCCTTTCTATTCTTCATTCACAGAGTACCTTCACAAAGCTTTTTCAAGTAAGTGGTAAAGCCACCTTCTGATAATGTGTTTGATGACAATCCAAGTTTAAAATCCTGTATTCTTGTGACTTTCTTGCATGTTTTACAACTACAAAAATGCCTCATGGGGCTTTTTTTATCCAAGCTACTTCCAGTACAGTGTAGAAACGTCAGCCTCTGTTCACAGCAGGGGTGAGAGATCCTAATGCCAGACTTCAGCAAGCCGTGGGTTCTGTAGAAGTGATGCTGTCCAAACCTTGACCTGCACTGCAAACTCTCTTTGTCAGGGAGTTCAGGAGTTAGCTATCCTAGGCAAAGATGAGCAAGGACTGGAAAGGATCCCTTCACCCAGGCCAGAGCTGTGTGGTTTGAATGACACCAAAGGTACCTGGGGAGCTAACTGGGATTGTACTGACCAGTATCTCTTTTATTTTCATGTAGGGAGTTGTAAGCACTCATAGGCATATTTTTTGGTGTTTTGTTGTTATTCTTGTGTGCATTGACCACACAACATATGTAAGATATACATTTGAAACAACCAGACATGCTGCAGAGGTGACTGTAGTCATACAAGGATAAAAGAGGGCTTAGAAAAGAGCTGCTAATTACACTTTGAGTTCTGCTGCTGAGAAAATCTGTCTAAGCTGTCTTCCATCATCCCTGTTGCTTGAGAGGTCAAGAGAAAAGAGTCTCCTTCCTAGGAACATTTTGGCTACCCTCCTGCTGCTCCCTGCAGAGCAAGGTTTGTGTTCTGCTTCTTTCCCTGCTGATAATCATGTTGTTACACTGAAAATTTGCCTCTTTTTCTGAAGTGTCAAAAATATTTGGAAAATCAGTGGAGTTATGTCTGTAAGTAGCTGTGAACAGACATGTGCCTTTGTGAGGTGATTTTGAGCTCGAGACTTCAAACCTGTTTAAAACTTCTCAGGAATGCAGTTTCTGCAACTGTCCTCATTCAAATGGGAAAGGCAAAAAGGGACAAGAAGCTGTCCAGGTAGCAAAGCTCTTTTTACTGACACTTTAAGAAGGACATTGAGACACTTAAATGCGTCCAGAGAAGGGCAAGGAGGCTGGGGAGAGGTCTCAAGCACTGCCCTGTGAGGAGAGGCTGAGGGAGCTGGGGTTGTTTAGTCTGGAGAAGAGGAGACTCAGGGACACCCCACACTAGATCAGGCTGGCCAGAGCCTCATCCAGCCTGGGCTTAAACACCTGGGCCCCTCAGTTTAGGAAGGATGTTGATTTGCGGGATAGTGTCCAGAGAAGGGCAACAAAGTTGGTGAGGGGCTTGGAACACAAGCACTATGAGGAGAGGCTGAGGGAGCTGGGGTTGCTTAGCCTCAAGAAGAGGAGACTCAGGGGTGACCTTATTGCTCTCTACAACTACCTGAAGGGAGGTTGTAAGCAGGCAGAGGTTGGTCTCTTCTCCCAGGCAACCAGCACCAGAACAAGAGGACACAGTCTCAAGCTGCACCAGGGGAAGTTTAGGCTGGAGGTTAGGAGGAAGTTCTACACAGAGAGAGTGATTGCCCATTGGAATGTGCTACCCGAGGAGGTGGTGGAGTCCCCATTCCTGGAGGTGTTCAAAGAGGAATTGGATGTGGCACTTGGTGCCATGGTTTAGTTGTCACGAGGTGTTGGGTGATAAGTTGGACTTGATGATCTCTGAGGTCTTTTCCACCCTTGTAGATTCTATGAGTCTGTGTTTCCGGGATACCCTCTATCTGTGTCTAGCATCCTGCTTTAGCCAAGGTTGTCAGTTTTAAATGCAATTCTCTTTCTGTTTGGTTCCATCCCTCCCGTGCCGTCCAGGCTTTCTGGCTGAAGCTGCCTGTGAATGAAGCAGTTGGCATGAAGTGCTCATGTGTTGAACAAATGTCACTCTCCCCCTTTTCAGAGCCAAGTGTGTCACCTGTGACGTGCCTAATTGCTCTGAAGTCCAGGCTTTACACCGTTTGGCAGAGCATCTACAGTGAAACTCTTGTTTTCACAAGCTAAGGCAACTGTGTTATATAGAGCCATATGTGCCAGTTGGTAGAGAGCAAACACTTTGCTAGGAGTTAGAGAGGTAATGAAATACTGCTCCAAATGTAGGGAAGTATGCCTGGAAGTGTCACTTGGGATAAATATTCCACTTCCATTTCCAGTGATTCATATTTCCTTCTGGGTTTGTGTTCTCTGGGTGCACCCTTGGGTTGGATTTTTTCTACTGCAGTCTCTGTTGATTTAGCAAAAAAAAAGAAAGAAGTCTTAACAGAAAGCTGAAATTTGTGTATATGTCCTGAAGTGGAGCAAAATTTAGTACTTCCAAATGTCTGCAAAGACCAAACCTCTAAAGGCAACCCAACCAACCAACTAACCTAGGAAATGAAGAGAAACACTGTGTTTAATTTTCACTTGAGCAATAATTGTTTTAGTATTAGCATGAAGAGCTGGAGCAAAGCTGTAAGGTATAACATTTTCTCCTTTTTTTGCCTTTTTTTTCCCTTTTTTTGGGTTAATTTTTGTTTGCTTGTTTGGCTGGTTGGTTTGCTTTGTTTGGGGCCCACCAACATGTGCATAGCCTCTGCAGTGTCCTTCTGGACTTATTTGCATTTCAAACCACTCCTTAGTCTTTCTTTTTCCTTTGTTTAAAGAAATTATGAGACCTGGACATGAAAAATCTACTGAGACTGTCACTTACTGCTACTATATATGTATATAATGTTATATAGGGCCATGAGGATGATCCAAGAGCCAGAGCACCTTTCCTGTGAGGACAGACTGAAGGAGTTGGGGCTGTTCAGTCTGCAGAAGAGAAGCCTCTGAGGTGACCTTATTGTGGCCTTCCAGTATCTGAAGGGGGCCTACAGGAAGGCTGGGGAAGGACTGCTCAGGATCTCAGGTAGTGATAGGACTAGGGGGAATGGAATGAAGCTGGAGGTGGGGAGATTCAGGCTGGACGTGAGGAGGAAGTTCTTCACCATGAGAGTGGTGAAGCCCTGGAATGGGTTGTCCCTGGAGGTGGAATGGAATGGAATGGAATGGAATGGAATAGACCAGACCAGGTTGGAAGAGACCTCAAAGGTCATTAAGTCCAACCTATCATCCAACACCACCTAATCAATTAAACCATGGCACGAAGCACCCCATCAAGTCTCCTCCTAAACACCTCCAGTGATGGGGACTCCACCACCTCCCCAGGCAGCCCATTCCAATGGGCAATCACTCTCTCTGTGTAGAACTTCATCCTAACCTCCAGCCTAAACTTCCCCTGGTGCATCTTGAGACTGTATCCTTTTGTTCTGGTGCTGGTTGCCTGGGAGAAGAGATAAACCTCTGCCTATCTACCACCTCCCTTCAGGTAGTTGTAGACAGCAAGAAGGTCTCCCCTGAGTCTCCTCTTCTCCTGGCTAAACAACCCCAGCTCCCTCAGCCCTTCCTCATAGGGCTTGTGTTCCAAGCCCCTCACCAACTTTGTTGCCCTTCCCTGGACACGCTCCAGCAAGTCAACATCCTTCCTAAACTGAGGGGCCCAGGTGTTTAAGACCAGGCTGGATGAGGCTCTGGCCAGCCTGATGTAGTGTGAGGTGTCCCTGCCTGTGGCAGGGGGTTTGGAACTAGATGATCCTTGTGGTCCCTTCCAACCCCGACTGATACTATGATACTATATATTTTATATATATTCTATATCTTATTGCTATAGGCTGTGAATTGTGTTTCTTCAAAAGCTCCTTTCTCCCACTCGCTCCAGGTAATGACTCAGGATATTAAATGAGATGCTGCTTGAAGGATTAAGATACTACTGAAACTTGGAATAAATTTAGACAGTCACCATGGTGAGAATACTTGGCAAACTTGGAGCTGATCATGTATTCCTGTTATCTTCACGGATAATTTCCAAATTCATCTATTCAGGCAGAGACAGCAAGAGCCTCTGCTCTACAGACACACTTATATATGCTTGAATGAGTGCTTCCAGGGGCCCCAGAACACTTGCTTGTCAGCCTACTGCACTGACACAGTGCTGTGATGGTAGGAAGCCTCTTTATCAGGCCAGCACAGGTGGAGGGCCTTTGTGAGCAGCTAACACTGGAGTGTTAGGTGATGTGCTCTTCTCTTCACCTCTGAGGAATACGTTGCTCTTTCAGGATCTGAAGGCAAGCTTTGGCCAGGCTAACATGCTCTGAGTATTCAAGAGGACACAGTCTCAAGCTGCACCAGGGGAAGTTCAGGCTCAAGGTAAGGAGAAAGTTCTTCACTGAAAGAATAATTGGCCACTGGAATGTGCTGCCCAGGGAGGTGGTGGAGTCACCGTCCCTGGAGGTGTTCATAAAAGGATTGGATGTGGCACTTGAAGCCATGGTCTAGTTGTCATGAGGTGTTAGGTATCAGGTAATAGCTTGGACTTGATGATCTCTGAGGTCTTTTCCAACCTGGCTGATTCTATATTTCTATATCCAGAACTGTTACAGCTGAATTGTGCTTCCTTTGCATTCATCAGGTGTTTGTTTGTTTCCTTTCTTTAACCCTTGTTCTCAGAATACTGCTCATCCCAATTCTTCTGCTGCTACTGCCTGCTTTATTCCTCACCCGTCTGGTTCCTGCCCTTCATTTCTCTTTGCCTCCTAGGCAAGTGACAAACCTGAAACAGTTGAGTGGTCAAGTGCATCTGAAATAAAGCAAGCTGATGCATGAGGCATGGTTCAGTGGATGGAGCATTTCATTCTGCATCAGAAAAAAAAAGTCTTTTCTCTGCCACTCATCTTTTCCCCAGCACTGCACAAGCTATTTCGTCTTAATTTAGGCAGGCAGGAGGCAGGAACAATGCTGTGTGCCTTCTTTGCACACTTTGAAATTCAGGTTTGTAATGTGGGTTTTTTGGATATGAATGAATCATAGAATCATAGAATTGTTAGGGCTGGAAGGGACCTCGAGGATCAGCCAGTTCCAACCCCACTGCCATGGGCAGGGACACCTCACATTAAATCAAGTTGCTCAGAGCCATATTCAGCCTGGCCTTAAAAACCTCCAGGGATGGGACTTCTACCACCTCCCTGGGCAACCTGTGCCAGTGTCTCACCCTTTACTAATTGTAGGAGAGAACTGAGCAGGTCTGTTTATGTGTGGCTGGCATAAAATAGGAGGACAGTTAACAAGGTAATCTTTGTTGTTGCTGTAACTGCTTGCCTATGGAATGTATTGTCTTTGATCTCTAACAGTTCAAGTTTGTCATCTTTTTCAGATCAGCTCCCAAAGAATGTGTTAAAATACATGATAGCTGAGCGTGGAGGTCATGGAGGATACAGAACCTGTGCACCTCCCTGCTGTGTTAGTCATGTCCTGCTTCCTTCTGTCAGAAGGGAAATCCCACAAGACACATGCTCTACAGGACAGTATTGCAGAATATGCCAGCACTGGTGCATCCTCATCATGTACCAGTCCTGCTGCAGATGTGGGCATCTCATCAGCATCAGGCAATGCACTGGGCAGAGTGATGCAAACATCCAAGTGACTCTACATGGAGCCAGTGCAAGCCTGGATGGCCTTATTTGGTCTAGCACAGTCCAGAAGCTGTTGGCTGGATCTGAGCTGGTTTGTGCAGCTCCACCTGTGCTCTTGTACTGCCTGGCCTAGTAGAGGAATACAGTGAAACTCTGAAGTGATCTGCAGGCTGCCCACATGCATCCAGCAGGCCTTATGACTGCAGCAGGTTTGGGATTGCACCATTGGCATGGTGCTGCGTGTTCTAATCTGATAAATCCAGCTGGACTGGAGCACCTGAGCCTCTTTTATTCTGCAACAAGGGCTGCAGGCAACGAAGCTGTCAGCAGCAGCTGCTTTAGGCAATCACCACAGCAATTGTGACATTGAGGATGCCAACTAGCCTAAGTTTGGGGTTTTTTTTTAGTTTATTTTTCATTGCTCAGATGCTTGGCTTGAGAAAAAGAGAGCAGTAAAAGATAAATGTTGGGCCAGGAGCCATTCCTCTCCCTTTTCCTTAATAAAAACCAACCAACCAAACCCTCAAACCAAACCCTCAACCCAAACCCTCAAACCATGCCTCTCAAGAAATCCAAGATGAAGCCTGTTAAGACAAAACCAAAATATTAAGGAGGTAAAGCAGAGTGCTTGAAAGAGATGAGCAAGAATGTTGCAATGGACTAGAAAACCTGTGAAGTTTTTGTTGGTTATGACTATACTTCCTCATAGAACTCATAATTGCCACCAAGAGCAATGAGTAGACCTCCAGTGCAGTCACAGTGGTAGAACTGTTTTTTTTCCCCACTGAATATAACAGACCTTGAGTCAGAAATAACTTAGGTCTGTTGACTTTTAACATTATACAGTGACACTTCCCATAAAACACTTCAAAAGCAGGGCTAGAAGCTTGCATTCTGAAGTCAAAGAAAGAGAAACAAAGCGAGTCTCTGGTAGTTATTAATTTGTGAGAGAGCCCTTGAAGAACACTTCCTTGTAGACTCACAATGAAAAGAAAGTGAAAAACCTGGGCTCAGAGTTGCAGCACTGCAGTGCAATCTGTGTTATGATTCATTCCTGTGTATTGTTATGAAGGGGATGGAGCAAAATAAAGGGACTGAATGTTCTCCTTGGACCTCCCTTGATAGATGAACAGGCAACCGGTTTTCCTGAGGAGGGGATGGGATCAGAAAAGAAATGCAATCAAACCTCAGGTCTCTTTCAACTGAGCCACCCTTTTATCTTGCAGATAGAAAAAAAAAAAGAAAAAAGAAAAAGAAAAAAAGAAAGAAAGAAAGAGAGGAAAGAAGAAAGAAGTCATGCATTAGAAACGGTGGGTTTGGGGTTTTTTTCCTTCCCTTTGGTTCAAAGGAGACATTGGCAGATATAAAATCCAGAAAAGTGTTTCAGTTCTTTTTGTTCTGTCTCTAAGTGGCTATTAGGAGGCATTCATCTCATGAAGGATTTCTTTTTTTTTTCTTTCTTGTGTGGTCCTGTGTGGCTTAGGACTTCAGTGCACTGCAAAGATTCATCTGATGGATTTGCATTAACGAGAGACTCTAAGACTTTCTTAGCACGATATGCTCTTATCTGAGCAAAGCCAGTGACTGGCCCCTTTTGAGAGCTGGGGTGTGCTGTGATGTACCTGGTATGTAAGAGCTGCCTACTTTGGGGACACTTCTGCAATTCAGGTAGCAGCATTGCCCTGGGACAGTGAAGAGCTGCTGAACAGTATGTGGCAGGAATAGAGCTTTGTGGAGCTCACTTGAGAGCCTCAAGATGCATGCAATGAGCAGTGACCCAAAACCCTGTTTCTTCCCTCTTTCCTTAGGGGGACCAAAAAAGAAAACCAAACACTTTGACAGGCTTGTTAGGTCAACCTGATTTGCTGCAGGTAGTCAGCCTGCAAGATGTGGACTGAAGCATGTGCTAAAGCATTTGAAAAACCACAATTCATTACACTTGAAATGGAATCTTAGTGGATTAGATGTAAGAGCAGCAGCATAAAATGTAGCCCATTGAAGAAGAAGAAAAGATCCTGTGTTTTCCACAAGCTTTATCATGATATCTTCAAGACTATATTAATGTGAGGCAGCAGTACTGCTGCTAGGATCCCAAGATGCAGCTGTCAAGTAACATCTGCCAAAAAAGGACTTGCTTCATTACCTTCAAACCTCTCCATTGCTCATTAGGTCTCACCAGATGGGGATTCAGTATTTTGAAGTCAGTCATCCTGCATGAAGTAGTTTGTCCATGACACTGATGAACAATTATCTACCCATACAGTTGGGATTTTTGTGCTGTTTATTTCAGCTGAGTGTCAGCACAGGGCACAACTTCAGCACTGGATGGTAGGAGTAATTGAAAGACAAAAGGGTCAGTTTGGCTGACTACCTGAATGAGACTGAAAGTTTTCTACAGTGATCAGCTATTAATTTCCCTGTAATGGAATCTATAATTATAAGCCCTCATAGGGTTTTGCTACATGTTTTTAATCTATTTTAATTTTACAAGTACTGAAAAACACTAATTATAAATAAAAAAACAAAACCCAAACAGAACATTTGAACCCTTCCAGCAGAGGATAAACTGCTGTGCATAATAACTGTTGTATTTCTGTTGGCTGATAAATGTTTAATGGCTTGTTAGAAAACTAATTGTGGGTTTAATCAGGAGAGTGACAATAAGAACTCACTTAAATATCTGCATTGTCACCTGCAAAGACAGCTGTGAACATGACTTGCTCTCAATCCTGGGGATGGTCTGTAGGTATGGATGTATGGCAATTCCCTTGACACACATCCCCAGTCTCTGGTGAAGTGTTTCTTTTCTATTTCCTTTGTTTCACAACCCTGTTGTAAACTAAATAAACCAAAACACTCTCCCCTGGGTCATGTGAACCATTCGTCTGTGAGGTATTGTATCGAGGACTCTATCACAATTTGGAAGTGATTAAAGCTCTCAAATGCTAATTTAAGGCTTTTTTTTTTCCCTTCCCCTCCACACTTTTCATTTAAATCAAAGTATACAGGTAAATATGGGATAGAGAAGTGTCTATACACACATATATCTACATACCATAGAATCACAGAATTGTCAGGGGTGGAAAGGACCTCAAGGATAATCAAGTTCCAACCCCACTGCCATGGGCAGGGACAGCTCACACTAGATCAGGTTGCTCAGAGCCACATCCAGCCTGGCCTTAAAAACCTCCAGGGATGGGGCTTCTACCACCTCCCTAGGCAACCTGTTTCAGTGTCTCACCTTTTACTAATTGTAGGAGAGAACTGAGCAGGTCTGTTCATGTGGCTGGCAGAAAGAGTTAACAAGGTCATGTGGGTTTTGATCTCTAATAGCTCAAGTTTGATTAGGTTGCTCTGAGCTACATCCAGCCTGGCTTTGAAAGCCTCCAGGGATGAGGCTTCTATTACCATCCTGGGCAACTTGTTCCAGTGTCTCACCACCCTCATGGTGAAGAACTTCTTCCTAACATCCAATCTGAATCTCCCCATTTCTAGTTTTGCTCCATTCCTCCTAGTCCTGTCACAGAACACCTCTGAGAAGACTTCAGAAGATATCCCTGAGGTATCTGTGTCACCATGGAAAACAGGAGGCAAGCAAAGTTTTTCACTGGAACTGTAGATATGACATCAATGTAAACTCCATTTTAGGAAATGTGCTGGGGTATTTAATTAACTGCAGCACTACACCAAAGCTTTTAAGGTGCTTTCTTGGCTGTGATGAAGGAAGTGGAGGAGGAAGCTGTGACGAAAGCTTTCTTAGCCCTTTATAGCATGACTGACCAGTGTTTTCTTTCAATAGCAGGGGGATTTCCACACTCATTTGTTCATCTTCTCAGGAACTTTTCAGATGGCTGCATGAGATAAGGTAGGTTAAGCCTTCTCTTCTCTTACAGTATGAATTGAGGCCAGTTTATGAAAAATGAAGCTGTCATCTTCCTCCTTTGCTTTCCAAGTTATTTGAAGAGCCTACATTGAAGACCTTAGAATCACAGAATCATAGAATCAATAAGGTTGGAAAAGACCTCAGTGATCATCAAGTCCAACCTATCACCCAACACCTCATGACTAACTAAACCTTGACTTCAAGTGCCACATCCAATCCTTTTTTGAACACCTCTAGGGATGGTGACTCCACTTCCTCCCTGGGCATCCCATTCCAATGGCCAATCTCTCTTTCTATGAAGAACTTCTTCCTAACATCCAGCCTAAACCTCCCCTGGTGCAGCTTGAGACTGTGTCCTCTTGTTCCGGTGGTGGCTGCTTGGGAGAAGAGAACAGCCCCCAGCTGGCTACAGCCTCCTTTCAGGTAGTTGTAGAGAGCAAGAAGGTCTCCCCTGAGCCTCCTCTTCTCCAGGCTGAACGACCCCAGCTCCCTCAGCCTCTCCTCACAGGGCTTGTGCTCAGGATTTCTCCCCAGCCTTGTTGCCCTTCTCTGGACACGTTCAAGAGTCTCAATGTCCTTCTTAAACTGAGTGGCCCAGAACTGGCACTGAAGGTGTGGCCTAAGCAGTGCTGAGTTCTACTCTCAAGAGGAATTTCAGTTGTTCATTTTAAATATGGCCTTCTCTGGCAAAGGTGAAGCAGAAAAGGTGTTCCTATATCTCACCTGCATGCCAAAAATCCTTTATAGCAGCAATTTAATATTTTTTTTTTAAATACCCATCTAGTTAAATATTTTTTATCAATTTTTATTAGGAAGCAAAGTACATTTTGATTAAAAAGCAGGCTGTGAGCTCTGACAGCTTTACTACCCAATTGTGAGACTCGCCGTGGTTTTTTCCCTCCCATGGTTAGACTGCTCCATGTATAATTTACTGTGACAAAACCCTGGCCCTACTTCTTGTCTGTAAATACCAGCCCATTAGAAATATCTGAGGTGTAGCTTTTTAATGCTTGCATAATGTTCCTGGACCTGGAGTTAATGGAATGGTAAACAACTTTTTGGGTTACGAAAGCAGCGGAGCGGAAATCTGCCTCCATAAAATTGGTTTATTGCAGGTGCATGGATAATTCCTGACAAGCACAATAATTTGTACCTACTTACAGGCCAAGAAGAATTCTTCTCCCCTCAGTCATGCAAATATTTTTGGAGCCATTGGGCTCATGTTGTGATGAGCAGGATTCGGCTGTGTTGCACGCACGGCATGAAAACCCAGTCAAGGTTGTCACTGGAGCGAGCTGCTTTGTGGAACTGTGAGTGGTGTCAGAGGAGATGTGAACTAGACAGATTTGATAAATACAGATGGTTTCCTTCCCATGCACAGAGGATGGGGAAAAAAAACCCCACCTACAGCATATGAGTAGGAGGGAGATAAATATGCAGCATTCAAGAAGAAATCCATAGCTTATAAAAAGAACCTCGTGTCATTTACTGGCTTTTTTTTCTGGCCATGTCTTAATTACAGGGCTGCAAATTTAAGCAGGATAAAATGAATGCTGTGAAGTCAGGTATGCTAAAGAAACCACTCCATCTCAGGCAGCAGTTACAAGGAAGAAAGAGTGGGTTTACTTGCCTTTTGAAAACCAGTGTAAACAAAAGCAAAGAAAAAACTTTGCGACAACTCCCATGCATCCCCAGCAGAAATCCCACCAGAAGGCTGTTGATGAACTCCATTCCTCTGTGCTTGGAAAATCACTTTATCTGCTCTAGATAATCCCAAATAGGCTGTGGATGGCTCCTCTCTGGGGGTGTTCAAGGTCATGTTGAATGCCTGGAGAGGAGGAGACTCAGGGGTGACCTTATTGCTCTCTACAACTACCTCAAGGGAAGTTGTAGACAGGAAGATGTTGGTCTCTTCTCCCAGGCAGCCAGCACCAGAGCAAGAGGACACAGTCTCAGGCTGTGCCAGGGGAGGTTCAGGTTGGATGTTAGGAAGAAGTTCTGTACAGAGAGAGTGATTGCCCATTAGAATGGGCTGCCTGGGGAGGTGGTGGAGTCGCCGTCATTGGAGGTGTTCAGGAGGAGACTTGATGGGGTGCTTGGTGCCATGGGTTAGCTGTTTAGGTGGGTTGGATCGGTTGATGGGTTGGACACGATTATCTTGAAGGTCTCTTCCAACCTGGTTGTTTATTATTATTATTATTATTATTATTATTATTATTATTATTATTATTATTATTATTAAATTAGTCTTGAGCAGCCAAGTCTAGTTGGGAGGCATCCCTGCCCATGACAGGGCGGTTGGAGTAGATGATCTCCAAGATCCCGTCTAACCTAAGCCCTTCTATGATTGTTTTGCCTGTTGTGAAGCACGTTTGACTATGTAAAACCAGGCACGTGGCATTCAGTGTATGTGCTTCTCTAGTGCCTCTTTTAACTTTCATGTTAATGTCAGATGTGTCTCAAACGATCCTGGTGCAATTTAAAAGATCTTATAGCATCTTCTGATCTCTGCTGGATCACAAAGCAAACCCTGGAGTAGCCTCTTCTGATAGCAGCATTAATCAATGAGAGTTGTCTGAACTGATTAATCACAGGTGGCAGCTTTCCAAAGCACCAACTTTTCTATAATTTGATCTGTGATAATTTTTTGTTTATCCTGTGCTTATTGCTTCTCGAGGTGCTTCAGGGGAAAATTATCTCTGAGGGTGAAAGTGAAGATGGTGCAAATAAAATGGTTATAAAGCACGCACGAATTCTTAACAGAGCAGCTATAAATCACTTGTCATAAGAAATTAGTTACTGCATAGTCTTGTCCAGGTCCTTTTACCTCAGCCTTGCTTTCTGTACAGTGCTTTGTTAACTGCACCTTGAATGAAATTCCTTTCTGTTCTCTGTTTTCATTTTGATTGGGAAATACTTAAGTAATGCTTGCATTTATTTTCAAACTTGGACCTGGAAAACACTATTGGTTTGCTAAGTATGCCTCAACTGAGGAACTGCCAGGGATGGGAGGTGGTAGAAGTCCCATCCCTGAAGGTTTTTAAGGCCAGGCTGGATGTAGCTCTGAGCAGCCTGATCTAATGTGAGGTGTCCCTGCCCATGGCAGGGGGGTTGGAAATAGATGATCCTTGAGGTCCCTTCTAACCCTAACAATTTGTTGATTCTATGTTTGGATGATTTCTATGGCCAGGTGGGGTAGAGCACACCTTCTGTGGGTGGATGTAACAAGTCCTGCAACAGAAGAGAGGTAATGCTAGAACCCAGCACTATGAGGAACTTCCCAGAGGGTTCCCAGGCAGTGTTTTAGTGCCTGAGCTGCGTTGGGAAAGAAATGTCCCACGAGTGTTCTTGTGGGAGCAGGCAGCTGTCAAATGCTGACCTCTATCTAAAAGGAAAGAAGAAAATAATTATAAATAAAAGAAGTAAAATGCATCTAAATGCCAAGAAATGTTCATTTAGACAGTTCCACTCAAATTCTTTTACTTTTTCAACTTCTCAGAGAAAACTCCAACATTTTAAATGAGAGGAGGGTGTTTGCAGTGATAGCAAACCCTCTGCTCCCACCATCCCCCAGTCCCCCCCTTTTTTTTTTCTCTCCAATGAAAAACAGCACTGGAGGGGAGAAGGGAAATATCATTCACTTATTTTTTTAGTGGTATGACCACTAAATGTGTTTTAACATTTCTCTCCACGATGCACACACTTATTTTGCAGCTGTTTACACCATATTTATCTCTCACAAACTTATTAACTACAGACAGTAAATTATGTGGCTTTTCCCTGTACAGCAATGCTTTGTTACAATATAGAAGTAATTCCTCTGTCTTAATTTTATGTTTTATTGATCCCTGCCTTCATCATGCTTTACCTGCTCTAACCTTATTGCTGCTCCTAAGGTCCTAAATGTGTCAATCTGGCCTACAAAGGCTCGGTTTTTTTCTTCCAAGTTATGACCCCATGCAGAATTTGGCTGTAACTTGACCTTGAATCAGTGCTCTCAGTTAAAGAATACATCCACAGAAAGCTGATGATGCTTTCCAAGACTGTGGCAAGTTACACATGGATCAGTGTAGGTGCTTAGAAGAAACTGAAAAAGAACCAACCATAAAATTGGAACAATCTCTCATACAAGCAGAAATGGAACCTTCAATGCCCTTTGCAATCAGCAAGTGGAAACCCCAGCAAATTAGATGAGTTAAGATTGCCAATTTTTCCTTATAATGTAACTTAATTGTACTGTGTGTAATTAAGTCCAACAGACACAGAAGAAAATACCCCAAAGGCAAAACAGAGGCCTGGAATAGAAATCCCACCTTTGCCAATATGAGTGAAAATCTTGCCCTTTTTTAGTTTTATTAGTCCAGACTAGGACCTAATTTCATTTCTTGTTTCTGGTTTTTTTCCTTTAGTGGTTTCAGGAATCCATCAGCAAGCATCCCATTGCCCCAAAAGAAAATTCATAACTAACTAACCAACTAAATAAATAAATAAATATTCAATATTAGGTTTTAGCTTGAGTTTGGTAGAAAGTGTATCATGGCTGCTTCTCTTATGGTCTTGAAGACTCACTTTCATGGGAAGAAGTTTACTTCCAACAGAGCAGTGCTGTTTTCTTGCACAGAGAATCAAAACACCTTGCATAAATTTCCTGCCTGTCCTTCCCTAACTCCTAGGATTCTGTTCTGATCATCATACAGACTGGTGGAGAGGACTAATGACATCCTATTCATTTTATCTTTCCTTTTCCCAGATTGCTAATAGCTTATGGGCATGTGTCTAGGTTAAAAAAAGGCTTTCCTGTAACTCTACCTTAGCAGAAGTAGAATGCTTTCCTTCTTTCTTAATTAGACCAGCTGGAAAAAAACAAATGGGCAAGATACCAAATTTGGGTCAAAATTACATGAACTGTTTCTTGGTGGCTCTTCCCACAAGGTATGAGTATCATAGTATCATAGTATCAGTCAGGGTTGGAAGGGACCACAAGGATCATCTAGCTCTGATTTATTTTCTTAAGGGCATCTTACTACCTTGAAAGTAGCTCCAGACAAAGCTTTGTGTGGGCTGCTCTTCCCCTAGTATCATAGTATCATAGTATCAGTCAGGGTTGGAAGGGACCACAAGGATCATCTAGTTCCAACCCCCCTGCCATGGCAGGGACACCTCACACTAGATCAGGCTGGCCAGAGCCAGTACATGCATCCCATGACAGAGTGGGGATTCTGACCATCATTATATACCAAACTGTAATTCAGGTCTATTCCCCAGCTTCAAAGCCTTTTTTCTTCCTTCCTGTGGTACTAATAAAAGTGACAAGAAAGAAGAAAATCTTCCTAAAATACTGTGTGCTGCAGCTTCTTGGTCAGAAATTAGTTTGTGCCCTCTTGGCCTGCCTCATGAGTTTAGGGTTGCTGGATAGCAAGGTAGTGCTCAGTAAGATGAGAGTGGTCCTGCAACCTGGGTCCTGCAACTGGAAGACAGAGTGATGAAAAATAGTTTTATTTGGGCAGCAGTGTGTGTCTGTCCTTCAGCAACTGAGTGACACCTATCCAGAGAGGCACTGGAATTTGTTTTTACCTATCTTGAGTCTCTCAGAGATCACTTGGTACACTACAAAAAGCAGAACCCATTTGGGGATGAAAACTTCCATGTGATTGTTTTGTGTTACCTATCCCTTAGGCTTTTTCTTAAAACCCTTTATTGCTACTTCAATATTTACAGCCTCAGTTCCTCTGTTTCAAAAGTAATTATGCTCATGATGAATCCTTCTAGCACGACACTAAAGCTCCATGTAACAGGAACCAAGCTGCCCTGTGCTCAACAGCTAACCTACTGCAAAATCAATGCTATCATTAATTACACAAATATGTGCCAGTCAAGTAGTTTATCAGCCCACTTTGCTGTGAATTGCATTCTTAATTAGGCATGTAGCCTCAGTGTTCTGACCACACTGAACAGGATCACCTCTTCCAACTGACAGCAGATTGTGTTGTGTAATACTATGAACATGGTAATTAGTGAGACAGCTCAGAAATTTTGCATGATTTGGACATCTGGGTGGAATTTTGTGAACTATTGGTCTCCAGGTTGAATGATGTCCTCCAGAATTATATCTCTGATGGATGGACCTAGTCTTGCATGTGCTAGGAGCTGTACTGCAGACAGCTCTTTGAAACTGCAGAAGACATTGGAAACCACAGAACTGCAGAATGTCTGAGGGTGGAAGGGACCTCAGGAGGACATCTAGGCAAACCCTCCTACTCAAGCAGAACCAACTCAAGCTGGTTTACAGGACAATGTCTAGAAGGAGCTTGAATACCTCCAGGGATGGATAATCCACAGCCTTTTGAAGCAACCTGTGCCAGTGGTTGCTCATCCTCACAGTGAGAGTGTTTCCTGCTGTTCAGGGCGAACCTTCTGTTGTTTCAGTTTGTTCCCATTGACTCTGATCCTGTCACTGAGCACCACTGAAAGGAGCCTGGCCCTGACTTCTTTGCAGCTAAAAATCTTCAGGTATTTCTTTACATTGGTGAGATTCCCCCCTGAATTTTCTCTTTTCTAGGCTAAACAATCCCAGTAAACCACAGCTGCTTAAATGCAATTACACTTCAATAGCTGTTTCTCATATAGGGGCTAGGCATAGTTGTATCCAGTATGAATGCTGGTGTTGTACACATGTGTGTAAATCTCACACACATGTAAATCTTCAACCAAAATTGGTTATGTGGCTATTAGATAGTATTTTAATGATGGCTCTTTGCAGGATGATAACTCTCCCTGTTGTTTTTCTGTTTGTTTGTTTGGGGTTTTGGGGATTACTGTTATTTTTTTTGACCAAAATCTGTTTGGGAAAGCAAGAGGCATTTTCTGAGAGATCCAATTTGTGGGTTGTTTTCTTTAGCTGGGTGGATTGCCTGCCCTCCCTGCGATGGGAGATGGTGCTCCTGAGAAATAAAGGAGAAAGTACAGTGATTATGTAACTTTTTATTGCTTCAAATTGCTGCCTATTAGGCAATATTTCCAGTTCTCTACTGAACTTTTAGTGACAGAAGCACCTTTTAAAATGAAGATTATTTTTGCCATTTCTCCAACTGTTAAAAGGAAGTTAAAGGTTAGGTTCCATGAGACTATTTTCAATGCTGCTTCTTTTTTTTTTGTGGTCCTGCTGTTCTCTTGCAGATTGAGTAAAAGTGTGAAGCACACACAGTTCAAACACAGATACAGTAGAGGCCCGGCTTCCCTGATGGTGAAATCTATCCTGGCTGTCAACATTCTAAAGCATTAGCATCAGAATAACCACACTAAATACCATGGAAAAATATTGCTGCAAAGTGTAGCTGTGGAATCTTTTTTTTGTTGTTGGCCTGATAAATATTTTAAATGAAGACTGTTTACATCACATTAGTTTGGGCCAACTGCATGTCTCATTTAATGCAAGTGCTTTGTTTTCACCATACAGTGGTGTCACATCCATTGCTTTGAAAAATTGATGCCCCTTTTTACATAATTCATAGTATCCTGGCTGCTGAGATGGGTGAAAAAAAAAATGCTTAATGTATTCATGGAATTACTTCTGTAACATTCTCAAGGTCAGGCATTTAATTGATGCTTGGTTCTAATTCTATCAATGTCAGCATGTTAATTATAAATAAAAGGGAAATGACAAAGGGAATGTGTTTTAAAATAAGTTTTTATCTCTGCAGTGTATACAGGGACCATAGTGAAGTGATTTATGTTGACTCTTGTACATGATGAGAACTGTTTATCATATAATCCCTGGCTTATTTTTCATATGTGGGATAGCTATTGACAATCTTCAAGGCTACTGCCAAGAGATCCAAAATCTTTCCAAGAACAATGCTGTCTATAAATTTGTCTTTATGTTGGTTGATGTTTGGCTTCAGAGAGGAATTTGTCTTTATGTTGGTTGATGTTTGGCTTCAGAGAGGAATTTGTCTTTATGTTGGTTGGTGTTTGGCTTCCCAGAGAGGAATTTATTTGATTGTGTTTAAAAGCCTTATAGCCTTTGGAAGGTGGTTTATGAAGCTTCTACTTTCCTGGATGCATTTGGCCAAACAGTGATGGAATGAACAGCAGCAGCCCAGTCCCTCAGTCTTCCAAGCCCATGGGTCACTGGTGGTTCTCAGTTGTCCTCAGCTTTCCTCCAAAACTTTGGAATGCTTGGACAGAGCATCTCTAGCACAGCCCACAAATTATGAAGCTGCTGGGCAGCAGGAGCTGAGATTCACCTTCAGCCAGGTGCACTTCATTGATCTCCTGTCTTTTGCATCAGTGATAGAGCTGGAAAATGTTGGAAACTCATGTTCACCAAGGGACTTGTCTGACCTAAGGTCAGTCAATTACAGTGCTATGCAAACAGGAATGGAATTCCTCAGGTTTAACCAAATACCCTAAAGCTGCCCTAATACAGCACTGAATATGTGAATCTTAGGAAAGTCACTTTGCAAACCAGCTCTGCAGCCAGCAATAACAAAGTAGCCTGCAAAGTCAAGCAAGATCAGCTGATAGAAGTCACAATGATTCTCTAAAGACTCACAAAAAGTGAAGAATTTAGTAGAAACTATGGATGTCTAGGTAGGGAATTTGGAGAAGACAGAACTAGAAAGGAAGAAGGGGAGTCACACAGAAATACAAATAATAAACTGCGTCCTTTGGCATTGTTGTTGTACTATACTCTCAGCAAAACTTCAAAGGGACTTGGAAAAGTTTCCTGATGCCATTTTTCTTGTTAGTTTAATCCTTATTTCAACACACACTTGGTCCCCCTAAGACTTGGGAGTAAAAACAAATGCAGGAACTCATTCTGTTTACTCAACTTTGCTGAAATAAGATGATCCTGTAAGGGTGATATGTGCTGCTAGTGTTGGACAGATGGTTTGTCTCCTGAGAAGTCTGTGTCCCTAAACTATAAAGGAGAATTAAAAAACTTAAATGAAGTTAACTTTCCTTAAAAAAAAAAAAAAAAGGAAAAAAAGTTATTCTACCAAAAAAAAAATAAAAGGTAGTTGCACTTTTGTTTTCTTCATTTCTTGCCATATGCTTTGGAGCTCCAGCTCCAAATGAAATAAGGGGGAAATTATGTACAGGTGTAGGTTGCCCTTGCTTTGCAGTGACATTAGCTATATCTCATCTGCACTGTTATCTCTAAGCATCTGGGGAAAGAAAGTGCAAAGCAGATCATAAGAACTAGGGGTGAGGTAAAGTAGAGCTGAAGGAGATAATCTGAGCTGAAGGAGATAATCTGAGCTGAAGGAGACAACATGAGCCATCCCCCTACCTGCAGGTAACACTGACCCTGCCTAGAATTGCCACTGAATATGTGTCTAATATATGCCTATATATTATATGTTTAGCAATCTTCTTTTATTTCATTATTATGATTCCTTTTTTGAGTCTCCTTTTTTCTTTAAGGTCCATTCTAATTGTCCTTTGTGACAGAAATTACACCTACTACTTACCCATCTATAGCAGAAATGCAACATAATTTGCTTGTGTCAGTCTTGGAAGTCACAGTGACGTCTCTTTCTAGACTTTTCTAGCCTGGTCTCTAAATATCTCTTCATGGACTATTATCTTAAAGTCTGACTGCTCTTACTGCCCCATTCAGGCTTTGTTCTGCTGCTTTACTGCCTTCTTAGCAGAGCCCAAAAGGGAAATGGTGCTCCAGATGGGCTAATCCTCGGAGCAATGTGTAGAAGATCCTTTTTGCCCTGGGAAAACAAGGAGCAGTGTCATTCCTGGCTGTGCTTTGAAACTGTTTAATCTAGGCTTCTCACAGATAATTCTTCAGTGTGTGGTTCAGCAGTTAAAATGATCCACCAGCAATTCCTAGTGGGAATGGAGTAGGCATGAGCCACTGAATGTTGGATGTTAAGGCAAATGTGTAAGGGTAAATGTGGGCTGCTTCAGACCATTTGGCCTAAGTGTCAGGGAACGTTTCCAAGTTCACTTGATTTGCTAGCACAAATGTTATGGCTGCCATTGAAGAATTGCTCTTTATGCTGGCAGCATATGTTCTGTTTCCATTGAAGCTTTCTTGTTCGTTATCAGATTGTTTTGTGATGGGAAAAAAGCCACATTTGACAGATTACTTCCTGTAAAAAAAACAAAATCAAAACAAAACCAAGCCAACCAAACAGAAAAACCCCAAAACAACCAACCAACCAACCACAAAAAGCATAGATAGATTATTTTCTTAAAGTTACTGGTACCCCCAGGAGAAGTATTCTGTTTGGTGCAAGTTATTGAGGGTCCAAGCTTTTGTTTGGGTTTGTTTGTTCCCCCCATTGTTTCTTTTTCTCCCATGGTTAAAAATCTGCTTCTGCTCCCATAGACTTTTCATGAAAGAGAATGGAGAGACAGGCAAAGACATTTCACATGCTAGAATGGACAAAGTCAGGGGAGCAATTGGAGCGTGGACCTCTGCTTCTGAAGTCAGTGTCCACATTAATGTGCTGTGGGTACCTAAACAATACCTACCCCTCAAAATTTAAGGGGCAAAGGTGTTCAAGAGGGGATTGGACGTGGCACTTGGTGCCATGGTTTAGTCGTGAGGTGTTGGGTGACAGGTTGGACTTGATGATCTTTGAGGTCTCTTCCAACCTTGGTGATTCTGTGATGCTGTGAGTTAGTTTAGTCACAACACCTTTCAAATATTTGTTGGAGGAAGATGTCTTAGTATTCCCATTTAGAAAAATATGCAAAATTTAGAGTCTCCTTGTCCTCATAGTTGAGTCTTTCTCTCTGCTCCTGTGAGGAATGAAAGGGTAAATGGTTTGCACTCAGAACATTACAAATATTTACTCCATGGGTGCAGCTTCAGCTCAGAGTGGCTCAGTTTTACCCTGGACATTACTTTTTGCATTGGATTGTGTCTCCTGAGTTTCTGATATGCATTTGTGCTCTACCGCATGGTTGGGCTCTGGGTTTGAGTTCCATTGTTAATTGAGGGTTTCACTGCTAATTGAGGGATTATTTTGGATTAAACCTGGACATGGCTGGAATCCTTTGGGTGAACAAAGGAAGAAGAGGCAATTGTCACCATGCCTTGTTCTTCCAAAAGGACAATTGTGGTTTTGTTGAAGTCCCAGTCCCCAAACTCTCCTTTCTGGGTTTTTCAAATGAAACCCTTGTATCTCTGTGTGGAGCACAAGCCCTACAAGGAGAGGCTGAGGGAGATGGGGTTGCTTAGCCTGGAGAAAAGGAGGCTCAGGGGAGACCTTATTGCTGTCTACAACTACCTGAAAGGAGGTTGTAGCCAGGCAGAGGTTGGTCTCTTCTCCCAGGCCATCAGCACCAGAACAAGAGGACACAGTCTCAAGCTGCACCAGGGGAGGTTTAGGCTGGATGTTAGGAAGAACTTCTTCATAGAAAGAGTTATTTGCCATTGGAATGTGCTGCCCAGGGAGGTGGTGGAGTCACCATCACTGAAGGTGTTTAGGAAGAGACTTAATGGGCTGCTTGGTGCCATGGTTTAGTTGATTAGATAGTGTTGGATGATAGGTTGGACTTGATGATCTCAAAGGTCTCTTTCAACCTGGTTAATTCTGTCCTATTCTATGCCATTCTATTCTATTCTATAACCTAAGACATGTGAACTTGAAAGACATGACAGATCACAGGTACCTGGAAGGAATTTAGGATTCATTTGTTTTCACAATAAGTGTTTTTAAAGCGGCTTTAGGGGTGCAGGGATTTGGCTTAAGGTTTTCAAATGCCTGAGATGAGAACTATGCAAAGCAAAGGCTGTGATACATGACATAACCAAGTATCCTGCAAAGCTGAAAAGCACACAATGAGTAGATCACTGTACTTTGTCAGCAAGTGATGACAGGACATTTATTGTATTATTCTTCCCTGCATGCTTTGTCCGGATGTAAACTGAAGGTTGAAAGCATTCAGCCATCAAAATTGATAATGAAATCCAGTCCTCAGGGAACTCCCACTCAAGAAACTGAAGCAGAAATGATCTTATTAGAGTGTGTGAGAGAGCAAATGAAAAATGATGCAAAATTGTACAGCAGTGCAAGACAGTGAGATTTCCTGGCATCCATGAATCATCAAATTGCTCTGATCAGATACAGACATAGATTTCCTGTCCTGCAATGCATTTGCACTGATTTAGATTACCTGAAACCAAAAGCTTAGAAATTAGGATTTGCCTTTTGTGTAGAGTATGAAATACTACAAGGCTCAGTGGTTTTACCCTGCCTCATCTAGTCCCAGATCTGGGGACTGAACTGGTTACCATGGTTTGTTGTGATGCCTGTCAGCAAGTTGATACTTGCTTGGTCCTAGAAGGCACTTCAGGGATAAGAAATGTGTCTGTTTTTTTCTTGAAGGTAATGTCTGCAGTATTTGGTTAGGGTGCTCTGCCCCATATTCTCCTCTATGAGTGTGCAAATAAACAATGCCATTGCTGATTTGTAGGACATTCTGAAGTGGATATCCTTCATTCTCTGTAGCTAACTCATCTCACTTTGTATAACTAGTCAAAATAAGCTAAATATGGTTGGTGCTGCTAGGTGTCCCAGGGAGAGGGAGTGATTGTTCTGTTCCATGGCTTTTGCTGCTTCTAAGAATTTATTCTTATGCAAAGTACAAAATAGTCTCTGTCTGTATGTGTGTGTGCTAATCCAGGCTAAAAAAGATTGTATGGCACACATATTTCAGCAGTATACAACTGAAGGTATGAATAAAAGAAAGACAGGAGTTGATATCTTTGGGTGAGTTGATATCTTTGGGTGAGTTGATATCTTTGGGTGAGTTTATTTGTATGAAATAAGATGCATAGAGCAGAGTAAGTGCTAAGTGTGTTAACTTGGAATAATTGATCAAAGTACCTCCCAAGTAGTTAGTTTACTTCCCAGGACCTTTGAGAGATGAGTCAGCAACAGCTTACTAATATTTTTGTGGACATAAATAGCAGATGAGTGTCATGAGGGAAAATGGCCTTTCTGCATGTGGAAATGTTGAACCTGTGACAGGTCCTTCCAGACTCAGAGTAAGAAGTTGGTTTTAACCTTTGATTTTGCTGAGCTGAGTTAGTGTAATTTATTTTAAATGCTTTCTATAGAATGCTACTGCTGATGAGAGCCTTAGTTCACTGTACCTCCTGGTTATTATAATTATTAGCATTAAAATACTAACAGACAATCTCTTTCTACAGTGAGGTGGCTGTACAGTGTGGAGAAGTAACTGTGAGGGTCATGCAGTTTTTAAGGAGAATCTCCACACACATAACTCCAGTGGCCTCATTGCAGAGTTATTCTCAGTTAGATCTGTTCTGCACAGAGTGCTCTCCTGGGTGTCTTGGGGCAGGAATGTTGTGGTGCCAGCTGGAGCTGGCTGCCTCGCTGGGACCTCATCTCGGATTGTTACCACACAGTCCCTGGGAGGCTGTAGTTCAGTGGTTTTGGTTTAAACCTCTGCCCAAGAGCAGGGAAGGAAGGGAACGGACAATGCGTCCCTGATCCCAACCATGTCTCCTGTTAGGTTCATAGTCTGAATTCACAGGTCACAACCAGAGGACTCTGTTTCCCCCATACTGCAGGATCAGGCTCTGGGGACTGTGCTAACTTCTACAGAAGACAGGAGAAAGGAAACTATGTACTGCAGTAGATCTTTACAATATTTTGCCCTGGGTAGCTTACTGATTGCTGGCTTAGATGAAGTTGCTTTTGCTTAAAATTTATAGCACTGAAATCTGACAAGAACAGGACAATTTAATTCCTTTCCTCCTCTCTCAATTGTGGCACCAAATTTATTTCATTTCTTTTCCTGCTTGTTTCCATCAGGCAGCGTAGAGGGAGCGCAGCTCCCACGGCTGCAGATCTTCACTTTCATCTCCAGCATTCATGCAGAGCTCCATGCACCACTGACAAATGACATACAGACACAGTGCAATTTCTTCACAGTTTCTTATATACAGCATTTTTCTAATGGCTATAAGATGAGAAGTAGAATAGAATAGAATAGAATAAACCAGGTTGGAAGAGACCTTCAAGATCATCGCGTCCAACCTATCACCCAACACCACCTCATCAACTAACCCATGTAACCAAGCACCCTGTCAAGTCTCCTCCTGAACACCTCCAGTGATGGTGACTCCACCACCTCCCCGGGCAGCACATTCCAATGGGCAATCACTCTCTCTGTGTAAAACTTCCTCCTGACCTCCAGCCTGAACTTCCCCTGGCGCAGCCTGAGACTGTGTCCTCTTGTTCTGGTGCTGGCTGCCTGGGAGAAGAGACCAACCTCTGCCTGTTTACAACCCCCCTTCAGGTAGTTGTAGAGAGCAATAAGGTCACCCCTGAGTCTCCTCCTCTCCAGGCTAAGCAGCAGTAGCTGAGAAGCATATCCATATCTAATCTCGCCTTCACCAGCTGTAGAACTGTTTGATGCATTTGCTCTTTTACTGTATTTGGTGTTGGAAGCTGAGAGCATTCCTTTGTGATCTGATTGTGTTGTAAGCACCACAGATTTCTGTGGAAGGGCTCTACAGTAGTGGAACTGTGCAAGAGCCTAAAATGAATACTGAAGCAATTACTGTCAGTTGGATAAAAATATACTAGGTGCCAGCATCAGAAATGTAATGAAGGTACCAGACCTTTAAACTCCTGATATTTCTTTAATTCATTTGCTTTATAGCTGGGCAAAAAAAAAACAACCCAACAGTTACAGTAACAGCTGTAGTTTTATTCTTTTAACTGAATGATGAGATTATTTCAACTTTTTGTATGTATAAAAAAGGGGGGGAGAGGGGGCATTAAATGAATTGCATTAAAGAAAAGTGACATATTAATAATTCAGAGATAGCAATTTCGTTTCTCAGTGCCTACTTTGGATCCTCATGGTCTAATAAATCTTAACTTCAAAGCAGTTTCTTCAGGATCCAAGAATGGAGCCTGAGTGTTCAGCATTAATGATTGCTTCTGACTTTGATAATTCCTTCTGCATGCAAGGACAGTTTCCCTTGCCTCTGTCTCCCTTTCTTCTCCCCCCCCCCCCCTTCCCCTCCTTCTTTTTTCCTCAAAGCTTTATAGGCAAACTGTTAATATGGACTGGGTGGTGATGTGAAAATAAGTTTTTTGCTAGAACATTGCATTTCCTTGAAGGCATTTGAATTTCTCAGAGCAACATACAGCATAAAGGATGAGCATATTTTCTGCATCAGGTAGTGACCTAATAGTATCAATTTACAACAAAATTGTGTTAAACTCCCCATCTCATAATGAAAGCAGGTAACATTCTATCAGAAGTCTTGTTTTGTTAGGGTATTCCTCTTACCTGGAACAGGAGTGGCTTCTGTGTATCTTCCCATATTGCAAAAACAGAAAAAGAAAGGTAGTCTTTATTAGTAGTAATATACTTGGGTGCCACACCTTGAGTGCTGTGTCCAGTTCTCAGCCCCTCAATGTAAGAAGGGCATTGAGACACTTGAACATGTCCAGAGAAGGGCAAGGAAGCTGGGGAGAGGTCTGGAGCACAGCTCTATGAGGAGAGACTGAGGGAGCTGGGGTTGCTTAGCCTGGAGAAGAGGAGGCTCAGGGGAGACCTTATTGCTCTCTACAACTACCTGAAGGGAGGTTGTAGACAGGTGGGGGTTGATCTCTTCTCCCAGGCAATCAGCACCAGAACAAGAGGACACAGACTCAAGCTGTGCCAGGGGAAGTTTAGGCTTGAGGTGAGGAGAAAGTTCTTCACAGAGAGAGTTAGCTGTTGGAATGTGCTGCCCAGGGAGGTGGTGGAGTCCCCACCACTAGAGGTGCTCAAGAGGGGCACTTGGTGCCATGGTTTAGTAGTCAGGAGGTGTTGGGTGACAGGTTGGACTTGATGATCTTTGAGGTATTTTCCAACCTTATTGATTCTATGGTTCTATGATTTTAACAGCTTAACATTTGTATACCAGCAGTCACCTTTTCTTTACACCTATTGATGTACATTTGAAGACCAGCTTGAGACTACAGACCTTAGAAAATCCCATTCCAAGTTAATGATGTGGATTTCCATCATTAATTTTAAAGTCAGAAAGCTGTGTTGATTTGCTAATGAGAGCACTTCCACGCTCTCCTGTGTATGTTACTCGTTTTGTACATTGACAACTCAGGACTCAGGGTGATATGGAGGTGATGGCTACTCTCAGCAGGACTGTTTCTAATTTACTATGCCTGAAATTCATATCTGACTTTGTCTGGAAGATTATTCCTCGGCTTTCTCAGCTTTCTAACAAGGAAGATGTGTGGAAAAAATATATGGTACCATTTGTAGATCATCAGTTCTACAACTAGGAAAATACAGGCTGCAGTGCCTGGCCTTGAGCAGCACCCCTGTGTGTGTTCACAACTCACTCTGCCCTTTTCCTCCTCTCTCCCTCCTACAGCTGAAGAAAACAGAGGAGCTAAGTGGGTGGCTCACAAGCCATGTGGTGCACACTGGGTTCTTACCAAAGAATCCACCCTGCCATGAACTCGATCCCACTGAAATCTCCCCTTGCCCTCACTCTATTCTGGCAAAAGAAGGGAACATAATCATAGTATCATAGTATCAGTCAGGGTTGGAAGGGACCACAAGGATCATCTAGTTCCAACCCCCCGTCCATGGGCAGGGACACCCCACACTAGATCAGGCTGGCCAGAGCCTCATCCAGCCTGGTCTCTTATATTATGTGATGTAGGACTGAGACTAAAGTAGAAATGTGAGTAAGTGTCAAGAGTCTTCTTAGATATGCACAACCTTTTTCTTCCTCACAACTTCTGTATTTTCTGGGCATTGCCACCCACCTCCTGCTTTATCTCTTCCTGTGAGCAGCTGGACATTCCCTGTGCATTCCCTTGCTGCTTCTGAGTGGGGACAGCCACAGAAAGAGCAATTGCTACAAACTCCTGAAAAAAATTCCTCACTCAAACATATTTGACCCTTTCTGAGCACATCCCTCAGGCTGTATTTGGATTAGTCACTATTGCCTGGTAATGACATTTTTTGTACTACCTGGATGTGCTTTTCCTCCAGCCCTCTCTCCTCTGAGGCATCTCTGCTGGAAAGAGCTTAAAGAGCTGATGCAGCAGAACTGAAAAAGAAAACAAACAAACAAAAAAAAACCCCCACCTATTTCCATGGGGAATTTTAGTGCCCATTTATCATGGTTGACCTTCCTGGGGCGGGACAGCAGTGCTTGCTGTGCCTTTGCATGCTTTCAGACACAGTGCGTTTTAACAGCCTTGTAGCCAGCAGGCTTCTCAATTACCAAAGCATACACTCATATTGCTAAAGAAAAGCAGAAGCAGATGGAAATGGTGTTTCTTCCAAGAGGAAAAAGACACATTGAAGAAGTTAGGATAAGGTATTAGTATGAAGGGAGTCAGGGAATTATAGAAGTAAAGACATTTTAGAGCAGCCCTCTGAAGTGAAGGAAGGAGAAGTGAGCTTTTTACTGCCTCTGAATGTTGTGGGAACATCTGTTGGAAATTCAGTAAGATTCAGGCCCCATCCCTGCTTTAACATTTATTCCAAGTGTACTTTTCAGCTGTGAACATTTGTTAAAGCTCAAGAGAGTTGAAAATCCACAGTGTTTTACCTGCTCCTGCTTATTCCATCAGCTTTGAGTAATGAGCCACCTCTCTCATTTGCCACAGATTATTTGGGCAATTAGGCAATACTAAAAGGAAGATGGCTGCAAGCTTTTTAGTAGGGTCTGTAGTGATAAAGAAAAGGAGATTGGATTCAGATTAGATATAAGGAAGAAATTTTTAACAGTGAGGGTGGTAAAACACTGGCCCAGGATGCCCAGAGAGCTGGTAGATGCCACTTCCCTGGAAACACTCCAGGTCAGGTTGTTTGGGGCTCTGAGCAACTTGATCTGAATGTCCCCAGGAGTTTGCACTGGATGACTTTTAAAGGCCCCTTCCAACCCAAACTATGCTACGAAATTATTCAAAACATCCCTGTGTAACTTCTCTCAGGTGACCATCACAGCATTCCATGGGTTAATTTATGACTGACTAAGACCAAGGGTATAAGTAGGTGCAGTCACCAGAATGTGTGACAGGAATGTGTTTTTCTCTTGTTCACAATGAAGTCCAGGTCACCTAGTGGCTCTTCTTTTATCTTTCACATCTGCCATTTCTCATGTCTCCAGTTTGTGTACATGAGAGGTATGCTGTGGCTGCCCTCAGGCTGTTTTGTGACCCCTGTGGTAGCTTTGGCATCTTTCCAGCATCCGACAGGGTCGGTGGTGTTAGCAGTCCTGTGACCCTAATACATCTGTTGGTTGTGGCTTGATTATCTCACTTGTTCTCACCACTAGGAATGCTTTTAAAAGTGATAAGTCACGTTAGACAGCAACTTCTCTGACACATTGCAGTCCCTTATGCTGCTGAGTGATCGTGCATAATTTTGGCATAAAATCTACCAACCGAGTCAGTGTTTTCAGAGGAGGTACACAGCTTCAGCAGCTTCTTTTCCCTGTATACTTATTTTTCTGTGAAATAGGAGGAAAATATGTGTTTTGTAAATATTTCAGAACAGAAGGATAAAATATTCATCAAATGCACTGGCAAATTTATCACATGGCTTTCTTTCCTTGCTCACCAGACTTGGAGCCAGCTTGCTTTCTTCACCAGACAGTTTTCTTAGATACATGAGAGTAAAATACACACTTCATCTGATCTCTGGCACAAGTCTGATGGTTGCCTAAAATGCTCCATATTGCACCTGACCCAGACACCAGCAGTCTTGCAAACAAGTTGTCCTAGTCTAGATCAGTGACAGGCAGACGCAGGGCTGGTGCTCACATAGAGCATCCCTCACATGCTGAGCAGAGCCTGTGGTGATCGTTTGCAGTGTCTGTGGTCCTGCTGCTTTCTCAACATGGAGTTTTGGATTGTTTAAATAAGAACAGCAAGCACTTGTAGCTTCTGAAGATGTCCTAATGAAATAGTTAAATGCCTCCAGGAAAAGCTTTCTGTGACCCTTTTCCCCATCAAGGCTCCAACACACCAGAGATTTGAAAGCTAAAGCAATCTTGCTTTTGTTTGCATAAATATAGAATCATAGAACCATTTCAGCTGGAAAAAAAACTTGAAGATATCCTAGCACAGTGCTCTTCAGCTGACTGCTTGATGATGTGATGTTAGTATCTTCCTAATACCCATCACTAAGGGAATTTCACAGTTGAAAGAGTTGGTTAGATTTGGTAGTAGGGCAAAAATAAATACATACAGATAGCTCAGCATTGGCTCTAAGTGAGCATCTCAGTATCTTCAATATCAAACCTTAGTTTTGTTATTCATGTTTGAATACTCTTCTTGATGCAGCTCCACTGTGATACAGATACAAGATATGCAAAGCACAAATGACACATATATAGGATCAGGAATAAAAAGCTGAGCAAGGCAGAAATTTTGTCTAAGAGGCTGATGTTCCAAGCCTATGCTCTAACAGCTGGGTAATTGAAATGCAAGCAGTGTAACAAGTACTCCATGCAAGGACTGGTTTAGAACATCAGGGAAATTGTTATGTGGTACTTACAGCTAGTTTGCAAGTACACAGGTGCCCCAAAATACATATATTACTTATCCAGAGATGCACCTTAGGCGCAGAAGACTCTGATGTGTTTGTTTATTTATTAATGCATTCCTAGAAAGGTAGCCAGGATTCAGTTTAGAAGCCTAAAGGAACTACAAGGATTTCAAAACCCACCTGGATGTGTTCCTGTTGCTATGATTATTTTATTTAATAGCTAAAAAATCAATAGATATTTGTATCAAAGTCATTATGCATTTTCATTTTGTGTATGCAAGGGACATAATTTGCATAAGAGAAGTCTCCTTTGTAATTCTGATATTATTGTCTGCCTTGTTTGCTTGGGTGTTTGTTTGCTTTAAATTTGAATGGCTGATTGTAAGACATCCCAAATCAAACCACAGTCACAATCACATGAGGAAGAACAACGAAGCTGTAAGTTTGACTGGTAGCTTGTGGACATTCTGACCTTGCAGATCTGTTGATAGCAGTTGCCATGTATGACTAGATCAGGTGTTTGAAAATGAGGGTTGTCAAAAGCAGTTATGAGTTAGCTCTCTGTTTGCTACTTGCATTCATTACTCTAAATGCTGTGGAAGGGCAAGCACAGGCTTGTTAAAAATTAATGGGGAACTGACTGCCTGACTTATGAAATATAGATGTGACAAAAGACTTCGTGAAGCCTTTTATTTGTTGTGTTGACATCATCACTTCTGTGCAACCACTCTTCAGGTATCTCAGTTGTTCCTTGTAGCTCTCCTTAGAGGTGATATAAGGTAAGGTTAACAAAGTTCACCTTGCAGGTCTTTTGAATTGATTCTAGTCTTGTATTAATAGGCACTTCTGCAACAACAGAAAAGGACCCAACTGTGTTTTGACAGCTACCAGTTTCTTATCAGAAGACAGAATTTATTAGGAATGCTATGCATAGGAAAGGCTGTCAGGAAAGATTTAGAGCACAGCCAGGGTTATGTGTCTGGTAGCTTTGTTTCCTCAAGGCAAAACCCCTGAAGCAATGAAATGGCAACACTTTTATTTTGCAAACACCAACTATTTTATTGTTAGCAATCATTCATCACAGTACTCAACTACCTTTGAGTAATTTGGGAGAGCTGCTTTATATCTTTTGTTGTTGCTTAGGTTTGATTTTGGTTGGTTGGTTGGTTGTCATTGGGTTCTCTGGTGTGGTGGGTTGAAGTTTCCCCCCCAGCATTAACTTTCCCAGGCCAGCTCAGTCAGAAGCAAATGAAGCTGTGTTTACAAGCAAAATCTACACTCTATGATGGAATGCAATGTTCAGTCTGCAGAAGAGAAGGCTCCGAGGTGACCTCATTGTGGCCTTCCAGTATCTGAAGGGGGCCTACAGGAAGGCTGGGGAAGGACTTCTCAGGATCTCAGGTAGTGATAGGACTAGGGGGAATGGAATGAAGCTGGAGGTGGGGAGATTCAGGCTGGATGTGAGGAGGAGGTTCTTCACCATGAGAGTGGTGAAACCCTGGAATGGGTTGTCCAGGGAGGTGGTCGAGGCCCCGTCCCTGGAGGTGTTTAAGAGCAGGCTGGATGAGGCTCTGGCCAGGCTGATCTAGTGTGGGGTGTCCCTGCCCATGGCAGGGGGGTTGGAACTAGATGATCCTTGTGGTCCCTTCCAACCCTGAATTAAACTATGAAACTATGAAACTATGAATATGTACAAAGTATACAGGATTTACAATATTATACAGGTATTTACAATTAGCAGGGACCAGGGAAGCCTGTTTCACTGCTCCCCCCTAGCCCCCTGTCCCAAGAGAGAGAGAGAAGCAGAGAGGAAAGCAGTGGGATAGGCTGAGCCAAGGCCAGCCGATAAGCAGGTTAATCTCTCCCAAGCGAAGCAAGACCAGCAGAGAACAGGAGAGAATTGTTATGGTACAGTTCCTCTTCTTCTAGATAATTATCCAATGAATTTGTTTAGAATAATCTTTTGTTTTCCTTTTTACACCCAATAGTGATTTATTTCTATTTCTCTACTTTTCTGCTCGAAAGCTGTAACTAAATTTTAAAGGCAAAGCCTAAAACCACCACATCTGCTTTTGTTCTTGGGGGGTGTGTGTGTTGTGGTTTGGGGTTTAGGTTGTTTTGTTGTTGGTGGTTTTGTTTGGTTTGTTTTTTTCTTTAATAGATTTTGGAGCCTTCTTAGACTTTATAGTCTTAACCAGGACCCAAGATTCATGGCTTAAAATTCAACACAACTTTACTATTCCCTCCTGCAAAAACTCCAGCTGACCAGTGGCTTCCTTCTGACCCATGCAGCAACCTCTTTCTCACCAAGCCCCTCTGGATTTCTGGCTGTCTTGACAAAGTTTTATATTTTATGCTGTCCTGATTGTGTGCCACACTCTTTCCAGGCTGCTGTGTGCTGTGAGGCTTTACTCTCTCATGCCTTTAAGTTAGACAAATATGTTCTCTTGAAACTAAGAGTCAACTGACCTCCTAGTTCAGGAATATTCCAGTGAGACTGCTCTCAGCTCTCGCTGTTTGAATCACAATGAAAAGGAAGGAATGATATCTCATGGATGGAGAAGACTGAGGATTTGTTGAGTAGGTCTAATAAAGACCTGTTTGTCCTGCAATGAATTATTGGCATTGCTATGCATCAGATTTTGATGTGATATGATCCAGTGAATGAAAATAGCATAGGGAGGCTCAGGGGAGACCTTATTGCTCTCTACAACTACCTGAAGGGAGGTTGTAGCCAGGAGGGGGGTTGGTCTCTTCTCCCAGGCAGCCAGCACCAGAACAAGAGGATACAGTCTCAAGCTGCACCAGGGGAAGTTCAGGCTTGAGGTGAGGAGAGAGTTCTTCACAAAGAGAGTTGTTAGCCATTGGAATGTGCTGCCCAGGGAGGTGGTGGAGTCACCATCCCTGGAGGTGTTCAAGGGAGGATTGGACGTGGCACTTGGTGCCATGGTTTAGTAGTCATGAGGTCTTGTGTGGCAGGTTGGACTTGATGATCTTTGAGGTCTTTTCCAACCTTATTGATTCTAGGACTCTATGTTTTACAAATCAAATTGTTTTTAAATTCTCCTCCCACAAAAAAAATAAGGGGGGGGGGGGGGGAGAAAAAGGAAAAAAAGAAGATAATAAGAGTTAAAAAATACATCTGACCTTGCCTGAATAGCTTATCAAGCTAACCTTTATTTCTTTTTTTACATTAGATGATCAAAATATTTAAGACTAGGGAGATTTATTTTAAATGATTTAGAGTAAGCTCTTCGTTTGTCTCAAATATTACTTCCCTAAGCTGAAAGCTGACTTACTCCTGACAAAGGAATGACTTAATTTGAAGTTCATATGGAGAATAGTTATTAAGTTGTCTCTCATGTCCTGGCTTACAAGGAGATTGCTCTGTATGCTAATTTAACAGTCAAAATAATAAATAGCTCCTCTGGAATCCAGCCCACAAAGATGACAGGAGGTGAAAGGATGGAGGTGGAAGGCTGAATGCGGTGTCTCAAGGGAGCAGGGAGGGTGTGAATGGAGTAGGCCGACTTCCTTGATTTTTAGAGGTCACACATATTATTGCTTTGGAAATTACATGTTCCTCAGTGTTATCTGTTGGAAATAGCAGCCTGTTATAGACAATAGTGAGGAATCAGTGCTTGAGCACTCTGGAGGCAGCACATCTGTTGTTGTGACTGGTAATGAATGTTTGAGGGATGGCTTTGGTAAAGGAGATAGAAACCAAGTTGTAGCTGAACTCTTACATTCGTACAGTTTCCCATAATCAGCAGGATTCCTGGTTTCATGGGAGGATCTCAGAACACCAAAGTAAAAAGAAGATTGTGATCATTAAAAATTTTCTGTTTATTCCTTGCCCCAGCAAAGTGAATCTCAATGCTGCAGCTGATGATTGAGAACTGTGCTGTGTTTACGGGTTGGTGCTCTGCTGGTGCTCAAGACGCATCTCTTGAAACTTATCAGCTCTTCCACTAGCAGTCAAGGAAGAACAGAAAACCTCACCCTTGTGAAAAACACAGAAAACCAATGTGGAAGTGAAAGATACATCCCCTTCATAAGCTGGGTCATCCCTACATCAATGATTCATCTGAGATCTTTCCCTAGCTCTGTAGGCTGCTAATATATCAAAAGCTATTCACGATACTGATGTTCAGGTACAGAGGATGAATTCAAATTCCTTAACTTTTGATTAACTCCAACTTTTGAGGAGCAAAGTAGAAGATATTTTAGAATTCAAGTAAAGTCCTGTGATAGAATTTGTGTGGAGGTGGGGAGATTCAGGCTGGATGTGAGGAGGAGGTTCTTCACCATGAGAGTGGTGAAACCCTGGAATGGGTTGTCCAGGGAGGTGGTTGGGGCACTGTCCCTGGAAGTGTTTAAGACCAGGCTGGATGAGGCTCTGGCCAGCCTGATCTAGTGTGGGGTGTCCCTGCCCATGGCAGGAAGGTTGGAACTAGATGATCCCTGTGGTCCCTTCCAAACCTGACTGATACTATGATACTATGATATTATGATAACTTTGTTTTTTAAGGATTTGGATAAAAGAAAGTGCTGGGTTGTGCACATTGGGCACAGCAACCCCAGGCAGTGCTACAGGCTGGGGTCAGAGTGGCTGGAGAGCAGCCAGGCAGAGAGGGACCTGGGGATACTGGTCCATGGTAGGCTGAACATGAGCCCAGGTGCCAAGAGGGCCAGTGGCATCCTGGCCTGTATCAGGAACAGTGTGGCCAGCAGGAGCAGAGAGGTCATTCTGCTCCTGTACACTGCACTGGTTAGGCCACACCTTGAGTCCTGTGTCCAGTTCTGGGCCCCTCAGTTTAGGAAAGATGTTGACTTGCTGGAAGGTGTCCAGAGAAGGGCAACAAAGTTGGGGAGGGTTTTGGAACACAAGCCCTGTGAGGAGAGGCTGAGGGATCTGGGGTTGCTTAGCCTGGAGAAGAGGAGGCTCAGTGGAGTCCTTATTGCTGTCTCCAACTACCTGAAGGGAGGTTGTAGACAGGAGGAGGTTGGTCTCTTCTTCCAAGCAACCAGGACCAGAACAAGAGGACACATTCTCAGGGTGCACCAGGGGAGGTTTAGGCTGGAGTTAGGAAGAAATTCTACGCAGAGTGATTTGCCATTGGAATGTCCTGCTTGGGGAGGTGGTAGAGTCACCATCACTGGAGGTGTTTAGGAGGAGACTTGGTAGGGTGCTTGGTGCCATGGTTTAGTTTACTAGGTGGTGTTGGATGATAGGTTGGACGCGATGATCTCAAAGGTCTCTTCCAACCTGGTTAATTCTATTCTATTCTATTCTATTCTATTCTATTCTATTCTATTCTATTCTATTCTATTCTATTCTATTCTATTCCATTCCATTCCATTCCAATTCCTATTCCTATTCCTATCCCTATTCCTACTCTATTCTGTTCTATTCTATTCTATTCTATTCTATTCTATTCTATTCTATTCTTTCTTTGATTTAGCACAATAAAAAATGTTTCTGCTTCAAGCTACTGCTTAGCTGAAACTGTGGAAAGCAAGCACAAAAAGTTCTCCTTCAAACTAAAGATTAGCTGAAATTATGGGAAGGAGAGCTTAATTCAAGCTGTGCCCATGAGCTGCTGGATAAGCAAGTGTAACTATTAGTTGTTTAATCTGAAATGGTTAAACATAAAAGTGTCAATCTTTTCCTCTAAATAGTGTTTAGGGAATAATGTAATGAATGGCAGTCTTTAAAAGCAGCCTGGGCATACAAACAAGCCCTATTGTTTTCACTTATCTGGCTTCTTATTCCATTGTTGTGATTGGTTTTCATTCCCATTGCCATTACAAGCAGATTATGGAGTGTTCCAGGCTCTTGGTTTGCTGCTCTAATTTGTGTGCAGCTAAGTTCTGAGGTGAGGATGAATTCACTTGTTGTGATGAGCAGCAGGTGCTCTGTGTGGTGTCTCTACCTGAAAGATGCATGATGAGACTATGTATCATGTTCTTACCACTGTTTTGATGGGAACTATCCTGTGTTTTCCTGTGATGTTTCTGAAAAGCAACATTTCAAAGTCACTTGCTGGTGCAGATGGTGCCGCAGTAACTGTTTATGTATAGCTGCATTTGAGCACCTGTGAAAGGCAGGGGTTTTATGGAATGAAGAAGAGAAATTGGCAGACAACACTGTGGATTTAATTACCAGGCTGTGAAATTTCCAGCAGGTGCAGCTGTTCCTTTCTTCTGACCTTATCATCTATACATACTTCTCCATTTTAAGAGATATGAAGTACATGTGCATTACGTCCTACAACCAAAACCAAACACTTCCCTCCTTCCCCCAGCACTTCCTTAGGTTTGCAAGATAAGAACAATTCAATTTCACTTTCTTTTCAACAGACTTGAGAATAGAATAGAATAGAATAGAATAGAATAGAATAGAATAGAATAGAATAGAATAGAAAGAACAATTCTATTTCACTTTTCTTGAGAATAGAATAGAATAGTATTAGAATAGAATGGAATAGAATAGAATAGAATAGAATAGGATTTGAATTGAATTGAATTGAATTGAATTGAATTGAATTGAATTGAATTGAAATGAATTGACCAGGTTACAAGTGACCTTTGGGATCATCAAGTCCAACCTATCATCCAACATCATCTAATCAACTAAACCATGGCACCAAGCACCCCATCCAGTCTCTTCCTAAACACCTCCAGTGATGGTGACTCCACTCTGACCCCAGCCTGTAGCACTTCATGGGGTTGTTGTGGCCAATGTGTAGAACCTGGCACTTAGATGTGTAAAATCTCATGCCCTTGGACTCTGCCCATCTGTCCAGCCTGTCAAGGTCCATCTGCAGAGCTCTCCTACCCTCTAACAGATCAATACCTGCCCCCAGCTTGGTGTCATCTGCAAACTTACTGATGATGGACTCAATCCCCTCATGTGTAGCAGGATATGAAGAATCCCAACAAACTCCTTTAAGAAACTGGAGGATTTGGCCACTGAAAGCCTGCAGTTTGCCATTAGTATGTATGATTGATACTCTAATCAGCATTTTAATGCAGGAACAATGTATATAAACTGATTATCCTCTCTTTCCTCTTTAAACACATGCATAATATTTGTTTAGAAGATTTCTATCTCTTTTCCCTTGTTTCCAGTGTGTGCATATAAATACACACAAAAGATAAACCATAGTGTGTTGTTTATACATTGGCACATCTTCAACTCTTTCAGAAACTGACTTTTCTCTTTATGAGTCTTGCTTTCCTTTTGGTGTTAATGACACATTTCTGTGTCATTGATGATTTTGCTCTCATAAATCTGAGCATACTGCTGCTTCTGTCCTCATACTATCCAGAAGAGCAGATGACTAAGAATGAACATAATCCTCATTTTATGGTCAGCTGGGAATTGTACCACCGTGCATGTCCCCAGGGTGTGCTTTTTGGCTGGAAAAGGCCTTTAAGATAATTGAGTCTAACAATTATCTAACTCTGTCAATGTCCCTTAGGATCCAAATTCCCTTATACCATCCTCATGCCTCTTGGCATCCCCAGCACATGCTTCTTATAAAGGTGGCTGGTTGCAGGTACTGGCTGAGGGCCAGTGAACAGTAGGACTGGGAATAGCTCATTGTTTTGGGCAATAGCTCAGGGTCTGCATTTTGTGCATCTCCATCCAGTCACAAGAACCTTAAATGAGCATCAATCTCGCCTAGACCACCAGAATGAGCTCTGAAAAGGGAAACTTCTCCAGGTTCTATTTAACACTGTGGGTGGATGGGACAAAACTATATTAAGGCTGGAATAGTACTGCAGTTAGAAGGCTCTCCCAGATGCTGTGCAGAGAATAGAATACAAAGAATCAGAAGGTGGAGGTGAGAGGGAGAAGTTGGCTGGAGATGGTATTTGTCCATTAATGACACAGGAGGAAGCAAACAAATTTGTAAAGCAGAAGCAAGAATATATCAGCTGGGGTTGTGCAGTAGTCTAACTGGAGAGCTCAAAAAAAAATCAAGGAAGGGAGGGAGGAAGGGAAGGAGGGAGGGAGGAAGGGAAGGAGGAAGAGAAGGAGGGAGGGAGGGAAGGAGGGAGGGAAGGAGGGAGGGAGGGAGGGAGGGAGGGAGGGAGGGAGGGAGGGAGGGAGGGAGGAAGGAAGGAAGGAAGGAAGGAAGGAAGGAAGGAAGGAAGGAAGGAAGGAAGGAAGGAAGGAAGGAAGGAAGGAAGGAAGGAAGGAAGGAAGGAAATAGTGTGACTGATTTTAAATATACAGAGAAATAACATGTCATGGGAGAACTGATAGTGCCTGTCTGCACAGCTTTGGTGAAAACATGCCTGAGGTACTCTGTGATCTCTTCATTCTGGAAAATGACAAATGATAAATGCTGTTACTGGAAATGATTAAGCATCTCTGAGAAATGTGTTCATGGGAAACCAAAAAATAGATGAAAGACCTTAGAGGGAGAAAACTCAGTGGTATGGCTGGAAACTCATGGTCATTTCTTATCCTTGACTTCCAGGGCTTGATCCCTGCACAGGCTGCAGCAGTCACAGTTTCAGAGATTACTAATCTATGTTGTCCAGTGCTCTTATTGCTGCAGACTTCCTTCTCCTCCTCACTCTTTTCACACAATGCTGTGTCCTGTGCAGGGTAGGCGAAGGATCTGCAGGTATTGACAGTGGATGACACTTGCTTTTCAACAGGATCTCTTTGTTTTCATAACTGGGAGGTTTCTCACAGCTGAGATTTATTCAAAACAGGCTATATAGGAAATAGAGAGATGCCACTGGCTAGTAACCTGACCACTAAGTGCAAGGCAAGGCCCTCCCATCTGAAAACATCCCATCTGAAAACATCCCATCTCCCATCTCTGGTAAAACTGGAGAAGGTGGCATAGTTTTACTGATAGTGTGCAGCCACATTACATTTTGTCTTGCATTTCTTGCCTTGCATTTCTTACTTATCTCAAATTGGTATTAGATAGTCACACAGTGTCCTCTGCCCTGGAGACAGCCACATCGAAACTAGGATGAGTATAGATTCCACAGCATTAAATTTGTAAAAGGTTTTGGGATTCCTCGAGATGAAATGAGCTATATAAATGCAAGCTGGCATTATGTTTGCAAAATCTGTGTGACTGAGAAGATCAATCTTCCAGAGAAATGTCAGTAGATACAATCAGTTTATTATTTCTGGAGGCTGAGAACAAGCAAGGGATAGAAAATAAACTCAGCCAACCGACTGAAATTGATCTGGTTTAGCTTCTTTTTCTCCCTGAAAGAAAACAATGGAGTCTGAAAAATATCCAACAATACTTTGGACTTGACCTTTCCTTGGTCATATATCCTATAATCCTTAGGTATCTTAGCCTCTGCCTTTCTCTACAAGAGGAAATGTGGCAACTAATCATGAACATATATATTAGGATAGGATAGGATAGGATAGGATAGGATAGGATAGGATAGGATAGGATAGGATAGGATAGGATAGGATAGGATAGGATAGGATAGGATAGGATAGGATAGGATAGACCAGGTTGGAAGAGACCTTCAAGATCATTGTGTCCAACCCATCAACCAATCCAACCCACCTAAACAACTAAACCACAGCACCAAGCACCCCATCAAGTCTCCTCCTGAACACTTTCAATGATGTTGACTCCACCACCTCCCCAGGCAGCCCATTCCAATGGGCAATCACTCTCTCTGTGTAGAACTACTTCCTAACATCCAGCCTAAACCTCCCCTGGCGCAGCTTGAGACTGTGTCCTCTTGTTCTGGTGCTGGCTGCCTGGGAGAAGAGACCAACATCTGCCTGTCTACAACCTCCCTTCAGGTAGTTGTAGAGAGCAATAAGGTCACCCCTGAGTCTCCTCCTCTCCAGGATAAGCAACCCCAGCTCCCTCAGCCTCTCCTTATAGGGCTTATGCTCCAAACCCCTCACCAACTTTGTTGCCCTTCTCTGGATTCGTTCCAGCAAGTCAACACAGCCCAATAAATCTGTGATTAAATATTTAAAAGCTTTTCTTTCAAGGTGCTTTTTATTTGTTTGTTTGTTTGTTTTTAAAGTATTACTTCATGAAGTAGAAACCTGTCCCCATGCTGGTGTGCTGCAGGTGGGGTTTATGCACAGAATGGCCAAATGATCTACTTTCAGCCTGCTGCCTAGATTGCTTATTAAATAGGCTCACTGAGGAGAAACATTACTTTCTTTTTTGCATCCCATGTCAGCCCATTGATAATAATTGGATCCAAAATTCAGAACGAATGCTTCCTGCAAAGAACTTGGCAAAGGAAGCTCGTAGTCCTGGCTCCAAAGCCTAAAAGCCTCAAAGGTGCCTAAAAGAGAAGGCCCTCAAGAAGACTTCAGTTTTGTTTCCTTCACCAGAACTTTAGGCTTGAGGCAAAGAGAAAGTTCTTCACAAAAGGAGTTGTTGGCCATTGGAATGTGCTGCCCAGGGAGGTGATAGATTCTCTATCCCTGGAGGTGTTCAAGAGGGGACTGGATGTGGCACTTGGAGCCATGGTTTTAGTACTCATGAGGTGTTGGGTGACAGGTTGGACTTGATGATCTTTGAGGTCTTCTCCAACCTTATTAATTCTGTGATTCTAACTGTCTCCACATCTTGAGGTGTCATTGTAGGACAGAACTAAACCACATTTATTTTTTGGCAAGTTGACTGTGCTTGCTAAAATGAAGTAAGGTGTTGTGGTCAGAGCCTATTCAGGTAGGCAATATCTTTTATTTCACCTACTGAAGCAGCTGGGAAAAATAAACTAGCTTTCATTTATGTGATGCTTTTATGAGGTCACAAATAAGTGAGAGGAGGGAGCTGCATGTTACAAATGTAAATTCTTGAGATGGAAGTAGATTATAAAGATCAGTGGAGTGACATCTTTTATATTTCAAGTCCAGACTGATCTGCAAAGAGGTTATAAAGGAATGATATATGTTGTAGTGGCTCAAGAAAGCAGCTCTTTACCTATATCAGTGAATGCCTTGTGCAATTGTCTCATAAACTAGCTACAGAGCTGATGCAGGCAAAGACAGTTTTACTAATGTTTAAGTATTTCAGTGAAGTTATTGAGTAATTCTGATTGCAACTGGGAAGAATAGTTGGGTTGGTTTACAGAATGCAGGAACTGAAAGTATTGATAGGGTTATCAGAGATACAGTTGACTTACTGAATAATGAGAATCTATTCTGAGGTTTCATTCTCAGAGAATTGCTGGCAATTAAACTCCCAAATAAATGTAACTATTAAATATAAAGTTTCTCTGTTCCACATGGAAATCTTCAGGCTGTGGTTTCAGGATCTCAGGTAGTGATAGGACTAGGGGGAATGGAATGAAGCTGGAGGTGGGGAGATTCAGGCTGGATGTGAGGAGGAGGTTCTTCACCATGAGAGTGGTGAGACCCTGGAATGGGTTGTCCAGGGAGGTGGTTGAGACCCCGTCCCTGGAGGTATCACACAGTATCACAGTATCGCTTAGGTTGGAAAGGACCTCGAGGATCATCGAGTCCAACCTATCAACACAGACCCCATGCCTAGACCATGGCACCAAGTGCCACATCCAATCTCCCCTTGAACGCCTCCAGGGTCGATGACTCAACCACCTCCCTGGGCAGCACATTCCAATGATGAATGACTCGCTTGGTGAAGAACTTCCTCCTCACCTCGAGTCTAAACCTCCCTTGGCGCAGCTTGAGACTGTGTCCCCTTGTTCTGGTGCTGCTTGCCTGGGAGAAGAGGCCAACCCCTTCCTGGCTACAACCACCTTTCAGGTAGTTGTAGAGGGCAATGAGGTCACCCCTGAGCCGTGGTGTTTAAGACCAGGCTGTATGAGGCTCTGGCCAGCCTGATCTAGTGTGGGGTGTCCCTGCCCATGGCAGGGGGGTTGGATCTAGATGATCCTTGTGGTCCTTTCCAACCCTGATTGATATTATGATACTATGATACTAGGGGAAGAGCAGCCCACACAAAGCTTTGTCTGGAGCTACTTTCAAGGTAGTAAGATGCCCTTAAGAAAATAAATCAGAGCTAGATGATCCTTGTGGTCCCTTCCAACCCTGACTGATTCTATGATTCTATGATAACAAATCTGATCCTGTGTATGTACCATTTTCTTCTTCTAGTTGGCAGTGTCCAAAAGGATTAAAATCATCGTTCCAAGAGGCAGATGTTGCATTTCCAAACTTTGCAGCTCAGCTGCAAAGCTGCAAAGCTGTGCTGGCAGCTGGGGCTGTGAGGAAGCAGTAGTGCTCTGTGGAATAGAGAATAAAGCATAGCTGTGATGTTACAGGTAAACACTGATAAGTCTGAATGGTAAACAGCTTTTTGTTTATTTGACTTTGGGGATTTCTTCCCCAGTGTGTTTAAAAGATAAAAAATTCTATCAAAGGGCAAATAACTGCTATCTTTTTGCTGCAGGAGGATTTCTACACCCAAGCTCTGGTACAAACATGCAGGACTGCACTCTCTGGTCAGGAAGATCCCATCTCTGAAGGTAGCAAATTAAAGATGTGCACAGCAGGGATTTCTGGATCTATTCTTTGCCTGCTTTTCTAATTTTACTGCCAGCAAAGCTTGGTTTCATGGTCCTGTGCTGCAAAGACTAGTTATCAAGAGAAATCAGCTTCATATCCTGAAGCAGTCTCTGCAAATAGAAGTCACACTTCAGGTGGTGTCTGCAGAGCTGGTCTTTTGATATATTGTTCTGCTTGCACTTAAGAGCAGATGATACTGAAAGCATGTGGCAGTTCTCTCTGATGCATATGCTTATGTGAGACAATCACCTGTGGTTCATAAGCCCTGAAAAGTGCTAGCTTTTGACTGTTGCTAGAGGAGGAGAGGGAGAGGGGAGGGGAGGGAGGGAGGGGAGGGGGAGGGGAGGGGAGGGGGAGGGGGAGGGAGGGGAGGGGAGGGGAGGAGAGGGAGGGGAGGGAGAGGAGGAGAGGAGAGGAGAGGAGAGGAGAGGAGAGGAGAGGAGAGGAGAGGAGAGGAGAGGAGAGGAGAGGAGAGGAGAGGAGAGGGAGAGGAGAGGAGAGGAGAGGAGAGGAGAGGAGAGGAGAGGAGAGGAGAGAGGAGAGGAGAGGAGAGGAGAGGAGAGGAGAGGAGAGGAGAGGAGAGGAGAGGAGAGGAGAGGAGAGGAGAGGAGAGGAGAGGAGAGGAGAGGAGAGGAGAGGAGAGAGAGGAGAGGAGAGGAGAGGAGAGGAGAGGAGAGGAGAGGAGAGGAGAGGAGAGGAGAGGAGAGGAGAGGAGAGGAGAGGAGAGGAGAGGAGAGGAGAGGAGAGGAGAGGAGAGGAGAGGAGAGGAGAGGAGAGGAGAGGAGAGGAGAGGAGAGGAGAGGAGAGGAGAGGAGAGGAGAGGAGAGGAGAGGAGAGGAGAGGAGAGGAGAGGAGAGGAGAGGAGAGGAGAGGAGAGGAGAGGAGAGGAGAGGAGAGGAGAGGAGAGGAGAGGAGAGGAGAGGAGAGGAGAGGAGAGGAGAGGAGAGGAGAGAGGAGAGGAGAGGAGAGGAGAGACCAGATTGGAAAAGACCTTTGAGATCATCAAGTCCAACCTATCATCCAACACCACCTAATCAACTAAACCATGGCACCAAGCACCCCATCCAGTCTCTTATGTCTATGTGTAAAATATCCTCATTGCCAGAAAGGCCAGTGCTTTAATTCATTTAAAATATTTCTTTCAATGAGAGACATGAATTTGAGGCAAGATTCACAGGTAAAAATATGAAAATGAGTCATTTGTTTTCCTGTTTTGATCTCTTGACATGGTCAGAGTCCAAGCATCCCTGCCAGCAATCTGGTGGATGTTAGGATTACAGAGGCAGTTTAGGAACATAACATGACTTGACCTTGCTTGGAGCTTGTCCAGCACCCTGTGTTTTCAGTGCTTCCACGAAAAGCTGAAAGTTGATCCAAATTCATTTCTAAATGAACTGCCAAATACATGAGCAGAAATGCTAAAATGCACAGATGAAGTGCATTATAATAATGATGGAATTTTATTGCCTGAGGGATATTGAGGGGAGAAAATCAGAATGACCTTTCAGCTGATGGTTATTGTGTGAATTTGACTTCTTGCTTTTTTTTTCCTTTTCCTTTTATTGTTTTTTTCCTTGGGTTTTGTTTTGTTTTGTTTTGTTTTGTTTTTAATTCCAGAAACATGGGTATATTATTCTGAAATCTCATCAGTGTGATTACAGTTGTTTTCTTACCAGAAGTGTTGTTTTTGGCAGCGTACAAAATAACCTGCAGTTTGGAACTGTAAATCTTTTCTGTCTGTCTGAATGGAAGCCAAAATGAGAATATACAAACACAGGGATTTAGCATATGTAATTATTTCCTGAGTAGCAGTAAACACACATCATGGTTGCGTTTGAGGTAATAGAAATGTTGCTGTTTGCCTGTTTTAAGAAGACTTTATGAATGTAAAAGTCTACAAAAGTAATTTCCCCATTGCCATATATCCACTGTGCAGCAAATCCATGGAAAAGGTAGAAGTTGTTGGTTGGTTTGGATTACATGTTCTTGCTGTTAGATCTTGCTGTACTACTGCAAAACAGTAGCTCCACAAGTTAGATCTTGCTGTACTGCTGCAAAACAGACCAGATACACAAGTTAGATCTTGCTGTACTACTGCAAAACAGTAGTTCCACAAGTTAGATCTTGCTGTACTGCTGCAAAACAGTAGTTCCACAAGTTAGATCTTGCTGTACTACTGCAAAACAGTAGTTCCACAAGTTAGATCTTGCTGTACCGCTGCAAAACAGAGCAGTTACTCAAGTTAGATCTTGCTGTACTGCTGCAAAACAGAGCAGATACACAAGTTAGATCTTGCTGTACTGCTGCAAAACAGAGCAGATACACAAGTTAGATCTTGCTGTACTGCTGCAAAACAGAGCAGATACACAAGTTAGATCTTGCTGTACTACTGCAAAACAGTAGTTACTCAAGTTAGATCTTGCTGTACTACTGCAAAACAGAGCAGATACACAAGTTAGATCTTGCTGTACTACTGCAAAACAGTAGTTGCACAAGTTAGATCTTGCTGTACTACTGCAAAACAGTAGTTGCACAAGTTAGATCTTGCTGTACTACTGCAAAACAGAGTAGTTACATGAGTTAAAGAACAGCTATTTTTTTTTTCTTCTAAGTACTTTGTCTCTAGAGGAGGACTATGCAGAGACACTGAAGTAAAAAGATCCTAGCTGCTGGTGGGAACTGCTTGTGACCACCCATTGCAAATCAGTATTTCTAAGTTACACTCAAATGGTGGGAGATATTTTAAAGGAACCTGAATCTCACTTGGGCACACAATAAAGGAGGCTGGGACATGCCTAGAGTCACAATCTCCTGTCCATGTGCTATGTCTCTCGATGTTCTGCCTTGTCCCTGGATTTTGAAACCAGCACCAGCTCATACAGACCATTTTAACTTAAACTTTTCACCCAGTGCTCTGCTTTCTTACATTTACAAATTGCAGCTGTTATCAAGGCCCATAAATGTTATGAGAGAAGGATCACCCCTTTAGCAATGCAATTTAAATAATCTTCCAAGCCTTCCTTTCTTTTCCCCTGCATATAAAGCACTGTTTACCTCGGTGATTATGGTCCCCATAATCTCCTTAACACAAATTGAGATAACTTGAACTACCAGACCATCTAAAGCAGTAGTAGACTGAATCTAAGCCTGGTGTTGTGCAGAAAAGTCTACTTTATCTTTAAAAAAACCCCAAACAATTAAACTTTGCCAGGAAAATCCACACTGAACAGAAAATGTATCTTGCATTGAAGCTGTAATGCCTTTAATAACTTTTTCTAATATCTTTTTTCATGTCAAGAGATTAAAAGCACACAAAAGAAACCCCCCACAGAAAGCTGGGGGTAAAAATGATTAATCTATTTCTTGTATAAGCTGTGAATTTTGTATTGGTGTCACTGATGCAAAGTGATTGAGAGAAGCACATAATTTGTGATCCTCTCTTTGTTTCAGAGTTCCTTTTCTGGTTGTCTACACCTTCCACCTGCTCTTTACAAACCTTTCTGTGTGATTCTGGGAGTCTAAGCCATGTTTCCTTTTCTGAGTCTACTCTGAACTTTTGATTTGATTTGGAAATCCTTTGCTTTTCCCATGTCTATCTGCAGCTGAGGAAGGTTAGGTTTCTATTAGATTTGATCCATTACTTGCTTGGACTGCAGTCACTGAGGTTAACTGTTCTTTGTTCCTTGTCTGGCCTCTGTGTCAAAACCCTTTCACAGTGTGATGATTACATACATCAAAAGTTTGTATTGCAGACAGTTTTCATCAGATCAATACCATAAACTCAAAATTGTCAATTTTCCATTGAGAGAGTCACCTCAGACTTCAGAAGGAATTAGGAACAACATTTGCAAAACACATGTTGTGATATTCTCACACTGAGTGATAATTAACTCTGTGAGTAGCTGAAAGTGGAGTCACCATCCCTGGAGGTGTTCAAAAGGGGATTGGATGTGGCACTTGGTGCCATGGTTTAGTTGGTTTAGTTAGTCATAAGGTGTTGGGTGACAGGTTGGACTTGATGATCCTTGAGGTCTCTTCTAACCTTATTGATTCTATGATTCTATGATTCTCAGGTTTATTGTGCAATTCAGCCTATGGGCTTGGGATCTGACTAACTTGTTTATAAAACAGTGGGGTTGGGGCCACATCAGGACATGAATCTTCTTCTACAAGCTCTGTGTTGCATTTTTCAGCCCCTTTCCTTTCAATAGTTAGAGCTCTGATTGAAGAAGCAAGCCACATACTCACTTGCTTCATTAGCAGTGGAAAGAAAATTGAAGCATCTGTCCTTAACAGCAGGTTAGATTGAACAGCACCAGAGGCAAATACCTTTATTTGCTGAATCCTAAAAACCCAAACAAAACACAAAGCAAATACTGTCTCAGCCAGGGGACAGGTAAAGTGAGAAGTTCATAGGCACAAGATATGTTCATTAGAGAAGCAGCCCAGACTTGCCTGCCTTTGCCACTGAATGATGGAGTTTGGGAGATGCTTAGCTAACCTTGAACCTAGGTCAGTGGGTGTACAAGCTAGAGAGCAGGTTATGCTTTTATTGCTCTGGAACTCTTCTGTCTCATGGCAGAGAAAAGGATATTGGTCAAAAAATCTCTTCCCATGTTCTGGAAGGCTTGGCAAGAGAAGGAGGGCTCAACCATTCCCTAGAAGTATGGAGAGCTGCACCCATGGGCACTGGTGGGTGAGTGCAAACACTCACCAAGGTATGGCAAATCAGGATGTTTCTCCGAGGAGTTGCTGAGGCCCAGGGTAGATGAAACACATGGCTAATCACCTGGTTTAACTCCAAGCTCATTAAACTGTAACTGACAGAGTTTCCAGCTTCTTATTTTTATTTGGTTTTAATTCATTGAGATCCCTGCAGTTTGAGGTGTGCTGGAGTTCATGTTGTCCTGCTCACTGCTCTCAGGCATGAAATATGCTCAATCTTCAGCTCCTTTGTCATCTGTGGACAATCTCATCTGAGTGTTAAACCAGCATCAGGTGATACTTGAGTTCCCACTGTGTACCTGAAAGAAGGTGATTGGATATTTTTGGTGAGATGATAAGCTCACTGCAGGGTAGTTGGACTAGATGACCTTTAAAGGTCTCTTCCAACCCAAAGTGTTCTACAGTTCTAAGATAAATGGATCCTCTAATCATTTTAAGGAGTGACTGATGTCATTAGTAGGACAGTTTTAGGCTATACCTTTCAAGTTTCTCATAGGTCTTGAGCAGAAAAGAGGGGAAATGTAAACAAATCACTATTGGGTGTAAAAAGGAAAATAATGATAAGTCTACACTGCAGCCAAGGTCAAGCAGAAGCAAGTTAGTATCTCTCCAGAGTGAAGAATCAAGGAGAGAAGAAGGAAAAATTTCTTTGGTGCAACCAATCTTATGGTAGATATCTCTCCAATGGGATTGTTTAGACTTACCTTTGTATTCCTTTTTACACCCAATAGTGATTTGTTTACATTTTACCTCTCTTCTGCTCAAGATCTATGAAAAATTTTAAAGGTATAGCTTGAAAATACCACAATTAGCTTCCTGGAAAGAAGCAAGTAACTTCCTCTTCCTAAAACCCAGCCCCCTGACCTGAGAGCAAACGAGGGTGGGACTGTTATGAAACTCTTTTATTCTGAACTATCTGACAGTTTTGCATGAACTGTCAATGTGTACATGTTTGTTCTTAATTCTGATATCAGCCTTCCTGTTAAGCATGAACACAAAATTGAGGTTGATTTCTTTAAGCCTCAGTGCTATAAACACAGGACAAACACTGGATACATCCTGCAGAGTGACATATTGAAGTTTTTGTGAGGGGAGTATTCACATGAGTAATCATATTCCCATATCTCCTTTGCTTCCCTTTTTATCTCTGTCTCTTTTGTAATTGCTGTCATTTCATGGCAAAAAGGATGCTCTAAAACAGAGTTCAGAAGAGTTTAGATTCCTAGTGTTATTAGTTCTTAGGAAATGTGGGACCATGGTTTAGAGACCAGGGGTCAGACCAAGCCTTGAGAAGCTTTAATGCTCCCTCCCAGTTTCCCTCTTCTATTCCAATTCCAGCCTGTCATGACAATGACTTTCCTGGTCCTGCTGGATACACTAGCCTGCTGGATCAGGCCAGGATGCTGTTGACCTTCTTGGCCACCTGGGCACACACTGGCTGGTATTCAGCCAACTGTCAACCAAGACCCCCAGGCCCTTTTCTGCTGGGCAATTTTCAAGCTACTGTGCCCCAAACCTGTAGCATTGCATGGGGTGGTCGTGACAAGCTGTGCTGCTGCAGCACTGAAAAGTTTCAGAGCTGAGAGCAGTGGCTTCACTCAGAGCCATTCAGTGGTTTAAAGGTTGACCTCCTCCTGCTTGATTTCTTGTGCAGCAGGTGGCTCACGGGGAGCTCGTTTGCAGTGTCCAGCTCTCACAGCAGGCAAAAGTATTAAAGGAGACAATTGAGGGTTTGTTCTGGCTGTTAAATAGAAAAGTACAGAGCACAGCTCAATAAAATAAAGGGCAGAAGAGGAGGTGAGGAGGGCAGAAGTGAGCCACACAGAGTGGAATAAATTATTTCCTTCACTCTGGAATGAAAAGTGGATGTGAAAGCTCTGAAATGATCAGCACACAGTGCACTGCTGAAAGGAGTGGGCTGCCTCAGGTGTAAATAGTTTGCTTTATTTTGTTAGCAGAAATCTGCTCTTTCTAATGCTGAAAGCTGCGGACCTCATGTGTCAGAAAACATGAGAGATATATGATATATATATATATATATATTTGAGGGGGAAAAAGAAGAAAGAAACAAAAATGAAATGAAAAAGGTGATCTCAGAGCTGTGTACTAATTGGGCTAATGTCAACATTTCACAAAGCAGGTTTCCTGAAGCATATGCTTTAGTAGTTGATCTATAAGCACCTAGGGGATAAGAACAGAGTTTTCAAGTACTGATGGAGTTCAGCTAACATATTTCTTGTGACAGGTTGCCAGTCCTTCTGGCTAAGGCAGAAGCATTGGATGATGCTTTAAATTCACACGCATACCTTCACACAGTTTCATCTGATGTTCTTACAAGCAATCTATGGAAATAAATTGTAAGTGAAGTAGCTGACTGATGGGTGATCACCTCCACTGAAAAGCTTGATGTAGTTGTCAGTTCTTAGTGGTCAGTTGTTAAGCTGGAAGGGATCAAAGAGGTAGTCAGAAACCAGCAGTAAAAGCTGTTCCCAGTCCAATATATTTATGGATGAAGGTGCTGTGGGAAAAGAAAAAGTAGGTTGTGAATGCACTTTCCTGGAATCCTCATTTACCTGCTTTGCCATCACAACACTGAGAAAGTAAAAGATTTACCAACCAGTTATATCCAGACACTGTTCATCAATGCAGCCTCATTTTATCTCACCTCAGCTTCACTGTGATTTGAATTTGTTATGTTTACATCAGTTCTGCTCGCTCCTGAGCATATACAAAAGCTGGATGCTTAACAGGGGTCAAATTATGTCCCTTTGGGCTTAGAGAATACACAAATTTTCTGCTACATAATGTTGGGGAAATTAACTAATCCAGGCAGAGGAAGAGTGTAACATAAAGATGCTTGGCTGCTCCTGTAACTCATAAAGTTATTTTGATATCTGGATATCCTTGGTACACCTTGGGCAGCAGAAGGCAGACCTGTGCCTTCTGTTATACACTTTCCTGTCATAGCATTGAGCAGTCAAAAAGCTTATTGTTAATTTGTTTATTCCAAAGCTTAGGAGGAAATGTAAAGCAAACCTGCCCACCATCCAGCCACTTCAGACAGTGTTATCAATTAAACACATCACCTTAATGTTGTCACCTTCTTCTCTGTGTAATCTTTACAGGTTGGACTCGATGATCCTCGAGGTCTCTTTCAACCTTAGTGATACTGTGATATTGTGATACTGTGATACTGAGGTCTCTTCCAACTTTTGTGATACTGTGATATTGTGATACTGTGATACTGAGGTCTCTTCCAACCTTTGTGATACTGTGATCTTGTTTACTTGGTGCACTTCATCTCCACCAGAAGGCTTAGAAATTGGCTCCATTCATCCAAGTGCTAATCACTGCATTGAGCAGTTCTCTCTTCAGACTTAACTATAACATATTAGATTTTAACTCCTTCCAGCTGTCACCTCCAACAAATAGCCCTGGAACCCTGTGTTCTGGGGGTTTAATGCTGTATAATCTGCCTATGTGTGTCCATCTAAACCATTGGAGCCTCCAAGACCCATGACAGCTGAGCTGTTTTCTGGCCATTAAGAGTTTGGATGGATCAATATTTAATTCAAATTTGTCTCCAAGTTATATGGTAATCATCTATTTTATGCCCAGCATTTACAATACAGATGGTTAATCCAATGCAGCCTGTGCTCATTCTCATCAATACAGGTTTCAGAGAATGGAGTCATTGCTCAAACTCACAGTTTATTGAAGGAATCTTAAATGGGATGGGCAGGCTTGGGACTTTATATAGATTCCCATAACACAAGTAAACATGTGGCAAACATATGTCTCAATTAGAAGACCTCAAAGCTTTTTCTGGCCCTCTTTTATTGTTTCTTTTTCCTTTTTTTGTTTGCTTTAAATTTTAATTATGTATGGTCTTTGTCTCCTTGGGAAGGAGAAAGCTTAAGGCAGCTGGATTGTACTCAAAACCACCTGGAAACTGTCCCTTCCAAATTAGCAACGATGGCATCCCCGGAGCAGCTTTACCTGAGGACAAATACACTCTGTGCCTTGCCCAGAATTCCCCTCCTGCAAGCTGCTGAAGGAATTACACGCTGGTGAAAATCAGATTGAAATGTTAAACTCAGAGAATCTGAAGCATCTGGATTCTCTCTCTGTGCTGGAACTTCAAAACAACAATAAAATCCATTCCTGATGAGAGAAATTTAGTAATAGTACTGAGTTGGCACCCCTGCTTTTGTATCAGCTAGCAAGAGCTACTTTGAGCTGGCTGGGAGAGATTTGTGCTTTTCAGTTTTCCTCAGTCTCAAAAGCGGACTTAGAGACACCATCTCTAATTTCAACTTCTGAACTGAGGTGCTCCAAGCACAGTGCATTGCTTTCTTACTTGATGCTTCATGGAAAAGAAATAATCCAGAGATTTTTCTGTAGTTTCAGAGCAGGCAGAAAGCTTGGGCTGCCTGTGCATACTTTGCCACATACTCATAAAGAGAATCTAGATGATAGTGTAGCCACACTGATGCATGTGGGGGAAACTGGCTTGTTCACTAGGGTGATGATAGAGGAGATTTTGTAGGGCTCTCAGATATTTGTAACATAGGCCACATTGCCTAAATCACAGCAAATTAAATCTGGGACCCCCTGGCTGAATTTCCCAAGACTATGCAACAATGTTATCTGAAGGTTGTGTCAAAAGCTTTAGCATACAGTCCTTTTGCTTCTTCCTTCTCCCCAAGCTCTGTTGCTTCAATGGTTTGACAAGATTTACTCTTGACAAGTTCATGTCAGCCATCATCTATTATTGCGTGGAATTGAAACACACAACTCAGCCTCTGATAGATCTTTGACTTCAATTCATCTTTAACCTGGCAGAAAGTGACAAAGGGTTACACATTTTGAGAACAGATTTTTATTTCTCTAATCCAAGAAAAAAATGGGGAAAAAAACCCACCCCATGAATATTACATTCCTATTCATAAGCAGGAAAAATTATATGAAGTCTTGGTGGTAGCCTGGAGAAGAGGAGGCTCAGGGGAGACCTTATTGCTTTCTACAACTACCTGAAGGGAGGTTGTAGCCAATAGGGGGTTGGTCTCTTCTCCCAGGCAACCAGCAACAGAACAAGAGGACACAGTCTCAAGCTGCACCAGGGGAAGTTTAGTCTGGAGGTGAGGAGAAAGTTCTTCCCAGAGGGAGTTGTTAGCCATTGGAATGTGCTGCCCAGGGAGGTGGTGGAGTCACCATCCCTGGAGGTGTTCAAGAGGGGATTGGACGTGGCACTTGGTGCCATGGTTTAGTCATGAGGTCTGTGGCGACAGGTTGGACTGGATGATCTTTGAAGTCTCTTCCAACCTTGGTGATTCTGTGATAAAGTATTGTTGGCTAAAGTGATGCAGCTGAAGAACTGATTGTATATAGAAGCAATTGGGTAAATCCAGGCCCTGACTGCTATCAGAGAATCACTGTAAAAAACCTTTCTATTTGAAAAAGTCTTTTGATCATTCAAGTGGTGATCATCTCTGATCATGTAATTAATCTTCATACTTATGAAAGACAGCTACATTTGGATTTTCTTATGCTGCATTTGATTGTTTGTGTAGCAAAGGCTTAATTTCTGCTCAGAATGCTTAAAGAGTAGCAGAGGGGGAAAATGTACAAATATTTCTGATGGGAATCTGTTTACCAGTACTTAAAAGAACAGATGTTGTTCCCTTTGGAGTTCACTTCTCAGCATGCTGAGCTCTTCACTCCCACCTTAGCACAAAAGAGGAGGGAACCCAGGTGAGAAAGCACAGTCAAGCCCTTTGATGTAGATAAAAATACAGCCACCAGAGCACAAAGGCAGAGAGTAATAGAATACAGATTGCTTCACTCCTCTCACCTACCCTCCCTCTCCCCCCCAAAAAAGTGAATTCTTGAGATGTGTTAAGTTTCCCAAAGCATTAAATAAGAGGGAAGAACCCAGTGTCAAGTTAGTGATGCAGCTCTCATGATTTCTGACATAACCTTGCAAGAGTAGCTTTTGGGCTGCTAAAAAGGAGAGATTTAAGCAGCCTGCCAGAGTTCAGGAATTATGAGAGAAAGTTTGCTATCAGTGCTTAGAATCCACAGTAGTTGACAGCTGTATAAAGCATTGTTGTTTGATGGTAGGGCTTTAAGAGTCCTTTTATGCTAGTCTTTTATTTTTCAAATAACTACAAAGAGGCTGGTGAAGAGAGGAGATGATGAGAGATCTTTCATGATTGTCCCAAGAAACAGGAGGTGTAATTTTCCTGACGATATTGAACAGAGATTTTTCTTTAAGTAGTACATATAGATTTGGATGCTGTTGGGATGGGGCTGGCACGCTGTCAGGAAACCATCTGGCTATAGCAGTTAGGCAAAATTTGTTGCATTTAACTCCAGCTGGCAGTCCTCTATAAGGGATGTAGGAACACGTCTCTGCTGCAAATCAGAGGTGGAGGAGTCACTGGGAGGCATCTCGTACAGGTGCTGAGTGTTCTTGGCAGCACAGGCATTTCCCTTGTACAGCAACAAATTAGCCATTAAGAGCTGAGCTAGAGATGCTGGGACTCTTTACAGGCAATGGAGAAAAGGAGGGATTTTTAGGTAATGTCAATTTAGGAAGTAGACCTGCACTCAATCAATTTCAGCTGCCTAGTCTAGAGCAGGGTAAGTCAGCCATCTAAGCTGCCTGATTCCCTCCTGCTAATTACTTTGAATACTGAGACAACTTGTTCAAAGACAGGTTTGCTGATATGAATTCACTTAATGAGCCTTTTTTCTTCTATCTCTGCAGGAATGAGGTGAAGGTTGGCAGCAGCATCCTCCCTCCTCTGTCCCCAGCAGATAACTGGCACGAAATTAAGACAGCAATCTCAACTTTGAATTATTGCCACTTAATTTCCATTGCAGTTTAACTACAGACTTGCATCCTCTTGGTTTGTTTTTTTTCCTGCAAGTTGCAGCAATGTTTGGTTTGTTGGTTTGGATTTTTCCCTTCCCAACATGTTACTCTGTAGTTTGTCAGAAAGCTTCACTTTGCCCTGCAGGGCATTAGTGATGTATCTTGATGTCTGTGGCTCACTTCCTGCATTCTCAAGTCCATGTGTCAAAACTCTGTCATTTAATTATTCTTTTTTTTTCAGAATTCTGATTTCTACAGGACATATAAAATTCCATCAAAGTGAAACCAGCTTGGTTTAGTGTTTCCAAATGTAATCACCCGAACCAGAAATGCATTTAAAACCAGCCAACCTTCTAAGTCTTGCTTATGAAGAAGATGGAAAGCAAGCACTGTATTACAAAATATGAGTCTAGATGTATTTATTTGAAGACTGGTTGTTACCATTCAGTGGAACAAGGAACAACTACTTGAGCTACAACCCTTTCCTTCTTGAGTCACTTTTAAATGGGTTTAGCATATGAAATGGCATCAGAGGTGTTTGGCTCCATGAACTGAAGCACTGCCAGGAGTGCTGTATGGCTCTTCCCAGTAAGCCAGTTGGTTACCTCTGAAAGGTGCAATCTTTAGCTTTCAGGCTGTCTCATTGCCTCAGTCCTCCCCTAATGACATTACCTCATCCCTCTGCATTCATGAATCATTCATTTCCAACTGGCAGTAGAAACTGCCGCTTCTGAGTCTTCTTGTGTAAGTTTGCATTTGCTTTGCATCCCTCCTGGGACATAAGAGTGAAGTGGGGAATGTTTCCTTTGGGGACCTTCTTGCAGCTCCAGGTTTATTATGGTGCTGCTACAAAATGCCACGCAACGTTGTGAAAGGAGAGCAGGCATCACAGACATGTGTAATGCCTGTTACACTTTGCAAACTCTCAAAAGAGATTCAAAATACACTTTGAATCCCATACATTAGGTATACAACACGTTTTCATACCATCAGGTTATTACTCCTGCACTTTTCCTCTGTCCCACATACTTTCTGCACTGTTTCACTGTGCTATCTCATCATTAGCTTGACTGAATCCTTGGGGTATTTCCTTGTGTGTTTATGCATCAAGTGCTGAAGCCAAAAGCAGTGGCTGCTACTCAAAACATTGTCTATTTCCATTGTTATGTTTCAGTGAGAAAGAGCAGGACAGGATTGGCCTCTCATGTGTTTCTGTAGGAATTCATCTGGAACAGAATATGAAAGAATTGTGGTTAGATAGATTTGATTTAAATGCATAACTGGTTTTTGAAAGGAAGGTTGTGATTAAGCCTTGTTTTAGCAGGAGCAGGACAGGACATCCAGGTGCATTTTGGAAGACCCCTTCAAGGAATGTTACCACCTTAAAAACAGTGAAAAATCTTATTTCAGGAAGGAAAGCATCATTTATTTATTTGTTTCAAGCTCTGGCTGGTCTGCTAGCTAATTAGGCTTTAGTTTTCAGTACCATCATTTCCTTCCCCCCACTCTTTCTTTCTACTTAATCCTATGTTTTTATCAGGACTTCATAGAAATGTGGGGTCATGCTGTTTCATCCTTTCATGTATCATCCTCAGAAGAGCCTGTTACTTTATTGCAGCACACTAAAATGGGTCTCATTAACCTGTTTTATGTAATGGTTGACATTCAGAAGCAGAATCACTTCTGAATTTTGAAACCCTGCCAAAATACTCCAGCTTGGATGTATGAAGTTGGGTTTCACAATTTGTAGCTGAAATTTCCAGATCAAAGCAACCTCATTTATAGTGAGCTCAGAGCCTTTAGATATCAAGGTAATAAAATTCTCCTCTTGCCCTTATAGTAAGTAGGTAGTTTGTATGTTCTGATAAAGTCAGAGCCATAATGGTTTTGAATTATTTATGCGGGAACTTCTTACCTAATCTTATTTTCTTTAAATGCCACAAAACTGTGTGGGTGTCAAACTTTGGATAAAGGATTGAACTCACCATTGAGAAATCTCTGTTGGAGTTTTGATGTTGCTAATCAATAGTAGGCACAGGAGGACAGTTTACTAACTTATGCATTGTTTTACATTCTTCTGCACTGAATTTCACATCTATCTGAATCCTGCTAATGTAACCAGTCTGCTAACAGAACACTTTTCTCTACAATCTCCCCAGATTGTAATTGTTAACCCCTGAAACCAACTCCTGAAAAATATTTTCTGCTGTCCCACAACTCCTTGTCACAGGGGGTTTCATCTGACTGTCCCTGTTGCCTACCTTGTTCTGCTCTTTTTCACTTGCATAGGATTTCATTGGACAAAAGTCAAGACAGTCTGGTCAAGTCCCTGGTGACTGAAAAAAGCCAACACACTGAACCCATATTTGGGAAGGAGAGAAAGGGGAACCCTGGGAACTACCAACCTGACAGGCTTCACCTCTGTGTGTGGGGGAGATCATGGAACAGGTCAGAGAATTATAGAATCAATAAGGTTGGAAAAGACTCCAAAGATCATCAAGTCCAACCTCTCACACAACACCTCATGACTCCTAAACCATGGCACCAAAAGCCACGTCCAATCCCCTCTTGAACACCTCCAGGGATGGTGACTCCACCACCTCCCTGGGCAGCACATTCCAACAGCTAACAACTCTCTCTGTGAAGAACTTTTTCCTCATCTTGAGCCTAATCTTCCCCTGGTGCAGCTTGAGACTGTGTCCTCTTGTTCTGGTGCTGGTTGCCTGGGAGAAGAGACCAAGCCGCTCCTGCCTACAACCTCCCTTCAGGTAGTTGTAGGCAGCAATAAGGTCTCCCCTGAGCCTCCTCTTCTCCAGGCTAAACAATCCCAGCTCCCTTAGGCTCTCCTCATAGAGCTTGTGCTCGAGGTCCTCCTAGAAGCTATGGCTCAAAAGTATTAGAATAAGACACTATTCTGCAAATTCCTGGCAGAATTTTCTACCTGTGAAATTATTACTGCCTGCTGTCCAAAAGATTGACTACTGTTGATGAGGTGCCTCCAGAGTCTTTGGATGAGACACTAAATATTTTCATTATTCTCCTTTTGATATCCAGCATAATAAGAGTCATGTAGGTACCATGTAATAATTAGGAGTTTTTTCCCCTGCTGAACAGAGTGCAGGAGTAGTCATAAAAGAAATCCACAGGGAAACAGTTTAGTAGCTATCAGCAGTTCTTTGATCAAAAATATCTGCTTCTCATTATGCAGAGATAAATTAAGAAAGCAAGCAGAGTCACCAGAAACGATTCAGAGCCAACATTAATCAAAAGCAATCTTAAGTTTCCTCTGAATTTTATCCAGCTGTGCTCAGTTTCAAGGCAGAGAAAAAGAGCAAAATAATAATAATATGTTACTGAGCAACCAGCTCACAACATTGTTCTGATGGGGATGAGTGAAATGTTCACTTGAAGTTTAGCTAGCAAGCTTTTGGATGATCTTTTTTTCAACAGAGAGGAAAGAAATGCTCTGAAGTCTAACTAGTAAGTGTTTGGACTACAGAGTCTAGAGGTAGAACAGGTATTTCAGTTGGGAAGTACCTACAACCAGCAATGGACTGACTTCTTCCCCCATCCCTGGAGGCTTTTAAGGCCAGGCTGGATGCGGCTCTAAGCAACCTGATCTAGTGTGAGGTGTCCCTGCCCATGGCAGGGGGTTGGAACTAGACGATCCTTGAGGTCCCTTCCAACCATAACAATCCTATGACTCTATATGTCTTAGAAACTGACACAGTTAGGGCATCCACCACCTCTCAAGGAGGCTTATTCCAGTGTTCAATCACCCTGCACCATCTCAGTACACAAATGTTTGTCCATGTGCAGTCTGAATCCCTCCTGGTATAGCTTTGATCTGTTTCCGTATGGCCTAGCACTGAAAACCAGGGAGATAAGCATCTCTCTCTCAATGTCCCCTTCTCAGGACACTATAGAGAGCAATGAGGCTGTCCCTCAGCCTCCTGTTCTCCAAACGAGAGTAACCCAAGATAGTCCTTAGCCAGTCCCCAAAGGACACAACTTCCAGCCCTTTCACCAGCTTGGTTGCCCTGCTCTGGATGCATTCAAGTGCCTGAACATCCTTCTTCAATGATCAGGCCAAGTACTGCCCACGGAACTCAAGGTGAGGCTGCACCAGCACTGAACACAGTGGAATAATCATCTCTTTTGACTGGCCAAAAGAGGGGAAGCAAAGGAAACCTACTGCTCTGTGTGTATCTTTTGCACTATCATATGTTTTTCACAATTATCTATTCCATCTATTCCTCAGCATTTGGGAGCCAATATCATCTTTTACACATTGTCTGCTACATTCAGATCTGGTTTATTTTGTCAGTCACTTGCAATAAAATGCCTAAGATGAGCTGTGGGTAAGTGCTCTTCTGACAGGGAAAAGAATGGCACTGGGTTGTTATTGGAATCTGACCAAAGCTGCTGTATAATTTAGGATTTCTGAAGGGAGGGCAGTCATTTTCACATCTCTGCAATCTCTACTATGCTTAGTTCTTCTATAAAGCCACTTTGCTACTAGTGATCATTCCTGTCCTTATGCCTGAGTGTTGGTATCCCTGTGGTCTTACCTGCTTTTTGGCCGCATTGAAAACAGCTTCTTGGGATGCTGCTGATTTTAAACGGGGGAATGCTTACTGGGAAAAGGCAATGGCTCTCCTTTGGTTCCTCTGAACCTCCCCATTAGCTGCTGACAGTCTTTATTGAATCAGCATGTGGCTTAAATCCAGAAATGAATTATAATGCAAGATCAGAGTTATGGTCTCAGAGAAAAAACAATGTTAGTGCCTTGACAGCTGTGATCAAAGCTGTTTCTAGATCTCTCAGAGGTAGAAATCCCTAGGTGGCAATCAAAGGTTTCATGGGTTGGAATTACAGACAGAATTCATAATGGGCTTCAGCCAAAGTGAAAAAAAATAATCATCCAAAAGACAAAAAGTCAAAGCTAGTACTAAGCAGAATGCTCTCTTGGTTAAGAACCAAGGCTCTGCAGGCTAATTTAAAACATCTTCTCCCCCTAAAAGCAGAATCACCTACAGCAGACTGCACGGGAACACATCCAGGCAGGTTTTGAAAGTGTCCAGAGAAGGAGACTCCACAACCTGCCTGGGCAGCAGCATATTTAATATCTGTCATGCAGGATATTCATTTAGGAATGTGTACGTCTCTGGTCTTGTACTTTCCTCCATTACAGGAGTTTGTAGCAGGTGGGGAGATCAAGCACACCAATTCTTGTTTATTTAACGGCCAAAGCAAATGTAGCACAGGGCCAGTGCTGGTTTAGAGAGGGTAATGCTCTAGGGTAGCCTAAAATGGCTGAATAACTTTTCTGGCAAAAAAAAATAAATAAATATTGAATTCTTTCTGCTGTGTAGCAGAAATGTGATTCTTAGTGCCTAAAATGTGATTCTTAGTGCTTAAAATGTGATTCTTAGTGCCTAAAATGTGATTCTTAGTGCCTAAAATGTGATTCTTAGTGCCTAAAATGTGCAGCAATGTCTGCTGAATCACTGCAGTTTAGGATGTCCCACGCTGACAGCTGTGACTCCATTTGTGCACAAGAACAGCTCCCTGATCCTGCAAAGCAATGCACATACTGAGAGTCTTGTTTTATTTATGTGTAAATTTTGGTAGGTTTATTACTGGGGCCTGGCTGGCTGCAGGATATTAATTGTGCAGCACTCGAGTTTGCTTGGCCTGACACAGAGTGTTTATGCCTGTGGAGGAGCACATACAGTTCCTACCAGGATCTGTCTAGGGGTATGATGACAGTGCTTTAAAGGTCAGAACACTGGGACTCCTCAGGGAGATTGTACTTGGACAGTTTTAAGATACCTGACATGTTGGCAGGTATCTTTGATCTGCTCTGGCAGGGCTGGAACAGATCCAGCAGATGGAATAAGTTGATGGATGATGTTCTTCCCATTTCTCCCTCCCCACAGCGATGCTCCTTCTCTGAGGTGTACTGCTGCACAGACTTGGTGCACATCAAGCTGCACTGGGCTAGGAAAGGATGAGAGAGTTGGTGCTGGTTGAGCTGTTTCATGGCCACTCTGCTCTGTTGAACGTCTACATGGGACATAGGAGGGCATAAGGTAAGGGAGAGACCTAACTCATTCATTGCTCCTTAAAATATTCCTCTACCTTGTCTAAAAGTTTTTAAATTATGTGATATTTGCCTCCCAGCCCTTTCACCAGCTCTGCTGTCATCTGGACACACTTGAGTATGTCCACATCCTTCTTCACTGCTAGAGAACTCCTAGTGATAGTGCTCCTTCCCCAGTAGGAATGGATTTACTGAAGAGCTTGCAAAAGCTGTTTAAACATAGCAGTGTTCCTTAAAGACAAATGGTAAATAAACCAGACACTGTTAGGATTGAGGAGACTAGCAGTACATTGCTCTGCTGCTGCAGATTCATTTGTCAAGTCAAGGCAAGTCAAGGCTCAGATGGAAAAGTGATTTATTTATCACAGTTTGATCATAAACCATAGCATCAGAGCAAGAGATCATCCATCAGCTCATAGGTGATAACTGTAAATGCAAAATTGTACAGTGCCCCATAATCCTTTTTTATTGGATGACAAATTAGGTAGAAATACTTTGACATAATCTAAGAGCAGAAAAATAGGCAGCTATCATGAGACAACTAATCCAAGGAAACTTGTGAAGTAGAAGTGTTCATGCATCTTTACCCAGAGTGGCTTAGCCTTCTGTCTGTTAGAGTGGGTGATGCTTCAGACTTCTCAGAATAACTGTATTAAAATGGATGAATTTCTAAAATGCTCTACTTTGGGGATTCCTAACTATCTAAGAGCAACAGAAATTAGGTTGACCTTGTTATTTGGACACATTCCTTTCAGCTGGACAATGCAGAATGCATCATCTCAGGCCCTGATGAACAACGTCACAACAATAACGGGAAAGTTCGTGGCTTTTCAGTCAAGCAGTTTTTGATGTTGATAGAGCTGAAGAGTTTGGCCTTCAGTCTCTAGGCCAGGCTTATCACTGTGAAATAACACATAATTAAATGTAAGTTTTAGGAAAAAGCTTTTTTTTCCTTGACTGACATTTGTAAAAAAACCCTATTTATCATATGAATGAAACCACAGTATAGACCAGATGATTCTCAGAGCCAAATGGTAGTTCTCAGGAAAATAAATCAGCATATGAAGGGGTTGGTTAAGCCCTTCCCTAAGTGACTCTGTGCTGTAGAGAGAAAGTGATTTCTCCTACCATTTATCTGAACACTAGGCACATTGAACATTTGAAACATTTCTTCAGTGAGATTTGATGTTTACCTTAACTTTTCAATCTGGAATCTCAGCTGAGCATTGAGAATCAGACCCTCATCCAGGAAGAACACATGGTTTTCCCTTCTTATTACCTTTCCCTTCTTATTATCTTCCCCCTCTTATTACCTTTCCCTTCTTTTTACATTCTTATTACTTTCTCCTTCTTTAGAATAGTATCTCAAAACCAATTCTTGTGCAAAGTAGAATTTATAAAGAGTACAACTGTGCAGCTACTTTGCTGCATGAAAGAATGAACATGCAGCACTACAGGCTGGGGTCAGAGTGGCTGGAGAGTGACCAGGCAGAAAGGGACCTGGGGGTACTGATTGATAGTAGTCTGAACAGGAGCCTGCAGTGTGCCCAGGTGGCCAAGAAGGCCAATGGCATCCTGGTCTGTATCAAGAACAGTGTGGCCAGCAGGAGCAGGAAAGTCATTCTGCCTTGTACTCAGCGCTGGTTAGGCCACACCTGGAGTCCTGTGTCCAGTTCTGGACCACTCAGTTTAGGAAAGATGTTGAGTGGCTGCAAAGTGTCCAGAGAAGGGCAACAAAGCTGAAGAAGGGTTTGGAACACAGCCCTATGAGGAGAGGCTGAGGGAGCTGGGGTTGCTTAGCCTGGAGAAGAGGAGGCTCAGGGGAGACCTTCTTGCTCTCTACAACTACCTGAAGGGAGGTTGTAGCCAGGTGGGGGTTGGTCTCTTCTCCCAGGCAACCAGCACCAGAACTAGAAGACACAGTCTCAAGCTGTGCCAGGGGAGGTTTAGGTTGGATGTTAGGAAGAAGTTCTTCATCGACAGAGTGATTGGCCATTGGAATGTGCTGCCCAGGGAGGTGGTGGAGTCACCATCCCTGGAGGTGTTTAGGAAGAGACTTGATGGGGTGCTTGGTGCCATGGTTTTGTTAATTAGATAGTGTTGGATGATAGGTTGGACTCGATGACCTCAAAGGTCTTTCCAACCCGGTCTATTCTATTCTATTCTATTCTATTCTATTCTATTCTATTCTAACATGAGATAGACCTTTGCCTGTTTAGTAACTTCCTATTAACAAAAAATAAACAACAAACAAAAGCACACACAAAACCCCAACCAAAGCAAAATAAAAAACCCCACACTGAACAAAGCAACCAAGAGATGTTTAAAAAAATAATTTGATTTAGGATGTTTGGGGGGAATAGGTTCATTTTTAGCTAAATACATGGGGTTTGCAACTTTACATCAGCAGAACTCAGTGCATGTTTCCATGGCATTTTGCATCCAAAAATAGCCACTTTCTTTCATTTTCTAAGCCAACTGGAAGATATGTAGCAGTAGTTATCAGCACTCTGGTTTAAGTGATCAAAACCTTGTTGCATTTTTATGAGGGAGAGATTGGAGAAGAAAAACAAAAAAGGGGGAAAAAATAAAAGAGCTGATCTTCAGAAAACGTCAGCTAGCAGCTGCATGAGATTAGGAAGTTCCTCCACTTCTGCAGAGTTTATTTCGCTGCTTCTTGTTACAGTTTCTCTTTCCCAAGGTTTGGCACCACTTGTTGGCTTGAACAGGACACAAGACTGATGAACTAACGTTGTGACTATGTGAGATGATTCCTTCAGTTTTGAGCTGACACATAAAATCACAGAATTGTTAGGGTTGGAAGGGACCACAAGGATCATCTAGTTCTAACCCCGCTGCCATGGGCAGGGACACCTCATACTAGATCAGGTTGCTCAGAGCCACATCCAGCCTGGACTTCAAAACCTCCAGGGCTGAGGCTTCTACCTTCTCCTACATCTAGGAGGATGTTTTGTGCAGAGTAAGTAAAACTTTAACCTGTAGCTTCCAAATCACCCAGATTTCCTGCATTCAGATGAAGCATGCCTCGCTCAACCGAAGGTCTGATTTGCTGATGATGTGGTATTTGGAGTCTGAGAAGCGCGATGTTCCAATTTTTATATGAGATAGTTTAATGTTTATGGTCTCTAGGACAAAAAAATACAGAAAAATATAATATACCTTGAATGCTGTATTATCTGCTGGAATTATCTGAACTTTCTAAATTTTAACTGAAAAAAAACCATGAAGGTCTCTAAAGCCTTTAATCATAAATTCACTTATGTTCGAATTAATTTGGTTTAAGGTGAGAGGTGACTACCAGCAATGTTTTATTTCATGTCACCCTACTGTTGTGAGCTTTTATGGCAGATTAAGGTGACAAGACTTTCCATTTTTATCAATGGGTTTCTAAAGTACTTGCTCCTTTGATAGTTTATTAGGGCATCAAAATGTTAATTAAAAGTTCTGCCTTGAAAGCTTTTCCTTGAGCAACCCTCCCCATCCCCATTTTCATTTCAGTTCAAACATGACCCAAAAAGGGACAGCAATTTTTCTGCCATTTTAAACTATTATAGGCCAAGAAAATTGCTGAAGCTAGAAAAGCATAAATAAGACACCCTCCATCTCAAAAAGACTTGGAAAAAACCCAAACTAGACATTCAATAAGTAACAATCCAGTAGAGCATCACTCCAACTATGGGTCTCAGCAGTTTTCTGACTTTCTAGTCCATACACAACCATTAGAGTATAGTAAAGTGGGTTTTTGAGACCATTTTCTGCAACCTGTCAAAGGCAGGAGATAATCCTAATCCATAACCAATATTTATATGGCCTGTATCAGGCACAATGTGGCCAGCAGGAGCAGGGAGGTCATTCTGCCCTGTACTCAGCACTGGTTAGCCCATACCTTGAGTCCTGCATCCACTTCTGGGCCCCTCAGTTTAGGAAAGATGTTGAGTTGCTGAAACGTGTCCAGAAAAGGGCAAGGAAGTTGGCGAGGGGTTTGGAACACAAGCCCTATGAGGAGTGGCTGAGGGAGCTGGGGTTGCTTAGCCTGGAAAGGAAAAGGCTCAGGGGAGACCTTATTGTTCTCTACAACTACCTGAAGGGAAGTTGTAGCCAGGTGGGGGCTGGTCTCTTCTCCCAGGCAACCAGCACCAGAACAAGAGGACACAGTCTCAAACTGCACCAGGGGAGGTTTAGACTGGATGTTAGGAGGAAGTTCTTCATAAAAAGAGTGATTGGCCATTGGAATGTGCTGCCCAGGGAGGTGATGGAGTCACCATCACTGGAGTTGTTTAGGCAAAGATTGGATGGGGTGCTTGGTGCCGTGATTTAGTTGATTAGATGGTGCTGGATGACAGGTTGGACTCGATGATCTCAACTGTCTCTTCCAACCTGGTGTGGTCTATTCTATTCTATTCTATTCTATTCTATTCTATTCTATTCTATTCTATTCTATTCCTAACAAGGACATTTTCTTTGGTGACTGTGTGGCTACTCTTCTGCACTTGTTCATATGCTTGGAAGGGATTTGTAACCCACGAGAAAAACAGAATAAGCTTTTCAGTCTCTTTGGAAAGGACCAAACTACTTCTCCTGCAAAAGAGAATAAAGGAACTCTGTTTTCCCTTCAGGCTGCACATCCAGCATTCCCCTCAAGAATATTTATTGCTAATCTAGCCCCCAAATCCAAAGCTATCTGATTAGCTGACACTTCCCATTTGAGAATGTATTGCAAAATATATCAATATCATAAACAAATCTGTTTAAAATAGCTAATGAAAATGGCTTGTTATGATTAAATATTCATGTTTTACATCCATTGCCTGTAATGCAAAAATGTGTAAGATAATTCTTGTGCTTGCTCTTGGGATTTACAAGCTCATCAAGTACACATTCTTTCGGTCTATAATGTGTGGGGTTTTGCAATATGTATGGCAGTTGCTTCACAAACACATTATTGAGATCTAACTCAGCTAGGAAGCTCTTGTTTGTTTGTTTCTGAAATAAATATGCACAGGGGGAAAGGAAAGGAAAAAAAAAAGGAGGAGGAGGCAGCTTGCTCCATGTGGCTCACTCAGAGAATTGTCACTGCTGTGTCACAGCCAGGCCACATCTCCTGCAGAGATGTCATTGCTGAAAAAAAACAAACAAACAAAAAACTCTTCTCTGATGCTTGGATGCCCTGTGTCACCCTTCTGCAAACAGGCAAAGCAAGTACAAAGAGAGAGTTGTTTAAAACTCATTGAACCCTTTGTGTACTACAAGCATGTTCTAATTTAGCTTCACGGAATATATTGCTTTGTGGGGATGCTCATAAAGGTTTTTTCTTCGCTAGCTGTCACGCTTACTCAGGCAACAGTATTTTGCCTTGAGCAAAACAAATATAAGCAAAACTCTTAACAAGTAAACAAATTTGCCTTGTTTATAATCTCAAACCAAGCGTAACCAGCATAAAATAGGACAAGGGGTGGTGAAGCTAACCAACAGACACAGTTCTGTGCTACATCTATGGGCACCTTGAATCCTGTGTCCAGTTCTGGGCCCTTCAGTTTAGGAAAGATGTTGACTTGCTGGAATGTGTCCAGGGAAGGGCAACAAAGCTGGGGAGGGGTTCAGAGCACAAGCCCTATGAGGAGAGGCTGAGGGAGCTGGGGTTGTTTATCCTGGAGAAGAGGAGGCTCAGGGGAGACCTTATTGTTCTCTACAACTACCTGAAGGGAAGTTGTAGACAGGAGGGGCTTGGTCTCTTCTCCCAGGCAACCAGCACCAGAACAAGAGGACACAGTCTCAGGCTGTGCCAGAGGAGGTTTAGGCTGGAGGTTAGGAAGAAATTCTTCATAGAGAGAGAGAGACTGGCCATTGGAATGTGCTGCCCAGGGAGGTGGTGGAGTCACCACCACTGGAGGTGTTTAGGAAGAGACTGGATGGGGTGCTTGGTGCCATGGTTTAGTTGATGAGATGGTGTTGGATGATGGGTTGGACTTGATGATCTTGAAGGTCTCTTCCAACCTGATCTGATCTATTCTATTCTATTCTATTCTATTCTATTCTATTCTATTCTATTCTATTCTATTCTATTCTATTCTGCAGTTGGAGTGTTTGGCATCATACAGGTGTACCGCAGTGCCACCTGTGTGTCTTTTTTCCTTGGGAATTCTGATATGTTCCAGGTTTACTCTTTCTGTGTTTACTGCTTAATCTAGGTCATGGTTTTCTTCCTCTCCAATGTTACCAGTGTTGGTGAATTGCTCCTAGATTTTTCTGGGTGCCCCATTGGTGCACACCTTTATACTGACACTCATCCATTCCCTGAAGATGCTTTGCAAGCATTTTACGAATTAGAATTAGAATTAGAATTAGAATTAGAATTAGAATTAGAATTAGAATTAGAATTAGAATTAGAATTAGAATTAACCAGGTTGAAAAAGACCTTAGAGATCATCGAGTCCAACCTATCATCCAACACTGTCTAATCCATGGCACCATGCACCCCTAACAGGGGTTGGAAGGGACATCTGGAGATCATCAAATCCAACCCCCCCTTCCAGAGCAGGTTCACCTAGAGAAGGTAAAAAGGATGGCATCCAGGTGCGTTTTGAATGACTCCAGAGATGGAGACTCACTATCTCTATAGGCAGCTGTTCCAGTGCTCCACCACCTTCAGTGTAAAGAAGTTCCCCCTCATGGGAACTTTCTCCACAACTCAGAAATTATTGAACATCCTTTTCCCCACCCAGTTTATTTAAGTACTGCTTTCTCACTGTGACCTTTTCATCCATTACTTTACTGTTTTAATGTATGAGCTGTGTAATTAGCTGCTGACACTTGGCACTGTAATGGTAATACATAAACTGTGCATATAAGACACATTTTTGACTTGTCTTGAAGCCAACTACAGATGTAGGTGGAAGACAAATGGTATTTCATACCTCTGTGCTTTGCTTCTTCTGAAGCAAACTTTTACAGAGATTGTGTAAGAGTATTTTGGAGGGAAAAGGAGTAGGATTATATAATCATGCCTGAGATTTTTTCAGTGATCTTGGCATAAAAAGCAAAAAACTATTCTGATGACAGAGTTCTCAGGTGTGATCAACGTGAGCTGGATTAGAAGAGTGTACAGGACAGCCTTCTGTAAAGTAGATGGGGTGAAATACAGTGTCAGGAAACCTAAATTCATTCTGGATGAGTGTCCAGGACAAGCACCAAGCTTCTCTGCTAGGACCATGCAGGTTCTTTCTCACCACAGTTAGTAAGTTTCCATGGAGCACAGCAAAACACAGGGCTGTTATTTTGATTATCTTTAGCAGCACATTTGGAGGAACTCACCTAGCCTGTTTTATATTCTCCTGCAGTATGCAAAGGTACTTTTGGAGACTAGTCATGAGAACTGCAAAGAAAACTGCTCTGAAAATGACCAATGATAAAAAGTACAAACCTGTGCACTTTGTGAATCGTGAAACAGTACAAACTGACACTGCTACTGCTAGGATAAAAGCAAATACAGTGCTGAGAAGGGTCACAGATGGCATTTCAACTTCAGACAGGGAATTCTGAGAATAATTTTACCTGGTGAGATCTCCTTTAAGTGTATGGCATAGAGGGCTGTTCAGCCATGTTTTGAGACTGATTTATCTGAGCAAATGAAACAAACCTTTCATTTTGAATTTCATCACGAAACAAACCCACAGAGAATAACAGAAAGGAAATGAGAAAGATAAGGGAAAGATAATCAAGGGTGAGGTGTAGAGAAATATCTTAAACATCAGCACTGGCACACAAAGCAGTGATTATACACTGACTGGCAATGATTCCCCAACCATCAGAACAATCTGTTTCCTGAACTGCTCCCATTGCTACTCTGTGTGCACATTCTACTGATTCAGTTTGGTTTGTGCTGGGACAGAGATCATTTTCTTCACAGTAGCTGCTATGAGGCTATGGTTTGGATTTGTGCAGGAGTATTGAAATGTCAGGAATGTTTTAGCTGTTGCTGAGCAGTGCTTGCATGGAATGGAATGGAATGGAATGGAATGGAATGGAATGGAATGGAATGGAATGGAAGAACAGAATAATTAACCAGGTTGAAAGAGACCTTTGAGATCGTCAAGTCCAACCTATCATCCAACACCATCTAATCAACAAAACCATGGCACCAAGCACCCCATCCAGTCTCTTCCTAAACACCTCCAGTGATGGTGACTCCACCACTTCCCTGGGCAGCACATTCCAATGGCTCTCTTAGAGATGAGGCCTTTTCTGCTCCTCACATCACCCCACCAGAGAGCAAGCTGGGGGTGCACAAGAAGCTAGGAGGGGACACAGCTAGGACAGCTGATCCCAACTAACCATAAATCTATTCCAGACCTTATGACATCATGCTCAGCATATAAAGATGGCAGAAGGCGGGGGGTGTCATTAGAAGTAATGGCATTTTTCTGCCCAGGTAACCATACTGTGAGATGGAGTCCTGCTTTCCTGGAGCTGGCTGAGAACTTGCCTACTGATGGGAAGTGGTGAAGGAATTCCTTATGTTGCTGTGCATGCACAGCCTTTGCTTTACCTCTTCAACTGTCTTTAGCTCAACCCACACAAGCTTTCTCACTTCTGATCTTCTGATTCTCCCCCTCATGCCTAGGGAAAACTGAGCAAGTGGCTGTGTGAGGCAGAGCTGCCTACCAGGGTTAAGCTGTGACTGTGGGGAAAGGAAATGAATAAGTAAAAATAATAATTAATTCAAAATAATGAATTAATTTTTTTTTTCAGAATTAGGGGTCAAAAGCAGTTAAAAAGTCTGAGCAGAGAATACTCTCCTCTCTCAAAGAAACAACAATAATGAATTGATCTAAATCTTGATGAGTCCTGCATTATCACAGTATCACAGTATCACTTATGTTGGAAAGGACCTCGGGGATCATCGAGTCCAACCTATCAACACAGACCCCATGACTAGACCATGGCACCAAGTGCCACGTCCAATCTCCCCTTGAACGCCTCCAGGGTCGATGACTCAACCACCTCCCTGGGCAACCCATTCCAATGATGAATGACTCGCTCGGTGAAGAACTTCCTCCTCACCTCGAGCCTAAACCTCCCCTGGCGCAGCTTGAGACTGTGTCCCCTTGTTCTGGTGCTGGTTGCCTGGGAGAAGAGGCCAACCCCTTCCTGGCTACAACCACCTTTCAGGTAGTTGTAGAGGTCAATCAGGTCACCCCTGAGCCTCCTCTTCTCCAGGCTAAACAATCCCAGCTCCCTCAGCCTCTCCTCATAGGGCTTGTGTTCAAGGCCTCTCCCCATCCTTGTTGCCCTTCTCTGGACACGCTCAAGTGTTCCGATGTCCTTCTTAAACTGAGGAGCCCAGAACTGGACACAGTACTCAAGGTGCGGCCTAACCAGAGCAGAGTACAGGGGCACTATGACCTCCCTGCTCCTGCTGGCCACACTATTCCTAATGCAGGCCAGGATGCTATTGGCCCTCCTGGCCCCCTGGGCACACTGCTGGCTCATATTCAGGTGGCTGTCGATCAGCACACCCAGGTCCCTCTCTGTTTGGGAGCTCTCAGCCACTCCGACCCCAGCCTGTAGCTCTGCATGGGATTGCCGTAGCCAAAGTGCAGCACTCGGCACTTGGACTTGTTGAATGCCATCCCATTGGACTCTGCCCATCTGTCCAGTCGGTCAAGGTCCCTCTGCAGAGCCTTTCTACCCTCTAACTGACTAACATCTGCCCCTAACTTTGTGTCATCTGCAAACTTGCTGATGACTGACTCTACCCCTTCATCCAGATCATCAACAAATATGCTGAAGAGGACAGGGCCCAGCACTGATCCCTGGGGGACACCACTGGTGACTAGTTTTTGTTTGTTTAAACTTTAGAGTATTACAATGTTCAAGGTAATAGAAATAAAAATACATTTTAAAGATGGAAAGAGACAAATCATCTTAAAGGACACCAAAAAGCTTGCCTCATTTTCTGTTTATATTTTTGCTGCTTCACATTGCATACACTAAACCTCAGATCTGAAGGGTTTGTGGTAGAGTAATTACTTTTATTCATTTCATTTTCTTGTTCTTTTTAGGGCCATTCATCATCTTCACCAGCTGCAATAACTGCTTCTGGATGGATGGTTTGTTAACAGATACCAGCTTAGATTTAACCATCTCTGACCCCCATCCCTGGAGGTGTTCAAGAGGGGATTGGACGTGGAACTTGGTGCCATGGTTTAGTCATGAGGTCTGTGCTAACAGGTTGGACTTGATGATCCTAGAGGTCTCTTCCAACCTTGGTGTTGCTGTGATACTTGGTGCCATGGTTCAGTCATGAGGTCTGTGGTGACAGGTTGGACTTGATGATCTTAGAGGTCTCTTCCAACCTTGGTGATACTGTGATACTTGGTGCCATGGTTCAATCATGAGGTCTGTGGTGACGGGTTGGACTTGATGATCTTTGAGGTCTCTTCCAACCTTGGTGATTCGGTGATTCTGTGATTTTAACTCGCTGTTTTCTGACAGTAGTTCACTCTAAATAACCTGCATCTGAATTTGGAGCTCCTTTGCCTGCTTTTAAGGTAGCTACAGTATGCATATCACTGGCATCATTAGAATCTCAAGTGAAGTTTCTCAGCTTTAAAGCCGTACGATAGAAGCCACCATCTGCTTGTCCTTCAACTTGTTATGTATTGTGGTTTTAAATTTTCTTTGGCTGTATCATTAATCAACCAACTGGTGTGCAAAAAGCAGCTTTTATTTCCTTCAGGAGCAGATTGCAGATTTGAGGATACTTTGTGGTTGGTTTAGGGTGGGTTTTTTATGTCATTTTACCAGATGCTTCATCGCCGTGTCTGTGGTGCTTCTCCTCTGTGTCTGTGGTGCTTCTGTAGTTTGCTTTGGTAACTGAAGCCCCACTGTAAATTGGCTGAGAAGTGATGAATAAAAAAGGGAAAAGATTTTTGCATTGAAATGCACTTATCAGGGTGTGAGGCAGATACACAAGTTTTTATGACATAGGACAATTAATATCATAAATCAACGATTTATTCTCATTATGCCTCCTCACAAGGCATGGCAAGGAGGATACTGCCGTGGCTGATTTTAATCAGGCTATAAATCTCTATTTCTGTGATGGATTTAAATGTTATGGTGATTCTTGCAAGAATTGCCAGTGGAAATGCTTTTCTTCCAGGGATGTTATAAATGTTTTCAGGGCCACAAATGTACTTGTGGGAGTTTACACTGATAAAGATGTGAAAAAGGCAAGTTGTCACCAGGTTATAAATACCCAGTTGTCTCTAACTTAAAGGTCACAGAATCATAGAATCACAGAATCACCAAGGTTGGAAGAGACCTCAAAGATCATCCAGTCCAACCTGTCAGCACAGACCTCATGACTAAACCATGGCACCAAGTGCCACATCCAATCCCCTCCTGAACACCTCCAGGGATGGTGACTCCACCACCTCCCTGGGCAGCACATTCCAATGGCTAACAACTCTCTCTGTGAAGAACTTTCTCCTTACCTCAAGCCTAAACTTCCCCTGGTGCAGCTTGAGACTGTGTTCTCTTGTCCTGGTGCTGGTTGCCTGGGAGAAGAGACCAACCCCCACCTGGCTACAACCCCTCTTCAGGTAGTTGTAGACAGCAATAAGGTCTCCCCTGAGTGTCCTCTTCTCCAGGCTAAACAACCCCAGCTCCCTCTCCTCATAGGGCTTGTGTCCCAGCCTTGCTGCCCTTCTCTGGACACGTTCAAGAGTCTCAATGTCCTTCTTAAACTGAAGAGCCCAGAACTGGACACAGGACTCAATGTATGGCCTAACCAGTGCTGAGTACAGGGGCATAATGCCTTCCCTGGTCCTGCTGGCCACACTATTCTTGATGCATGCCAGGATGCCATTGGCCTTCTTGGCCACCTGGGCACACTGCTGGCTCATGTTCAGGTAGTTTCAATTTCCAGGATTTTCCTAGCTAAAGCATGGTTTCCCAAGAATCCCAGCTAGCTGGTAACAAGAGAGAGAGGGCAATGATAAATCCATTTGCATTTTACTCCCCACTTTTCCCTTTCCACAGACAGCATGAGATTTTGCACATATCTTAGGTATTGCATGGTGGACCACAACCTGCCAGTGAAAGCTGTGGGAATTGCAGGGGTTCAGTGCCTCAGAAGCTGGCTAAGTGGCAATTACATGTTATGGTAAATTGCTTGACAATTTCAGTTTAAATTAGAAAATAATTTCTGGAGTAGGGGTTACTTTCCAATAGAACATCTAATTAACAAGCAATTTAGTGCATTGAACACTATTTTTTCCTGTTAAACTTGTGACTTCCCAAGCCTACGATGTGGAACTAATCACAGAATTATTATATATATCCAGAATTATTTCTTTAGTAAATTCTTTTGCATTTAATTTCTCAGCTATATTTTTAGGAGCCAGCTAACTGGATTCTGTTGGTAGGATCGCTTGAAATTTCCATGCCATTCTGGAATAAGAGCTGGATTCATAATAAGATCTGATTACCTTTTTGTTATGTACATTCTGACTGCTTCCATTAATAATTGGAACTGCCACCATGTTGTCTGGGTGACTGAAGGGTTTATTTTAATAAGGGGATCACTGAGACTCAAGGAACTTGGATGTTCTATACAGCCTCTACCTCTCTGACTGAGCAAATGATCAATGACCCAGGCACTTCTTTCTTCCTCACTGCTAAACGATGATTCCTTCTTTTGTCTGCGACACGTCATTTAGGGGGAAAACCCTCAATAAGAGCAAATATTTTGGTTGTGTGCTCTCACATCTAGATTCTCAGAGTGCTCTTCTTCACTATTGGCGGTGAGCTCTCCAAAAGAGCAATAAAACACATCAGCTTTAAGTGACAGCTCATTACATCACAAAGTGCGAAGCACACAGTGCTTAAAGCCCCAGCACTTGCTACACAATGTTGTCTCTGAAATTAAGCTGTTTAATTAATTTTTTTTCTAGAGATGGAAAACTAATTTAACAACTCACTAGACTGAGTACCTTATCAATTTCTTCTTTATCAGACTGGATCTTCTCAGTCGGTAAAGGCTAATTTTGAACCTGGTATTAATGAGCCTTATCCAGACTCCATAAGGTTTTTCCTTAACGATGTGGCCATCAGTCCTTTTCTGAGTCAATAAAAAGGCCTTAGCATACTGCAGAAAGAACAATATTTATGTATCTTCTTTCTCTCCTCAAAGGAGTTTTGTATATTACAAGACAGATTTCAGGGAAAGCTTTTCCTCCTTTGTGTTTTCACACTTTATATACTGACACATGGATTCCTTTGTGTCCCATTTGGAGATCTCTGCTGTGAGAAGATTCAAAACAGGAAACGATTGTGATGGACACTTCTCTGAATGGGCTTTAATAATCTCACCTTGTATACTGACCTCTGATCATTCAATTCCTGGGCTGTATCAGGAGAAGTGTGGCTAGCAGGTCGAGGGAGGTGATCCTCCTGCTCTACTCAGCCCTGGTGACACCCCACCTGGAGTACTGTATCCAGTTCTGGAGCCCCTATTACAAGAGGGATGTGGAGGTGCTGGAAGTGTCCAGAGAAGGGCCACGAGGATGATCAGAGGGCTGGAGCACCTCTCCTATGAGGACAGACTGAAGGAGTTGGGGCTGTTCAGTCTGCAGAAGAGAAGGCTCCAAGGTGACCTAATTGTGGCCTTCCAGTATCTGAAGGGGGCTACAGGAAGGCTGGGGAGGGACTTCTCAGGATCTCAGGTAGTGATAGGACCAGGGGGAATGGAATGAAGCTGGAGGAGGGGAGATTCAGGCTGGATATGAGGAGGAAGTTCTTCCCCATGAGAGTGGTGAAATCCTGGAATGTGTTGTCCAGGGAGGTGGTCGAGGCCCTGTCCCTGGGGGAGTTTAAGAGCAGGCTGGATGAGGCTCTGGGCAGCCTGATCTAGTGTGGGGTTTCCCTGCCCATGGCAGGGGGGTTGGAACTAGATGATCCTTGTGGTCCCTTCCAACCCTGAATGAAACTATGAAACTATGAATTCCACAAACCGCATCTTAACAATAAATTAATAGCTAAAGGACTTGGAATATTCCACTGATGGCTTTGCATAGCATCTTGCCCATACTTTGTGTGGTTTGCTCTGGCATTTCTTCAGACCTACATTTCATGTAGCTTAATAATGAATCTCCATGTGTGAGGAAAGTTATTTTCACATTTGTAAGATGTATATATAATTCAGAAAGGAAAGAGAAGAGGATAAGGATAGTGTGTCTACATTCATAGTGGGAAAAAGTCACCAGCAGTGACTGGCCCTTTTTTGCTGTTTAATACATATAACCTGTAAAAGAGTTAAGAGTAAGATGGCCAAGTTTGCTGGAGATATTAAAGTATTCAGGACAATGAAGGTAACTGTGAAGAATTTCAGAAAGCTGAATGCTTTCTGAAAGATGACTGAATTTGGAATGACTTCTATGTAAGTAATATAGGGTAGGATGTAGCTGAGCCCTGGGACTTGCAACAGGATGAATGGGTGCTCAAAATTTCCCAGGCATCACAAAGCAGTTGGATCTCTTCATGGCAGAGAAATGGAATCAGGCTGTAGAGTATAAATCTCTGTGTCAGCAAGTCCCTGTGCTACAAATTATAGGAGCTTGGGATTGTATTCTGGAGAAGTAAACCTTTACATTTCATTTGTTCCAGACAAGTTCTATTGCCCATTGTAGGAAACAAAGCACTAGGTGGGCTGGATCTTCACTTTGACTCACACAGAGTGTCCTGTATTATTTTGAATGTCAGAGAGATGAGGATATTGCAGGACCACTCAGGTTTGTAGTCCCTTTTTTATCTTTATACCTGCATTTTCCCTAATGCTCTCAAATTGCCTCTCTACATCCTGTACATCTTCTCCTCAAAAACACCACCCAAAACCATCATTTAATTTTTACCTTGCACTGCACAGCTACAGTCCTTGGATACTGACAGAGATCAAAAAGAAACTGGGAGGCAGAACATGTGTTTTGACAGATTTCATGTGTTTATTATTTGGTTTATCTCTAGAGTCTCTCCTAAGGATTGGAAAAGTATTTATACAATGTTTCACTTCTGTAAAACCAGATGTCTCATTTCCAGAAGTCATTTTCTCTGCCCCTTGAACACAGTTTCCTCAGTCTCAGCAATGCAGAGACCTGTTATGATCAAAACCTTAAATAAATCACTATTGGGTGTAAATAAATCACTCTCGGGTGTAAAACGGAAAATAAAGATAGCTCTAAACAAGTAGGTACTCAGCCCTATAGCTCTAGCAGTGCTGAACTTGATGGTTGAGCTTTTTGAGAGGTTGAGTGTGTAAGCAACATCTAAGCTAGCTTTAGTATTTCCTTGATTGTTTCTCAGCTTTCTTGGCTGCAAAATTTATGTTGAGCCTGCTGTACAAACTAGAATTCAGAGACCTGTGGCTATGGGGTTGCTGTAGTTTGGGTCCCAGAGGTGACAATTTGAAAACCAGCTCTGCTCTGTGCAGAGGTTTGTGTCCCCTTGTCTCCTGCCATTCTCTCATCACACAGGAACGTGCTATAAAGGTACAGAGCTAACTCCAGCACTGCAAGGTTAAGCTTGCCTTTCAACCTTTAGTGTGTCAAAGCTTCCCCTGTAATGTGTAATGTTGGTCTCCCAGGCAAGCTGAAAATTACTATTAATTTAGTGTAACAAATCAAAGCCTTTTTGTGAATAGTAAACCACAGAAAAACATCCCTCTGGTGACAGAATGAAAAGAGGAGAAGGCACTGGCTCAAAAAAGGCATTTCTTTCTTAAGATATCATCATTTGATCCTGGCAACAAGGTATATTGACAATGCAATAGCAGCAATAACTCTCTAAATTTCTGAGGGGCTGTAATTTCTTCAGAGCATTTTGTAGGCACTGGCTGTTTCAACAGTAGGATAGTTAAAATAGGAAAATGGCTTTGTCCTGTCATTAATTTAGTGTTTTATTCTTTTTACTGGTGCATTGTAGGCAGTTACATTCAGTGTATTCACACTGCAGGACTGAACCCATCTCACTGATGCTGCACTGTGGAATGTTTGACTGAGTTCTCAATATTGCTTCTGGGTAATTGTAGGCTACCAGTCTGGCAGGGATACATAGAATTGGCTGAAATTAGAGAGGAGTTTAGAGGTACATTTCCTAAACCAGCATTCAGCAAAGGAGGTTTCCTATCTCATTTTCCCATTGTTACTCCTCATGACCATCCACGAGCAACAAGTTTCAAAAGCATGCTCTTTACTTGGGCTGCTGGCAGCAGTAGGATGCTCCCTTTCATAATGAACTCAGTTTATGCAAGACAGCAAATTAACCATCAAATATTGTACAGTTTCTTATGTAAGTAGAAGCTCTGACACTCAGAAGACCTAAGAGATGAAACTACTCAGCATGATATATATCCTCAAAGAAATTTTTTGTCTTTAATCTGAATCATTTTAATCTGAAAACACTTACTGCTGTTTGCCACAAGTCCACCAGCTAAAGTAAGAGAGGAAAATGAAAACACTGCTGCAGTACTTCTCTCTCTTACCGCAGACTACAGAAGATTTGAGCAGCTGGGACTAAGCTTTTTGCACACACTGTGGTTGCATAAACATAACAACACAACAAGGGAACTGTTAAAAGTAAGCTCCTGCTGGGATGGGGATATTGTCAATATGGATATAAAGATTGATGGTGCTCAGCTACAGCTCACCACGTTCACTCACTGCCTACCCAAAGTCTCTGGTGAGTGTGGGATGAAACTGATGGGAAATTGCAAAGGTTATAACCCCTGCCTAAATGATGGGGATTGTTCATACCATTACAACAGTTCCATTTAGGTTTGGTCAACTGCTGATCAACCCTCTTCTCCACTGGTTGAGTGACACTTTTTTACAGCTGTACTGATGAGAACTTCCTCTAAGATATCACACAAAGTCCTTTTTGCCTTTCCTTGAATTAGCAATTTATACTTTTTTGGTCAGGCAAGAGAAGCAAAAATGCTTATTTAATTCTAGACAAATTCTTTTTCTTCCTCTTTCCTCAACTTCCTAAACTCTTTCTGTTCTTCTCTGCCTGACATTTACGCTTTTTATTTGCTTGCTTTCTTTAAGTGTTCTGCTCACACAGCTTCTCTTCCTCTGAATAAGCCCTTTTATTTCTTCCTGTGTCCCTCTAGGTTTTCTATTCAATTTACCATTCTCTTTTGGTTTGTCCCCTTCAAAATACACACATAAACATGGTCAAGTTTAGGCTGGAGGTGAGGAGAAAGTTCTTCACAGAGAGAGTTGTTAGCCATTGGAATGTGCTGCCCAGGGAGGTGGTGGAGTCACCATCCCTGGAGGTGTTCAAGAGAGGATTGGACGTGGCACTTGGTGCCATGGTTTAGCTAGTCATGAGGTGTTGGGTGACAGGTTGGACTTGATGATCTTTGAGGTCTTTTCCAACCTTATTGATTCTATGATTTATATACATATATATAAAAAATATATATAAATATATAATATTATACCATTAATAAATAAAATATTTATATGTATATATAAAGTGGCAATATTATTATTTAATTTCATTAAGAGATAATTATGTACTTTTCAGCAAGCTACACATTAAGATAATTTTATATCTATATATATATAATTTATATATATATATAATTTTATATAATTGTCCTGTGTTTGATTCTCCAATCACCTCTTCACTGTCCAGTTCCTTTCTCCACTTCTCCTCAATCTCAAGTTTTATTAGTACCTTTGAAGTCTCCATTGAGTGATTAAAGAAGAGTGTTTGACTGTATAACAAAAATAACCACTGAAATTAAATCCAAAATAATAGCTGAGATTTCTTGCACTAAAAAACTGGAGACCTCTCTCTCAGAATAAAAAGCAGTTGAATACAGCTTGCTGCAGCAGGAAAAAAAAAATAAATATATATATATAATCAAGTGTAGAATTCAGCTTGCTGTAAAAATAAAGACTATTTCTTTAGTTCAGAAAAGAGCAGAAAAGTACAATATCATTTTATGAAGTACCATGTAATTGTGCTTTGGTTAATTAAAAAGGCTGTCATGTAAGTTGTTCCTAGGGGTACGTTTGTGAGAAGTGCTTTGCTGAGATATTTGTAGAAGAGACATGGCTGTGGATTAACAAATTTGCTAAAGCTTGGTTCACATCCAGAAAAGCAAAGCTGCCTACAGCCTTTCCATGAACCTCCATGTGAGATAGATCCGTCTGTTAAGCTGTCACCCAACATCTCGTGACTACTAAACCATGGCACTGAGTACCACGTCCAATCCCCTCTTGAACACCTCCAGGGATGGTGACTCCACCACCTCCCTGGGCAGCACATTCCAACAGCTAACAACTCTCTCTGTGAAGAACTTTCTCCTCACCTCCAGCCTAAACTTTCCCTGGTGCAGCTTGAGACTGTGTCCTCTTGTTCTGGTGCTGATTGCCTGAGAGAAGAGACCAATCTCTTCCTGAATACCACTTTCCTCCAGGTAGTTGTAGAGATCAGAAGGTCTTCCCTGAGCCTCCTCTTCTCCAGGCTAAACAATCCCAGCTCCCTCAGCCTCTCCTCATAGGGCTTGTGCTTGAGACCTCTCCCCAGCCTCGTTGCCCGTCTCTGGACATGTTCAAGAGTCTCAATGTCCTTCTTAAATTGAGGGGCCTGGAACTGGACACAGTGCTGAGTACAGGGGCACAATGACTACCCTGCTCCTGAGTGATTAAAATCTCTGTCATTACAAAATGCATTAATAGTTTAGTGGGTGCATAATCATTTATAAGCTAAAAGATTCAGCTTCCAAGTATGACATCTAATATTTTTCTGGTCATACAAACAATAGTTTCCTTTCTTCAGGAGACAGGTGGTCTAATGTTTGGTTCTGTTTGCAGTTGTGGAAGACCTTGAAACAGCAAACACCATTGCTCATGAAGGTAGTATGCTCTCAATAAGACTGTGGGGCTTTGACATGGACTGTTTCATGCTCTTAGATTACAATGCCTGTGAAGGACTGCTTTCATAATGACAATAAAATGAAGCTTGGAGAGCTTTTATTTGAGCTGGAGGACTTAAAAGAGCATACAGAACAGCACTGTTAGGAGGACAGGGTCAAGCCAAAACGTTTTCAAGGCTCTGTGAAGCAAACCACAGCTGCTGAAGGTAAGCTAATCTAATGGTGTCTTAATATTACTCTTTATGTTAAAAAATGGCTCTTCATTATATGTTTTTTCCACTTCAGACAAAGAATTTGAGCACCTGTGGGTGCTAATAGCAGGCAGTTATTAGATAGCTATATCAATTTAGTATGATTTTAAGGGGTACATGAAAATTTGGGGTTGGAAATTTGTATTTTATATCTCATTTTATAAGAAAAAATAATTAAAAAGAAAATAGAAAAAGAGGGAAATATTGCTTGTGTTTAGTCACAACTGATGACTCATGGTCAAGCAGTACATTTCATGTTATGAAATGAAAATTTCCCTTAGTGATACTATGTGGATTTAAATCCTAATTATTATGCTAGCTGTTTAAAAAGGAACCAAGGGTAGGACATGAAATGTGTATATACATTCTATCCTCCTCCTTTTTATCCTGTGTAGCTTTCCTGCATGCCAGCAATTGCCTATGAGGAGAGGCTGAGGGAGCTGGGGTTGCTTAACCTGGAGAAGAAGAGGCTCAAGGGAGACCTTATTGCTGTCTACAACCACCTGAAAGGGAGGGAGCTGGTCTCTTCTTCCAGACAACCAGCACCAGAACAAGAGGACACAGTCTCAAGCTGTACCAGGGGAGGTTTAGACTGGATGTTAGGAAGAAATTCTTCATAGAGAGAGTGATTGCCCTTTGGAATGGGCTGCCCAGGGAGGTGGTAGAGTCACCATCATTGGAGATGTTTAGGAGGAGACTTGATGGGGTGCTTGGTGCCATAGTTTAGTTGATTAGATGGTGTTGGATGATGGGTTGGACTTGATGATCTTGAAGTTCTCTTCCAACCTGGTCTGGTCTACTCTATTTCATTCTATTCTATTCTATTCTATTCTATTCTATTCTATTCTATTCTATTCTATTCTATTCTATTCTGTTCTAATGACTCTTGGTCAAGCAGTACATTTAATGTTATGAAATGAAAATTTCCCTTAGTAATACTGTGTGGGTTTAAATCCTAGTTATTATGTTAGCTGTTTAAAAAGGAACCAAGGGTTGGACATGAAATGTATATATATATATTCTATCCTCCTCCTTTTTTTCCTGTGTAGCTTTCCTGCATGTCAGTAATTGCCTAATGAGGATATTAGCATTCATTTTGTAATACTGCTAGGAGAGCATCTGAAGATTTCTGAAGTTCCTAAGACATGAAAAATGCATTTGTTTGCGAGCCAGGCCTGTGGTTTTATAGTTGCAGAGAGTTATTTATTATCCATGAAACTGTAACCATTAAAATGTTTTCAATGCAAGAAAATTCAAGAACAGCTTAGAAAAATATCAGTCGAGCTCAGAGCTCATCCAACACTTTATGTGCATTTTTGTAGACTGTGGAACACATCTCTGAGCATCAACTTGTGGCTGATACTTATGGTGAAAGATATAACTGCTGACACACAAGACTGAGATCAGTTCTAATGTGTCTCTTTGCAATTCAGTTTTAGCATCTTAAGGATGCAGCCCAGTAATTAATGTTATGAATCTGTAGTTTTGTCTAAGGAACACTAATTTTCTAGTACTTAAGAGTTTATAATTCAGCTTTAGTATAGTGCCTAATAACTTTCATGATTCCATTATGACTGTGGTTAAGGGATTTCACAAGGGAGATAACTTGGGGGAAATGATAACTGTAAACGATCTAAGCTCCCACAGTACTCCCTAAACTCAGTTGTCACTGTGTTGTTAGTCTTAACTAAATGTGGACTAAAAATACTGCTGGGGGTTTATGCTGTTTGTTCCCTGTTAAGAAGTTTTGTGTTGAACATTTATGTCACTTCCAGCAAGTTTTAAACCCCCCAAAAAAGCTCTTGAACAAATATTTCTGCCAACAAAGTGGCTGCAGCCTCTCTGCTAAAGTAGCTATCCTGATTTGAACTTCGTTTCAGTGTTTACTTCCTTGTAGCAGCTTCAAAGTAACACCCCAGTTGAATTTCTTTAAGCATTAAGTACAGCTGAAGAAGACTGCTTGTCATTTACCAGAGTTGATCATTTTTGTTGTTTGCAACTGTGATGATTATGGTGTGTATAGCACTGAATGAGTCATTTGTCCTCTGGTGGCAGTTCAGAGACGCTGTAATATCTGCAGAAACGTTAGGACTACAAATGAGGGGTGGCTTTTTTTTCCTACCTCAGGGCCACAGATCTTGGAACTGTGTGACCTAGGTTGGATTCTCAATGCTGTGACACTGTGTCATTATCCAGTAATGCCATGCTTGGTGCCATGGTTTAGTTGATTAGATGATGTTGGGTGATAGGTTGGACTTGATGATCTCAAAGGTCTTTTCCAACCTGGTTAATTCTATTCTATTCTATTCTATTCTATTCTATTCTATTCTATTCTATTCTATTCTATTCTATTCTATTCTATTCTATTCTATTCTATTCTATTCTACTCTAATGGTTTTCACGGGGGAAATCTCAGTTGTGCTTTTCTGCTAAGTAAGAAGAAAATTGGCCAAGGTGATTTTGAGTTATAAGCTGTTGCCCTGAACGTGAAGTTACTCTGTAAGCAGTGACTGACATAGTAAATACATTATGCAGAGTGCAAGGGTTCACAGGGATCTGTGGCCTAAATGATGCTCTAGAGAATGGACAAGAAGTAGGGAAATAATTCTGAAGCTCAAGTATGAGTTTAAGGTCAAGGGGAAGTATCAAGCATGTTGTACTTGAACTTTGGCAGCTCAAAGAGGTAAGAGGGGAAGACTATTGTGAAACACATTTCTTCAAGCCATGGCACTCAAAGAAAACTGTGAGCCTTACGTGGCTGATTAAGATGGATGGGATCAGAGTAAACACTGTGGAAAGTCCCAAGGTGTTTCTCTCCACCTGCAGTCCTCTTCTGAAGCCAGAAGAGTTGTGATCTTGTCAAGGGTTTCATAGAATCATAATTAGAATTAGAATTAGAATTAGAATTAGAATTAGAATTAGAATTTTAGAATTAACCAAACCAGGTTGGAAGAGACCTTCAAGATCATTGTGTCCAACCCATCAACCAATCCAACCCACCCAAACAGCTAACCCATGGCACCAAGTACCCCATCAAGTCTCCTCCTGAACACCTCCAATGACGGCGACTCCACCACCTCCCCGGGCAGCCCATTCCAATGGGCAATCACTCTCTCTGTATAGAACTTCTTCCTAACATCCAACCTGAACCTCCCCTGGCGCAGCCTGAGATTGTGTCCTCTTGTTCTGGTACTGGGTGCCTGGGAGAAGAGACCATCATCCACCTGTCTACAACCTCCCTTCAGGTAGTTGTAGAGAGTGATAAGGTCACCCCTGAGTCTCCTCTTCTCCAGGCTGATAGGGGGTCAGAAGGGACCTCTGGGGATCATCTAGTCCACCCCCACTGTTAGAGCAGGTTCACCTAGATCAGGCTGCCCAGGCTCACATCCAGGTGCTCTGAGGCTTGTAAACAGATAACATCTGTCTGTGAACTTCTCAGAGACCTCTGTGCTGCCACCCACTATTTGCACATGTGCATAGGATTATTCCCTCATCATCACTTTTGTCAGGTATTTTAGTTTAGACTGCATGTACTTCCCAGAGGTTTTAAGCTTTCTTTTTTTGAATGTATCTACATGTTATTTTGCCTGATTAGCTCAGTGTCATCTATCTCCATCTGTGCTTCTGTCATCCCTAACCTGAATATTTAATGCCCTTATTCCTGGTATATTTATTCTTGCCCTGTTCAGAGTATTGGTCTCCAACAAATTGTTCTGACACAGTAAGAACACAAGTTTAAGATGTTGCCTTATGGCTTACAGTTAAATGTAGCAACCACACTCAAATGCAAGAATGAAAACATTTTTGTGGTTTAATTGGTTCATTAAAGTTTGCTGTGGACTGTGGGACTCTGACTTTCTGTAAATGTCTTTGAAGACACAGTTTTTACTAATCATGGGCAGCCTTTAATAGAATGAATTTATTAAGGGAATATTTGGCAATGTAACAGATCTCATACTGTGTAAAAATTGGATTTTCCTTAGTCAGCAACAACTGTCAGTGCTGAGAGCACTTCATCTATCCCATAGATACTTGAAAAAAAAGGAAGAATACAGATCTTTCATCTACCTTAGAATCTCAGTGTGAGAACTTAATGTGAAACTTCCATCTGGAAATTGCAAGGCCAGATGGTTGCATAAATCCCAGAAGAAAATATACATCTGTCACCTTTATTTTGTATAGCTGGTTCTGTTTAAGAAGGATTTATTTAATCAGCTTGGCACATCATTTAGTCTGTCATTCCTTTCAGCCTACAGCCTTTAGCTCTCTTTATATCAAGTCCTCTTACATTTGTAGTATGCAATTGAGGTAATCATTCCTCTAACCAGATGCAGGATGACTATTGATTTCAATGCTTTATGCAGGAGGACAATGAAGAAGAGCAGGTGAGTACAACTGAGTAAAATTCTTCAGCAAAGATCCTTGCTATCAAGTCTACCTAGGTTATGAACTTATCATGCCTCTTCTCTCCACCATGTTCAGATGCAACCTAGAAAAAGCTTTAGCAGGGTAATGGAAATAAGCAAACTTAATGGAAGCATGCTTTGAAGATCTGTGCTACTTCATTAATCCAAAAGAGCAAGTTACTTCTGAATGCAAAGCCTATCAAGTTTTGAACTCATGCAAATACCTGTCTGGATTGTCTTCCTGAAAATTCTGTAAGCTACTATTTCAGAACAGGATGTGAGCAAAAGTGCCAGGGAAGAAGAACCTGAGGTGTGTGGAATTTGCTGTGGATTTTGTTATAATCTTTATAACAAGAGACTGAGCACATAGTATGTAGATATTTTGCATATATTCAGGTTTACTTTTACATCAGATGTGTATCTGTAGGCAAACCCACACTCACATGCATACATCACTATTAGGCTTTACACAGTGTGCTCGGTGTAATACTATTACCCACCCTACTTAGCAATTTCCTTCTGATGTATTTGATACACATTCCATCTGAAGAACAGAGAAATAGGAGGTGATTGCTCTCTCCTCTTTGCCTTTCACTGTCACACACTATCTAGTCACAGAATCACCAAGGTTGGAAGAGACCTCAAAGATCATCAAGTCCAACCTGTCACCACAGACCTCATGACTAAACCATGGCACCAAGTGCCACATCCAATCCCCTCTTGAACACCTCCAGGGACGGTAACATCCACCACCTCCCTGGGCAGCCCATTCATGACTCTCTCAGTGAAGAACTTTCTCCTCAAGCAAAGGTGATGCCACACTTACAAGAGATGTATACAAGAGAGATACTTTCTCTTTTTTGTATGTTTAGATCTTCCTCCTTGAAACTTACATAAAGACCTTTCCAACCTCTAACTGCTTTGTTTTACATATCTGCTCCTACTACTGCTACTGTAGATATAAATTTAGCTTTGCAAACAAAGTTTATGGTAACACTTCCTAGAGAGGGCAGGTTTTTATGGACCTCATCTAAAAAGAAAATCTCTGCCAGCAGTTCTTCAGAAAAACCTAATGATCCTGGTTTTCTTTGGGCACTAAACATAAACACAGCATGCTAATGTAAAAAGTCTGTTCAGAAAGGTCTCACTATGCAATAAAACTGTGTCTAGTTCTGGGCTAGTTCTGGGCCCCTCAGTTTAAGAAGGACATTGAGACACGTGAATGTGTCCAGAGAAGGGCAACGAGGATGGGGAGAGGCCTCAAGCACAAGCCCTGAAAGGAGAGGATGAAGGACCTGGGGTTGTTTAGCCTGGAGAAGAGGAGGCTCGGGGAGACCTTCTTGCTTTCTACAGCTACCTGGAAGGAGGTTGCAGCCAGGTGGGGGTTGGTCTCTTCTCCCAGGCAACCAGCACCAGAACAAGAGGACACAGTCTCAAGCTGTGCCAGGGGAAATTTAGGCTGGAGGTGAGGAGAAAGTTCTTTACTGAGAAAGTCATTAGCCATTGGAATGTGCTGCCCAGGGAGGTGGTGGAGTCACCATCCCTGGTGGTGTTCAAAAAAGGATTGGATGTGGCACTTGAAGCCATGGTTTATTCATCATGAGGTGTTGGGTGACAGTTTGGACTTGATGATCTCTGAGGTCTTTTCCAGCCTTACTGATTCAATGATTCTATGTCCCTAAACCTTCCCAAAGAATGCTGGGAGAGCTGCTCAGAGGCTTGATATTTGGAAGATGCTGCTCACTACAGACCAAGAGTGCCCAACGTATTACGTCTAATGGAAGGAAATCAGGTCATGTACATGTGAATTACTTTGTTGATTTTTACAAATAGGTTTCAATTGTAAAAAAAAAATGTGTTATCATTTCATTCATTATTACAATATTTTTAAGGACACTCTCCAGTCAAGAGAGTGATAGAGCTAACTCTAAATGACTTGGTATCATCCTCTTAGATTTAGTGGCATGCAAAGTAGCCCTTTGAATGATAGAACTTTTAACCTGGAATCAGAGCCAAGCTTTCAAATTATCTTTGTCCTTATTTCATCTGCTCTCATCTGTTGAAAATGAAAGAGTGGATTTCTGACAGAAAAATTTATCATGCTCTGAAGAAGGCAGAGGTATTTTTTCCATGACCTTATAAATATTTTCAGGTTTCCACTTTCTGTTTGGCAATCAGAACTAACAAACAAAAGATTAGTGTTTTTTTTTTGATGAATAAGAAAAGTTGTTTCTCACACTGCTCACATTTAAAAGGTGACACACTGGGTTCAGTCAACATCAGCCTAGAAAAATCCCTGCATAAGTACATGGAAGCTATCTTGAGGTGACTCAAATGCCTCTTCCTTTCATAGCTGGTAGAGTTTACTAACCTGTCAGTGCTCCTGGTTTAAATATGCAGAGTTTGAAGGCTGTGTCATCTGTCACCATTTGTCATACTCATTGTTTGTAGCCTGTAGTAGACTAAAATAAATTTAAACCAAAGATTTCTTTGAGGGATTCCAGCATTAGCAGAGAGCAATATTCAGTTTACAGGCACTGCCAGTCCTACTGCCACGAGATGTTTGTGACTTTGAATGACAGAGTACAGATTTTGAGACTCTTAGAGGGGGCAACCCAGAGCAATTCTCTGTGTTTTCATTGCCTGGTTGTTCCTACTTAGCACTCATGACTTAAAGCACTGAATCTTAATGTCATTTCAAAAATGTATGTGAAAGATCTCCTCTTGCTATTTCCCCTTAATTCTAGCAGAAACCATAAGAGGCACAGTGCTTGTCACCCTTCAAGAGTCTCGCCAGGTTCCTACACTCTCTCTAATACTAGTGGAAGGAACATATTAATGCATCTGGTATACATATTCTCTCAAGTTACCTGAGTGTGCACTTCACTTCCCTCATCTGACCTGCTCTGTTTAATTTCTGCTACTTTTTAGGTGTCTAAAATAGATGTTGTAATCATGAACTACCCTGATTTTAGGGATCACTTCTCCCAGAGAGGTGGAGTGCCTTGTCATGACACATAGCATCAGGTTTTGATTTCTATGGATAGAGATTTGATTTCTATGGATTAATTTTTCAGGAGAATAGTTAAGAATTATTTCCCCCCCCTGCCCCCAGTTATATTAATATTTCCTGTGCAGCTGTCTGAAGATAAATCAATAAATACCTTTATTATACTGTGAGCAAATATTACATGAGGAAAGGTCTAACTAGTTAGAGATCTGTTCCTTTTTCTTACGAGCATCATGAACAAAGGCTGAATGTCAGGATTGCATTGGTACATCTATTATACATGCCATCTTCTGTGGACATTGATGATTTTACAAGGTCTTCTCGTGACAAGGTACTCTGTCATCGTTTCCAAATACCTTTGAACTTCAGCAGCTTGTGAACACTGACTAGCACTGGTCTCCTCCTTGTCATTCTGAGTAACTGCTGCCAACTTAAATTCATCAGTCTTAATATTTAGGTCATTGAAGTACATTCTGAAGTTAGGAAAGCAGTCCTAATGCCAGGTCTTGTGTTAGCTGTACACGTCATTCTTCTTGTGAATTTATTTTCATGCTGAGGAGTTTCTGTTCGCAAAGAGCCCTTTAAGTAGGGCTCTTTGTAAACAGAAGATCTTTTAAGTATCTTTTGCTTTTCCTGGCAACCTGGTCTAGTGGAGAGTGTCCCCACCAATGGCAGGGAGGTTGGAACAAGATGATCCTTGGGGTCCCTTCCAACCCTGACAGTTCTGTGATTCTTTGAGTGTTGATTTAATTATGGATTCATTTGCAGTAATCAATCAAAAACCAGGCTGGATGAGGCTCTGGCCAGGCTGATCTAGTGTGGGGTGTCCCTGCCCATGGCAGGGGAGTTGGAACTAGATGATCCTTGTGGTCCCTTCCAACCCTGACTGATACTATGATACTATGAATGTTACATGCTATTGGCACTATAAGTATATATGAAAAGTGATCACTTTGGGCCTTATCCATGACATTAGTCCACCTTAGTTTTTTAAGGATGATTATCCCAGTGATCTTCCTGAGTTAAAACAACAGTGGTTCTGGTTCATGCTTTAGTAAAGCAAGTTCAGGGTAATGCACTGAATCCTGTGAGTAAGAGAATGAATTGCTGAACTGGGTAAATTATGCAGAGCAGCTTGTGTTGATAAAGCAAGGTGTAGCATTAGTGTTGCTCAAGCACATTATCTTCTTTTTCAATAGCAGTCAATTACAAGTCAAGGCAAAAATCTGCCAGGCTGCCTTTTTAGCAGCAAATGAAAGATGCTAATGCAACTGTTCTCTGAGCTGACCCGAAGTGAGAACTAAATCTCAGTCCCTTAACTACCACCTTCTCTTTTGGATAGGTAGTCTGTGATGTTTCCTTTCAGATATATTATTAACTGTGACTTCAATTTGGCATTCCTAACCCTGATCTTCAGGGGCAGTGCCAGGGTTAACTAGTGGCAGCCAGCTTTCAGAAGATGTATTTCAGTAAAAGTAGCATTCTGCACTTCACATTTACAAAACATTGCCTCTGTCATATCAGGTCTCTAATTTATGTGGTCTGTACTGACTCCTTCTGCACTAGATGAAAGTCAGAAGTAGATTGCAAAGCATAGTGGAAAGCACTCCTCATATGAACTGTGATGGGGTAGCTGTAGCTCCACCGTTCTGTGCTGAGCAATTATTTCTGCTAGCCAAATGGAGGTGTGTGCTGCTCATCTCCATTTCCCCCAAATTTTCTGCCATATTCAGTGAATTTCAAGTCTGCCTGTTATTGTGATAATTATTTCTGAGCTATTTCTAATGAGTATTTGCTTGGAGGAAGGGTTATGCAAAAGGAATTAGCCTTTGCTAGCAGGTAGGCAGGTGTACCAGCAGTGCATCAGACCAAGCACTTTGCTTTGAACATGGAGAGCATAATATAGAAAAAGGGGGCAAATGGTTAATTAATTTAAGGAATGTTCCCTGTCATCATCATCATCATCATCATTTTCCCATCATCTTTGAATGATTAAGAACAATGTCTTCCTTCAGGTAACATTTTAGAGTTCTTCTCAGTTTCACAAAAGTCACTGTCAATACCTGATCTAATCTGTCAGCCTTTGAGAAACACTCCTACCTTCTTATGAAAGATCTCCAGAGAAAACAAAGAGGAAGCCACTATGCAGTGGCTGTTCTCTGTATCCTGAAAGTGTCATTTGGATAGATAGAGAGTAACGAAAGACGCTACAGATCCTGCTTTTGAAGGAACCTCTGACATCACTGTGTAACCCTTTCACATCACTGTGTAACCCTTTCACATCACTGTGTAACCCTTTCACATCACTGTGTTACCCTTTCACATCACTGTGTAACCCTTTCACATCACTGTGTTACTGGCCATAGACAGGAGAAATTTGGAAAGGAGTATGTTATAATGTGAGCTAGGTATGAAGAGCTGAGACTTTTGACTCTTGTGCCTGTATCAAATATAATCTATCTGCTTGTCTTCTCATAATGGCTTTTGTTGTACTCTTCATGAATAAATATACTGCAGTCTCCTGAAGATGAAAATGTTTTCTATAATGCTTTTATTACTTGTTTGGCCTGTGCATCCTCATGCATGTGTTGAAACGTGGCAGAACAGCATGTAGATTTATGGGATATCTGCACAGCAAGAGCTTGTGCTAGGTGCCACCTCCTAGGCATGTTTCCCTTTTGTTATTTTTTCCAAGGATAGCTGTTAGACATTTTAATAACTTATAACTCAGACTCTCTGGAAATAACAATGACATCCTGTGTGTCATTAAAAAAACAGAAATGGGTAGGTTCAGATTGGATGTTAGGAAGAAGGTCTTCCCCATGAGGGTGGTGAGACACTGGCACAGGTTGCTCAGGGAGGTGGTGGAAGCCTCATCCCTGGAGGTTTTTAAGGCCAGGCTGGATGTGGCTCTGAGCAACCTGATCTGGTGTGAGGTGTCCCAGCCCATGGCAGGGGGTTTAGAACTGGATGATCCTTGAGGTCCCTTCCAACCCTAGCAATTCTACGATTCTGTGGTTCTGTGGTTCTCTCATTGCCCCATCAATTTGCTTTTCTTAGCATGGTTTTTACAGGAGGGTGTGCCTCCCATTTTCTAAAAAATTAGTTTAGCCACTACTGCTTTCTTCTGTTTTATCTCCTCAGTGTCTCATACTCTATATGATAATGTCAGCAGGCATTTTTCAAAGATTAGCCCAAGAGGGATCAAGAAACTGGTGCTAAGAATAGAAAGTCATTTCATATCCTTATACAGATGGAGGATCTGATGAAGCTTCAGAAAAGCTTAAAAGATAAAGAAACTTGAAAAGGCTGCCAGCTAAATCTTTTGCATTAAGGTGGATTAATTGTTCCTTATTTATCATTCATCCAATGATCAGATATCCTTTTGTCTTCTTCAGATAAAAGAATAACCTGCTAAATAGCCGATGGGAGTGCAAAGCCTTTCACAGGCTGAGTAGCCTGTGTATTTTTTCTGCATATATTTCTTCCCTTTTTTTCAGCATAGCCAGAGAGGATGGTCATAAATGCATACTTAAATGGGAATATGGATGTACCTAACCATATGTTTATGCGCTGCTTCTCTGTTGGAGATCAAAGGAGTTACGCCAGTCTTACACCACTATTGCCCTAATTAGCTATAAACCCAATATTTGCTTCTAGACTTGAATATGGCCCTGCAATTTCTGTGAGCTTACAAAACACAAAATCTGAGTTTCTTTGTATCATCTCTTATGGTGTGGAGTTGAGAACAGAGCTAAAAGGAGCGTGCCTTTCTCATTGCCCCATGTCACAGCGAGTTTGTTGTGCGCTTGAAAGAAAGAACACAGCTTTGCAAGAGTGAAAGAGATGTCTTTATTCCCTCACAATGCCAAATGTCTTCCATATCCTCCCAGTAGGTTATAATAACATCTAGTAAAAAATAAAATGAAATGAAAAAAAATAGAAGAAGAAGAAGAAAAGAAAACACAAAACCCCCATCAAACATAGAGCTTTTAGGTAGCTTCTAACACTGAATGACTGAAATGTGTGATTGAGTGTTTTGATGTTCCTTTTTTTTCCTTCTGGTTTTCTTTAGCTTCTTTCATCCTTTAGACTCATGTGAATTTGCATAGGCTATGTATTTATATATATATATATATATATATATATATATAATATATACAAAATGTTCACTTGCATTGTCTAGAACTGGTTTAAATGAAAAGAAACATATTGGGTTTTGCCAGTGTGAAATGATTTTAGAGTTTTAGGCAGAGCATGGTTCTTTTCAGTGCCCTTCTCTCCCAATTATTTTTTTTTTCCTTTTAAAATGTATGCTATTAGTTTGTCTTAAAAACATACATGATAATGTGCAGTCAGAACAGAGAAAGGGAAGGGAGAGGATGTTGTCTGGAAAGTGCCTTTATTTGCAATCACTAGGAAGAAGACTTTTCCCATTGTGATCTGTGTTTCCAGATGATTTCCTTTGTAAAATCTAGGAATGGGGAAAAAAGAGGTTTTAGAGTCATCTAGTCCATCTCTCTGCCATTGCAATTATTCCCTGGTGTAAAATTGGACTGGCTTATCTAATGCAAGTTGGCCAGAGTAATGGAAATCTCATGACTTCTTGTTGAGAGGCGATACCCAAAGTTTAATAGACCTCATTGTTGGAAAGTACTGAATTGCTTCTGAATTTTTAGTTTCATGATTTTATTCAATTTGCTGCCTGATGCGAGTATCTCCTTGTAGAAACTTCAACTTCCATCTTCACTGATATTCCTCAGTGGACATTTTCAGACTGCTTCGACGACCCCCCTCACTAATTGCTTACCTAAACCCCACACCTTTCATCATTTTAGTATTCCTTGTCATAGTATCATAGTATCAGTCAAGGTTGGAAGGGACCACAAGGATCATCTAGTTCCAACCCCCCTGCCATGGGCAGGGACACCCCACACTAGATCAGCCTGGCCAGAGCCTCATCCAGCCTGGGCTTAAACACCTCCAGGGACGGGGCCTCAACCACCTCCCTGGACAACCCATTCCAGGGCTTCACCACTCTCATGGTGAAGAACCTCCTCCTCACATAAAATAGCCTGAATCTCCCCACCTCCAGCTTCATTCCATTCCCCCTAGTCCTATCACTACCTGAGATCCTGAGAAGTCCCTCCCCAGCCTTCCTGTAGGCCCTCTTCGGATACTGGAAGGCCACAATTAGGTCACCTCGGAGCCTTCACAATCTATTAATTCAATGTTTTTCTGTGGTGTAACAATATGAGTTTCATAAATTAGTTGCATTTAATTATGGCTTTAACTAAAATTAATCAAAACTATAATTTTCCTGCTATAGCAGGATATATGAGGACAGATAACCTGATCCAAACACACAGTAATGAGTAGACACAGACAAATGTTTCTGCATTTCCAGTAGCAGAAAAAGTCAACCATCTTTACTCTCATGTGACTCAGTATCTAAAACTCTTGGAACTGGTACTCTTCAATTTCTTCTTCTGCAGTTTTCCTTGGATGCACTGGAGGGAATATTAAACACCTATTTGTTTTGGTCAGCAAATGTCTGAACACCTTTAATTTTCTATCTCAACTCCCCGTTTCCCTTTGTGCTATTTCTCTGTCCTTGTTGCAACATTTCCCAATTTAGCTGTCAGCTTCATTAATGTGTTTTCTATTCCCCCTTGCAGAATGTAAATGAAGATGTCAAAACTAAATCTAACATATGAATACTGGAAATATACCCCATTTCAACTTCTCATATCTGAGTGCATTACCATTTATTATTAGCCCTTGTCAGGAGAACTTCAAGCCATTTCCCACTGCAATTCCTCAAGCTGATTTGATTTAAGCTAGTCCTGAAGGATCCATACAAAAAGAGACAATTTATGCTTATATGATGACACCACTGATAGCGTGAGCACAAACCCAATTATTAATAAACCAGAATGTATTTCATGTATGCACTGTGCAAGTCTTGTAGTGCTAAAGGTATCTAGGACACTGAGGATGTCCCTGATCTCTCCCTTTCAGACCACAATCTATGATCTTTCACTGCTGAAATTTATTAGACCATTGAAAATATCCTGTGGCTCGTGGCAAATGCAAGTATATGAAGTAGATGTTCTGTGTGTTCTCTCAGGCACAGTCATGTGAAACTTCAGAGAATGTGACTCCATATTCCTTTGGGTTAGCTATGAGAATTTATCCATGCTCAGTAGAATAGAATAGAATAGAATAGAATAGAATAGAATAGAATAGAATAGAATAGAATAGAATAGAATAGAATAGAATAGAATAGACCAGGTTGGAAGAGACCTTCAAGATCATCGCGTCCAACCTATCACCCAACACCACCTAATCAACTAACCCATGTATCCAAGCACCCTGTCAAGTCTCCTCCTGAACACCTCCAGTGACGGCGACTCCACCACCTCCCCGGGCAGTCCATTCCAATGGGCAATCACTCTCTCTGTGTAAAACTTCCTCCTGACCTCCAGCCTGAACTTCCCCTGGTGCAGCCTGAGACTGTGTCCTCTTGTTCTGGTACTGGCTGCCTGGGAGAAGAGACCAACCTCTGCCTGTTTACAACCCCCCTTCAGGTAGTTGTAGAGAGCAATAAGGTCACCCCTGAGTCTCCTCCTCTCCAGGCTAAGCAGCCCCAGCTCCCTCAGTCTCTCCTCATAGGGCTTGTGCTCCAAGCCCCTCAGAAACTTTGTTGCCCTTCTCTGGACTCGTTCCAGCAAGTCAACCTCCTTCCTAAACTGAGGGGCCCAGAACTGGATCCCTATGCTAATACTCTCATCATCTTTATGTAAATCAAGCAATTATGTGTCAAAGTAGGTCATGTAAGGTAAGCAGACAAAAGTGCTACTCTGCACAAGTGAAGTAAGACTTATAACTCATCTCTGTGTGTGATTTTCTTGTAGAAAGAACCATCCAGTTTTCCTATATTTTAAGTGAATGTGCTGGTTCTGATGGTTCATAATACTGACAGCTTGAAGATCTTCATACCAATAGCATCACTTCCATAGACAAACAAATTTAGCTGGATATTCTTCTGTATTCATGGCTTATATAACTATAAAATCGATTGTAATGGATTTTTAAAATGAAATCAATGGCCCAGAGGCAATTATATCAATGCAGGTAGCATAAAAGCAACATATTTCATATATGCAATCTGTTTCTAAACAGCTCCCAAGACACACAACGTAGTGTGCATTACTCAGTGCTTCTGAGCTGTATCATCAAGTATAGTGCAAAGGCTTTGAAGAGGTTCTGTTTAAAAAACAGTATTCTTCCTGAGAAAAGCAAATTTAGAGCTTAATTGAGAATGCATGCCCCTCTTTTGCTTGCTTAAGAGGTTTTCTGACCTGAAATGATAAATGCCTCTGAGTCAGCATCCCTGAAAAAAAAATTGGTGTAAGGGGGCATGAGAGTGGGCTGCTTTTTCCAGGGAAGGCAGCATGACAGCAAGGAAGGCGGAAGCAGTGTCCTTTTAGGACAGAGGGACAACCCTACAGCATCTGAACAAGAATTGCAGAGCAGCTCCCATGGCAGCAATTAGGATCAGCCCTAGCCCACAAGGCAGCTCCTGGCTGGCTCTCACACAGCAACACTCTCACTTGGTCCCAGCTTCTACATCCCTGCCACCTCACAGCTGCCCTCTGGCAAAGGCAGCCAGATCCCCAGGGAAACAGGGATATCAGATCCTGTTCTTGCCCTGAGGGAAAAGAGGTCTGGAAACCACTGTGCATTGTGTATGTTGTGCATGTGTTATTACCCCCGTATCAGAAGCCTCATATCACTAAAGTAAGGTCTGATATGTGTCAGTACCAAATAGAGGCATGACTGATTTCAGAGCTTATCTTCTCCCTAATACATAATTTTAACAGAAACCAAGCTTGCAAGTGCTGCTTGAACAACAACCCAGAAGAATCTAATCTGTGCATTCCCTAAAGAGGGACAATGGGACAGAATCTGCATAAGCATGAGAGACCAAAGCCCTGAATTTACTGAGCTATATTTTGGGCTCAGAGTGAGCCATGTGGTGTGCCACTATTGCTTTTCTAGGAGTGCAAGTAGAAGTGATTGTTTGTGTACTGGTTGGGGATTTTTTTTTAACAGCTTGGGGAAAGGTACATACCAGATAACAGTTTCCAGCAGTTGTTGAGTTCAAGCTAAATCTGAATATTGAGTCGACCTCAGAATTCTCTTGTAACAGCTGTTACCACAATTTTTATGCTGGAAATTATTCTGATGTTGGTCAAACCATTCTTTTGGAACTATGCCATAAGAAACACATTGTTTCTGAGGAAACATTGCACTCTGCTCACTAGGGACAATCCATGTGTTTGCTAAAGCCAGCTGGTCCCCAGGATATGCCTATTGGCTCAGATAGCTTAGTATTTATTTCAGAATAGAGGGTAAATCTCATCACTGATGACATCTCTCCCTTCACAAGCACGTATGTCCCACTTCTGGTTTTGTTATCTGTCTAAAACTGAAAATCAATCATATGCCTCTAAAAATACATTGAGAAAATGTTTGCTTCCATAAATTGCCCTGCAAGACATCATTAGCAAGAGGCAAGAAACATCGTGCCTGGAAGAAGTGGCAGAAATCACTGTAGGAGGACAGGTCAAGAATGAAGAAGATTTGCAACCTTTAGATAATCCTTCACGTAGTACAAGCCACTCATAAACTTCAACAGTAAAACTTTGAATAGAGGATGAAGTGTTGAATTGCTTGATTTTCAAGTATTGCTATATTAAGTCAGTGATGCTGTTATTAACAATCTATGTGAAAGTGCTTCTTTGTAAAGGGACAAAGCCATGTCTCCTGCTTTCAGTACCCACCCATGATACACTCAAGAAGGTTTAGATTTGGCAGAGAGTTGCCAAGAGCTGATGTTGCCTGTGAAAAAAAAAAACAGCTAACATTGTATCTTGGATGGTGGCTTGATGGAAATGCTACAGAAGAGGGTCACAGCTCTGTTTGTGAGACAAATATAAAGAATGTGAACAAAAGAATAGGTACACTGATTGAGTGCTGCACAGATGTCAATTTACAGAAAGGTCTTCAAACTTCAGGGGCATTTCTGAAGATTCAGCCAGTCTGGTTTGTACAGAAATGTATCATGCGTGGAATCAGCAGTGGAAATTATCTTCGGATGACTGCCTGTGTCTGAAGAGTCTCCTGAAGCCTTTCCGCATAATTCATTGCAAAGAACTTCTGCACCGCTCTGTAAATACTGTGAAGAGCTTTTAAAACCACAGTGAGTACTCAGCAATGTAAAAAGGAAAAGTAGAGAGTTCAGGCAAGAGATACTTACTTGTTCTTTAAATAGAGATTGTCTGAGCTTCTTTTCCAAAGTCTGTGGACTTCATGAGCAAGTGGGAATAAAATGTGAAGTGCATTAGTTAATCCTTTTTGTATTCAGCTGTGGGAACACAATATGCTTAATGAACCCAGGAAATTCTGTCACAGGCATGTACAAAAGTTCTTCACTGAGAGAGTCGCTAGCCATTGGAATGGGCTGCCCAGGGAGGTGGTGGAGTCACCATCCTTGGAGGTGTTCAAGAGGGGATGGGACATGGCACTTGGTGCCATGGTTTAGTCATGAGGTCTGTGGCGACAGGTTGGACCTGATGATCTTTGAGGTCTCTTCCAACCTTGGTGATTCTGTGAAAAAAAAAAAAGTAAGTATTATATATATTGTTTTCCCCAGCATACAAGGATGAATGAAAAACAGGAAAAGTTGAAGTGTAGCTGACTTTAAAATACAAACAGTACAGACAGTAGGTGCAGACAGAACAATGAAGAATCCTGCAGTGAAATACTGAAGAGTGAAAAGCATAATGGACGAAGAGAGGAAAGATCAGGAAAAACAGAAACACACAGAGGACTGCAGCTCCTGTTGTGTACAGGTAGTCTTGTCTCATTACATAGTTGCTGGTTTCAATTTGTTCAATCATTTCATGTACACTTCTTCTGCCAGAGAATGAAAACTTCTTGATTGAATTTTTTCCCATGCTGTATGCTCGAAGGTTGCAGAGGCATGCATCTGTTTGAAAGCTAAAATCTTTCTTCATGTTCTGTCAGGCCTTGTGAGGTGGGAGACTGTGCAGCTTTCCCTTTTTTATTCTTCTCATCTGCAAGGCAGAAAGATTAGAAGAGTTAGTCCATTTCTATCCTTCTTTGTATGTATATGTTGATGATCTCAAATAGGATCCTTTGACAGCTCAGGTCAGAAGAGACCTAACCTCCTTATTCTGTTCACAAGCAATTTTTGGGTAGTATTGATAGAAGCAGAATTAAGAACACAGGAGTTGAAGGTCTTAGATTGTAGTTATTTTAGGTAATATTGATCCCTAATATCTAAAGTGGCTAATTAATCTCTTGGCATCAACTGTCTTTGAGATTTCAGAATAATTTATCACTCTGCCTTTGGTTGGTTGGTTGGTTTGTTGTGGTGTTTGTTTGATTGTTCATTTTCTTTGGTTGGATTTTTTGTTTGCTTGGTTTTGTTTGCTTGCTGATAGGAAGATTTTTAGAGCCATATTTCCATATTTAATTACAATAGGGACCTCCAAAATTAAATTCTGAAGTTGCCTTTTCTTAATTTTGATGCATATAGTGAGCCTGGAAGTCCTTTGAGGAGACCTTATTGCTGTCTGCAACTACTGGAAGGGAGGTTGTGGCCAGGTGGGGGTTGGTCTCTTCTCCCAGGCAACCGGCACCAGAGCAAGAAGACAGAGTCTCAAGCTGCACCAGAGCAAGAGGACAGAGTCTCAAGCTGCACCAGAGGAGGTTTAGGCTGGATATTAGGAAGAAGTTCTTCACAAAAAGAGAGACTGGCCATTGGAATGGGCTGCCCAGGGAGGCGGTGGAGTCACCATCACTGGACATGTTTAAGAAGAGATTGGATGAGGCACTTGGTATCATGGTTAGTTGATTAAATGGTGTTGGGTGATAGGTTGGACTCGATGATGTTGAAGGTCTTTTCCAACCTGGTCAATTCAACTCCTATTCTATTCTAATCTAGTCTTGTCTAATAAAGCTATTCAATTGTAGTTGGACTGTTACATTCATGGACTGGAAGTGGTGCTTTAATTCAGACAAGGTAGGCAAAGATTCATCCCTAACTACTGTGTCCATTATTTCAACCTTTAATTGCATCTTCATTAATTAGAAAGTTTCAGGCATATGTAATGATGGCTTTAAACATGGACTATTAGCAACTGTAACAGTGCATTACATTTTGCTTATTATGCAAACTGTTCCAGAGGTCAGGAATGGTTATCTGTCTCACAGAGTATGTAGGAAACATGCTGTTCAGCTGTGCACAAAATTGGAAGGTTAGGTTACAGTCCTGAGTCTTGGGGTTTAATAATTCACACTGACTTGTCCAGAGAAACAATAAACAAAGAGGAACTAATTTAGTGTTTCTAGTAGGGTGACCACATAAAGGCTGTGCTAAGTTAAAATCAGTAACTATGTTTGATCATCCTAAGTGATGATAATGATGTCGCCTTGCACAGCCTGCCTGCCTCCTGTTTATCTGTGGCAACTGGCAGTGGCTCTGACTGGGGCTTTCTCTGCTCATTAGATGAAGATAAAGGTATTGCTGACAACTAGATGCCTCTTCATTGCTTTGTGCACATAATTGTCCATCTGTTTACTGAAAGTTGAAACCAGATTCTCAACAGTGACGAGGAAGATGTATCATGTATGTGGTTTGATATAATGGTTCTGTGATTCTATAATTCAAAGGGGAACCAAAATAACTGGAGCTGTTAGAAACTTTAGAATTACATTCCAGTTTTATCTTAGTTAAACATATTTCAAGTGGGGAAAAGCCAATCAACCAACCAAACCAAAAAACTCACAACCAAAACCTCAAGCACAAGCCCTGTGAGGAGAGGCTGAGGGAGCTGGGGTAGTTTAGCCTGGAGAAGAGGAGATTCAGGGAAGACCTTAGTGTTCTCTACAACTACCTGAAGGGTGATTGTAGCCAGGAGGGGGTTGATCTCTTCTCCCAGGCAACCAGCATCAGAACTAGAGGACACAGTCTCAAGCTGAGCTAGGAGAAGTTCAGGCTGGAGGTGAGGAGAAAGTTCTTCATGGACAGAGTTGTTAGCCATTGGAATGTGCTGCCCAGGGAGGTGGTGGAGTCACCATCCCTGGAGGTGTTCAAGAGGGGACTGGATGTGGCACTTGGTGCCATGGTTTAGTAGTTATGAAGTCTGTGGTGACAGGTTGGACTTGATGATCTTTGAGGTCTCTTCCAACCTTGGTGATTCTGTGAAAACCCAAGTTTTATTTTAGTTAAACATACTTGAAGTGGGGAAAAAAAAAACCAAAGCAAACCAAAAAAACTCCCAAACAACCCCAAAAGCACACAGCCAAAACCCAAGTTTACTTTTAGCTAAACAAACACATGAATGTTGTTGGACTGAAAGCAAGACTGAAGAAAAAGCAAGACTGTCTGTCTCTTCAGAGACACAGGTCCAGAGGCAATAATCCTCTTTTATTTCCCCTCTATCTCTTTCTGAGGTGTTCTGGTTCTAGTAGTTGCTCAGATAAACTTATTGGCACAACTTAAAAGCTCTTTTCATTTATCTGTTTAGATGGCCAGTATAAGAATAAAAGATCTCAAGGATCTGTTCCAGTACAACAAAGATACATGCCAGTGAAGTCAGTGGGAAGGAGGCTCCTGATTACTAATGGTGTTGTTACCACACAGTGTAGGGACTGAATGTTCTCTCTGCCCATTTTTTCCAGGAGAAGAGAATCTCAGTGCAGCTTCCACTGCTAGAAGAGTCTGGGCCTGGACACAGGCACTCTGTTGTGTTCCTAATTCTAAAACTACTTTAATACTACTCAGAATTCTAAATTAGTATTAAAAAATTTATTATATGCTATAAAGTATATTAGTAGAAATAAAACTAAATGCAGCATCTGTGTCTGTTTTCTAAGCAAGTTTGTTTGGCATTGTTCTGGGGAAATACACTTCAGTCCTGCAGCACAGCTAATGTTAGAGTTCCCCAATGAATGCAATTGTTCCCTCAGTCCCTCACCATTCTGTTCACATCCTGCTTCAAGTGCCACAGATGTTGGATTTAGGTACTTGTGGCTTTGAAGGAAGGAGATATTTTTTGTTGCTATCTGCTGTAATTCAGGATGGACCTGTTCTGCAGTGGTACTAGGCACTCAGATTATTAAGCAATGATGTGCAGCCAGATACTGATACATGGGAAGAGGTGCTGGAACATGTCCAGAGAAGGGCCACATGGATGATCAGAGGGCTGGAGCACCTCTCCTATGAGGACAGACTGAAGGAGTTGGGGCTGTTCAGTCCGCAGAAGAGAAGGCTCCGAGGTGACCTAATTGTGGCCTTCCAGTATCTGAAGGGGGCCTACAGGAAGGCTGGGGAAGGACTTCTCAGGATCTCAGGTAGTGATAGGACTAGGGGGAATGGAATGAAGCTGGAGGTGGGGAGATTCAGGCTGGATGTGAGGAGGAGGTTCTTCACCATAAGAGTGGTGAGACCCTGGAAAGGGTTGTCCAGGGAGGTGGTCAAGGCCCTGTCCCTGGAGGTGTTTAAGAGCAGGCTGGCTGAGGCTCTGGCCAGGCTGATCTAGTGTGGGGTGTCCCTGCCCATGGCAGGTGGGTTGGAACTAGATGATCCTTGTGGTCCCTTCCAACCCTGAATGATACTATGATACTATGATACTCAATGAGTTCCTCTATTTCCATGAGTACACTATTTAAGGGATGTTTTTCCCTCTGCATTATGCTCTTGGTATTTCTGTGAAGATATTAGGCATTCTACTGAACTTACTGCTCTATCCCATGTCAATATGGTAGTGTTGCCATGGGTTTACTTACCAACACTATCATATCTGCTCATTTCATAAGGTACATTTATAGTTCAATGCTTTATAAACACATAATCAGTCTTACTTGTTAGGAAGTTCAGAGTTATGTTTTCTGCAGTCTTTTGGTTGTGTGGTAGATGTAATGATCTCTTATAGACAAAGCAGAGATATTAGAAAACATTTCAGAAGAAATCATGCTGGATGGAAATCTAAAGATCAATGTTGCTGCTCTGCATGACAGACAACTAAAAATTAGAAGTCTCTTGAAAATGAACCTTTCATGCCCAGGGAGGTGGTGGAGTCACCATCACTGGAGGTGTTTAGAAGGAGACTTGATGGGGTGCTTGGTGCCATGGTTTAGTTTATTAGATGGTGTTGGATGATGGGTTGGATGTGATGATCTCAAAGGTCTCTTCCAACCTGGTCTGGTCTATTCTATTCTATTCTATTCTATTCTATTCTGTGCTGTGCTGTGCTATGCTATGCTATGCTATGCTATTGTGTTGTATTTTGTGCTCCACCTCAGCAAAGCACATCACTTAGACAATCCAGGCTTCCAGGGTTCTCTGTTACCCTTATACTCTTTCCTGAGTTTTTAATCTTTAATTGCATCTCTTCTTCTCATTATCCCTGCAACTGAGTTTTCAGTCAAGTCACCAGATCTGTTTGAGGTTTCTTTGGTTGGTTTCTTTTTATAGGATTGGGATTCTTCATCTTCATCCACTGCATGTAACTGAACTGCAAGATTTGTGGTACTGGTGCTGAGGTGTTCCGTTGCCCCCTCCCAATTCTCCCTTGCATGACCATACCAGATACATCCTCTGTTACCATGGAATGGTATCCTCAGGTGCTCAGATACAATCCTGTGCTGTTCATGGAATTATTCCATAAACCTCTGCCTCCCTGTGGTATGCTCTTTACCATTTGAATGTTGTGAAGCATCATCACATTAGGTGGCTGTCCGGCATATGGTAACCGCAGTCGGCGCTGAGTGTAATCTTCTCATTTCTAGGGAGATAATAAACTTAATTATTCAAAATCACCAAGTATACCATTAGTGATACAGATTTTTTTTTCCCAATCACTTATTTCCCCCAACATCCTGTGTATACCCTTTTAAGACTTCTGTTTCATAGTGCTATACATCTGTTCCTTAGCTTCTTCTAAGGAAAATCTTTCTATAAACAGTATATGCTAAAGCACTCTTTAAACAATTTAAATGTGCTTTTCACAGAAGCAATTATACCTTTTAATGTAAAGCAGCACAATAATCACTTTCAGACTTTCCTGATATTCAGTTATACAAAACTTCTTCTTTCTAATAATATTCTGGCTTCTGGTTTTGATTTATTTCTGTTCCTTCTCCTCCCACTGCTTGTTGTTTTCCACTTCAAATTCAAGATTGGTGTGATATTTAAATGATGTAAGGATGCACATCTCTTAGGAATTGTTTTCAAAGTGGAGAAATGTTCATAGCTTGGTGCATTATTGGTCATTAGATGCAAATCTGTAGGCAGAAAAATGAGGTAGATTTATAATACCAGTCTTTTGTGACAGGCAGCATCCCCTTAGTTGTTTGTACCTCTGTCTACTGCTGCTGGTACTGAGGGAATAACCTATAGGTTTGAGCAGGTCAGGTGGAACCCTTGGTCTCCACACTTTGTTTCAGGAGGTGACAAACAGGAGTCAGGAGAAAAGCAAGATGCTTTGTTCTGTTAAAATCCACCATGCACTCCATATGCTGCACTCAAAGTCCAAGTGTTAAAAAGGGGATTAAACTGCATTGCTGTGTTGTGACATTGTGTGGCTCCTATAGCCCAAGGAGGATTGCTGTGCATCAAGAAGGCTTAATGAGTATCTTGCTACAGTGTTTGTTTCCAAAACTTTTAGTGTTCTTGAGACATCTTCTAACTGTGCTAGAGTATTGGGAGGAATCTGGAAACTGAGAGCTTTTTTTCTTATTCCAGCTTTTGCCTGACCTAAGCTTTTGGATCTGATCTGCTTTTCATCCTGCTTAGGCAACATAAAAGCAGCTCTAACTTGCCCTAGGGACTAGCTTTGTCTTTTCAGCTCCTTCAGTAAGTGAAAAGAGTGTAGTTGTGAGCACACTTTTTCAGAAGGAACCATTTTGCTGCAACATCCTACAGAACACTGCCTTACAGCTCTCCTCCTTGTCTCCATATGTGATACTTACACCATATGTGATACTTACAACATACTGTCTTGAATATTGCCTGTGAGGTATGAAAAGCGTTCTGCACTCCTTGCTTAAATTAGTTCTGTGATCCCTGTTGAGGAGCCAGGTATTCCCCTAGTGGCACTTCAGAAATTATGAGCTTGTCTGGAGACCACAAGCCACCAAAATTCAAGCTCATAATTTCTGAATCAAGAGATTTTATCTAGTGAGAAAAAAAGGCCTTTCTGATTCTCCGTCTTTTTTAAAACAAAAGGGAAATATGTAGGCAAAAATGCTTGGAAAGGAGCTTTTAGCTCCTTTATGGCTCTCATAAATTCAGTGAAATTCAATGAATACTGCTACCGCAGATGAATGTTCTGCTTGTATTCTTCAGACTGTGCAATTTGTTACTAGAGAACCAGGCATTATGATCCACTGGATTTAATGCAATATACTGGAGTAAACACAGTGACCCACAGGTTAGGAAACTTCAGTAATGAATTCTTTATGTCTTCTTGGCTGCAAGGGCTTTCTGAAAAGGAGTTTACTAGCAGTCCTTGTAACAGAAATGCATATACCTGTTATTGCTTCTTCCCCTAATTAACACTGTGAGAAAAGCTCCTTTCTGGAGTTACAGCTTTTAGTCATTTCCCACTCTTGCTGTCATGCTTTTATGAGACAAGTATAATTACTCTGCAGCAAACTACCATAATTACCAGATGTGTAGTACACAGTACTGCTGCTTTCAGAAAACAGCAATAAATATGAGAGCAGAGCACAGCAGAAAGTGTTTTAAGCTTCCCAGATAATTTCTTCTTCAAATACTTTTCAGATTTTTTTACTGGAAAATTTATATAATAAGACAGGATAGTAGGATAGGAAAGTAGGATAGGAAAATCCCACCCCACATCCTTAGTAGCTTCAGAAGCAAACATCTAAAGCCACAAGTGAAAGAACAATCAACATGAGTCAGAAATTGGATGAGACAGTTCAAGGAACTTCACATTCCTTCTGGTTTCAGTAGTATGGATTAGGGCCTACGGAAAAAGCTTCATTAAAAAAAAGCTCTCTAGGCTTTTGAGATAAGCAATTTCTCTCCCTTAACCTGCAAGTAAGATGGGGGGGGGGAAAAAAAAAGAAGAATAAGTTTTGAGATGTGCCAAATTGGAAAATTATAGGTTTGAATTGTGATCCCAACCCATGATGAAAGCAGAGAGGTAAGGTCTCAGGTGCTTGACCTTCATTTGGCTTTATTTTCTCTTAAAAGCTATTTACAATTTAATATCATTTTTTTCAGGTCAAAACATTATGACCAATGGTTGACTGCACTTAAATTTGCTACCAACTGCATTCAGTTAACCTGAATTGCTCTCCATTATTTTTTGATTATTCGGCAGTTCACATGAGTGCATTCCCCATTCTAATAGATGTGACACGGGAACTCTTGATTACTTGGGGTCATTTTGTGACAATCAGGACCAAGGATTGCTTTGTCATCTCTCCTCTTGGGTGTCCTCAGTTTTTGAACTTAGTTTTGAAGTCTTTGAACTTCTCTTTAGCCCTCTTTGTTTAAAACAAATAGTCCTGAGACACCGCTGATGACCGTCTTCTGAGTTAAGAAGACTGATTCTGCTTTGTATTCCGGGACTTAGCTTCCCAAGTGCTAGCGGGAGAAAGTCCTGCTGCTGCTCTTCAACGAGTCAGTCTTAGTGTAAAAAGTTTTGTTAGAGCCTCCTTGTGTTTAAAAAAATGAAGTCATTTTAAAGTGCTGTATAATTTATGTAACATTTGCAAAGTGAATACTGATTGTGGCTTGTTTGAAATAAAATTGATCACTCAGAACTCTAGGATGTCTTTGATTCAGAGAGAGGGAGAAATGCTAGTGAAAGACCTCTGAGCCCCCTTTAAAGATGAAATTTAAAAAGCTTATCAAAGTCTCTGCAATCTTTGTAAAATGATTCACTGCAATTTGCTCCTGTTATTGATAAAAACACACAATCATTAATCCTCTGCTTATTGAACCGTGAGAGACTCATGTTTACCTTTACTTTCATTTTCCAGTACCCACTTAGAAGGAAGAGAAGAGAAGAGAAGAGAAGAGAAGAGAGAGAAGAGAAGAGAAGAGAAGAGAAGAGAAGAGAAGAGAAGAGAAGAGAAGAGAAGAGAAGAGAAGAGAAGAGAAGAGAAGAGAAGAGAAGAGAAGAGAAGAGAAGAGAAGAGAAGAGAAGAGAAGAGAAGAGAAGAGAAGAGAAGAGAAGAGAAGAGAAGAGAAGAGAAGAGAAGAGAAGAGAAGAGAAGAGAAGAGAAGAGAAGAGAAGAGGAGAACAGAATTAACCAGGTTGGAAAAGACCTTCACGATCATCAAGTCCAACCTGTCATCCAACACTATCTAATCAACTAAACCACAGCACCAAGTGCCCCATCCAGTCTCTTCCTAAACACCTCCAGTGATGGTGACTCCACCACCTCCCTGGGCATCACATTCCAATGGCCAGTCTCTCTTTCTATGAAGAACATCTTCCAAACATCCAGCCTAATCTTCCCCTGGTGCAGCTTGAGACTGTGTCCTCTTGTTCTGGTGCTGGGTGCCTGGGAGAAGAGACCAACCCCCACCTGGCTACACAACCTCCCTTCAGGTAGTTGTAGATGGCAATAAGGTCTCCCCTGAGCCTCCTCTTCTCCAGGCTAACCAACCCCAGCTCCCTCAGCCTCTCCTCATAGGGCTTGTGCTCCAAACCCCACTCCAGCTTTGTAAAGAAGCAACTATAATAACTGGTAGACATTAGTAGCTGTTCTCTGTTTTCCCTTCAGACTCAGAAAAGTCTACAAAAGAGAGCTGGCAGAGCCAGCCAAAGAACTATTGAATAGTCTCCTAGTCAAAGGACGGCTCCTGAGACAGTCCTGTGGGGAATCAAAAACTGATACACACTGTTGTAGATCACTGCAAATATTTTGCTAGCAGCTTTGAAATACATTTCAAATAGATCGTGGTCATGTCAGTCCATCGCTCTGTCCATGGGGTAGAAACATTTTTTCATCTTCTTTTAACAAGCAATAGCTTAAATCAAAGGGTTCTTCTTAGTGCCATAAAATTGAAAAACTGATGCTATTGAAAGAGTCCTGACAGCATAATGATGTGAGAGCCTGTTTATTGGCTGAAGGTACTGAATAGCAGGAAAATATTGTGAAGTTAGGTGCCACACAGGACAAAGTTCTCAGAAATAATTCAGAGAAATGCCTGAGAAAGCTTCAGTTGGGGGAAAACAGCTTGAGATTTTTCACTCCTGGCCTCACGTTTCTTAACTGAAGTTCATGGATTTTGGGTAAGTTTGTACTGCTTACTGCAAACTCTGCTCATTCCCTAGTTTGCTGTGTGGGCTTTGTACATCTCAATCTGTTTTCTAGAGATCTGTGGTGCTAGAAACAACCATATTATATTTTTGGTATTTAATGCGTCGTCTTTACCCTGCCCTCCTCTTTATTCTGGCAGAGAGCTAACACCATTGGAACTGCTTGGTAGCAGTGTGACCCCAATGCAAAATACTCCTATTTATATTTTTCCTATAAGACCATCTGGATCCCAATCATTTTAGCTTTTCTTTTTTTTCTCCTGCCTTTATCTTGGCATGCTTAGCTGTTGGATGTTCTCTCATGGTGGAATTGCTTGAAAGGACAGCTGAGGGTCGAGCTGCTGATTTCCTCTCTAGTGTGTCCAAGCATCACATTTTTTTGTTTGGTAGAATCTTGTGTGTGAGTAACTTTTTTCCTATTCATATGTTAACAAGCTTTTGGATAAAGCTAAGACATTTGATATCAAGTTTATTCCTGTTTTATCATCAGTAAATTTGCTGATGACACCAAGCTGGGGACAGGAGTTGATCTGCTAGAGGGTAGAGAGGCTTTGCAGAGAGACCTCGACAGGCTGGACTGATGGGCAGAGTCCAATGGCATGAGATTTAACACATCCAAGTGCCGGGTTCTGCACATTGGCCACAACAACCCCATGCAGTGCTACAGGCTGGGGTCAGAGTGGCTGGAGAGCAGCCAGGCAGAGAGGGACCTGGGGGTGCTGGTTGATGGTAGGATGAACATGAGCCTGCAGTGTGCCCAGGTGGCCAGGAGGGCCAATGGCATCCTGGCCTGCATTAAGAACAGTGTGGCCAGCAGGAGGTCATTCTGCCCCTGTACTCAGCACTGGTTAGGCCACACCTCGAGTACTGTGTCCAGTTCTGGGCCCCTCAGTTTAGGAAGGATGTTGACTTGCTGGAACGAGTCCAGAGAAGGGCAACGAAGTTAGTGAGGGGCTTGGAACACAGCCCTGTGAGGAGAGACTGAGGGAGCTGGGGTTGCTTTGTCTGGAGAGGAGGAGACTCAGGGGTGACCTTATTGCTCTCTACAACTACCCGAAGGGGGGTTGTAAACAGGCAGAGGTTGGTCTCTTCTCCCAGGCAGCCAGCACCGGAACAAGAGGACACAGTCTCAGGCTGCACCAGGGGAAGTTCAGGCTGGAGGTCATGAGGAAGTTTCACACAGAGAGAGTGATTGCCCATTGGAATGGACTGCCCGGGGAGGTGGTGGAGTCACCGTCACTGGAGGTGTTCAGGAGGAGACTTGACAGGGTGCTTGGTGCCATGGGTTAGTTGATTAGGTGGCGTTGGATGATAGGTTGGACGCGATGATCTTGAAAGTCTCTTCCAACCTGGTTTATTCTATTCTATTCTATTCTATTCTATCTTTATCAGAAGAAACTGTCAGCAGAAAGTTTTTCTTAGAAAGAATAATTGGCCATTGGAATGTGCTGCCCAGGGAGGTAGTGGAGTCCCCATCCCTGGGGGTGTTCAAAAAAAGATTGGATGTGGCACTTGAAGCCATGGTTTAGTTGTCGTGAGGTGTTAGGTATTAGGTTGAACTTGGTGATCTCTGAGGTCTTTTCCAACCTGGTTGATTCTGTGATTCTGTGATACTATGTTTAGAAGGCACAAAATGACCATTAAGACAAATTCATTATCCTAAGAAGTATTAGTGTGTGTGTATGTGTGTTTTGTCACTAAATTAGTGTATATTGCAAAATGCCAAATGTAGAGTTACAGAATCATTTAGATTGGAAAAGATCTTTAAGACCATCTAGTCCAACCATTAACCTACCACAGCCAAGTCCATCACTAAACCACCTCACTAAGCACCACACCTACATGTCTTTTACATACCCCCAGGGCAGCAGAGACTTCTCTAAGACAGAGCATTCAGTGTAGGCATTTCCATGTCTATATTTGTTAAAGTAAAATTATACTTTGATTCTGGTCTCATTTTGGTTGATGATAGACTTAAGTGCTTTCCAGTGAGTTCCCTTAATGGAAATCAAATCACAATCATCTTCACAGTAGGCCTAAAGTAATGCATTTCTTTTTCAAACTTCAGTGCACCTAACCTTTTCTGTCAGCAGCATTTCATGTTGCTTGGATCAGAAATTTTGGCATTATTTTCTCTCAGTGGCTATTGACATTGCTATTATTATTTATAATGTTGCAACACCAGAGGTCACTGCCACAGGGTTAGGCAGGGTCAGGATATGCAGTGCTACATGATCTGTGTTCTAAAGTACTGAGAACAGAAAAGACAGGCAACAGAGAGCACAAGGGAAATTGTAGACTGATGACAAACATGGGTAGAATCACAGAATCATAGTATCAGTCAGGGTTGGAAGGGACCACAAAGATCATCTAGTTCCAACCCCCCTGCCATGGGCAGGGCCACCTCACACTAGACCAGGTTGCTCAAAACCTGGCTTTGAACACTGCCAGGGAGGAGGCATCCACAACCTCCCTAGGCAACCTGTTCCAGTCTCACCAACCTCACTGTCATGAAGAATCATGTCTGAGAGGGTTACAGATGGAAGCTGACACAAAGCAAATTACTGAGATTTAAAAAAATATATAAAAATGTATATTACAATGTTTTGGACGCTGCTGTCTACAAAGATAGTGGCTACAGTGTGTAGTGACTATGGCTCCTGTGCTGTTTGATGCTTAAAGGCTTTTATTATTGTGGTAATTCTTGCAGGTAAAACCTGCTATTTGTTCTAAGGGTTTATGTTGTAGTAGTCATTAGTTATACAGAGGTGACACACATCTCCTGCAAAGCACTTGGGGCCTATCAGCTTAAAAATGATGCAGGAGTTTACTTGGCATAACCCTATAGACCGTGATCTGTTGAAAATATCTCTGGTTAACAGACTTCTTTCCTGCAGAGCCTACAGCCAACTCCTTGATGTAATTCAGCAAAGAAATCATTAGCTGTGTTAGAACAGTTCCTCAGTTACTTTCACACTGTGACCAGTCTGTGCAGGTTTTCTCTGCTTTGTGAAACTGCTCCTTTCCTATTGACAAGTTGTTTGGTGGCCTTGCAAAGGGTACATGTTCTAATTGTCTTTCACTTGGGTTATGCCTCCAACAAATGTCACAGTATCAGAGTATCACAGTATCACTCAGGTTGGAAAGGACCTCGAGGATCATCGAGTCCAACCTATCAACACAGACCCCATGACTAGACCATGGCACCAAGTGCCACGTCCAATCTCCCCTTGAATGCCTCCAGGGTCGATGACTCAACCACCTCCCTGGGCAACCCGCTCCAATGACGAATGACTCGCTCGGTGAAGAACTTCCTCCTCACCTCGAGCCTAAACCTCCCCTGGTGCAGCTTGAGACTGTGTCCTCTTGTTCTGGTGCTGGTTGCCTGGAAGAAGAGGCCAACTCCTTCCTGGCTACAACCACCCTTCAGGTAGTTGTAGAGGGCAATGAGGTCTCCCCTGAGCCTCCTCTTCTCCAGGCTAAACAATGCCAGCTCCCTCAGCCTCTCGTCATAGCGCTTGTGTTCAAGGCCTCTCCTTCCTGTCTTTTTTCTCTCAGTAAAAACCAACTTCTTTCCTCCCATACACAAATACACCAGAATTCTCAAGCTGGATATAGGAAAAATATACACCTTTAAAGCTTGCAAATACTCATATTTAACACAGCTGTAAATTCAGCTGTGGTTATTGAAAAGGCAGATGAAAGAAATCGTTACAGTAAGTGCTATCAAATAAACTCAGGGTTGCAAGTTTGCTTCATAAAGCCAACGGGGGGTGGAATGAGTGGGTTTGTCTGTGCTACTGAGCAAGATGCCCCATTAAATCACAATTAATAATGCTAAGATAGGAGGCTGGATGAATTATGAAATAGCTTGCTGACAGATTTATTAAAGCTGTTAATGGAGCTGTAAAATGGGCTAGTCCCAGCTCTGAAGGAGTGCCTCTTCCATCCTAACTCAATAGATTAGGCAATGACTTTCTGTGTTTCTGGAGGCTGTGGATGTTGCACATACTGGTGAAGCAGACATTCTGAATAATGTAATACTTGGAAGGATTTAATTGCCTGATTAAATGGCTGTAATAAAATATCATGTGTCTTAACACAAGCAGAGTTGAGAAATGATCTTCCCACTGAGTACAGCCCTGGTAAAACTGCTGCCAGAGCAAGGAGTTCAACTTTATTAACCCAAATTCATGGAAGTTCTGCATTCAAAAATAATGCAGGCACTGGAAAAGAAGTCTTAGAATCAAGGCTTATGCAGCTCAGTTGCTTTTGCTCATTAACAAAGAGAGTGAGTATTAACTTCCTGTAGTTACTTACACGAGGGAATTATATCCCTGAGTAGCAGAAAGTGGTCTTTTAATCCAAAGGGTATAAACTGAAATTAGGCAAATGCAGTCTGGAAGAAGGTTGCAGTGCCACATTAATGAAAGCAGTTAGTACAAGAGCAATATGGGAAAGCAGGAAGGGAGGAGGCTTCTTCATTACAGCCTCTAAGAAAAGTTTGAATTTTCTGAGAACTGAAAGCAAACTTGGCTGCTGTCAGGAATTCTGTATCTCCAGTTACTATTGTGGAGGCTGAACATTCTGAAGGACTTCTGTTTCTGCTGCCTTAGCCCTACAATACTGATCTACTTCTCTTATGCATAGTCTCTGTAAACACTGGCTGATGTTTCAAAAGAGAGGAGAAGAAACAAAAAATTCCAACAAGAGGAAAAAACATTTCTCATTAAAATCAGCCTCTGTGTGTGAATTCTTCTACACTATTCTCTTCCTTCAAAATTAGAACTTCTGTATTGCTCTTACTCTCAGAGTACTTGCAAGTCCATTGAGATAATGATTAAGTAATATCTCATGTTTCAGAATTTCATCTAGTCATGTTCTAAAGGTCAGGAAGGGCTTTTTCCTCTGCCTGGCTCCCTATTTTATTTACATCTGCCCCTCCTTCCTCTGAATATGAAAGGGATGTGAAGGGTCCACTTCATCCCTTCTGGCATACAAAGGTGAATCTTGGCATCTGAGATACTGATAATCACCCCTCTAGCTGCCTGCCCCAGCCCCCCTGCAGATACAGGAGCCTTAAGTACTATACAGCATGTTTAAGATAAATGATCCCCAGTTTGAGTAACTTACAAGATCTTGTGGGGTTTTTATCTGTGGCAGTTTAAGAGCTGATTGACAGTTAGGTCAGACATCCATGCATGAAGGGTAGAGGGGACAGCAGGGAGTGCAGCTCTGTCAGCCACCGCAGGCGTAACAGCCCCCTGCTCATCAGACACTTTTCAATTCCTTGCTGGTGTGTTTTTCTCCCAGGATCTGGATCAGCTGACTGCCAGAGTTGGGGTCAAGGAGGAATAATCTATTTACATTCAAGACTGCCTGTATTTTTCTTCAGGGAAAATAAAAATCAAAGCCTTTTGTTTCCATTCTCTATGGGAGAAAAAGAAATATAATCTACAGTAGCAGACAAAGTTGTTGGAATTATCCCCAAATCCTTTTCATGTTATCAGTGTAGACCTGGATGTGGTAGGTTTGTTATTACTAGCTAGCCATTTTCTTGTGATTAAAATATTGCTAAATAATGGTAAATCCCATTGAAACACTTGTACGGGTCCAGAGAAGGGCAACAAGGCTGGGGAGAGGCCTTGAGCACAAGCCCTGTGAGGAGAGCCTGAGGGAGCTGGGATTGTTTAGCCTGGAGAAGAGGAGGCTCAAGGGTGACCTCATTGCCCTCTACAACTACCTGAAAGGTAGTTGTAGCCAGGAAGGGGTTGGTCTCTTCTCCCAGGCAACCAGCATCAGAACAAGGGGACACAGTCTCAAGCTGCGCCAGGGGAGGTTCAGACTCGAGGTGAGGAGGAAGTTCTTCACCGAGCGAGTCATTCGTCATTGGAACGGGTTGCCCAGGGAGGTGGTTGAGTCACCATCCCTGGAGGCGTTCAAGAGGAGATTGGACGTGGCACTTGGTGCCATGGTCTAGTCATGGGGTCTGTGTTGATAGGTTGGACTCGATGATCCTCGAGGTCCTTTCCAACCTAAGTGATACTGTGATACTGTGATACTGTGTGTTTGGAATGTGTGAGATGGTAGAAGTTTTTAAAACATCAACCAGCACTAAAACTTTTCTTGGAGAAACTCATTATAATTATTATGCAGCCAGGTGTTCAAGGAATTAGGTTTGCACTGTAGAAAAATATTTTCCTGTGGACTTTCAAATGCCTTTTTAAAAGCAAAAAGCCCAATTCCCTGGTTTCTCCATCCTTTAAGTGTATATTACAAGCATCTGCTCTGGTTTTCTGTTCTATCAGAGAGGAAATTAGAATTATCTCTGAGCCACTGCATTATTCAAACAAGTTTATCCAGTGCAACACATCTATGTGATTTTCCATTTTACTTCAAGATTACCTGTTTGAAGGCAAGGATATCAATTATTCTCTTGCAAACTTATTTTTCAGAATCAAGCATTACAGGCACCTTGGGGACCTGCAGGACGTCAGCTAAGCATTTGTTATGGCTGTTGGGAATAAATTTGAAGAGTTCAAACTGTAAAATGTTTGTGGTTGTTGTGTTTCCCTGGAATGGGTTGGCCAGGGTGGTGGTTGAGGCCCCATCCCTGGATGTTTCATAGTATCATAGTATCATTCAGGGTTGGAAGGGACCACAAGGATCATCTAGTTCCAACCCCCCTGCCATGGGCAGGGACAACCCACACTAGATCAGGCTGGCCAGAGCCTCAGCCAGCCTGCTCTTAAACACCCCCAGGGACGGGGCCTCGACCACCTCCCTGGACAACCCATTCCAGGGTTTCACCACTCTCATGGTGAAGAACCTCCTCCTCACATCTAGCCTGAATCTCCCCACCTCCCAGGCTGGATGAGGCTCTGGCCAGCCTGATCTAGTGTGAGGTGTCCCTGCCCATGGCAGGGAGGTTGGAACTAGATGATCTTTGTGGTGCCTTCCAACCCTGACTGATTCTATAAAAAAATGTTTGTGGCCATTGTGTTTCCCAGCTGAACTCACAGTTTTTGCCAGAACCAAATTGTATGGCCCAAACACATGAGTGACTAATGAAATTCTGTAACAGGGCTCTTCATAGGCCAAGCACTAAACTCGATGTATTTAATCCATCCTTGATTACTTAATAGAATTCAGAGCTGGTTTTTCCCTTACTGTCTTGGGAATAACACCTCCATTATGTACTTGCCCAGTCCTCTGCATTTTAAACAACTTCATAGATAAGCATCTTCCTGATATTCAACAGATTCTCTAGTAAGGAATATTGTTATCAAATCCGTAATTAGAGACTTTAAATATGTACCCATAGAAATTGTTTGAATGAAGGGTTCCACAAAGACTCTGAAAGGAGAGAAGTGAGAAGTCTATTCCATGCAACTGCTGTTTAAAGTCCAGATTTGTTAAGGACATGAAGCAGTACCTACCAGTGATGCCCTATCTGAAAAGGCTAAGTATGACTGGAAGTTGTGATGAAGACTATGAAGAAGGGAGAGAGCAGGATTAGTAATCAGCTTGGAAGTACTGCCATAATGAAACTGAGGGGAGGATATCATGGATGAAAACTATTTGTGGAGATATATTTGTCTGTGGTTAGTGGAGAAAAATGAAAGTTTTAAAACTCATTTAGAAGTTAAAGTTCTCAGGAAAGGCCATGCTGAGGACCCAAGCTACCAGTGACTTGAAATGAAGCTCAGCACTTCTGCTAATTAAGCCTGCAGGACTTTCTGTGTTACCCTCTGATGCCTTCTGTTTTAATTCCCTTCAACAGGAGATAAGTGCCTAGATACCCTGAGGACCTGGGCAATTCATACAATTAAACCTTCTGAACCTTTGAAATTTATGAGGGCATTTATGCATACAAGTTTCTACTGATATCAGTAGACTGGGGGGAATTTAATGTTAAATGGACTACAGTATGGATGGATATGTCTATGACCCAGGATATGTCTATGACCCAGGATATGTCTATGAGCTCTGGACTCCTGCAAAGAGGAGCTGGACCCTTCCAGTTGACATTAAAAATTGTTGAGTGAATCATACTCTTGAGTTCACCTTGGAATGAGATAACTTCCTTCTGGCATGTTGCCTTTGGGCTCCCCAGCTCAAGAGTGACAGGGATCTATTCAGGAGAGTCCAACAGAGATGATTAAGGGACTGGAGCACTGCCTTATGAAGAGAGGCTGAGAGCCCTGGGGCTTTTTAGTCTGGAGAAGAGAAGACAGAAAGGGGATTTAATAAATGTCTATAAATATCTGAGGGCTGGGGGTCAAGAGGGAGGGGCCAGGCTCTGCTCAGTTGCACCCTGTGATAGGACAAGGGGCAATGAATGTAAACTACAGAACAGGAGGTTCCACCTCAACATGAAGAGGAACTTCTTCACTGCGAGGGTCACAGAGCACTAGAACAGGCTCACCTGAGGGGTTGTGGAGTCTCCTTCTCTGGAGACATTCAATACCTGTCTGGATCTGTTCCTGTGCGACCTGTGCTGGATTCTATGGTCCTGCTCTGGCAGGGGGGGCTTGGACTCCATGATCATTGGAGGTCCCTTCCAACCCCTAACATCCTGTGAGCCTGTGACTATTCAGCAGAGGCAACTGCTGAAGAATTTGATTTATCTATATATAAGTGAATAATTCGAGGTGTTGTTTTTTACTTAGTTTTCTAGTGATGTTTTCCATCATGTTCTCAGTAAAGACATGCCTTCTGTGCCTCTGCCTTTGGTCTGGCATAAGTATTTTATTCCTTTTTAAAATCCCTTTGTTTTTTCTTTATCTCTTGACCTCCAAGCAGCAACTTTACCTCACATTTGCAGCATTCACCAGAGGAAAACACAGGGTTAAAGCTGAAAACCACATTGTGGAAGGAGGAAAGTCATAATATTGGACTTGCTAGTGTGAAGTGTAAATGTATTTTGCTTTGCTTGGTATGTTTATTCAAGCAGAGATTTCAGCATATTTCACTGCCACAGACCAGCATGCCTCTTCCTCGACACTACACACACATTCTTGGTCTATGTATAGATACAGCTGAATATTTTTCAGGTTTTCATTATGCCACTACTCCTTCTCTCAGCTTGAACAGATGACAATCTACTGTGAGTGGCAGAAATAGAAGCATATTCTGCATTAGTGAAAGCCAAATGAAAACTTACCCTAATCAGCATGTACTTTGACAGCCAAGGTGCCTAGAAGACATGCAGGACACAGAGGTAAAGTCTACAGATACCAAGAAGTTCCAACAAAGCAACAAAAGTGCTCTTTCTTTCAGTGCTTGTTCTGTGTAAATTCTGAAAGAAAGTTGTTGTTATTTTTACTAATGTTATTCCTGATGTACACTTCATGATGGTCTCCTGTGGTTTTTTCTCATTCTTCTCCTGTTTTTATAATGTTAAGCAGTATCCTCCAAGTACCTGGGCAGGGCTTGAAGAAGGCACAGGTTTCTAACCTGGATGTGTTCCTGTGTAACCTGCCCTAGGTAATCCTCCTTTGGCATGGGGGTTGGACTCAATGATCTCCAGAGGTCCCTTCCATTCCCTCCCATTTTATGAATCTATGATAATCTATTTCCAACCCTCTGCCATGGACAGGGATGCCTCCTATTAGACCAACTTGCCCAAGGCCCCAACTGCTATGCTTGGAAGACTTCCAGGCTTGGATCCTCCACAGCTTCCCTGGGAAACCTGTTCTGTTCTTTTATTTTTATCTGTTTCCAGACTTTTAACGGAATTCCACATCTTTGTGATTGATTTTCAGTTGCTGTATGATTTTGATTTTAGCTGCCTTAAGATCCTGATGTTTCTTAGTTGTATCTACGCTTAACAAAACTGGGATTTTTATTATACTGTGCTGAGAGGGCTTGCAAATGTGGTTGCTCTACACATGTCTCCTAGGGTGGTACCTTGATAAGACAGTCTTTAGACTTCTGACAGCCAGCAGACAACTCCCAATGGAAAGAAAGTCTCTCACCAGTAGGTCTGCACTGTGATCTTCCCAGGGACTGAAGTGAATCTGGTCTGAATCATAGTATCATAGTATCATAGTATCAGTCAGGGTTGGAAGGGACCACAAGGGATCATCTAGTTCCAACCCCCCTGCCATGGGCAGGGACACCCCACACTAGATCAGGCTGGCCAGAGCCTCATCCAGCCTGGGCTTAAACACCTCCAGGGAAGGGGCCTCAACCACCTCCCTGGACAACCCACTCCAGGGTCTCACCACTCTCATAGTGAAGAACTTCCTCCTCATATCCAGCCTGAATCCTCTTGTCTTTCTTGAAAATGGGCATAAGTCTGTCTTGTTGTCAGGGACTCCCTTGATCACTGTGATTTATTCTGATTAGGGTAGTCTTCAACCAACCTTACATGAATCTCACCCAACCTTGGGGATCTATGTGCATCCAGCTGCTCTAGGGACACTGAATTTTCTTTTGTTGCTAGACCACTGCCTTCATCAGGAGTTCTCCATCTTCTTTAAATACAAAGTTCCAACCATAACTGGCAGCTAGAGCAGTGGCACAAAACACAGAAACATGATACGTATTTAATCCACTTAACCTCTGATCAATACATTGAGGACTCATCACAGTGGCCTTTCCTCTGGGGTTGGTTCTTGAAGAGATGGGAACAGGACACCAGCTTGAACAGGACACCAGCTTCCTCACTGTAAGCAGCATGGAAATGGTTCTGCTCTTCTTCAAGTACACATTGCTGGTTTAGTCTGGTGGCAATCACCTTGCAGCGTATCCCAGTAATGAAACAGCTTCAAAATCACCACCGTGGCTTCCAGGATGATTATTTGCCCTTTAATTATGTGACCTGTTACCGATGTAGTTTATTGGTATTACACATCCCACTGTGGTTAGCTAAAAGGCTGTCCAATTTAGTCATAGAGTTAATGGAAAAATTATTCCTAAGTGATTGCAAAATATTCTTAAGCATTTTATCTTAGCACTGTTTACTGTGGCACTTCCTCCAGTGTTTTATGAAGCTAATTCTGTTGTTCTGTGTTGATGTGGCTAGCAAGCAGAGCTATCGCTGCTGCTTTTTAAATGAAAGTGATGGCGTTTATACATTTTGAGTCTTCTGCATCATCTTCCTCTTTGACCTTCACACATCAAGCCTCAAGCTGGACCACGTTGCTGTTTCTACAGCACGCCACGAGATGGCAGTGTCTCAGAATATTATCTTCGTCACAATCTGCTATTAAAAACCCCCTTCTGCGCTCTGCATTATTTAAGATGCAGTGGCTGGCAGTCCTTTTTGATGTTTTGGGACTAACAGCACAAACTGGCTAAGTCACTTCCACCTAGAACTAGAAAAGTAAAAAACCAAGCAAACAGACAAAACCAAACAAACCTAAACCCCCCAAGGAACAGACAAGCATAGTCTGGAACCAGGTTTCTGTTTCTTCAGAAAAATGCCACCCTGAGCGAATCTTTGTGTTCTTGGTCTGGGTACTTAGTCATTGTTGGTGGTTTTGGTGTTGTTTTTTTTAAATCTCCCTTTCTGAATTACAGACAGCACTGCAGCTTCTGGATTGACTGTGAGCCAGCAGCCAAATGACCCCCAGGTCTGATGCTGCATAGCTTGAGCAAAGACAGATTCTGACCCTGTACACTGCACTGGTTAGGCCACACCTTGACTCTTGTGCCCAGTTCTGGGCCCCTCAGTTTAGGAAAGATGTTGACTCGCTGGAAGGTGTCCAGAGAAGGGCAACAAAGCTGGGGAGGGGTTTGGAGAACAAGCCCTATGAGGAGAGGCTGAGGGAGCTGGGGTTGCTTAGACTGGAGAAGAGGAGACTCAAAGGAGATCTTAGTGCTGTCTACAACTACCTGAAGGGAGGTTGTAGCCAGGTGGGGGTTGGTCTCTTCTCCCAGGCAACCAGCACCAGAACAAGAGGACACAGTCTCAAGCTGCACCAGGGGAGGTTTAGACTGGATGTTAGGAAGAAGTTCTTCATAGAGAGAGTGATTGCCCATTGGAATGGGCTGCCCAGGGAGGTGGTGGAGTCATCATCATTGGAGGTGTTTAGGAGGAGACTTGATGGGGTGTTTGGTACCATGGTTTAGTTGATTAGATAGTGTTGGATGATGGGTTGGATGTGATGATCTTGTAGGTCTCTTCCAACCTATTCTATTCTATTCTATTCTATTCTATTCTATTCTATTCTATTCTATTCTATTCTATTCTATTCTATTCTATTCTGTTCTATTCTATTCTATTCTACTCTACTCTACTCTACTCTAATCTGAAGGTCTATAGCTGGGGAATTCACTTCCTCAGGTTAAAAAATGTGTAGTAACTGGCACCACAGTGCTGTAATTGTCTGAATGGAAAAGTTTTATGTCAGTGAAGTGGTGAGATAAAGGGCAGTGGATGACAAGGTGGCAATATGATCTTGCCAAGGTCTTGCCTAAAATTCAAATACATGTATTTCGTAGCAAAATGGCATTAAGTACTTTTCCCTCAGGCTTTGGTTACCTCAGCCTGTAGCTGAGGTAGAGGTGAAAATATGTTGTGAAACGTTTTAGTTTGAGAGTAATTTCTCAGGTAGATATACTCTTAATAGGTAGATAAAGCTGTCACACAAGCTGCAGGGAAGGATCAGGAGCATTGACTTTAAGGTATGTCCTTATTAGCCCAGAGGCAGAATTTTTTTCCAAAGGTAAAATCCTTACTGTGCTCTAGCAACTGGAGTGCATAAAACAAGTGGCATATGATATACATGGGGTGACAGTAGGCTGAACATGAGCCAGCAGTGTGTCCAGGAGGCCAAGAAGGCCAATGGTATCCTGGCCTTTATCAGGAGCACTGTGGCCAACAGTTCATTGTGCCCCTGTACTCAGCACTGGTTAGGACACACCTTGAGTCCTGTGTCCAGTTCTGGGCCCCTCAGTTGAGCAAAGATGTTGACCTGCTGGAAGGTGTCCAGAGAAGGGCAACAAAGGTGGTGAGGGGTTTGGAGCACAAGCCCTGTGAGGAGAGGCTGAGGGGGCTGGGGCTGCTTAGCCCAGAGAAGAGGAGGTTCAGGGCAGACCTTATTGCTCTCTACAACTACCTGAAGGGAGGTTGTAGACAGGCGGGGGTTGGTCTCTTCTCCCAAGGTCTCTTCCAATCTGGTCTGGCCTGGCCTGGTCTATTCTATTCTATTCTATTCTAGGAAGAAAAAACAAGTGAAAAGCACTGATAGCACTGCCAAACATGAGTCCAATGGGAACCTGATAAACCAATAGCATTAAAAGCAATTTACATTTCATCTTCTGGAAACAAAAGAAGTAAGTGTATTCAGTTAGAGCTAGCTCTGGAAATGTCACCAAGGCAAAGACAGATTGTTGTTTTAATAGAGAGCTGTGTTTTTTTAATGCCCACTGTTTGGTATATATCCTCTCTCACTGCCAAAAAGGTTAGAAGTACTTGCAAACAAAATAATAGAAACATATCTAGTTATTTCCCTGGTAATGATGTAAGCACTCCAAGTCATGCATCTAGTGGCCTGATTTTGCACTATTCTGTTTTGTAAAAGCTATTACTCTCTCCTGCAGAAATGTTCTCCTCTGCCTTTTCCCCTTACCACTTTGCTTTCTCACTATAGATTTTGAAAGGCTCCTATCAGAGCACCTTAATTCCAAAATCTATGCTGATCATAATGTCACTTCAAGCAACTATTGTCAGGAAGGAGTGCTTAAAATTACTATAGATTTACTTAGCTATAAAATTCACCAACAAAGATTTCCTGAGAGGCAACAGACTCTTTCTGTATTCTGCTCTCACAGGAAAGCCAACTATAATAACTGGTCCAGCAGACTCTGAAGCACCTGAAAGTGCTGTGGTGATCGATAGCCAGCTAGGTTTATCTGCAGAAGAGGAGTGCTTGAGCTCAGAATGGAAAATACAATTAATTCAGCTAATTTGTGCTGCCTAGCATGATCTACTGGTGATCTAACACACAAAAGGAAATTCATCTGAGATAGCCATTGTTGTCTTGATTTGCAACAAATGCTTGCTTTTTCCAGCATTATTAGAAGATTTTTGACATGACTGAGTTTATTCTTTGCCATAAGTTCCCCACTCCCACTTTGCACTCACAGCTGGGTGTTCTCATGCTCAGTGTTTTCTGTCATAATAGTCGATGCAAGGCAGCAAGAGATTGTAATGTCATAGCTAGCTGTACAATTTGGCTGTCCCAGTCGCCAACAGGAAACTATACCATGGTTTTCACAGAGGCACTGCTAATATTGCAGTAACAGGAAAGCAATTTTATCATACACCACTGACTTACAGCTACATGAGCACACACATAGATCACAGAATCACACAATCACCAAGGTTGGAAGAGACCTCAAAGATCATCCAGCCCAACCTGTCACTCAAGACCTCATGACTCCTAAACCATGGCACCAAGTGCCACGTCCAATCCCCTCTTGAACACCCCCAGGGATGGTGACTCCATCACCTCCCTGGGCAGCACATTCCAATGGCTAACAAGTCTCTCAGTGAAGAACTTTCTCCTCACCTCCAGCCTAAACATCCCCTGGCACAGCTTGAGACTGTGTCCTCTTGTTCTGGCTACAACCTCCCTTCAGGTAGTTGTAGAGACCAATAAGGTCTCCCCTGAGCCTCTTCTTCTGCAGGCTAAACAACCCCAGCTCCCTCAGCCTCTCCCTACAGGGCTTTTGCTCGAAGCCTCTCCCCAGCCTCATTGCCCTTCTCTGGACACGTTCCAGTGTCTCAATGTCCTTCTTAAACTGAGGGGCCCAGAACTGGACACAGTACTCAAGGTATGGCCTAACCAGTGCTGAGTACAGGGGCACAATGACTTCCCTGATTTTGCTGGCCACACTACTCTTGATGCAGGCCAGCACCACTCTGTTTCCTGGGTTAGAATAATTCTTACAATGATTTTAGGTAATCTACATCTAATATCTCTTGATTTGCTAGGGCTTTGTTGTCAGTAGAAGACAAAAAAGTCTCAAAAATAGGAAGATCCCACCCCCCTTTGGTATTGATGTGATTGGCAGAGAAGGTTTATTCTTCAACCAAACTGTTGAGCCTTAAGCAACAGGTGTTCAGTGAACTGCCTCTGCCCTAAAGCTCAAATGGAAATCTTATTTGGGTATGAAACACTCTGACATTGCTGGCACTCTTCTGAGGAGCTCTGTATATAGTATGAGCCCTGTTTTGACCTCTGTGGTAGCTGTGAGACATCAGCTGCACATCCTGAGGTTGCAGAGTGCCAGCAGTGTGCACTGGGTCCACACCTTGGGCACAGCATGCATGTATCAGTACATTTTGCATGCTGGCCCTTGACCTGAAGTGCTGTATTCCAATGTGCTATTCTGAAAATGTTTTCCAACAAGCAAACAAACAAACAACAGTCTGCACCTGGAGATATTAGGCTGCAGATGTGTCTGCTAAGTAGAGCAGCAGAGGAATTCTATCTCTTCCAAATTGTGTTTCAGCCATGGCATCATTCTTCAACACTGAATATTCATTGTGTCAAACCTTGGTGGCTCCTTCTCATGGGTACCTTAGTTGCTCTTTGAACATCAGCACATAAGCTATAATCCTGACCTGCATTCAGCTTAATAATAGCTCTACAGGAACAGCACAGACTCAAAAGCAAGGCATAAAGAAGTTTTTTTCAACTTTATACCTGCACCTGCTTCCACCTACCTCCTACACTTAACCTGTGTAGAGGCAAAGCTGTCACCATTTTCCATGCAGGAACTCAAAGTTTGTTCTCTCCTGCCACCACTGGGACAGACATTATGAGCATTCTGAATGACAGATGTTCATAAACACTCTCTTCTCTGCAGTACCAAGGGTATCAGGGCTTACTGCTTCAAGCCATTGCAAGTGATACCTTGCCTTTCTGACTAGAGATTCAAATCAGCATCAGGCCACTAGCCCTGCCTCCAAAGCCTAAAAGGTAACAGTTAGCCATCTCCCTGTAATGGCTGAAAATATGGGGGGGGGGGGGAAAGCCAAATACACCCTGAACAATAACCAGCATCCCTGAACCTTGGGATATTTTGCCTCTCCTTTCCTTGAATTTCTTTTGGTGTTGCCATGCAAAGCTGAGATCCTCATCATCATGTGCTCTATTTGGTTCTCCTTGCTCTTGCACTATGAAGTGCAAGGACTGATTTGCAAGAAATCTTCTAGTTCTGTCTGTAAGGTGTGGTAGTGTTGGGAGCTGAAGTATTCCCCAGTGGCTATTTCGACATGCCTAAAGTTGTAATCTGCCTTACGGAGCTGGAAGAAGATTCTGAGTGTTTTGCTGGCTGGGTAAACACTGATGGTTGGAATGATGATAGCCACAGCTTCATAGCTGTTAGATTATTTTTATGACCACTATGTTTGTGTCATGTCAGATAGCAGTAAAAAACACTTAGGAGAGCTGAGCTTTGAAGGCAGCTTTGAGGGAGCTTGCTGTTGATAAAGCAGATCAGTGAAGGGATTAAGGGAGGGGCAGCTCAGATGCATCTCCTGAATGCCAGTGTACTTAACTCTAGTAAATAATTGCATGATGTCCTACAATCCATGTGTTTTACCATCACAAGCTGTGATCAGATACATTTTGTTTAATCTTTTTAAACAGCAGTCAGTGAGAAAAAAATAAACTAATTTGAATTAGTAAATAAGCTTTCCAAAGTCTTACTGAGGATTGCTGTCAGAAGGGTTATTAATTTCTGACAATAAGGCAACAAGTAACATCCTGTTTGGACACTGGACCCACAGACAAAAAAGACACCTCTGTATTGCATCCTACAGTAGCAACCATCTCTCTGGAACTCAGGCATGTGAATTCCTAGACCTCAGTTTGAGAAGACGCTATGATAAGAAACAAAGTTTCTATACTAACAATTCAGCACACTTTTATCTTTGCTACCTCCCACATGCACTTGGGAAAGCATAATACAGGAGTGCAGCATAGGCTGGGATCTACTCAACTGGGAAGCAGCTCTGTCTAGGGGTCCTAGTGGACAACAAGGTCAATATGAGTGAGCAGTGTGCTGCTGTGCCAATAAGCATCCTCCTAGAGCTATGTGGAAGAGTTATTGAAGAGGGTTGTTCATCTTCTTTAGCCATGTTTTGAGTTGGTGCTATATGCAGAACAAGATTTCTCTCAATTAGGGTTCTCCTGGGAGAGGAAATGGCTGGTCCCTGGTTTCGAAAGAGAATAACAAAGCTTTCATGGAAAGTGAAAGAGAGATCTGGTGTCCTTGAGAGAATGTTGTGGTATACTCCTTGCATTCCAATTTCTTTCTCTCTTTATGTATAACAAATATCTAATGGGATTCAGACAACCAATGATAAGTTCTAAGTGAGCTGTATGGGCTCTCTTGGTGCTACTTGATATGGCATGTGTGTTCCTGTTCTCAGACATGGCTGTGTCCAGCACCTTCATTCTCCAGGAAGGACTGTGCCTAGAGAGGGGTGACCTTATAGCTGTCTTCCAGTACTGGAAGGGATCCTACTGGAAGGCTGGAGATGAACTTTTCATAAGGATGTCTAGCAACAGGGCAAGAGGGAATGGTTTTAAGATGAGGGAGAGTAGGTTTAGACTGGATCTGAGAAACAAGTTCTTCAGTACAAGGGTGGTATGACTGAAATGGGCTGCTCAGGGAGGTTGTGGATGGCTCCTCCTTGGGGGTGTTCAAACTCAAGCTGGATGAAGCATTGAACAGCCAAGTCTAGTTAATAGGGGTCCCTGCCCATGGTGGGCAGGTTGGAGTAGATGATTCACAGATTCATAGAATCCTGGGTTGGAAGAGAGATCAAGGATCATCTAGTCCAACCTTTTAGGGTAAGAATACAGTTTAAATGAGATGGCCCAGCACCCTGTCAAGCTGGGCCTTGAAACCATCTAATGTAAGGAAATCCAGCACCTCCCTTGGGAGTTTATGATCTCTGAGGTCCCTTCCACCTTAAGCCATCCTATGATTCTATGAAAAGCTGCCACAATTTACCATGCCAAGCAAATTGCAGTAGATACCTGTATGCACTCCTTTGTTTGTGATACAAGTGAACATGAGGTGCAGGGATTAAAATATGATCCAAATCATCTCACTGTTACTGCCAGCTAAGAGGATGTGCAGGGTGGCAGTGGTTTACCTGGTGTTCAGTAACATTTTAGCTGACAGTGAACAGGCTCTATCTATCTTATTTTGCATGATACATATATATGTGTAAGTATGTATGTATGTATGTATGTATACATATACACACACACAAAAGATTCACAAAAGACTTTGTGAAGCACAACTTGGGCTTTTGTGGGCTGGTGTGAGCATAAAGCTTACTCTCTAGCAGCCTGTGGAGGTATTTGCTGTGAACTGTTTATGTGTGAGAGGAGATAATCAATTTTAACCCTGACTGTTGATTATGATTAAGGCTGCCAGCCTGCCTGCAAGATGTACTATCACAAACAGAGAGTCAGAACTGGAATAGCTAATTCTGTCCTATGTTTAAGATCACCTACATTTCTCAGTCATCAGTCCTTTGTATTAATGTGCTGCTTATTTTCATGACAGGGCACAGTGGGTGTCCCCTAAACCTAACAGCTGAAAATCAAAAGGTAAGGCAGGATTCATAGTTTTGATGAAAATTTAGCATTTTCCATGGAGATAAGATGTGCTTTAGAAAATAACACAATGCAAGGAATTACCATTTGAATGTCACTTTGATAGAAGAATCTAAGCAGTTCAGACTTTTAATTTTACATAATTCAGTTTGACAAAGAAAAACAAAAAAGCCCCAAACCTTTATCTTTAGCTTATTCGGCTTGCTCAAAATCAGGGTCTACAGGAAGCTGGCAAATTGTCACAATATGAGGTTTGGCTTTTGTAATCCCAAGATACTACTATGCTTAATGCACACAGGAATGAAGACTGAAAAGGAATTTGGGGGATCATCTAGCCCAATCTCCCACATTTCAAGGCTTTTCTACTGTGATATTTCTCATTAGCTTTGCGAGCTTCATATGAAATGAGCTTACTTCTGGAACCCAAACTTCCTCGCAGCAGCTTCCCAGACCCTCACTTCTCTGACAGTTCAACCTAAGTATGCATTTGCTTTTCTGCCAGCATTGTTCTTCATCCTGAATAGCTTTTTCCCTCTCTGCAATTTACCCATACTAATGTATTTATAGAAAACAATTCTATATCCTCTCAGTCTTTGTTTCACTGGGCTAAATCCTTATTCCTCCGAGCTCTCATAATCTCTCCTGGTAAAATAGGCTCTTTTGGCCACAGATTATTACATAAATTCCTTTGCACTTTTATTACATCCTAGAGAGATCCCTAAGATCATACAGTTGGCCATATTGGGTCATATTTAGAGGTGTTTTTTTTTCTAAACCCTTCCATCTTTGTGAGGAATACTTCACCTGATGAGCTGCACAACTGCATCTCTCTCTTATCTTTGGCTCAGCATCAGGCATATATTGGGATCTTTTTGCTCAGTCATTTTTAGTTGATGGCAGCCAGATTATTACTGAACATCTTTTGATTAGTCCTGATTAGCCACTCATCACACAACTACCTGACCTTTGTCACAACCTAAGTGTATGACTTGCACTCAAACTGAAAAATACCTGAATGTTCTTGATGCTTGACAGTTACAATGCTTCTTGTGGGATGTCTCATCTTCCCTCACTGGGGAGATGCTGGCAAGACTGTGGCCATGCATTCCACCCTAGCAGACCCTTCTGTTTTGCCCTCTGACCAAGTTTTGCACGAGGCAATCTCCTTTGGTGAGCCGTGGTGCTACACTGGGCAGCTCCAAAGAGCTGTGTTGAAAGATTCTTAGCTGGAAATGGGGAATTTGACCAGGGAACCTTGTCCTTATATCCTCAAATCCCAGTGTGATCTGCATCCACCTCTTAATTACACTACAGCTCTTATCTTCAAACTTCTAGAGATGGTGTCCAATGACACTTTATATGAAAACAGCATTCTTCATGTGCCTGAAGATAAAAGTATCCTAGGGGTTCTGGATGCAATTATTTTCCTCCCTCTTCAGGTTAATTCATGCATTCTCTAAGCTATCTTTCACCTTTCCTTCCTCATCTCTAACTTCAAAATAAAATACAAAATCTGTAAGCCTTGAATTCAGACCCCCTTACATTACTGAACTTTCTGGGAATGTGCTTTGTAAATGATGTTAAACCTTTTGCTAGGCCCTCAGTGATGAACCATCAGGTGGTCATAAGCCAAGAGGCTTCCCTGTTGCCATATAAACATCAAAAAATCTCAAATTTACGGCATACTACACTAAACAGACCCTGAAAAGCACAACCCATCCAACTGTTGTCAAATAAATCACCAAAACCCCATGACAGAAACCGTTCAGCTAGCCTGAGAATATGGTCTGCCAAAGGCACATCAGCTGTTTTGGTACCTTGAATTAATTGTTTCATCTTTAAAATAACTACATTTTACTACCCAATATGGGGCTATAATTTCAGCTGCCACTGAACAGGTACTATTTAAACAAATCAAAAATGTTAAGGCAAGCATAAATGTACACTTTCATACATATGCTGATTCTTTCATGTATTCTTGCAAATACCTCTTTCCATTTCATACTGTGACGTTGTTACATCACTTGATCCAGTATCTGAGAGATGATTTATTTAGCTTGCTGAAAAAGAAAATGTTGGGCTTTACACCATGTTGATAAAATCTTGCAAATATGCTGCTTCTGAACATATTGGTAATCAGCTGGTTCTTTTTTCCTGGTCAGCTTTTCTTGTCCAAATGTATTTGTCTCTATAGGCTGTGCATGATCATTGTATCAGTGATTCTTTTTCTGCTGCTCTTCCTCAGTTCTCTGATGATCTCTGACATGCAGCTCCATACAGATTAGCTCACAGCGTTTAGCCCAGTCCTTGGACATCTGACAGTTCCCAACTTGTGGCTTTTGTGTTGTTTGAACCATCATTATACCGAGTGGCATTTAACAGTTTCCTTGCTTGGACTGAAAAATAAGCAACATGCATTTCCACCAAATATATACAGGTGGGCTGTAAATCATCAGAAAAAAAACCTCGTGGAAGCTGTGCAGTGCCTGGTGGGGCCACCAGGGTTACACTGAGTATCTTATATAGAAGATGCACACAACTGACATGAAGAATGTAGGCTCATCCTGGAAAGCCTCAGGTTGGCTTGGGATGTCATGGTTTTTACTTCTGTCTTCCAGATCTGAAAATTTGAAGTTAATCCTCTGAAACTCAAGATACCACAGCAAGTTTTCCTATCAATAGCAAGGCTCCACAAGAAAGTTACACCAGATCACTTTAGATAATTTTATGCATTTTAACTGCACCACTGCAAGCATCTCTACTTCCTCTTACTCTGCTTTGACTTAGCTGGAAGTGACTGGCTGTTGGTTTAAATCTAACCATAATTATATACATTATGAGTTAACAAAAAGTGGATTTAGTTAAATCACTTCTCCAGTAGTCAGTAAGTGAGGGAAATGTAGCCTCTGGTCACTCATGTTTAGTTTGCTATAATCTCCACTGATTATAAGGGACACATTAGCATTAACCATAACCATGTGCTCTTTCCCTAATGCCTGGGTTTGAGGAACAGAAATAGAGAAGATAAAAGTCACGACAGTGTCACAGAGCTATGAGGCACTGGGAAGAGTTCAAGACAGGGTCCAAAAGGGGTGACCAAAGAGCAAAACAAAAAAGCAGAAGAGGAGGAAAGTTTCTCTGTAGCTGAGGATTCCTTTGAACACTCTCTCACAGTAAAGCAGCCTTTAAAGGAGAGTGCACAGTTCAGGAATTGCTCTGCTTTCCTTAGAACAGAACCATTACAAGAACTGTCATAGCCATTACAAGAACTGCCAGCCTCTGCACATTGTCCACTACTGATAGGGCTGTTGGATAAGTTAAGGGTATCCTCTTTTGCTGTGTTTGCTCATCAGCTGGTGAGAAGTGCAGGCAATTGATGGACAGCACTCAGACAACTAATCCATAAAGTGAGAGGCTACCTGATTTAAGAAACAGCATCTGCAAATGAGTATTTGCAAGGCTTGGAGTCTGCAACAAGTTCTCAGGCAGATGGGCATTGTTCTTTTTTGAGTCACAGCAACCTCCAACCTCTAATGCAGAAGAAATCATTTTTTGTAAGAAGGTCACTCGGTGGTTTGTGTGTCACAAGAGTAATGCCACTGATTGGATTAATAAAAAGACAGCTATGTGACAAAGCTCTACAACTTGAAAAAAAAGGGTTTGGAGTCTCAAATTAGAGAAGCCTCCTGAAGACTTTTCAGCTTTATTGGAGACCAAAGTATCCTGCAAATTACTACTCTGACACTAAGTGCACTGGAAGGCAAAGTCTTACCACCTGAAATGGCCCAAGAGGCAGCGTTTGAGGCTGATTGTTAGAGGCAACCCCGACTTGTTTAACAGGCAGATCATGATGGGACTCAGTACTGAAGTTCAGTCCTCTCTGTCCTCATTAGGCACGGATAAATAAGCTTGGCTGATGGATGCAGAGCAAAGCATTTCACTTAAGATTTCTGTGATCCATGCCCAGAACACAAGAATTAAATCTGCTCAGAAAGCTATCTCATAAAAAGAGGGAGGTTAACCTGAATAATGTCTGGGAATTGAGCCTCTTGTGACTTTATAAGGAAACGGAGAGGGAAACAGCTACAAAAATAGATCAGTTTTAGGACTGGACAGAGTAAAAGTGCCTGGAATAGTCTAAGAAGGGAAATTCAGACTGGATCACTGAAGCAGGTCTTGAAAAATCTCATTTTTAATGAATTCTAGAGACAAAGAGGCAAGTCATGCTGGAAAGCTCCTAATGTTCATGACCTTAAGCAGAGAATTGGATTTGGATGGATCATGTCTGGCAGATTAGACAGACACTTACCAGCTTGCAAATTTTTAGGCTCTCAGGCTGAATATTGGTATAGCTCAATGGGAAGATTTGAAAGTGATGAAGAAGTGAAAAAAACCACCCAAGAACCAAAACAAAAACCCAAAGCTTTTGCTTCGCTAACAAAGCCTATTTGGAATGAAAAGAGCTCTAAATAACTCTTATAGCTATGAGGAAACAGAAGAAACTGATGTCTAGTAAGTTGCAAAGAAAAGCTACAATGATGCATTCATAAAATGGATTTAACTTCTTTGAGGTAGAAGGGAAACAAAGAAAAAGAAAACAATAGGTGGGAATACGATCTTCACCAAGCATGCTTCCTCAGTTATCACAGAATCATAGAATCAATAAGGCTGGAAAAGACCTCAGAGATCATCAAGTCCAACCTGTTACTCAAGACCTCATGACTACTAGACCATGGCACCAAGTGCCACATCCAATCCCCTCTTGAACACCTCCAGGGACAGTGATTCCAGCACCTCCCTGGGCAGCACATTCCCATGGCTAACAACTCTCTCAGCGAAGAACTTTCTCCTCACCTCGATTCTAAACTTCCCCTGTTGTAGCTTGAGACTGTGTCCTCTTGTTCTTGCTATAAAGGCACAATTCCAGAGATATGTTTTTACTTACTAGATTTGTCTACCAGCAGAAGGTGACAGAAGGAAGTACCTCCTTCTCAGGTCACTCAGGTCAAATTGTCCAAGTGACAAGAAGTCCCACTGGAAAATAATTGCTTCTTTATATCCACCTCTCCACAGCGCTCTCAAAAAATTGCTCGAGCTTGAAAATCCAGGTTTCTGATTGGATCCATGTGGTGTGCACATACAAACCACCATCTTTCTGTCTCTGATTTTTCACCACTAAAACTACAATTTCCTGTTTTCTTGGGCAAAGGAAAGCAATTACGTTTGTAATATGGCTAATCTCGGAGGCTTAAGGTAGGTGAAAATCAGAAATAACTGAAGATTCTCTTCAGTCTGTGTTGCAATCTAGGAGCTTAAATTAGTTTCAGAACCACAAAGACATGTTGATCTGAGTGAGAAAGAGCTGGGAGATGGCCTGTGGCTGAGCTGAGGAGCTGCAAAGAGTAGGAAGTATAGACTTAAATGAGACCGAACACAACCAGACCTGTCAAAGATAGAGTTTGACACATTCCAGTGTTATTCTTTGCAGAAAAAGAACTATTTGTGTTAATGTATGCAGGTAAAATACATAGGGTTTATTAGTATTGTCATGTAACAAATCATTGCCTTTCAGGCATTAGTATAAGAACTATGAGAAATGCAAAGAGAAATAAGCACAGCCTGTGCTGATGATTTGGTGGAAAATACAGCAGAATATTTGTACCTTGAGGGGGAGATAAAGCTATGCTATTTTCATTAATGACTGTGGTAGGAAAAAAATACACATCTTAACATTAAACATGCTAATAGATCAAATGTGGTCTTCTGAAGGGAGGTTGTAGCCAGGTGGGGGTTGGTCTCTTCTCCCAGGCAACGTAACCATCAACAGAACAAGGGGACATAGTCTCAAGCTGCACCAGGGGAGGTTTAGGCTGGATGTTAGGAAGAAGTTCTTCATAGAGAGAGAGATTGGCCATTGGAATGTGATGCCCAGGGGGGTGGTGGAGTCACCATCACTGGAGATGTTTAGGAAGAGACTGAATGGGGTGCTTGGTGCCATGGTTTAGTTGATTAGATGGTGTTGGGTGATAGGTTGGACTCGATGATCTCAAAGGTCTTTTCCAACCTGGTTAATTCTATTCTATTCTATTCTATTCTATTCTATTCTATTCTATTCTATTCTATTCTATTCTATTCTATTCTACTCTACTCTACTCTACTCTACTCTACTCTATTCACTTAGAATTTCATTTCATATGCATCTTCCTGTATAATATGAAGTAAAAGAATTGTCTTTTAGCAACAAGACCTTTCGATATAGCATTGGAGCTCACTGCAGGTAAGCAGCTGAACAGGAATCAGGCTTGCTTGATTAACTGCTTTATGAAGTAACTGTTGGTTATGAACAGGTCATGGCTGTGGAAAGGGCAATTCAAAATGCATTCAGAAAAGATAAAGTAAAAAAAAATTCTGTTTATGGAAGGCTGGCATAATTTCATCTGAAAGAAACTTATTTTAATGAGATGTCATTGCACAGTCTTCAAGAATGATTAAGTCTGAAATAGATACAGAAGAAGATATCTAAGCACTGAAACAGAAGGACCTATTTTTAGATGTCAGAAGAGTACAACTTCTCTTGTACAGCCCTGTGAAACCATGTCCAGGACAGGATATAGTTCTTTGTTCTGAAGACAAAAGACCCACTATCAGGTTTTGATATTGAGATCTCCTATGGCAGTTGAGGTCTGCAAGAGAAAATTTTACCCTGGTATTTTACTTTCACATAAAGATCATTCAATGAGATTATAGCCTCTACATTTACTGCATGTTGGTACTGGTAATTTCATTGGTTCTGTAATCATGTAGGTAAGTGCCTTAATAAGTTAGATTGCTCATAATTGGACTTCAATTTTGCACCATACAAGTGGTCTTTACCTTTCAAGATTTATTGATGTTATTGTGTAGTTGCTACTTTGCCCTCATACAATAATGAATCCTATCTGAAATACAGGTGCTCAGCTTCTACATATATTGCTCATAGATCTTTGTTGGACAGTGAGATGAAGCTTTCAGGAGTGTGGTGGAGAGGTACTCCTACCTCTGTGTTCTCTTCTCTCAAGCACTATGCATTTTTGTGATCTTAAACAGGGATGATTTTTATGGGAGATCTGCCATCCTGCTAGTACTTAGGGATACCAGGTGCAGTGACAATCTGAAGTGCCTAAACCTGGTTAATTATGAGGATTCTATTTCACCCTTGGCTGAAACACTTGATGTTTACAGCCTTCAGTGTAAGCAAGCTAACACCTTGCTCTCATCACTGAGCTGGTTTTAATTGCATTTTCAAACTTCATAGCATGGTGGATTATATCTGGTCTCAGTGTGTTCTCAGGAAGACATTACTGTCCTCTAGTCTAAACTAATATATTCTAATTCTAATTCTAATATATTCTCTTCTTACACAAACAGCACCAACAGTGTTAAAAACACACTTGCAGGCATGGTGATAGGAGGAATGCTGCAGTTGATAAATGTGCTACTTGCAATCTAGGTGTTTTAAATTACCACCAGCAATAAAACCAACCAACCAATCAAAACTAAGGAATTGTCACTGATGTATTTTGCAAAAGCCATATTTATGTGCCATGTAAAAATATTCCTGGATATCCTGAAACTGAAATATATGCTGGACTGAAGAATTTGCTTGTATTAAAACCTGAAGGGAAGAACAAAAGAAAAACATGTTAGGTGAAAGAAATGAAGCTCTCAAGGCAGTCCTGAGCTTAGAGGTCTATAGATTTGATTCATGAAACTTCTCAAGATCCGATAAAGGAAATGTTTTGAATTGATTTTACCAGAAAATCAAAATGTAACAATAACTGGGAACAGCAGTATACAAAAAAGTGAGCTGCATGAAAAAAAAAAAAGTAACTCATTTTCTTGATCTAAGTAACAAGGGACAGGAGAATTCCATCTAATATAAAGAGAATGTCAAGGCATTTGTGTAGGAGGGAGAAGGGTCTGAACTTTTTATTGCGTTATTTAAAGCATGACCTTTGCTTCTACCTTTCAGTTGTTATTGTAAGTGGCAAAGTACCTTACTAGCAGAGATTCCAAACCACACAAGACAAACCTTCTGAGACTAACAACATATTTTACATTGAAAGTCTGTTATGCATTCCCTTAGACCTTCATTACCAGAGTAATTTGCTATATGGTGAAAGGAAGGAGTAATAACTTCTTTTCATTCACAGAGTTAATGAATATTCTTATATTCACAGCTATTGATCCCTCGGTTAGGCTTAGTACAGTGGTTAAAGGTTTACATTTGATTCAGACTTGAAATGAAATAATGGCCTTGCTTACCCTAATCATTTGGTAAAAGCAAATAATGTGAAATGAGTTAAAGGGAAATCTCCTGCAGTGTCTGCAAACATGAGGCCAGCATGACTAGCAATAGGAGAAAAAAAAGAGTGTCTTTAGGTCTTTAATCTAATCAGTGTCTTCTGGTATGCTTGCAATATTTGATTGGATTATTTATCTGCTGTTATGTAATGCTGATTATAAATTAACAGAGGTTTGCCTGTTCTGTATGGGATTCATCGTCTTTTATGTCTTGAGTTCCATCAGATCAATAATCTCCATTCTAGCCACACATTTGCCAGTAGAATAGAATGGAATGGAATGGAATGGAATAGAATAGAATAGAATAGAATAGAATAGAATAGAATAGAATAGAATAGAATAGAATAGAATAGAATAGAATAGAATAGAATAGAATAGAATAGAATAGAATAGACCACATTGGAAGAGACCTTTGAGATCATAGAGTCTAACCTATCACTCAACACCACCTGATCAACTAAACCATGGCACCAAGCACCCCATCCAGTCTCTTCCTAAACACCTCCAGGGATGGTGACTCCACCACCTCCCTAGGCAGCACATTCCAATGGCCAATCTCTCTTTCTGTGAAGAACTTCTTTCTAACACCCAGCCTAAACCTCCACTGGAACAGCTTGAGACTGTGTCCTCTTGTTCTGTGAGTGGTTGCCTGGGAGAAGAGACCAACCCCCACCTGGCTACAACCTCCCTTCAGATACATTCATTGCACTTCACTGAATCAAAGCTGTGTATTTTATACTGGAGTGGCAGACTGTAATAAGAAGCTTAATGAAGAAGCTCAAGCATACACATAGTGTAGCATGCAGTAATTCTGGGCTATCTCACATAAAAGAGAGAACAGATGAAGTATGCCAAGGGATCTACTCAAGTGTCTGATGCCAAATAATTTTATTCTGCAATCCCTAAAAGAATGTACATTAAAGAGAAACACACACTAGGTCAAACCTCAATGAATGTACATTGTAAAGGACCATTGATTAAAGCTACTGGCTTAATTGTGTGAGGTTCTTCCCGTGCTCCAGAGATGGACATAATGCCTGAGGCAGAACAGCCACACTTATTAATGGTGCCTGCTTGATTATTAAAGACAGAGTGAATAAAGGCCATTAATAAACAATGGTTTATTGGAGAGCTTTCAATGGGAGTTAACCTTTTTAATAATTTAGAAGGTAGTATCAGAGACATTAATTTTCTGTTTCATCTAAAACCGTGCTGAAACCAGTCTTCAGATTAACTCATCAGCATTATGACAGGCAACTTAAAAAGCTCAGTTTACAGAAGATACTGCTCAGGAATTTCTGCAATGTGCAATCTTCTCCTCTTCTCTTCTCCTTCTCTTCTCTTCTCTTCTCTTCTCTTCTCTTCTCTTCTCTTCTCTTCTCTTCTCTTCTCTTCTCTTCTCTTCTCTTCTCTTCTCTTCTCTTCTCTTCTCTTCTCTTCTCTTCTCTTCTCTTCTCTTCTCTTCTCTTCTCTTCTCTTCTCTTTCTCTTCTCTTCTCTTCTCTTCTCTTCTCTTCTCTTCTCTTCTCTTCTCTTCTCTTCTCTTCTCTTCTTAGACAGAAAGAAAAAATGTAGGAGGTGAAAAACAATCCCAGAAAGAGAATATTTAGGAAATAATGTCCAGAATCAGAAGGCTGAGGTGTTTCCTCCTTTGGTAGTTTGTCATTGGAACCCATATAATTTCTTCTGCTTCAGAAAGCACCATCCCCTACTTCCAGAGAGCAGGTTATTCACCCAGCCCCTCTGACTGCAGTGTGAGCAGAACTGCTCATAGTATGTTCTTGCTAGTGAGAAATGGGGAATGGTTGCTGTATTGCATAAAACATATCTTTAACTTTGTTTTGAGCTGCTGCAGGCCATAAAACTTTAGCACAGCATTGGGTTTTTTTTTACAAGCCTTAAAACACCAAGGCTTTTAATTAGTGACTGCATCCTTAGGTAATGAATTGATTAAAAAACAATTGTATATCATGCCTATAAGCTGGGCATTAATTTCTTAACTTCTCAGCCCCTGAACTTATAAAACATCATCTGTGTGCCTCTCATACAATTTATTACAAACATTTTGTGTTTTCTATATGAGGTGGATACTATGAAAGGCGAAAAATTATGGGAATCACAGAATCACCAAGGTTGGAAGAGACCTCAATGATCATCAAGTCCAACCTGTCACCACAGACCTCATGACTAAACCACAGCACCAAGTGCCACGTCCAAACCCCTCTTGAACACCTCCAGGAATGGTGACTCCACCACCTCCCTGGGCAGCCCAATAGGCTAGTAGGAGAATAATTTTCTGATTCAAAAAGAAGTACATCAAAACCAAGCTTCACAAAGAATGACTTTCATTCAAAAGCATAGGAAAAAAACAACAGGGTTTATACAGTCATCTGATGTGACAGCTAAAATTCTGAAGCAAGTTCATATTGCTCCTCTAAAAACAATTTTGATGCCATTTGAAACTCTCAGCAAAACCCCAGTGGGAAATCCTGTTCTGAAGTTCCTTTCTCAAGGCAAACCCATTCATTTTGTTGACTTTCATCCCAAAGTCTGCCTTTCAGCAGATCCAAGACTCTTTCCATCAGGGAATTCATCAAGATATCAGAAGTGACATTTTGATTTCATTTGTTCAGGATTATAACAAGCAGTGAAACCTCAGTCAGCATACTGATGGCCAAACTGCTAGGGCCTAGCTGACCAGCAACTGGATTCTGCCACTGAAGTACATGAAATTGTGTTCAATTGAATGTCCTCTTCATGCTTTTTTTCCCTTTGTTTTTCTTTTTTCCATTTTCAATAAGGACAACAAATCATCCACCTGCATTTCCCAAATAGCTGCAATCAATTCTCTGTTTTCTTTAGTCTGGAGAAGCCAAATACCTTCAATCTTGACATTGCTGAGGGACATTGTTAGGCACTGTTAAATGCTTCTAATTCATGTTGTGGATGCCCCCTCCCTGGAGGACAGGTTGTATGGGGCCTTGAGCAACCTGATCTAGTGGATGGTGCCCCTGCCCATGGCAGAGGGTTGGAACTAGATGATCTTTATGGTCCCTTCCAACACAAACCATTCTGTGAGCCATTTTCAAGGCTTCCACTTTCATTTGTCTCAGAGGACAACTATGGAATGCTACAGTTGCCAACTCATTGAAGACTGCCAAACTTCTGTGCAGTTCTGGTTTTCCTCTGGAACATCATGAGCTCTCTTGAGCAGCTAATTTAGCACCTGAGAGACTGCTCTTTTTTTTTTAATTGCTATTTTTTTCTTACCAGAAAGGCTCTGCATGCTACAAGTCATTATGTCTTCAAGACAAAGATTTTGTTCTAATAGCACAAACGTTTAAATATTAAGCTTTGTCTTGTCTTTGTTTAGAGTTGAGGGGGAAAAAAAAAAAGTACTCAGCTATTTTTCCAAAGAACAAAAGAGCAAGGAAAATGGGGGGAAATGGGTAGGCTAAAATAATTAACATTAGCTCAAAAACATTTGAATATGTAAGAGCTCATAGAAGCCACATTTGATAAAAATAGGTACTTGCATGCTGTTTTATTCAGAGTTAAATGAACTGCTCATCAGATTGGCACTTTTTTGTGTAGTAAAATAAAAAAGTAACATGATGAAAGGAAATGAAAGTGAAATTAGTTTGATAATAGGTACCAAAATCTTTTGTTTCTCTTAAAACTGAATAAAAATGCCCCAGAACAACAACAAAAAAACCCTAACTCCCCCCCGCCCCCAAAAAAGCAACATGGAGAAAAGGAGAATGTTAACAGTCTGCATTGACAACTGCTTTTAAAGAAAGTGACTTGAGTCTTCATCTTGTGGCATGTCATAAACTTCATTATTCCTGGGCTGCTTGATGAAGAAATCACAGCAAAGTAGTAACCTAGGAGTTTTAAAGCTATTCAGAACAGATCAGTACACTATCACAGGATCACCAAGGTTGGAAGAGACCTCAAAGATCAAGTCCAACCTGTCACCACAGACCTCATGACTAAACCATGGCACCAAGTGCCACATCCAATCCCCTCTTGAACACCTCCAGGGATGGGGACTCCACCACCTCCCTGGGCAGCCCATTCCAATGGCTAACAACTCTGTCCATGAAGAACTTTCTCCTCATCTCCAGCCTAAACTTTCCCTGGCACAGCTTGAGACTACAGCCAGATTTACTTAGGAAAATTCCATGAACACATAATAAAACTTTTGATTCACCTTTTGACTTTCAGAGATTTTATTTCTTCCTAAATATGAAGACCTATGTTTGCATGGAGATGTTATTTACCTATGACTTTCTGTCCCAGAGGAATAGCAATCTGAGATCATTCCAAAGGAAAGGTAAGCCTGCAGCACTTAGGATCTGTTGTGGGTTGAAATTTGACCCTCCCCAACATTAAACTGAAACAAGTTTTAGATTCAGTTAGATCTGACATTCAAGGATCAAAAGATAACTTTAGCTGAAAGAAGCTGAAATACAGGAAAGATAACCAAAGCACATCGTAACCCTAAGCAGATTTCTTCTTCGCTGCTGTTCCCTGAACATCTTCCCCTCCAGACACCAGAACTACACCATCATCTCATCTCATAGGCATTTGTTCTGGGGTTTGGGTTGTTGTGGGGGTTTTCCACTTGCTGATTCCTTTTTGTGTTTTGGGTTTGGTTGGTTGGTGATGGGTTTTTCTTTTTGTTGGTTAGTTGTTGTTTTTTCCCCATCTTCACATTCTTCCTCTTTCTTTAAGGACATGAACCCAGGTACGAGCTTGCAGCCACTGTACTGGTCACTGTACATCAAGTACTCCCCATTCATCCCTGAGGAGGACATGGGATTTCCTCAGCAGAGGTGAGCAAAATAAAAACCTGGTAAACCAAATGATAGCACTGAGTTGTTTTAATGCTTCTCTGATTAGTGCTTTCCTGTGTATGAGAGAGCAGAGCTCCAGGGTACAGGCAGCCGCAACTTGAGGCCAGCAGTTTTATTCTAGCAGTTGAATTGATCCCCTGTCACTGCCTGTTTCCAGTCTTCTGATCCTTCCACGTTTATTTTATTATTATTATTTGTTTTTATTGAGCTGATTCAAGAGGCAAAGCAGTTTTGTGCTGTCTCTTTCTTTGTTCTTCGTTCCCATTTTCACTGAAATTTGCCTACTCACTGAGCATTAAAAACAAACACCTGGAGATACGAGGCAACAAAATGAATTCATATAGCTCCTTACAAAACAAAATATACATATCAAGGGCTTTCTTACCTGAAACCTGGACTAATGGTATTCTCATGCATAAGGAAATAACTAAAATAGCTCTGCTAAGCTAAAGATGGAGAAGTCTAATGAGTCATTTCTCCCTCCAGGCTGCACTGGTTTAACATGTCTTCCTTCCCTGCTAAATGAGCATCAAATCTAATGCCTGTGATTCCTTAGCACCGTGACACTTTATTCCTCCTCAGCACTCAGAGCAGTGCGGTCTCCCTGTTGTTTAAAGGGAAAGCAAGCCGAAAGCTTGTTGATCATCGACAGCCTTTCAACGTGCATGGCTTACAACTGCAGTTTGCTGTTCAAATGGCCTCACAAGGAAAAGGGAGAACTGAATATACATGGCATATCTATATTACTCTGGTGGGAGGTTTTTTTATACTGTGTGTGAATTACTGACCTCTGAGAACCCATCCTCCAGGTGATAACTGCATTGAGAAAACATTTAAGTGCAGTCTCTCCATGACCTATTTATCATTTCCTTCTTTCCCAAATATCAGATAAAGTGCTTCCTAATATTTAGAATAAACCATTTATTTAGAATAGAGTAAACCAAACCAGGTTGGACGAGACCTTCAAGATCATCGTGTCCAACCCATCAACCAATCCAACCCACCTAAACAACTAACCCATGGCACCAAGCATCCTATCAAGTCTCCTCCTGAACACCTCCAATGACGGCGACTCCACCACCTCCCCAGGCAGCCCATTCCAATGGGCAATCACTCTCTCTGTATAGAACTTCTTCCTAACATCCAAGATTTCTCTGGAGCAAAGCAGTTTTTAATGGTACTGATTGTGTCCAGTGTTCTAACAGCAGTTCTCTCCCCTCACATGTGTACCTACAGTCACATATAAATCAAGGTGATTGTTTTCTTGCAATTTATCACAGAAATAAGTTAAAAAGCATCACAATGGAGAAAAAGCTAATAGATATTTAGAAGCCCTGCCATCTGGTCTGTTAGGAAATGAATCTAATTATCTGGGGAAGTGCATGTCTATAAGCAAAATGCATGAATATATGAATAGATGCATTCAGAACTGGTCTCTTCACAAGCACTGGTGGCCTGTGCATATCCATTACTCAGTTTCACAACATGTGGAAGTCTGGAACATAATAGGAAAGCCAACAACAGCCAGAAAAGCTCTCTTCTATTCATTACAGTCTTTGTCCTCAGGTTTTAAATCAATAGACCAATTTCTTAATATCATGGGGCACAGAGTTCAAATGGGAAGCTTTGAAGCAGCCTACCGGATAATGAGCATAATGGGCAGTCTGCTCTACAAACAAGAACAGGAAGAATTTTGGGAAGAGCAAACCTCAGAAGAATTAGAACAATTCCCTGTGAATATTGTAAGGAGTAAATGCTGGAGAATTAATGTTTAAACAAAAGGTAACATTAGCAGCAGAACTGATGAGTGTAAGCTGAGCAGATATTAATTCAGCAGAGGATACCTACCCTAGAGAGGAGTAAGCTTCTGCAACAGTTTTCTAAAAAGAGCAGTGGAGGCAAAAAATATAACTTGTTTTATACTGAAGTTTGATGCATTTAGGGGAAGGATCATATGACAGTTTCCTTTTATAGCAAGAGTTTGGAGCTGATGACTTAGCAAATCCCTTCCACTCTTCTGTTGTTTGTCATGATATTTTTATGCTGTGATTTTCAACACTTTACAGATTGCCATCTGAGCCACTTCATAAATCTGCCTTTACAGCAGCTGAATTGATTTTTGCCACTCTAGCAAAGCAAGCCTGATAATCCAAAATTTATTTCACAACAAACCTTGGAAAAATGTGTCCTAATGGTTAGTTTTAGTGGGTTTCTTTCCTTTTCAAAAGGAAATACAGACTGCTAATCAATTATTTTTAGTGTATTGCATGTCTACATGAATTGCACTCAGTTGCACCTGTAGCTCTGGGAGTTAACCTGAGAAGCATATTACACTTCACAACTATTTCCTAGGTAACTAAAAGAGTCACATACATGCAATGCAGATCTGTGAAAACTCTTCTTTTCCCTATTGAATCCTCTTTTTATGTCTCAGCTCTTCCATGTCCAGTAAAATATCCATGCAACGTTGCTACTGCAGAGGGACCTCGATAGACTGGACAGATGGGCAGAGTCCAATGGGATGGCATTCAACAAGTCCAAGTGCCGAGTGCTGCACTTTGGCTGCAGCAATCCCATGCAGAGCTACAGGCTGGGGTCGGAGTGGCTGGAGAGCTCCCAAACAGAGAGGGACCTGGGTGTGCTGATCGACAGCCACTTGAATATGAGCCAGCAGTGTGCCCAGGTGGCCAGGAGGGCCAATAGCATCCTGGCCTGCATTAGGAATAGTGTGGCCAGCAGGAGCAGGGAGGTCATAGTGCCCCTGTACTCTGCTTTGGTTAGGCCACACCTTGAGTCCTGTGTCCAGTTCTGGGCCCCTCAGTTTAAGAAGGACATCAAAACACTTGAGCGTGTCCAGAGAAGGGCAACAAGGCTGGGGAGAGGCCTTGAACACAAGCCCTATGAGGAGAGGCTGAGGGAGCTGGGATTGTTTAGCCTGGAGAAGAGGAGGCTCAGGGGTGACCTTATTGACCTCTACAACTACCTGAAAGGTGGTTGTAGCCAGGAAGGGGTTGGCCTCTTCTCCCAGGCAACCAGCACCAGAACAAGGGGACACGGTCTCAAGCTGTGCCAGGGGAGGTTCAGACTCGAGGTGAGGAGGAAGTTCTTCACCGAGCGAGTCATTCGTCATTGGAACGGGTTGCCCAGGGATGTGGTTGAGTCATCAACCCTGGAGGCGTTCAAGGGGAGATTGACCGTGGCACTTGGTGCCATGGTCTAGTCATGGGGTCTGTGTTGATAGGTTGGACTGGATGATCCTCGAGGTCCTTTCCAACTTAGGTGATACTGTGATACTGTGATACTGTGTTGTATAATGGGAGACAGATGTGAAACGGGTTGATGAACTGTGGGAGAGAAGGAGAACATGGGAGATTGAAATGTTTCTAATAGGAAGGTGGAAAGGATAGAGACCTATCTGGGGGGAAAACCAGCAGCTGTGAAAAGCAATGAGTCAAAACATGAATGTTTGCTTGAATTCACTTTGATTTACAGGAGAAAGAATCAGTAGGAAGAGTTATTTACTTAATATGTTGGTACCTGCAGACCTTTCTTTACACAGAGGCTTGGGCTGCTGAAAAGAAAACATTTTTAATTTAGATATGACAAAACAGGCCAGTCAGGAACTTAGTAGAAGACAAAGGGCAAGAACTACAGTGGCAAGAGTACAGAGTGACTCAGAGCACAATTTGTTGATTTACTGTGGGTATGCTCTTGAAGACTTTCTTTCTTTATCCATGCATTCTATTGAGTTATTTCTTCTGGAAATGTGGGAAAAACTTGGACTGGCAGACTGTTTGGAAAAGGTCACTGGTGTTCAGAGCACTTGGCAGCTTAGGTCACCCCCAGTGATACCTACGTGTGGTTTTGGTTATCATAATCCTTGTGCACCATTATTTGATCTAATAAATCAAGTGTTTAAAAGTTGATTGTTTGGTTTTGTTTTGCTTTTTTTTCCTCAGAGCAGTCTCTCTCTTTCCAAATGGCATTCACTTCCCTACTTCCCTTCCCTTTATTTTCTAAGTTTTCATTTTCATTTCAATGTGTGCATGACTTTCATGCAGTCGTTTGCTAATGTGACACTTCTCTATTTCAGTTTTGTCTGCAGTGAATTTTTGCTGAAGAGTTTCTCCTTTGCTGTCAGTGCCACGTGTGCAATTTATTTTAGGAATCTTTCTACTTTGGATAATATTCACTTATGGCTTATCTTGAAAGGGTTCTGATAGAATACCCTGCCTTCTGAAAGGATTTATTCAGCAGAAAGTAGAAAAAAAAGAGGAGGAATTCTAAAACAGCTTCAGAATGTGTGATTTGTATATGGTTGTTTAC